>NC_077245.1:56154451-56777785 GCF_947179165.1 Solanum dulcamara
TTCACCCATGAAAGGTGTGGTTCAATTTGGTAAGAAAGGGAAATTGAGCCCTAGGTATGTAGGGTCTTATAGAATCGTGAGACGTGTTGGTAAGGTTGCATATGAGATGGAATTACCATTGGAAATGGCCATGGTTCATCCGGTGTTTCATGTGTGAAAAAAAGTGTGGGTGATCCTAGTTCCATTGTACCTATGGGAGTAGTTAATATTGAAGAAAACTTGACCTATGAAGAAGTTCCTGTGGAAATTTTGGATCGGCAAGTTAAGAGATTGAGGAACAAAGAAGTTGCATCTGTTAAACTCCTTTGGAGGAATCAACAAATAGAAAGTGCAACATGGGAAGCGGAAGCGAATATGATTAAGAGATACCCTCATCTTTTCCCTTCTACCCAAACCTAAGGTATTAAGTTGTCCTTGCTCAATTACTTGAAATCTTTGCATCTCAACGTTTCTTGTCATATGCTTGTAAAATTATAAAATATTTTTTAAATGATGTTTTAAATTACACTATTGCATTAAAGATAGGTTGTTGGTTTACACTCTACTCTACTCAAGCTAAGTCTTTCCTCATTCAAGGACGAATGTTCCCAAGGGGGAGATAATGTAACATCCTCTAAAAACATTGTATATGATGTTTCAATTCTCGCCTAAATATGATACAGCCTCTTTATTTTTGGCATAAAGTTTCATAGGAATATCCAAATCGGGTGATTCAAATTTCTGATTAACCACAAGATATTTACCTACAACTCTTGTGAATACCATATTTTAAGTTTCGGAGGTTAAGTAGGTGAACTAAATTAATTATTATAAGACAGAATGCTGTGACGGAAAGGAGTATTTATAGAAGAAAAATAATCTCTTACTGTAGGATTATCCAA
Source organism: Solanum dulcamara (assembly GCF_947179165.1). NCBI lineage: Eukaryota > Viridiplantae > Streptophyta > Magnoliopsida > Solanales > Solanaceae > Solanum > Solanum dulcamara. The sequence continues at coordinate 56,155,333 of NC_077245.1, forward strand.
ATTGGTTTATTCTTGAACTACATAAAACTAGACTTCTATATCTATAATTCTTATGAAGACACCAAATCCTAATAAGGAATTTATCCTATTCAAACGCAGCTCCGAAAAGGAGTATTTTGTCAAAGATAACTCATTTCACCTACCATGGAAAGATCTAGATACATTTGACATCACTCATGACATAAATTGTCCTCCATTTAACATCATTCATGACATCAATATATTCCATTAAATTTTCAGATTTTTCTTTATAATTATTTTATTTATTGTTAGGTCTCTCTTTCCCATCTATAAATACCCACCTTATTTCCTCATTTTATTCATCAAGATTTCTCAAGCAAGTCTTCTCTCTATACACTTCTTTACACATTCTCAAATATAGTTTTAGTTCTTAGTAGTGAAGAAATACTATTTTGGTGATTCATATACTCCGGGTAGTACACAAAACGTTCTGGCGGGGAGAAAAGTTAGGACTCAAGAGTGTTCATTGAGTCTTTCGGTTTCGACTAATGCTTCAGATTCCAGGTATGTAAGGCTTTAATGAGAGTATTCCTTCCACTATCATGTCTAAATTATTTTGATTATATGATAAATTATATTTATTTTCTTTAAGTTCTACTCTAAGTTATGTGTGTGTTTATTCATGGGTTCTTCCACCCATGTAGTCCAAAAACTCTTTCAATTAAATATCTTGATTTCAAGTAATATTTTCTTATGGTAAATTCTTATTTTTACTTAATAGTATGAATCATGGTTAAACTAATGATTATTGCTCTATTTTGATGCAACATAATTTCATTTATATGAATTGATGGTTTACAAGTAATTCCTCTATTTATCTAGTTAAAGGCTCTTGAAATTCATGGTGGTTGTTTAAAGCATGATTTTTAATTAATGGATTTCAAAGTATTTATGAATATTTATTTACATACATATTTGCAAGTTGAAGTGATTTGAACCCACCTAGTTTTACTATGTTTTTAATAAAGTTTGACTTGAAAGCTTTGACTCCAAATAAATGTTTATGAAAGCAATATCTATGATAAAAAAGGGAGTCTTATGAAATGAAAGAATGATGAAATAATATGAATGATGGATTCTTTATGCAATAAGGACAATTCTTGCATATTTGAATTATCAAATGTTTTAATGAGCTATTCTACCGAATATGATGTTTGAATTCTCAAGTTATATACTATGAATATTTTGAAGTATTAAACTATTTCGTGAGATTGACTTAGCACCAAATGAGGCATTGAGGTGGGATTCGGTAAGGGAAGCCTAGTAGCAACCCCTTGTCTCATTAGCTATGTGCCAACATAGGATCTCTTGTAGGATTAGGCTAATGGATCCATAAATATCCCTTAAAGTTAAAGTTAAAGAAATGAATGAAGTTGACGGAGTTCTACCCGGCAAGTAGTCTCCCCGGCCAACGTAGGGGGTTATGTTGGATTCCATGTAATAGCTCGCATGGTCTTAAATGTCGGTTATGGTTAATTTCCCACAAAATGAATGTTTTACTGGATTTATATATGATTTATCATGCATACATTAAATTATGTTCCATATTACATAAATGTTTTAATATTTTCCTCAATGTTCATGCATCCTTACATACTTAGTACATTCAAAGTACTAACGAATACTCTTTTGCCTACATGATATCACCATGTAGGGATCAGTGCTCCTCCTCATTCTCCTTCACATGGCTAGTTGATAATCCATTGAAGACTACTTTTGGTGAGTTCCCATGTTTCGAGAACAATACTCCTTTATCTTGCTAGCTTATGATATGTTAAGATATTTTACTATGACATTTCTTCTATTACAATTGAGGGTGGGCTTGAGACTTGTCTTATCCCCATTAAATCTAATAGTTAGAGGTATTGTTGGACATATGTAAGTTGAAGATTTACTATTATGATTTCCGCTTATTTATTTATCATCATTACCTATGAAAGGCTAAAAGAATGCTAAGAGGCTTGATTGAGGTACTTTCGGGCTCCTCATTCGCCATGTCACGTCTAGGCCCTAGGATTGGGTCGTGACATAAGCACAAAGCACTGAGAGAACTTTTAGGTGGAGTTAGATCCGGTAACACAGTTAGTTACCCAAGAAAATCCTATTATAAACCTTTAGTGCCAAAATACGTTACCCGCGTAGGTTTTCATATGCCAATATAGTGAAGCTAGTAGATCCATATAGCCTAGTTAAAGAGTTACTTATGGAGTATGCCCTGGCAAGTTAGCCTCGCATATCTCAATATATAAGTCATCAGATTCCATGTATTAGCTCAGATGGTCTTATATATTCATTAAAGGTCCTATTCCACACAGTTTCAATTGAGTTATGAGTTCTTATGATGATTATGAGATTCTGTTGATGTATTTACCGATGAGATAAATGTTTTAATATTTTTATGATTTCACTCATGTTTTAAAGATATTGGTCTACCATCTCATGATTCATATTGATTATGTCCTATGTTTATTGTTAAAGCATATTCTCACATACTTAGTGCATTTCATGTGCCAATGCATAACTTTTCCTACACCATATAATAATGTAGGGACTAAAGATCACATTTATCCTCGTCCCACTCGTGGCTAGAGTTTTGCTATTAGCTCTTTAATATTGGTGAGTCCTCAATGTTCGAGGGCATCACACTTATTTCATATCTTGAAAGTTGTTACTTCATTCTCCTATGTTTTCTATATGGGTTATCTAGGAGCTTGTCTTATGCCCCCATCGAGTTATTAGAGGAATGTTTGATAGAAAGAGTCTATGTTGTTGTTTTCTTGTTTCGAGACTTATGTTCTATTTAAGAGTTTTCTTCCGTATCTTAATTTAACTTTATTTCATAATTTCCTTATGTATCCTCATGAATGTTATGCTAAGAGGCTTTTTTGGAGTCCTTCAGAATTATAATCATCGTGTTACGACTAGGCCTTAGGCCGGGTGGTGATAGTAGGCCTTCCATCATTATGAATCCCTCTTTTCTAAGATTATCATTAGGTTCTTAAGTCAACTTCTTTCAAAATATGCTTTAAACATCATTAGGACATCATCCAAAACCTTTCATGAGTCATTCATAAACATCCATTGAAAATCCCTTGAAATTCATGATCATGACTTATAATTTAAAATAAGTTGAAAACTTGAATACATGATCAATTCACTTGGAAATTATGAGAGTAACTTAAAAAAATGCATGATCATATACTTTATATCAACCCATATATAATTAATAAAAATAACATCAATTGACTTGTATAATTGAAAATACCCGCAATCCATATCATAAACTCCAAAGATCAATATAGTAAAATTTATAGAAAAAGCTCTTCAGTTCAATGCAATAACCATCAATTTATATTGAAATAGGGCCATTATCATAATTAGGAATCATAATTCATGCACTTGAATGGAAATTTAGAAGACCCATAAATATACATACTTGAATTGGGTAGAAAAGTAGAGATTTCTTTAGGATCCATTGGTGGAAAGAACCTATGGATGAATACCTACACACCTTAACTATCAAAGCCCTAGAAATGGAGATTAAGTAATTGGAACCCTTAAAACCCTAGCTTTGGGAAGATGAAGTCCTTGGGAGTGTATTTCTTCTTGCCTTAGAGAATTTTGGGAGAATGAATGAAAGTAGGGGAAATTTGAAGAATGGGTGTAGTTATAGGTCTTGAACATTACCCAAAATCCATCCAGGTTCATTGAATCAAGAATAGGAAAGGACAATAATTACCCTTATTAAATCTTCCTCAAATACTCTACGACTGGCCTTCTACGATTTTTATCTCCTCTACAGGTCATAGACCTAAGTCGTAAACCCTTGGTGCACAAAATAGTAGATACTAGAATCTGCACTTGGCTACTAAGAATGCCTTCTATGACTCGTTAATAAATCTACAAGTCGTAAGGTCGACTTGTTAACCTTGTATACACTTAGTCAAAAATCCTACAAGTCCATATATGACTTGTAAACCATCCTATAGCTCGTCCTATTGAGTTGTAACAAAAGTACTAAGGCTTTTCATTTTCCAAAATCAAACCACTGACCTACATCCCACTTCTATCTATCACCGGGATTAGTCACACTTTGGAGAATATACATAGTGACACTGGATTAGCGTAATCTCGATGAAATGAAAATGGGCAATTGGCTATGAAATAAGCAAGTGAATTTCCGCCCTACACCCTAAATTTTACCGATTCTATTTAGCAAAGTAAAAACACAAAGAGATAATAATGAAAAGGGAAGCTAACCAGGATTATTGTTGTAAGTAATTTTGATACCATGATCAAGTATATCATATGGTTTTACACTATCTAGGAAAGTGGTTCCTAGCAGTATTTCTAACATATCATTATTTCCTTCTGGTTCAACCAATAGTCTTATAGGTATACTGTTATCTTTGAATTTTAAAATGGTTTCTATCATGTTTGTTATTTCATATATTTTTCCATTCAAATCAGTATAAAGATGATTATCTTTTAGTTTATATTGTTGGAGATGGTTACATAGCCTAAGGCTAATGTAATTTCCACTAGCTCCTGTATCTAATTGGATGTTGATGGGATACATTGACTTGTTAACTCACTTCCACAGTTGAACAATTTTCAAACCTCAGTATCAACCCAATGAGTCACTCCTATGACCCATAGGAGTTCCTAGGACCCATTGTTCCATTCGTAAAGTCTGGGAAAGTTCTTGTTTGCTAAATCTCTCATTCATACTCATTCACCTTAAGCATAAATTATCTCTCTAGAATTTCTCCAAGTTTATATTCTTCCTCTAGCAAGGCTTCAAGGAATTCCAAGTTCAAGTCTCCAAATTCAAAGAGCATTTAGGGATTTAATTGACCAAGGTATGTGGAAATTCACACATGGAGTCCCAAGGTTTCTCTAAATTCTTCTTTTATTAACGTATCTTCTAGCCTTAATTCTTATAAGATTGCATCCGGTCAATTGAGTTATGGTTTAATTCATTATCATTGATCTAATTATGTGTGATTCAAGTTAGAGTTCACGATTTTAGATTGTATGTCGGTTAAAGGTCCTTTCCCACAAAGGTATATAAAATGGTTAAAGTTCTCATGATATTTTATGATGCATTGACCACATGATTATGATATTGAAATATTTTCAAGTTTTACTCATGTTTTTAAGATATTAGTCATGCATTCCATGTACTAACACATACTTTTTGCCTAAATTGTATCATAATGTAGGGTCAGAAAATAATCATGCACCTCCTGCTTGTGACTAGAGTTGGAGTATTATTTCTATTGTCAGTAAGTCCTCCTATTCAAGGACATGACATTTATAATTTCTGTACATTTCCTAGTACTTTATTTCTTATGTTTTTTAGGCTAGGAGCTTGTCCTATACCCCGTCTAGACTACTACAGGCAAGTTAGTTGTTGTCATGACTTTTCAGAGTTGCTTTCTCTCTTATGTAGTTATTCATGTTTAGACTTTACTTCAATATTTTTGATTTAGTCGTATTGCTTGATTTACCTTATGTATGCTCATGTATGATATTTTAAGAGTCTTGGTTGGAGTCTTTCGGGATTCTAATTGTCGTGTCATCCCTAGATCCTAGTATGGATTGTGATTATGAGAAATATTCATAACTTAAATAATAGATCATAGTAGGCATATACATAAAATGCATGATCAAAACTTGTTTAAGAACATGAAAGTAAATTGTAAGTTATGAGATAAGGTCAATGCATCAAAAAATACATTGAAAAAATATTTATGGAAAACATAGTTCATTTTGTGGGATATTAACTATAACCTACGATAACACCCCCCACCTCAATCCCTCTCGGCGTGAAGTCAAATACCAATAGAATAGTGTCATGACTCAAGCTAGGCCCTAGGCATGACATGATGATTAGAATATTGAGGGAAACAAACCAAGCCTCGTAGAATACATCACATACATAATGTAAATAAAAAGATAAATGAAATCACAAAGCGGAAGGTAAGTCTCAAAATGAAATATTAGAATAAGGGGAGTACAATCTCCCGACCGACTAAACATGCCTCTAATTCTATTAGATGGGGCTTAGGAAATGTTTCTAGCTCACCAAAACATAAATGGTGGAAATATAATGAAAACATAAGAAAATCATAATTGTTGGGTCCTCAGAATATGAGGACTCACCAACAATGAACTAACAATAGACAATTCTAGCCACTAGTGGAGAGATGAGAGTGATGATTGTTGGACCCTACATTATGATATAATGTAAGAAAAACATATGTGGTAGTACCTAAAATTTACTAAGTGAAAAACATGCATAATAAAGACAAGATAATAGGATGAGCATAAACATGGCGTGCAAGACCAATATTCATTTAATAGCATGAGATAGAAAATCATAAGTCATAGCGTATGGTCAAGGTATTATTTGAAATCACTATAAGGTCTCATAAATAAGCATTATTCATTTATGGGATCTAACGTTTAACCAACTCTTATTACCATGTCAGCTATAATATAGAATTTGATTGTTAGGACGTGACCCAGGGCCTAGTCATAACACGACGATTGAAACTTCAAAGGGATACAACCAATCCTATTGATATATCATAAGCATGTATAAGGTAAAATAAATGTGGAAATAACATAAGAAGAGTCTAAACATGATCATAAAAGAAATGTAAACTTGACTACATAGAATCCATACGTAGGTTCAACAATACCTTTACTACATAAGACAGGCGGGGGTTGATACATGTCCCTATCTCACCCTCAAAATGAATCATAAGAAAGTCTTTTGAGAGATATAACAAACACATAACTAGTCCCCGGTATATGAGAACTCACACAACACTTCGCTGGATGGAAACTCTACTAGCCACGTATCATAGGAGCGTGATCCTAAATCCCACATTATGAGATAATGTAGCCAACAATATATGTTAGTACTTTTGAATGTACTAAGTATGTAGGAATGAAATGTAATTTAAATCATATGATTCAATGATCAATTAACGTACATAATAAAAAAAGAATGATAAAAGTCATGAGAAAACCATAATGATCAAATTATTTAAAAGACATATTGAGATCATAAGAGAACGTAAGGAAAGTATACATATATGTGGGATAGAACCATAGCCGGAAATAAAACCATATGATCTATAACATGAAATCCCGATATCCCTCATACAATGGTAGAAAGGGAAATCTACTTGCCAAGGTAGACTCTACGCCGCTAGGTGGGTGATGTACATGTGCTATATATAGATCCACTAGCTAGGCCATAATATCAATCCTATGGTGGCACGTAGTTATAAGACAAGAGATTTTATATAAGGACCCCGTAGGTTGAGCCCGCACCTCAATTCATTAGTTGGTGCTAAGTCAAATCCCATGGAACATATAACATAGTGAGCATACTTAACATATATCATAAACTTGCTCATAAACTTCATAATTCAAAGAGTAGCTCATTTTGATATCATACTTGCAATGTGAGTATAAGCCTTTCAACATTATAATATCATACTTGCATAATTTAGGTCTTTAGGTTCCTAGGTCACCAACATAGGGCCCAAAGTCACCCTTCTTCATAACTTGAATGAAATTCATAACTTGAACATAATCTTAATTAATGATCATAATTCATACGTGAATTTAGAGTAAAACTCATATACATAGCCAATTTGGATTAAAAAAATACTTTATGATATCATCATTAAAAATAACATCATGCATGGACATTCATAATTCAACTTGAAATCATGCAATTTATATAGAAACATATTCACAGTGATTATTTATAATAATTAAAAATATAATTGAAATAACCCAATGTAATTCATCAAACTAGGGTTATAAACTCAATTGAAATTCATGAGATTTTGAATAAAAACTTTGGAGATCCATGGGTGAAAGGAACCCATGGATCAATCCCTACATACCTTTAATGAATTTGAACTAAGAATTGAAAAAAGAAGCTTGTTCTTGAAGAAACCCTAGTCAAACATGATGAACTCTTGAATAAACTTTGAGAGAGAAGTATTAAAGTTGTTTGGGAATTAATTAGGTTAAAGAATAGACTTAGAAGTATTTAGGACAATTACATAACGAATCTAGTCCTAAAAGAATCCACAAACATCAATGAAACATAGGAAAATGATCGAATTACCTTCATTTAACTAGAACTGTGACTCACCACAGAGGACCCATAATGGTCCGTGATCATCACCACAACCCATGGTGGTGTCCGTGGTGATTGACTTGATCAGGAAATTTGGGATTGCAATGGAAAAGTTTTAGGACTTCCTCCACTGATACCTTCGAAGTTTGTGGAGGTCATCATGGTCCATTAACCATGGTCGTAGTGCAAGACCTGCTGGGTGGTCTACAGGAATGACCACCATCGGACCCACCACAGTCCCTGAATATCTACACGACCCATGATGGTGAGGCGTGGTCCTTTCCTTGGGATCATTTTTCTAAGGTCTCAGGGGATAGGTCACCATGGAGTACTTCATGGTCCCTAGTACCTTCCCATAGCACTAAGTTTCATAACTACCATGGTGGCTCACCACGAGGCATGGTGCAGACCAAGTACTATGATGGCCTTTGTGGTCATAACCTGGTGCCAAAATCTGCATTTTTATGGGATTTCATCTTTTGTTCCTCATTTTCCGATTATCGGGGTTTTACAATATCTCCCCTATAGGAATATTCATCCTCAAATGGGACTCAATCTAGTACTAATGGAATAGTGAAGGAACATAACAACCAACATGAAATCAAAACATCTCTATAATGCATAAAATATGACATCTTTAATCTCAAGAAAAAACATGACTTTAAAACTCATTTCATGAACATGCATGCATATAAAATGATGAGAACAACTGAAATATGTGATTTGGGCTGATGGATCATAAAGGAACTAAATACCTCAACTAGGCACGGAAGGAAAACGATGACGATATTGGGACATCATATCGGCTTCAGCTTCCCATTTATCACCCTCAACCTCTTGATTCCTCCATAAGTCTTTAACTAAAGTTATTTCATTGTTTTCAAATTTCTAACTTGTCAGTCCAAGATCTCAACAAAAACCTCTTCAAATGAAAGGCTCTCTTTGACCTCAATGTTGTTCAAAGGCAGAATGGAGGTAGGATCACCCACAAACTTCCTCAATAATGATACATAGATCACCGGATGCACCGATGCCAAATCAAAAGGTAAATCCAACTCATATGCCATTTTTCCAATTTGACTAATAATTTGATATGGGCCAACATAGCGGGGACTTAGTTTCCCTCTCTTACCAAAATGCATCACACCCTTCATGGTTGAAATTTTTAAGTAAACCTAATTATTAACTTCAAATTCAAGCTCCCTTTTCTAACATATGAATAGGACTTTGGTTGGATTTGGCCCATTTTCAATCTTTCTTTTATGATTCTAACATTCTTCATAGCCTCAAATACCAACTCGAGTCCTATCAAATCAACTTCACCTACTTCAAACCAACAAATATAGGATCTATGCTGCCTACCATACAATGCCTCAAATGGAACCATTTCAATGCTTGAGTGATAACTCTTATTATAAGCAAACTCTATTAATGGCAAATAATCATCCCAGATTCCCTTAAAATCAATCACGCATGCTCTCAACATATCCTCTAATGCCTGAATGGTATGCTGAGCCTGACCATCCATTTTTAGGTAAAAAGTTATATTAAGGTTCACTTGGGTACCAAGACCCTTTTAGAAAGGTCTCCAAAACTGAGATGTAAATTGAGTACCTCAATCTGAAATAATATATAATGGAATACCATGATGCTTCACCAACTCACAAATATATAATCTAGCATAGTCTTAGGCTGAATATGAAGTCTTAACAAGGAGAAAATAAGCTGACATAGTCATTAGGTGAACAATCACCCAAGTGGATTCATATTGCCTATGAGTATGAGGAAAACCTATAATGAAGTCCATATTCAACTTTTCCTATATCAAAGTAGGAATCTCAATGTCTTGAGTCAAACCTCTCAGTTTTTTATGCTCAAGTTTCACTTGTTGACAATTAGGGTATTTGGCCACTAATTCTGCTATATCCCTTTTCATGCAATTCCACTAATACACTTCTTTCAAATCTCAATACATCTTAGTAGAAATAGGATAAATAGAATACTACAAACTGTTGGCCTCGGTCAATATCATATCTTTCAAACCATCAATATTCAAAACACATGTCCGGCCTCGATATCTCAAAAGACCATCTAACCCTTGGGAGAAAGCCTCAATGGATTTTTCGGCACCCACTTTCTTCAATTCAACCAAACTCGGATCACCACCTTTCTTTGCCTTAACATCCACCACAAGAGATGATTAGAAACCATTTTGTAAAATAACACCCCCATCTTCGGAATCAACTAATTGCACACCCAAATGGGCTAATCTATTCACATCCTGAACTAGGTCTTTATTCTCATCATCAACATGGAAAACTATTATGCCCCATACTTTTGTACTTCGAAAAGATTTCTTAAACTTCTTAAAGGTTGCCACATTACCAAAATTATCTATAATATTATCAAATAACTCTAAGGAAGGAAGGATGTGATGCGCCATAAGTGGGAAGGTTGGAGATAAGGTTATAAGAATTTGAAACAAGTTGGGGGACAAAATAACAAGTCGTGGGACTTGACTTATTTGTGTAAGCTACCAACTTAGATGTCTTACGTACATAAGATACTGGAGTACATATTGAGCTTACGTATCAAGAATTACATAGGTTCTTAAAGTGAGAAGAGATTACGAACCCACATAAGAGGTGGAAGGAGGCATAGCACCTACTTGGAAGCAAGTAGGTGATGCACCTACTTGGACTAAGTAGGTGATTCACCTACTTGGAATAAGTAGGTGATGCACCTACTTGGACCAAGTAGGTGACTCACCTACTAGGGTGGACCCCACGCTGCCATGTGGTAGCTAAGGATTGGAGGCAAGGCATGAGGTGGTGACCTAGGGGGATGCCACGTGTCACCTCTTAAGGAGTTGTATATATGTACATTATTCTAAAATATAATTCATTTTCACCATGATTATCCTTGGAAGAAGAAGAGAAAAACGTTGAGAAACAAGAGAGGGAAGCCACGAATTTGGACAATTTGAGGTAAGCCTCCGACTTTTGTTCCGTGAAGTAATTATATAGGTTATACCAAAAGGATACAAATAGTCCGCTAAAGTTTTAGCACGTTAAGGAACTTCTGAAGCTAATTTTCAGCAAGTTCGGGAAGTCATTTATTAAGGTATGGCTTGATTCTACTCTCCCACATTTTGGTAAAGGTTTAAGCATATTATGGATGTGTAAAAACGATTTGGAGATGTGAAAATATTAAAGTTACGGCTGAAGGAAGTTGCAGGTTGTGTAGGAACTGTTTTGACGTATTCTAGTGGCTTAAAATATAACTAGTGTCGTTGTTATTATAGTATCATATTGGGAATTGTTTTGTAGTGTTAAAAGGATAGAAACATGTCTAAATATGGGTATAAGTTCTTCTGGTTGCAGCCACATGACACCCCATTTCGTGTGGTTATGATTTTATGAAATAAAGATTGAAAACCGTATTTTGGAGCCATAGTTTTGAGCAGGCTATTTGGGACTTGTTTGGTGTGATGTTGAGGTGGTATAATTGTGTATTTTCTGATGGTTGTTGTTGTTGGTTGTCTGTACTAATTGAAAATATAATTGAAAGTTCGGATAGGGCAAGTTATAGAGGAGATGCTGCCCGAATTCCGTTAACTTCTGAACTAACTAATAGACTAGTCGAGACTAGTCAAGAAAGGTGAATAAGGAATTGATTCCTATGGGTGCTTAGTTGTGGATTTAGAAGATGGAAAGTTAAATATTATTAATGTTAGTACTACCTTCGTGTTAAATAGGTTCAGAAGGCGACGAGGCAAGAGTTGTTACGATTACTCTATAAAAGGTATGTAAGATTATCTCTTCCTTTATTTTGACATGTGTTCAAGTTAAGTAATGAATGATATGAGCTTGAGGGTAAATCTACTCATAAATTCCAAGCATAATTCACGGTCCTTACTTACTTTTGGATGAAAACACTTTTATGATAATTGAACTAGGGCTTCTCAAGCCTTCCATACATTAGGAAGTAATGAGTATGTGAAGCTATCCTTCTTTTCTCTTGGCATGTCTTAGCCATAAGTGGTTTTTATATGAAATGTGGGTATATTTCCATTCATAAAACTCCAAGAATGTTTTGTAATTCTTACCAACTTTGTGGTATTATAACTCCTATAATAGCTGAGTTATTGCCTTTTAAGGCTTCTCTATGATGAAGGGTAGTATACGTAAAGCCTATCTCTCTTTTCTTTTGTAATGTCTTAAATTTAAGTGAATTGATATATGATATTAGTTAAGAGGGATTTCCATTCATAAGTTTCAGAAATAACTCATGATTCGTGTTCACTCCTGAATGCAAGAAGTCCTAAAGTAGTTGAACTACTACCCTCGAGCCTTCTATATATTGAATAGTGACTGAGTATATAAGATCCTATTTCTAAAGACTTTATGATGATAAATTTATCTGATTGCATAAGCTGTGTAGCATTATCTTAATAAAAGTCTATGATTCTTGAGACTCCGTTGTTATGGCCCCTAATGGCATTTAGAGGATACTTAAGATGGTGATCATTTTGATCCTAAAATAATAGTTCATGATGATTGTTATACCAAGTATTAGATGATGAGCTAATTGTATATGGTGACTCACTACTCTACTCATGAATATGCATGTTGTTAATACATCTTCCACCGAGTCCCATGAATGGCCAGGTATGACTGAGTCCCATAAAGGCCCGGGTATGATGTATGATGACATGATTATTTATCGAGTTCCCTGAGGGGCCAGGTATGACCGAGTCCGATAAAGGGTCGGGTACGATATATGATGATATAGGCATTCACCGAGTCCAAAAAAGGGTCCAATATAATATTTGATGATATGAGCATTCACCGAGTCCCATAAAGGGTCGAGTATGATCAAGTCCCATAAAAGGCAGGGTATGATATATTATGGTATGATTATTATGATAGTATAATTATTTACCGAGTCCCTCACTAGATGGCCGGGTATGACACATATATGCATATGATGATCTAATGAAATATTTGTGACACCAAGTCCCATGATGGGCCGGATACAGTATATATGTACACTACTCTTTTCACCGAGTCGCTCTCTAAAGGGCCGGATACAGTATATAGGCATGCATATGAAAATATGATGATGTATTTGTAACATATAAAATGATGCCGTATAGGATGGTATGATGTCATATACGATGATATGATAACATCGAGACCCACAGCGGTTCGGGTACGGTATGAGAGGATTACATACATACCCTCATTTTATAAGATGCAGGTGCAGTGATTTACTAAATATTATACTTGTTTCCTGCACCCCTAATTCTGCTGTAATCCTACTTATACTGTGTTATGCTTTATTTACTCAGTACGTGTATCGTACTGACCCCCTTTTTTCGGGGGGCTACATTTCATGCTCGCAGGTATAAATATTCATTTCAGAGATCCGCCAACTTAGAATTTCTACTCAGCTATGTTGGAAGTGTTCAACTATTCTGGAGCCTAGCCTTTGGGTACTGGTCCTCCTTTGTATATATTTGTTTACTCAGGGGTACGATGGGGGCCCTGTGCTGCCTTATGTTACTGTTACTATTTTTAGAGGTCTGTAGACATAAGTATGTGGTTTATGTGTGAGTTTTGTTTGATTATGGTTGTATGATGAGTTGTAAACATTATGATGCTATGGCAGCCTTGTTGTCTTGCTTGCTCTTTCATGACATGATGCAAATGAAAGAGTCTATATGTGTATGAAAATTTTATCACCCACTAGGGTTCATATGTATAGTTCTTATATCTGATAGCTTTGTATACGGGGGTCCAGGTCGGACCCCAGTCTTGGCCTACGGGGTTGGTTCATGACAAAAAACATTGTTCATGGATAATCTACTAAAACCATCAACAAACACATTTGCCTTACCCAAATAGTATAATACACTCATGTCTTCATCCTTCAACAGGCCAAGTCATCTCCTTTGTCGAAGATTAAAGTCCTTTTGAGTGAACACATATTACAAAATCTTATTATTGATTAAAAAATATACATGGACGCCGCACATGTATTGTCTCACAATTTCAAAGCAAATACCATCATCGCCAACTCCAAGTCATGAGTCGGGTAATTCTTCTTATGCAACTTCAGTTGCCTTGAAGTATAAGATATCATTTTACTATTTTGCATTAGAACACAACCCATACCAACTCATGAAGAGTCACACTATAATCTTATCCTTCAACTCTTAGAAGCTTTCTCACATGCCTTTGACTATTGGAATTTTAGGTTCTTTTTAGTCAAAGAAGTCAAGAGTGATGCAATGGAAGAGTAATCTTCCACAAACCATCTATAATAACTAGCTAAACCCAAGAAAATTTGAATGTAAGAAGAACACAACGGTCTAGGCCAATTCTTAACCGCCTTGGTCTTCTTCGGATTAACCATAATTCCTTCTCCAGAAAATATATGACCAAGGAAAGCAACTGACCTTAACCAAAATTCACATTGGCTAAACTTTGCATACAACTGACGGTCCTTGAGAATTTGTAACACAGTCCTTAAATGATCGGTATGCTCTTTCTCACTTTGATAATAAATCAAAATATCATCAATAAACACGACCACAACCATATCCAAGTATTGCATAAATACTTTGTTCATCAAATCCATAAAAGCTATAGGGGCATTCGTTAGTCCAAAAGACATAACCAAGCATTCAAAGTGACCATATCGAGTTCGAAATGCAGTCTTGGGAATATCACACTCCCTTACCTTTAATTGATAAAAATTGAACATAGATCAATCTTCGAAAAGTAACTGGCCCCTTGAAATTGATCAAACAAATCATCTATCATCAGAAATGGATATTTGTTCTGTATGGTGACCTTATTCAATTGCCATTAATCTATACACATTCAGAATGACCCATCTTTCTTCCTAACAAACAACTAGGGAGCACCCCCAAGGTGAAATGTTTGGTCTTTTGAAAATCCAACAAATCCTTCAATTGTTCCTTCAACTCCTTGAGTTACGCTGGAGCCATACGGCAAGGAGAAATAGAAATATGTTGAGTATAATGAAGGAGATCTATGTCAAAGTCAAGTTCCCTTTTGAGAGGAATACCAAAAAAATCATCGGGAAACACATCAAGAAACTTATTAACTATTAGAACAGAATAAAGAGTAGGAGCTTTGGAATCAATATCCCTAACTCGCACTAAATGATATATGCACCCTTTGGAAATTATTTTTCAAGCTTTAAGACATGAGATGAATCGACCATTAACCACTGAATCATTACCCTTTAATTCAAGAATAGGCTCCTTAGGAAATTGAAATTTGAATCTACGGTTCCACAATAAATGGATGCATAAGAGGCAAGTAACCAATCCATACCAAGAATGATGTCGAAATTGGCCATTCCATGTTCAACTAGATCACAAGGGATAACTTTATATAAGACCGACATGGGATAACTTCTATAAACTCTCTTTGCTAACACTGATTCACCAATGGACCATAAATTGAAAAAGGCCCTAACAATACTTTGGGGAACATATCAAATCTCATAGCAAGCAAGGAGTATCAAAAGACAAGTTGGCAGCCGGATCAAGCAATGCATAAACATCAAAATTAATGACTTGTATAATACTCGTGACTATATTGGGAGTCTCATCCATATCTTTCCTAGCATGAATAGCATAGAATCAATTATTATGTTGGCCACCCTTAAGATGAGCTTGGGCACCTTATTGCACTTGGCCTTCTTGGGTTAGTTTCCCTTGAGGACAAGCTTCTATACCTTTGTTTCCAACATGAGGTCACTCGTATTGCCTATGACCTATCTTACCATATCTATAGAAAGCACCCATTCCCATCAAACATCTCCCTCCATGATTCTTCCCACATTTTGCACACTTGGGAAATATAGGGCTACTAGTATTCACACCTCCTTCTTCAGCCTTAAGGTATGACACCCTATCACTAAAAAACTTCTTTCCTAAACCTTGGCCTTGATGAGCAGGACCATTTCCACCACTGGTCCTAGGATTTGAGAACCCACCTTTATATTGGGCCCTCTTAGAATCCCTCATTCTCATCTTTTTGAGTTTCTCTCCTTCAATTTGTTTGGCAAAAGTCATAATCCAAGATATGCCCATTTTCTTAATAAACATGGCAGTACGACATTCCTTATCAACCAAGTCACATATCCCATATGAATTGACTTATTTGGATATGTGGATAAGCAACAAATAAAGGAGCATACTTTGAGAGCTTGGTGAACTTGAGGGAATAAGCCCTCATTTCCATGTTTCTTTGTTGAAGATTGATGAAATCAAAAACCTTAGCTTCCTTTAGTTCAAGAGGGAAAAAGCAATCAAGGAATGCAAGTTTGAAGGCTTCCGAATCAATAAGTCATTCATCCATCCTCTCTCTATTCCATTGAGTATACCAAACATGAGAAACACTTTTGTGTTGGTAAGTCGCCAACTCTGTTATATCTTTTGATGTCACTCCCATAATACTCACTATCTTGTAGACCTCATTAATGAATTCTTGAGGATCCTCATCCACTTTCAAACCATGGAACTCCGGAGGGTTCATCCTTGTAAAATCCTTCAACTTGGCCACAACTTGGGCTTGCATATTAATAGCAATCTGGAACTCCATATTAGCCACTTGGTCGGGAAAAGAACAATTATCTTGAGGGACCAGAGTAGCTTGTTCCTAATTAGCATTGATCCGTCTTTGTATAGGTTCTCTTTTTGGAGGCATTTATGAAAATTACAACAAACAATCGTTAGGGAAAGAAAGTCTTAGAACATACTTTATCGCACGATATAGATCATGAAGGAAGTGAGGATTTCCTAAAATGCCTTATAACCTCCTTTCATAGATGCGGTGTGCTTTACAACCATAAATAAGACTTTAGTAGATGCGACATGTTGGACTCCCTAGGACCTCTTAAACCTTGTGCTCTGATATCAAGTTGGTCATAACCCGACCTAGATCATATTCGTAACATGGTGATCGAAACTATGAAGGCTCCAACCAAGCCTCTTGACATATCATAAGAATGCATAAGGTAAAGTAAATGTTGAAATAATGTAAGAAGAGTCTAAAAATGATCATAAAAGAAATGTAAACCTGACTACATAGACTCTATATATAGGTCCAACAATGCCTTTACTGCATAAGATAGGCGGGGGATAAAACATGTCCCTATCTCACCCTCAAAACAAATCATAACAAAGTCTTTTGAGATAAATAACCAACTCATAACTAGTCCTCGATAGATGAGGACTTCCCATAACACTTCATCTGGCTAAAACTGTACTAGCTACGTGTGATATGAGAGTGATCCTCAACCCCTACATTATGAGACAATGTAGGAAACAATATGTGTTACTACATTTGAATGTACTAAGTATGTAGGTGTGACATGCAATTTAAATCAGAGGATGCAATAATTAATTAACGTATATGATTAAAAGAGAATGATAAAAGTCATAAGAAAATTATAAAGATCAAAGTATTTAAAAGACATATTGAGTTCATAAGAGAACATAAGGAAGTATACATATATGTGAGATAGAAACATAACCGACAATAATATCATGCAAGATATAACATGAAATCCCAATGTCTCCCCATTCAATGAAAGAAAGGGGAATCTACTTGCCAAATGTAGACTCTATCCCACTAGGCGGACCATGTACATACTCTCTATGTTGTTCCACTAGCTAGGACATGAAGGCAATCCTATGTTGGCACATAGTTATGAGATAAGATATTTTATAAAAAGTCACTATTGGTCGATCCCCCACATCAAATCATCATATGGTGCTAAGTCAACTCCCACAAAACACATAACATAGTGATCATACTCAACATATACCATAAACTTAGTCATAAAGTTCATAATTCATAGAGTAGCTCAAACTTGTAATGTGAGTGTAAGCCTTTCAATATTACCGTATCATACTTGCATAATTCATGTCATTAGGTTCCTAGTTCACCATCATAGGGCCCTAAGTGACATTTCTTCATAACTTGAAAATTATTGTAATTCAAGATCATAATTCATACTTAAATTTAGAGTTAACCTTATACACATAGTCAATTTGGATAAAAACCATGAGAAAACTTGAAATCATTAAAATTCATAAATATCATAATATCATCATTAAAAATAACTTCTGCATGAACATTCATAATTCAACTTGAAATCATGCAATTTATATAGAAACATACTTATAATGCTCAATTATAATGATTAGAAATATAATTGAAATATCCCAATGCAATTCATCAAACTAGAGTTCCAAAGCCAATTGAAATTTATGAGTGGTGGTGTTCATGGTTATGTCCATGGTGATTGACTTGATCAAGAAGTCTAGGATTACAGGCGAAAAGTTTTAGGACTTCCTCGATGAAGACCTTCACGATCTGTAGAGGCCATCATAGTTTGTTAACTATGGTCGTGGTGTAGGACCTACAGGGTGGTCTGCAGGATAGACCACTATAGAATCTACCATAGTTCGTAAAGGGATACATTCCCCATGGTGGTGAGGTGTGGTCCTTTCCTTGGGATCATATATCTGATGTCTCAAGGAGGGGTTAACATAGAGGGCATCACAGTTCATGGTGTTCACTATGGTCCATGGTCCATTATCATGGTCCCTTCCTGTGGGACTGAGTTTCAAAACTACCATGGGTGTACACTATGAGGTTTAGTGCAGACCATATCCCGTGATGGCCATTGCGGTCGTCAACTGGTTCCAAAATTAGTATTTTTCTTGGATTTGATCTTTGGTTCCTTGTTTTCCTAATTTTTAACTTCTAGGTCTTACACTGATGTAAGTCCCACATCAAGAGGAGAGAAAGGTCACTTTCCAAAGTAGACTCCGTGAAAATATCTTAAACATGAACTATTTGTAGATTTACTAGCTAGGCCATTAAGGCAAACCTACGCGGATAATGTATATTGGGACTAGAGGTTGCTACTAGAGTTTCCTTGAGTCGTCGCTCGTTGATCTTCCAAACCGTATCCCACCTTAAAGGCCTCTCTATGCTAGTCAATATTCCAACGGAAGTCTTAAATCATAATCACTAACATCATCATGAAAGGCAATGATAAATACAAATCCATCATCACAAAATAGTCATAAGAGTAGCCCATTAATATGATGACTCATACAATAATGAGAAAATCTTTTAATTTTTATGAATTTATGAGTCGGTGAGAAAACCGTTCACCATCTTTAACATGAGTATGTGATAAAATATTTTATAACCCTTATACTTTATTGAGAACATACTTGAGATCATAATTTATCATCAACATACACTTTTCATAAATCCTTCATCAATTCATGATCATAACTTCATAAATTCATACTTTGAAAATAACATAATGCATAGTCCATGAAAACTCAATTGAAAATATGCAATTTAACTTGAAACATACATCATTATCTCATTAGCAATGAAATAAATCATAATTGAATTGATCCAATTCATTCTAATGAAAACCCTAAAATTATTGAATTGAATAATGAGAAAAAGAGAGGAAATCATTGCATTCCAATGAAGGAAACGATCCATGTGTGAATTTCCAACAAACCTTGATTAAAGAAATATTCAAATCTGAAAAAGGAGACTTGAATACTTGAGACCTAGCCTTGCCTTAAAGATTGATCCTTGGGAGAGGATTTTAGAAAAAGACATATTGTAATTAGTGATAGGAGAGTGAATGAGGGGAATTGGAAGGGTTTGGGTAGTAATAAATTTAGAATTTGTCTTAAAATGACATACCTTAGGGATTAAATGAGTTGGAAAAGACGGAAATAACCTCATTAAAAGTTTGATGAGGACCACTTGGCGAGGTAGGTTGAACTCGCTTTTCACGTCGGCGAGTCACAGATCCACCGGCCTAGTTCACCAATGCTCCCCTCAGTCTGATCAGAAATCTCTGGAAATTTTAGTGAGTTCACCTAACTCACCGACCATGTTGGTGATTCATCAAAGATGACAATCCCTCACCCAAATTTCCCCCATTCCTGCCAAATTTTCTAAAAGTTTTAGCGAGGAAGACTATCTCGCCAAGTAGTCGCCACTATACAACCTTCTCGCCAATCTTACTTATCTTCTGAGCAATTTCTAAGACCTTCTTGGCGAACTCCTTTGCCAAATGGCAAATACCCAAGGCCAACTTGGCAAATCACAAGTCCATTGGGTGAGCCTCAACCTAAAATCTCACAGCTTTCCCTTTTAATTCATTATTTCGACTTTTTAACTTTTAGGGCCTCACAAATAGATAAAATTAATTATCAAAAAATTAGGAATGGAAAAACAACAGTCACAACCCAAGACTAGAGCCAAGATGTGATATGGATAATGAGACACGCGGAGGTACCTTACCCAAGCCTCTTAGCATTCATTAAGTTTTTCATAGGTATGACACTAAATACAAGCAGAATAAAAGGAAAAGGGACTAAGGGAGAACATTATAGAATAAGAGCTGGCAACAATCTTAGATCATTATACATTTAGGTCCAAACATATCTCTACTAATAGACTTGTCGGGGGCTAAGACATGTCCCTAGTTCACCCTCAAAATAAGTGTCAAAGTACCAAAAAGTTAACCAAAAGTCTATACATATCATAAAATAGAAAAGATAGGAATATTGTTCCCGAAATATGGGAACTCACCAACAATAGTAGCCTTCAACAAATCCAACTAACCACGTGGAGGTGAGTTTAGACCAACGTCAACCCCTACATGGTGATATAACGTAGGCAATAGAGTATGCATAAGTACTTTGAATGTACTAAGTATGTGAGCAATGTATCATAATGAAAAGCATTAATACATTTATAAGCTAGGTACATAAGTGAGTGCATGCATGAATAATTAAGTAATGAGCATTTGAAACATTCATTTATGGGAAGAACACTACAACCGACATTTAAGACTATGTAAGCTATTATATGGAATCAAACAAAACCCTCTACGTTGGCACGAGGAGACTACTTGTTGGGTAGAACTCTGTCAACTTTATTTATTTCTTTAACATTTAGGGATATTTGTGGATACACTAGCCTAAGCTTACAAGAGCTCCTATGTTAACTCATAGTTAATAAGACAAAGGGTTGCTACTAGGATTACCTTACCGAATCCCACCTCAATGCGCCATTCTTTGCTAAGTCAAATCCCACGAAATGGTTTAGTATAGTATTAGAACGTAATCATTTACATACCTTTAGATCATTAAACCATCATTCAATAGAATAGATCATCAAAACCTTTATTGATTCAAATATGTGAGAATTATCCATATCACATAAAGAATCCTTCATTCAAATTATTTCATCATTCTTTTATTTCATAAGACTCCCTTTGGTCATAGACATTTACCTTCATAAACATTCATTTAGGAGTCAAAGTTTCAATACAAACTTCATTGAAACATAGTGAAACTAGGTGGGTTCTATTCAATCAATTTTTAAATCATTCAAATCCATGATAGCATGCATGAGAGTAACGTAATGCATTGATTAAAACATGTTTAAAGAAACCCTCAAAAATATGTTTACAGAAACCTACAAATACACTTTAAAACTTATTTTTGTCAGATAAGGACCTTCGATAAACCAACCATTTCATAAAATTAAGAATTAATATAAGCCAATATAGGTAAATAAACTTCAAATAGACAATATTCTATACATTTTTCTAGGATCCATGGGTGGAAAAACCCATGAATGAGACCCACATACCTTAGAGGAATAAATCCCTAATGCAAGATTTAAAAGTAATAGAGACTTAATCTTTCTTGAGAAATTTAAAAGTAATGGAGACTTGATCTTTCTTGAGAAACCCAACAAACCTTACTTGAGAATGGAGTAGACCTTGAGAGAGAGGATTTTTATTTGAGGGAGTTAATATGAGGAATGAAGGATTTGGAAGGTGTAGGGCCTTTAGATAGGTTAGATTTTTTCCTCAAAATTACCTTATGTCAATATTAAAACAAAAGAAAAGACAAAAATACCCTTTTTAAAATTGATCAGACTGGGATTCACGGAGGACCCATCACGGTCCGTGATCATCACCACGGCCCATGGTCTTGTCCTATGGTAAATGAGATAGAGGAGAAGTTTTGGGGTTTGTAGGAAAAGTATCAGTACTTCCTCCACGGAGACCTTCACTATCCGTGGAAGGCATCACGGTCCATAAACCGTAGTTATGATGCATGACCTATAGGAGGGCCTGCAGAAGGGACCAACATGGAACACATTATGGTCCATGAAGAGCTACACACCCAATGGTGATCATTGCAATATCTTTCCTTTGGGAACATTCATCCTCAAATGAGAATCATTAGCGTAGATAAGGAAATGGCAGGAGGACTAGAAATACAACATGAATACAATGATACTTGAAATTCATAGAACAGAAGATCTTTAAACATAGCATAAAACATGACTTAAAAAATTGAACTTCATGAACATGAATGGATATGAAAATTTAGGAAAATCTAAACGTAGGAGTCTTAAAAAATTCATCAATAACTTAGTACCTTAGACTTGAGTAGAATGAAAAAGATGAGTTTATCACTTCATCATATTCTGCCTACAATGTAGTGCTTTCAACTTGTTTATTCCTCTAAAGGACTTTGGTTGAGGCAAATTCCTTGTTCATCAATCTCTTAACTTGCCGGTCCAAAATTTCAACTGAGACCTCTTCATAGGTCAAGTTTTCTTCAACATTCACTACCTTGAATGAAACAATGGAACTAGGATCACCCACACATTTTCTCAACATTGACACATGGAATGCCAGATGAACCATGGCCATTTCCAATGGCAACTCCAACTCATAAGCAATCTTTCTAGCACATCTCAAGATTCTATAAGGCCCTACATACCTAGGACTCAATTTCCCTTTCTTACCAAACCGAACTACACCCTTCATGGGTGAAACCTTCAAGTACACCCAATTATCCACACTAAATACAAGATATCCTCTCCTAGTATCGGAATAAGACTTTTGTTGACTTTGAGTCATATTTAACCTTTCTCTAATGACTCGCACCTTCTCCAATGGATCAAGTAGAAAATCAGCACCCAACAAGGTCCTTTCACCCGCTTCGAACCAAGAAACCAGAGACCTATATCGTCTTCCATACAAAGCCTCAAGCGGTGATATGTCAATACTTGAGTAGTAGCTATTATTATAGGAAAGCTCAAGAAGCGGTAAATGATAATCCCAACTCCCTTTGAACTACAACACATAAGCCCTTAACATATCCTCTAGTATTTGAATAGTCCGTTCATTTGGACCATAGGTTTGAGGATGGAATGTTGTAATTAGCTTCACTTTAGTACCAAGAACCTTTGAAAATATCTCCAAAAATGAGAAGTGAATTAAGTACCATGATCCGAAATGATTGACAACAACACACCATGTAACCTTACCAATTCCCAAATATACAACTTAGCATAATCTTCAGCACTATCAAAAGTCTTGACTGGTGTAAAGTGAGTCGACTTCATCATTCTATCAACAATTACCCAAAAGAGTCATGATGCTTCTAAGTACGAGGCAAACCAACTACAAAATCCATGTTCACATAGTCTAACTTCCAAGAGGGGATTTCAATGTCTTGTGCTAGGCCACCTTACCTTTGATGTTCGGCCTTAACTTGTTGGCAATTTGGGAATTCGGTCATCTTAGTACATTTTTATCAAGCCAGTATGAATAGATTATGAATAATTATTAGCCTCCTTCAAGATCAAACCCCTTAGGCCATCAATATTCGGAACATATAACCGACCTTGGTAGTGTAGTACCCATCTTTTCCTTGTGAAAAGGCCTCTACCTTCTCTTTCACCAACTTCTTTAACTCTACTAATGTCGGGTCAAGGTTTGTTTTGACTTAACATCCTCCACCAAAGATGATTCAGACCCGTTATGAAAAACCAAACCACCATCATTGGAACTACTCAACTTCCCTCCTAATCCAGCCAACCAGTTAACATCCTTTACCAATTTCCTCTTTCTTTCATTAACATAAGCCACACTCCCCATAGATACTCTACTAAGTGCATCAACATTAACATTGGCCTTACCCAGATTGTAATGCACACTCATGTCATATTTCTTGAGGAGTTCAAGCCACCTCATTTGCCTTAGATTGATGTCCTTTTAAGTGAACACATATTGGAGACTTTTGTGATCGGTGAATACACCCATATGTACCCCATAGAAGTACTGCTGCCAAATCTTTAGAGAAAACACAATTGCCGCCAACTCAAGATCATGGGTAGGTTTGTTATGTTCATACACTTTCAATTTCCTAGAAGAATAGGATATAACCTTGACATTTTGCATCAAGCCACAACCCAAACTAATCTTTGAATCATCATAATACACCATGAAACCTTCTAAGACTTTTGGTAGAGTAAAAATAGGAGTGGAGGTAAGTTGATCATTCAAATTAGGAAACTTCTCTCACACTTGTTCGTCGATAGGAACTTTGCCTTCTTTTGAGCCAATTTCATCATAAGAAATGAGATGGAAGAGAACCCTTTGATGAACCTTCAATATTACTTGGCTAGACCCAAAAAGCTCCTAATGTTTGAAGGAGATATTGGTCAAGGCCAATTCCTCACCGTCTCTATTTTCTTAGGATCAACCTTGATCCCATTATCGGACATTCACATTTGTTAAATTTACAAATAATTGCTAATCTCTTAAGGTTTGAAGCACAACTCTCAAGTGATCCTTATGTTTTTCCTTATCGTGAGAGTAAATCAAGATATCATTAATGAAAATAAGCAAAATCTTATCAATGTAGGGTTTAAACACCCTATTCATTAGGTCCATAAACACTGCTGGTGCATTCAACAACCCAAATGACATTACTACAAACTCAAAGTGACCATACCTTGTTCGAAATGTTGTCTTTGGAATATCACACTCCTTTACCTTAGTTGATCATAGCCGAAATAAAAATCGATCTTGGAGAAATAACTTTCATGTTGTAATTAATCAAAAACATCATCTAATAGGGATTGGGTACTTGTTACTAATGGTCACCTTATTCAATAGAAGTTAATCTAAGAATATCCGAAGAGACGCAACCTTCTTCCTTAAAACAACACGGGAGGACCCCATGGTGAAATACATGGCTTTATGAACCCTTTCTCTAATAAATCTTTTAATTGTTCCTTTAACTCCTTCAATTCCATTGGGGTCATGCGATATGGAGGAATAGACATAGGTTGGATATCGGGGAGAAGATCGCTACCAAAAATAACTTCCCTTTCGGGAGGAACACTGGGGAGGTCATTGAGAAAACATTAGGAAAAAAATTAACCACGGGAACCGACTCAAGAGGATGACTTTCGGACTCAACATACTTAATCCTCATAATGTGGTAGATACAACCCTTAGAAATTAATTTTTGGGCCTAAGACCAGAAATGAACCTACCCTTCACTACCGAATCATACCTGTTCTATTCAAAAATAGACTTATTTGGGAATTGAAACTTGACTATACGAGTTATCCAATCTATAGAAGCATAAGATGCATACCACATATCTAAAACATCAAAATCTACCATGTCAAGTTCAATGACATCACAAGGAATAACTTTATTCAAGACGAACATGGGACAACCCTTATAGACCTTTCTAGAAACATTTGACTCACCAACTGGGGTAAACACCAAATAAGGCTCTTTAATATTACAGGTAACACATCAAACCTATTTGCAAGGAATTGAGTAAAAAATGAC
The DNA here is from genome assembly GCF_947179165.1 of Solanum dulcamara. Classification (NCBI taxonomy): domain Eukaryota; kingdom Viridiplantae; phylum Streptophyta; class Magnoliopsida; order Solanales; family Solanaceae; genus Solanum; species Solanum dulcamara. Next base: position 56,181,308 of record NC_077245.1, read on the forward strand.
AAATTGTCACCTAGATCTAATAATTCAGATAAATCAAAGGGAAAGACCTTTGACATACTGGTAACAATATTTGGTGCTTCCTCAACCTCTTGTCTCCCATGCAAGACATAAAAGCAGTTGGCGCGTTGGGCACTTCCTTGATCTTTTTGACCATGAGAAATTTGGCCTTGAGGCCTACCACCACCACCTCTATAATCCCTATCTTAATGAACCAGTTTACCATACTTGAAGTATGCATTAGAACTGGCTAAGCATTTCTCTTTGTGAGTCCTTCCACACTTCTTGCAAGGAAGGAAAACCTGAGCACCAACATTCTGTATTTGAACTATTGGGTTAGAACCCTTATCCTTATTGAACCTTGGATGAGGATCATTGGTGTAACATCCCCTAAAAAAGTTGTATATGATATTCCAATTCTTGATAAAAATAATACAGCTTCTATATTTTGGGCATAAATTTTCGTAGGATGGTCCATATTAGGTGATTCAAATTTCTAAATAACTCCAACATCATTACCTACAATTTTTTTAAGACCACATTTTAAGTTTCGGAGGTTAAGTAGGTCAAATAAATTAATTATTGTAAGATAGGGTGTTGTGAAGAAATAGAGCATTTATAGAAGAAAATGCATATCTCACTGTAGGTTACTCCAAATCAGATAATTCTTGAACGAAATGAAATTAGACTTCTATAAAAACAATTCATGTGAAAATACCAAATCCTAATCAGGAAGCTATCTTATTCAAACGCAGCTCCGAAAAAGGGTATTATGTTAAAAAAAGTTTATCTCACCAACCATGGAAAGATCTAGATACATTTGACATCACTAATGACATCAATAGTCTTCCATTTGATATCACTCATGACATCACAATCTTACATTAAATTTTTAGATTTTTTACAATTATTTTAATAATTGTTAGGTCTCTCTTTCACACCTATAAATATTCACCTTAATTCATCATTTTGTTCATCAAGCTTTTTCAAGCAACTCTTCTCTCTATACACTTCTTTACTCATTCTCAAAATATAGTTTTAGTTCTTAGTAGTATAGAAATACTATTTCAGTGATTAATAAACTCCGGATAGTACACAAAATGCTCGGTCAAGGAGAAAAGGCTAGGATTCAAGTGTATTCATTAAGTCCTTCGATTCTAAGTAACGCTTTGGTTTTTAGGTATGTAAGGCTTCAATGGGAGTATTCCTTCCACTCTCATGCCTAAATTATTTTTATTATATGCTAAATTATATTTATTTTTTTTAAGCTTTACTCTAAGTTATGTGGGTATTTATCAATGGGTTCTTCCACTAATGTAATCCCAAAACTCTTTCAAATTAAATATCTTGATTTCAAGTATTATTTTTTATAGGTAATTCTTATTTTTATTTAATAGCATGAATCATGGTTAAACTAATGATTATTTGTCTATTTTGATGCAACATAATTTTATTTATATGAATTGATGGTTTGCAAGTAATTTCTCTATTTATCTCTTTAAAGGTTCTTAAAATTCATGGTGAGTTGTTTAAAGCATGATTTTTAATTAATGGATTTTAAAGTATTTATGTATATTTATTTACATACATGTTTGCAAATAGAAGTGATTTAAACCCACCGAGTTTTACTATATTTTTAATAAAGTTTGACTTAAAAGCTTTGACTCCAAATAAATATTTATGAAAGCAATATCTATGATCAAAAGAGAGTCTTATGAAATGAAAGAATGATGAAATGATATGAATAATGGATTCTTTATGAAATAAAGACAATTCTTGCATATTTGAATTACCAAATATTTTAATGAGCTATTCTACCGAATATGATGTTTGAATTCTCAAGCTATATGCTATGACTATTTTGAAGTATTAAACTATTCCGTGTGATTGACTTAGCACCGAATGGATCATTGAGGTGAGATTCGATAAGGGAATCCTAGTAGAAACTCCTTATCTCATTGACTATGTGCCAATATAGGAGCCCTTAAAGTTAAAGTTAAAGAAATAAATGAAGTTGACGGAGTTCTACCTGGCAAGTAGTCTCCCCGGGCAATGTAGTGGGTTATGTTGGATTCTATGTAATTGTTCGCATGGTTTTAAATGTCGGTTATGGTTATTTTCTTATAAAATAAATATTTTAAAAGATACGTATATGATTTATTATGCATGTAATACATTTTGTTTCATATTACATAAATGTTTTAACATTTCCTCAATGTTCATGCATCCTTACATACTTAGTACATTCAAAGTACTAACACATACTCTTTTGCCTCCATGATATCACCATGTAGGGATCGGTGCTCCTCCTCATTCTCTTCCACGTGGCTAGTTGAGATTTCATTTGAAGACTACTTTTGATGAGTTCCCATGTTTCGAGAATAATACTCCTTTTTATTTCTAGCTTGTGATATATTGAAGTCTTTTACTATGGCATTTCTTCTATTATGATTGAGGGTAAGCTAGGGACTTGTCTTAGCCCTATTAAATCTAAAAGTTAGAGGTATTGTTGGACACATGTAAGTTGAAGATTTACTATTATGATTGCCAATTATTCATTTATCGCCATTACCTACGAAAGGCTAAAAGAATGCTAAGAGGCTTGTCTGAGGTACTTTCAGGTTCCTCATTTGCCATGTCACGTCTTGGCCCTAGGCTTGGGTCATGATAATTGGTGAAAACTTGCCACATGAATCATTGCCCACCTGGCCCTTTCCACTGCCACTAAACCAGGCCTTTGAGGATTGAACCCTCCATAATCAACTCTAGCCTCTTGACCTCTTTCTCAAGATTTCTTCCTTAATTTTTTCAGCATATGTCATGAGTTGGGAGATGTCCATCTCCTTGACCAACATGGTTGTCTTTCACTCTTTGGATACCAAGCTAGAAACACCGGAGATGAACTTGCTCATCCCTGCCCTTGGGTCAGAGACCATGAGAGGAGCATACTTAAATGATTTGATGAATTTGAGGGCATACTCCCCCATACTCATACTCCCTTGTCGAAGATTGATAAAATTTTAAATCTTTCACTCCCTTAGCTCCAAGGGAAACAATCGATCTAGGAAGGCATCCTTGAACTATTCCAGTTGTATGCGCTCCATATCTTCACCCTTCTTAACAACCCATTGCTCATACCAAACTCTTGACACAGACCTTAGTTGATAGGCCACTAGCTTGGCCTTTTCATTTGGAGGCACACCCATGATAGACAAAATTTAATACACCTCCTCAATGAACCCCTTAGGGTCCTCATTCACTTTGGAACACTCAAACTTGGGCGGATTCATCCTTTTGAAGTCCCGAATCTTAGAATATGGAGTAGGCACTTGAGGAGGAGGAAGAGGAGGAACGATTCCTTAGTTATCATGGTTTTATATGACTTGAGTGAACAATGTGATGATATTCCAAAATTTTACATGGGTCACTCCTTACTCATGATGTGGAGCCTCGAAAACCAGAGGATCTTGGTCCTCATGTTAAACCATTGCTCTAGGTAGAGGCAATCTTCTTGGAGCCATGATATAGAAGACATTAAAATGATTCGTTAGTTAGAGGAAGTCTTAGGACACTCTAGGGCACGACATGAATTTTGAAAGAAGTAAATATTTTTCTAAATATCCCATAGTCTCTTATACATAGTTGTGGCGCACTTCACAACCATTAACAATACCCTATTCGATGTGGTATTTTTCTTAACCTAAGCCTAAGGCCGAGATACGACACGGCTAATGAGACACCGGGAGGTACCTTACCCAAATCTCTTTGCATTTATTAATCATTTCATAGGTCATGATATTCAATACAAGAGGAATAAAAGGGAAAGGGACTAAGGAAGAATGTTATAGAATAAGAGCCAACAATAATCTTAAATCATTACACATTTTCGTCCAAATATACCCCCACTAATAGACTTGGTGGGGGATAAGACATGCCCCTAGATCACCCTCAAAATAAGTGTTAAAGTACCACAAAGGTAACTAAAAGTCTATACATATCATAAGCTAGAAAAGATAGGAATATTGTTTTCGAAATAACGAAACTCACCAATAATAGTAGCTATCAACGAATCCAACTAGCCATATAGTATGCATTAGTATATTGAACGTACTAAGTATGTGAACAATGCATCATATTGAAAAGCATTAAGAAATTTATAAGTAAGGTACATAAGTGAGTGCAAGTATGAGTAATCTAGTAATGAGCATTTGAAACATTCATTTATGGGAAAATGACTAAAATTGACATTTAAGACCATACGAACTACTACATGAAATCCAACATAACCCCTACCTTGGAACGGGGAGACTACTTGTCAGGTAGAACTCAACTTCAATAATTTCTTTAACATTTAGGCCTATTTGTTGATCCACTAGACTAAACCTACAAGAGCTCCTATGTTGGCTCATAGTTAATGAGACAAGGTGTTGCTATTAGGAATTCCTTACCGAATCCCACCTCAATGCCCTATTCAGTGCTAAGTTAAATCCCATGGAATAGTTTAGTATAGTAGAAGAACATAATTATTTACATAGATTTGGATAATCAAAACATTATTCAATAGAATAGCTCTTTAAAACCTTTATTGATTCAAATATGTGATAATTGTCTTTATCACATAAAGAATCCTTCAATCATATCATTCTTCCATTTCATAAGACTCCATTTTATCCTAAACATTTACCTTCATAAACATTCATTTTGGAGTCAAAGATTTTAATTCAAACTTCATTAAAAGATAGTGAACTTAGGTGGGCTCTATTCAATAAACTTTCAAATCATTCAAATCCATGATAGCATGAATGAGAGTAAGGTAATGCATAAAATTAAAACATCTTTAAAGAAACCCACCAAAATACTTTAAAGCTCCTTTTCATGCTTTCTTATAAAGACCTTTGATAAATCAACCATTTCATAATATTAAGACTTAATATTAGCTAATATAGGTAAATAAACTTCGAATATACAACAATCTATGCATTTGTACTAATCGTATAAAAACATAAGAATTCACCATTTAAAATTGAACTATTTTGTTTAGAAAAACCTAGGGCTCCATGGATGGAAGAACCCATGAATGAGAACCACATACTTTGGGGGAATAAATCCCTAATGTAAGCTTTGAAAGTAATTAAGACTTGATCTTTCTTGAGGAAACCCTAAAACCTTGCTTGAGAATGGAGGAGACCTTAAGAGAGAGGGTTTTTGTTTGAGGGAGTAATGTGAGGAATGAGTGCTTTTGGAAGGTTTAGGGACTTTATATAGGTTAGATTTAGTCCTCAAAATGACCTCACATCAATATTAAAACACAGGAAAAGACAAAAATACCCCATTTAAAATTGGCCAGACTGGCTTCACAAAGGACCCATCACAGTCTGTGATCATCACCAAGGCTATTGGTGATGTCCCATGGTAAATGACTTAGAGAAGAAGTTTTAGGGTTTGCAGGGAAAGTCTCACTACTTCCTCCATGTAGATCTTCACGGTTTGTGGAGGGTATCACAGTCCGTAAATCGTGGTTGTAGTGCAGGACCTGCAGAAGGACCTACATAAGGGACCACCACAGAACACACCACGGTCCATGAAAAGCTACACGGCCCGTGGTGGGCACATGTGGTCCATTCATTAGAAAGTTTCCTTAGGGCCTTAGGGGAGGGGTCACCACAAAGGGAACTATGGTCTGTGAAGCTCACCACGGTCTGTGGTCCCTCATTATGGTCCATTCCTTATAAGGTTAGGTTTCTATCATGACTCGACCTAGAGTCTAGTCGTAACACGATTATCAAAAACTCAAAGGACTACAATCAAGCATCTTTGCTTATCACAAAGAATACATAAGGTAAAGAAAAATGCGGAAAGATCATAAGATAGTCTAGAATATGAAACATAACAAAGAATATCACTTGACAACATAGACTCAAAATATTTTTCCAACTAGATGCCTCAACACATGAACATGAGCAAGGACTAAGACATGTCCCTAGCTGACCCTCATAATAAATAATTAAATGTCTTTCAAAGTAAGAAAACAATTCCTCAATATATGAGAACTCACCATAACTCTTTTGATAAGCAAGCTCAACTAGCCATGTGGATGGAAATGATCCTCAATCTCAACCCCTACATTATGAGACAATGTAGATAAAAGTATACATTAGTATATTTGAATGTACTAAGTATGTGGGCATGATATGCAATATAAATCATATGATGCAATGATCAACAATATTCATGATAAAGAGGATAAATGAAATAATGAGGAATACCATAATGATCAAAGCATTTTTAAGATGTGGTTGAAGATCATAGAATAACATAATACTCATATACATAAGTGGGATAGGAATCATAACTGACAATAAGGTCATGCGAGCTATAATATTGAATCACGTTATCTCCCCATACAATGAAGAAAAGGATAATGTACTTGCCAAGGTAGAATCTACCCCGCTAGGCGGGTCATGTGCATACACTATTTGTGGATCCACAAATGAAGGTAAACTATAGTGACACATAGTTTATGGAATATGAGGCTGCTACTAAGGCTTTTGGCAGGACCCTCACCTCAAGTCCACTCAATTCTAAGTCAAATTCCACAGAATACGTATCATAACATAGTCATGAGATTTCATGAGATTTTTTAAATAAACCTTGGACTCCATGAGTGGAATGGACTAATGAATCAATCCACACATACCCTGATTGAAATTAGACTTGAATTTAAGAAAGAGGCTTGGTCTTGAAGAAACCCTAATGGAACTATGACGAACTCTTGAGGAACCTTGGGAGAGAAGTCTAGAATTTTTTAGGGGAAATATTGAGGGAATAAAAGAGTTTTACGAGTATCTAGGATACAATACTTATGAAATATAGTACTTAAAAATGTCCACATACATTATTAGAATGTAGGGAAAATTGCAAACTACCCCTCATTAAAATTCCAATCGGGCCATTCTATGAGATGAGTCTAAAGGTCGTAGACGTGTTGATGAGTCGTCATTACTACTAGTCTTGTAGGCCTTGAGAAAGACCTGAAAATCTAATATCTAAACTTTTTCAAAGAGTCGTGCTTATGAATCGTCGTTGAGTTTACAGGTCATCGAAGTGATCTATCTAAAAAACCTGCAAGTTGAGGAGTCTCTGATATTTTCATACGACTTATTTTTACAAGTTGTAATGTAAGCTTCTCTATGACTCGTCCTATTGAGTCATAGATAAAGTCTTGAGGGTTACATCTGTGGGTCATCTTACCTTGCCACGATGACTTATTTCAATGAGTTATCATTTCTACTACGAGTCATCAAAGGACTTGTTAACCCAACTTTTCCCTTAGCCAAATTTCCAATGACATTTTTTACCTCTACGACTCAATTTTATGATTCGTAATAACTCAAATGAGTCATAGATTGACTTGTAGGTTTAGGTAGTTACAATTCCTTTGAAATAATGTTTTTGTTAGACTTTTCATCTTACGGGGTCTTACAATATCTCCCCCTTAGAAATATTCATCCTCAAATGAGATTTAACTAACATAGAAAAGACATAAAAAGAGGACTAACAACCCAACATGAACATAGGAATATTTTAAAATCCATAGAACATGTAAACTTCATGCTTTACATAAAACATGGCTTTTGGAAAATCAATTTCATAAATCATGCATGCATATGAATGACATATGAAGATGAATATGTAGGAGTTTAATTAATTTTGATCATGAATCAACTTAGTACCTTTAGGATTGAGTGGAAGGAAAGAGATATGGATAACGCTTAATCATGTCCCCTTTCATTTCCCATGTAGCAATCTCTACTTGTTGATTTTTCCACAACACTATAACAGACATAACATCTTTATTCCTTAGACTTTTTACTTTCCAGTCTAAAATTTCCATTGGGACCTCCTCATAATTCAAATTCTCTTCAACGTTCACAATTTCCAATAGCACAAAAGAGTTTTGATCACCCACCAATTTTCTCAACAATGATACATGAAATACCGAATGAACCATAGCCAACTTAAATGGAAAATCTAACTCATATGCCACTTTACCAATACGCTTCTCTATTTTATAAGGTCCTAAGTATCTAGGACTCAACTTCCCTTTCTTACCAAATCGCATTAAACCTTTCATAGGTAAAACCTTTAAATATACCCAATCACCCACATCAAATTCAAGCTCTCTTCTCCTAATGTCCCAATAGGACTTTTGATGACTTTGGACCATCTTGAATCTCTCCCTTATAAGCCTTACTTTTTCCGTTGAATCAACTACCAAATTAGGACCAATCAATACCATCTCACCTACTTCAAACTATCCCACCGTGGATCTACATCTTCTTTTGTATCTAGCTTTAAAAAATAGCCATTTAGATGCTAGAGTGATAACTATTGTTGTAGGAAAACTCGATCAATAGAAAATGTTCATCCCAACTACCTTTAAGAATAGTCATACATACATTTAATATATACTCCAAACTTTGAAATGTTCTTTTGGCTTCACCATCTGGTTTAGGATGTAAAGCAGTACTTAGCTTAACTCTAGTACCAAGAACCTTTCAAAATAACTTCTAAAAATGTTAAACGAATTTAGTTCCTCTATCTGATATAATGGATAAAGGAACACCATGAAATTTCACAAGTTCACGAATGTACAATCTAGCATAATCTTCAGCACCATAAAAAGTCTTAACCGGTAGAAAATATGCCGATTTAGTCATTTGGTCCACAAAGACCCAAATAGAGTCATGTTCTCTTCTAGTTAGAGGCAAACCCATTACAAAGTCTATGTTCACATCTTTCCACTTTCAAGTAGGATCTCAATGTCTTAAGCTATGGGCCTCATTCAATATTAACTCTCTTAATCCATCAACATTAAGAATACACAAACATCCTTGGTAACGTATTACCCCAACTCCCTCTTGAGATAAAGCCTTAATGGCTTTTTCGGCAACCAACTTCTTTAGTTCAACCAACACCGGATAATTATCTTATTTGTCCTTAACATCTGCCACAAGAACAAACTTTGAGTCATTATGTATACCTCCATTATTAGAGTCAACCAAACACACACCTGAATGTGCCAATCTATAGACATCTTTAACCAACTCCCTCTTACCTTCCTCAAACATATGAAACACTATCCATGGACAGTCTAGTTAGTTCATCAGGAACAACATTAGCGTTGCCTAGATGCTACAACACACTCATGTCATAGTCCTTCAACAATTCAAGCCATCTTTTTTGTCTAAAGTTCAATTCCCTTTGGCTAAATATATATTGGAAGCTATTATGGTCAGTGAACACATCAACATGCACCCCATAAAGACAGTGATGCCATATTTTCAAAACAAACATAACTGCCGCATGTTCAAGATCATGAGTTGGATAGTTACTTTCATGTAACTTTAGTTTCATAGAAGGATAGGCTACCACCTTACCATATTGCATTAAGACACAACCCAAAACAATATGTGAGGCATCACAATAAATGAAAAACTCATTCAAACCTTCGAGCAATGTCAAAATAGGAGCCCACATAAGACGATCCTTCAATATTTGGAAGCTCTTTCCATATTCATCTGACCATTAAAATTTCACCTTTTTTTGTCAACTTCAACAAAGGTGAAGCAATTGATGAAAACCCTTCAACAAACCTTCTATAGTAGTCGGCTAAGCCCAAGAAACTTCTAATATCCGAAGGGAACAACAGTCTAGCCAATTCTTTACCACCTCCATTTTCTTCGGATCGAACTTAATCCCATCACCGGACACTAAATGGTCAAGAAATGCAACTTCTTTTTGCCAAAATCTGCACTTACTAAATTTGGCAAATAATTTCCTCTCTCTTAATGTTTGCAACACAATCCTCAGGTGACCCATATGATCTTCCTTATTTCGAGAATAAATCGTGATGTCATCAATGAACAACACTACAAACATGTCCAAGTATGGCTTGAAAATTCGATTCATCAAATCCAAGAGGATAGCGGGAGCATTAGTCAAACCAAACAACATTACTACAAATTTAAAATGACCATACCTTGTTCAAAATGCCATTTTGGGAATATCACACTCCCTTACCCTTAATTGATATAAATCGAATCAGAGATCAATCTTAGAAAATTAACTTGCTCCTTATAACTAGTCAAGGAAATTATCTATCTTCGAAATTAGATACTTGTTCTTTGCGGTGACCTTATTCAATTATCGATAATCTATACACATTCGTAGTGATCATTCTTCTTCCTAACAAACAACACTGGATCACACTATGTCAAAATACTTGGCCTTACGAAACCATTATCCAACAAATACTTTAATTGTTCATTTAACTTCTTAAGTTCCTCTGGATCCGTACAGTTAGGAGGAATAGAAATAGGTTAGGTATCGGGAAGGAGATCTATGCTAAAATCAATTTCATTTTCTGGTGGAATACTAGGCACTCATCAGGAAACACATCAGAAAACTCATTAACAATAGGGACCGACTCAAGAGTAGAACATTCGGAATCAACATCTCTAACTCACACAATATGATAAATGCACCCTTTGAAAATCATTTTTTGGGCCTTAAGACATGAGATGAATCGACCCTTAACCACCGAGTCATTTCCCTTCCATTCAAGAATGGGCTCATTAGGAAATTGAAACTTAACCACACGGGTTCTACAACATATAGATCCATAAGCGGCATATAACCAATCTATACCAAGAATGATGTCAAAATTAGTCATGTCTAGTTCAACAAGATCACATGGAATAACATTATTCAAGACCGACACAGGATAAATTTTATAAACTCTCTTAACTAGTACTGAGTCACCAATAGGAGTATAAACCAAAAAGGGTTCTAACCGCACTTCAAGGCATACATCAATCTCATGGTAAGGTAAGGAGTAACAAAAGACAAGTTGGCACCTAGATCAACTAATTAATAAACATTAAAGTTAAAGACCCGTGACTATATCTGGAGTCTCATCCACATCTTGCCTAGCATAAAGAGCATAGAATCGGTTGTTGCATCGGCCACCCTTAGGTTGAGCTTGGGTGCTTTATTGCACTTGGCTTCCTTGTAGACGATCTTCTACACCTTTGTGGGCAACGTGAGGTCACTCTACTTATGGACCATCTTTCCACATCCATAACAAGCACCCGTTCCCATCAAGTATCTACCTCCATGATTCTTTCCACACTTTGCACATTTAGGAAAAGAAGGGCTACATGTATTCACACCTCCTCCTACTTGAGCTTTAAGGTATGGCACCTTATCTTTAGAAAACTTCTTCCCTAAACCTTGGCCTTATTGAGAGAGGCCACTACTACCACCACCGGTCCTAGCATTAGAGAACCCACCTTCATATCGGGCCTTCTTAGAATCCCTCATATTCATCTCTCTAAGTTTTTCTCCTTCAATTTGTTCGATGAAAGTCATAAGATAAGATATGTCCATCTCTTTCATAGGCATGGCGATACGACATTCCTTAGCAACTAAGTTGGATACCCCCGATATAAATTAACTCATTCGTATATGTGGTTTGGCAACCAATGAAGGGGCATACTTTGAGAGCTTAGTTAACTTAAGGGCATATTCCCTAATTCCCATATTGCCTTGTTGAAGATTTATGATCTCCAACACCTTGGCTTCCCTTAGTTCATGAAGGAAAAAAGAATCAAGGAAAGTGAGTTTGAAGGTTTCCTATTCAATAGGACCTTCATCCACCCTTTCTATTTTTCATTGGGTATACCATACTTGTGCAACACTCTTAAGTTTATAGTGTTCTAACTCTTCTTTCTCTTCGGATGACACCCCCATAATGCTTACTATCTTGTAGACCTCATTTATGAAATTTTGAGGGTCCTCGTCAACCTTTGATCCATGAAACTCTGAAGGGTTCATCCATGCAAATTCCCTCACTCTTGAGGCTGTAGTAGGAATATTGGGAGGAGCCTCAACCACTTTCTTGGCTACCACTTAGTCTAGCATAGTAATGGTGGTCTGGAACACCGCATTAGTACTTTGGTCGGGTAGGAGACCATTGTCTTGAAGAGCCAGGGAGCTCAGGCCTCATTAGCATTTCTTCCCCTTGAAAATGGTGGTCTTCATGGAGGCATGTTCCTGAAGATCTCAAAAAACAATCGTTAGGGAAAGAAATTCTTAGAACACACTCTACCACAAAACATAGATAACAAAAGAAGTGAGAATTCCTAAAACAACTTATAGCCTCTTATTAATAGGTGTGACACACTTCAAAACCATAAATAAGACTCTACCTGACACGGCATGTTGGACACTCTAGGACATCTTAAACCTTGTACTCTAATACCAAATTTGTCATGACCCAACCTATGACCTAGTCGTAACACAGCGATCAAAAACCTTGAAGGGTTCCAACAAAACATCTTGTCATATGATAAAGCATACATAAGGTAAAGTAAATGCAAAAATATCAGAAGAGAATCTAAAATATGAAACATAATGAAGAATGTCACTTGACAATATAGAATCAAAACATTTGTCTAACTAGATGCCTCTACTCATGAACATGGGTGAGTTCTAAAACATGTACCTAGCTCACCCTCACATTAAAGAAATAAATGTCTGTGAAAGTAAGAAAACAAAAACTAAAAACTAGGCCTCGATAGATAACGAATCACCATAATTTTTTTGATAAGCAAGCTCATACAAGCCACGTGGATGGATATGATCCTCAATCTCAACCCCTATATTATGAGACTAAGTAGAAAATAATATGAGTTTGTATGTTTAAATGTACTGAGTATGTGGGCATGATATGCAATATAAATCATAAGATGAAATGATCAAGAATATACATGATAAAGAGGATAAATGAAACCATCAAGAATACCACAATGATCAAAGCATTTTTAATACGTGGTTGAAGATCATAGAATAACATAATAATCACATACATTTGTGGGATAGGAACCACAAACAAAAATAAGACCATGCAAACTATAATATTGAATCTCATTGTCTCCCCATGCAACGAAAAAAGATGAATCTACATACCAAGGTAGATTCTACCCCACTAGGTGGGTCTTGTACATATGCTATTTGCAGATCCACTAGCTAAGACATAAATACAACATATAGAGGCACGTAGTTTATGAAATATAAGGCTTCTATAAAGGATTTTTGTATCTCCCCCACCTAAACTTCACTCGGATAAGTCAAATCCCACGGAATATGTATCATTACATAGTCATAGCTAACATGTATCATAGACATGATCATAGGTTTGAAATTCATAGAGTAGCTCATTTCATGACATAGTTCCAATGTGAGAATTAGCCTTTCATCATTATAAATCATACTTATTTAATTGATATTGTTTGGCCTTAGGTCACTACATGGGGCCCTAAGTTATCTTTCTTTATAACTTGCCTGAAATTAATATATTAAACGCACTTATAATTCATGATCATGATTCATACTTAAATTTAGAGTAAAACTCATATCCAACACAATTCATCAAAATTGAAGTTTAAAAGTAATGAGATGTCATGAGATTTTTGAAATAAACCTTGGACTCCATGAGTGGAAATGGACTCATGAATTAATCCACACATACCTTGATTGATATTAGACTTGAATTTAAGTAAGGAGGCCTGATCTTGAAGAAGCCCTAATAAAATCTTGATGAACTCTTGAGGAACCTTGGAATAGAAGTCCACATACTTTATTAGAATGCACAAAAAATACCAAACTACCCCTCATTATAATTTCAATTGGTCTGTTCTATGAGAGGACTCTACAGATCGTAGACACAATGATGAGTGATTATTATGAATCATCCTTTAGGATCTAAGAAGGACACAAAAATTGAGTCTCTGATGTTTTTCTACAAGCCGTGTTTACAACTCTTCATTCAGTGTACAGGTCGTTGAAGTGATCCATTTTGAAGGTATGAAAAACCTGCAAGTTGGGGAATTGCTAAAGTTTTCATATGACTCATTTCTATGAATCTTGAACTTCTCTACCACTCATCCTATTGAGTGGTAGAAAAAGTCCTGAGGGTGACATAAATGGGTCATCTTGTTATGATGACTCATTTTAGTGAGTCATCATTTCCACTAAAGGTCGTCAAAGGACTCGTTAACCCAACTTTTGCCTTCGCCAAATTTCCAATCACCTTCTTTACCTTTACGAGTCAAGTTTATAATCCGTACTAACTTAAATGAGTCATAGACTGACTCGTAGGTCTGGGCAGTTCTAATTCCATTAAAAGATTTTCTTTTTTTTAGACTTTTCATCTTACGGGATCTTACAATTTATGAACCTCCACCATGATGGTTCACCATGAGGCATGGTGCAGAACATGGCCCGTGATGGCCTTCCGTAGTCATCATCTGGGGTTAGATATTTGCATTTCCCTGGGATATCATCCTTTGTTCCTCATCTTAGACTTTCAAACTTCCGAGGTCTTAAAAAATTATTTACCAATCCACATAATAAAATCAGATAAGAGTATATCCATTTAAATCGTGATTTATAACATAGTTCATATAGACACTTACCTTTTTAAGCATCTGAATCATGTTTCCTTTCATATTATGAGAAAACCTTTTACATATCATTGATCTTTGAATAAAAATATCCTTTAAACATACTTCATTATTTTCTTAAAATATACATAAATCCTTTAATAAAAAACATGATCATAGTTCATAGCTTATAAATGAATTTCAAATCATAAAGTATGAGTCCATATGAAATAAATTATAAATCATGTATTTTAGTGAAATCATGCATAATAAAGTAGAAGAACATCAATTGAATCAAAATAAAAAAGATCCATGAAGAATGACATAAACCTTAATTGTCATGACCCAAAATCGGACCTGATGTCACTCGTCTTATCTCACCAAGATAAGTCAGCCTAAAATCCAAATATTATGATAAAATGCGGAAGTAAAATAAAAATAAAAGTTTAAGAGCAAATAAAAATACGGATGACAAAGTCAACTTAATTAAACCCCAAAAACCTGGTTGTCACATCCACAAGCTTCGAACATATTATAATAGATTTGAAAGAAGAACATGTCTGAAACAATATTGTCTCTCAAATAGAACAAAATCATTAATATGATTAAGAAGGTCCGCTGAGATAAAAAAATAACTGCCTTACAAATCTCCGCAGAAAGCATCAGACAAGAAGAGAAGATAGAGAGTCACAAAGATCCAAACTCATAACATACATAAATGTAGAAGAACAAAGTTAGCACCAAACAACACTGCATGCATCAAGCGAAATCCTAAAAAACAAAGTCAAGTAATATTAAATACATATACTCCTAACAATCCAACCGAATCTCCATAACTATAACCTGCATAAATATCAGCCCAACCTAACAGTTCATAATTACACAACATGTAGATCAATAATACAACTCCAACAATTACAGATCAGTAACACACATGATCAAGTTCATAAATAACAAGTTCCACATAATGGCATGCACAAGGTTATAAATGATAAAGATAAGCAATGCAATGAAATACAATGTCAAGTATAGTGATACCTGTCTGACCCAGTGATACACACCCATTGTCTCTTAGTATAGGACCCATCAGGGACTTACTAGTTTCTAGATCCATCACAGCATGCAACATGATCCTCGATAATAGAATCCGTTGCGGAGTGTGACATGTCCCTCGAATCATGATATCTGTCGCGGCGTACAACACATCCCTCAAAATGGTACATTTTCTTTGATTTCTTATTCTTTCTTAGTTCACATAAAACTTGTCACAACCTTGTCTAAGAATCGATACAAATAATCATGTTCACACAAATAATGATAAGATGACCATTTTCATAACATGCATAATTCACAACAACACAATAGTGATACAACATCAATAATGAATCAATAAACCTTTCAAATCACTCTATAGACATCACGCATCAGTATATGGCAAGTTGTCTTTCATCACCACTTTATCATCATTAAGATCATTCAATATGAATAAGTCAAAAACATTACCATGTATCATTACTCCCCAACAAATGAAACAAGGAATTATGAGATTCTATAAACTTAACAGGGGTTGATAAATCCATTTTCCTCAAATAATCGAATAATCACTTTGGGACTTCAGCCTTTCCCTTTCACTGGACTTCCATATCAACGCAATCTAATAAAATAAATAATCATAATATTTTTATGATACTATAATCATGGCTAAGCATATAGTAATATGGATGTTGTTCGTTTCAAAATCTTATTATATGTCAAATCTCATATTTTCTAAATTTCAAGTCTAGGGTTTAGTGTAAATTTCTACAATAACATAAATCTAATGGTATTCATTTAATAAAATACACCTAATACTTAATTATCGATCTTAATATGTCTAAACTTAATTTATAATATTATAACAAAAAAATTATAATCAAAAAGGAAAACAACTAGTTATTAAACTAGTGGCGGCAACCATGAAACAAATACATATCATTACCTCTAAGTATAAAATCCCTTTATAGCATACCATACTTTTCAATGATTGGCAATTCACTGCTATCTTTATCTCATAATAACTAATAATCAACCATGTCTAGGTTTTAGAGACTAGCCTTAAATTGCAGTATATATTGAGTATAAATTCCTAGCAATTCAATTCTTTACCCCACAAAAATAACATAATATTAATTGATTTCATACATATCAATCAATGTTGTGGGAAAAATTGGAGCTTTACCTTAAACATTTTTTGTTCCCTTGGTCTACTGAAACAATGAGGAGCCCTACTAGGTCTCTTTTATTTCTTTTAATTAATAAAATAATGTAATGACCCTCCTGGTCATTTTCATGTTTATGCTTCCATTTCGTTACTTAGAGCATTCCTATAGTAACACCAGGTCATTTATGACCTGCTGGCATCAATATCTTGGTCGGTATGAGTATCAAAGCAATTAGTATGAGTTTGGAACTATTTTGCTCTTTAGCCTTTCAAGCTTAGCCTAAGGTTGACTTTGCTCAATATTATTGGAAAATACACCTGGATTGAAATTTCTTTAGCACGGTTCGCTTCAAAATGTTGAGTTTGGTCTAGAACAACCTTGCATGCGTATCTCGAGTCTTACGGCTTTATTTTGAGCCCTTTTTGGTTTTAGTTTAAATTGGTGCTTGGGTGTGGGACCCATTTTTCATCGTAGTGACCTCCATTTAAAAATTTTATTGCACCATTGAGTCCAAAATATTGTTTCCAATCAAGAGTGGTTTTCATGGGACTTCGGATGAGTTCGGAGCATCAAAAAAACCAAATTTTAGATTATGATGTCACTATTCATCAAAGTTATTGTTCACTGTAAATATTTCAAATTTAAGTCCCAACTTTGACAAACAATTTCTCCACTATTTTGAGTTCACTTTCAGTGATTTAAAGGTATAAATTGAAGGGATTTTCAAGAGGGATGTATTGGTATGCTTGTAAGGTGATTTGGAAACTTTGTTTGAGGTCAATTTTGCATTTTAGTTGTTGTCTTTTTTATTTTAAGAGTAAAATTTTGGAGAATTTTGAGAAGTGATTTCTTGGCAAATGTAGGTCTGATTTGAGAAATTCAATAGCCTATCTCACATGGAATTTTGAGGAGAACATCTTGGTGCTATTAGTAACTTATTTGGGGCATTTGATTGAGGTAAAAATCATAATTTTAGCTGTTATTGTTTTTGAATTTTAGAGTGGAATTTTGATAAACATTAGGGACTGATTTCTTTGGAGTTTAAGTCCTATTTTGAAAATTCTTGGTGACAAATTATTGGGTTCTTTTGTGAGGAACGTCGTGGTGTAGTTATTTTCTGCTGTTGAGGCTTCAATTTGGTGACTTTTGAGTAAATAGTTGTTGCCCCTGTTATTGATGTTGGCCTAGAATTGGATTTGATAAATGAAGTGATTTGTAGAGTTTTTGGGCCTCAAATTGTGTCCTAATTAGGGATATGATTTTAGAGGGCTGATTTGAATCTGCTTTTGGGATTAGTTCTGAAACTTTCAATGCGGGTCCTACAATTCTCTATTTTGAGGCCAAAATTGACCCATTTCTGAATTTGATAATTTTAACGTCGTAATGACCATATTGACATTGTGAGTCTATTTTTATAGTGTGGAATCTTTCTGAGATCGTACGAAAAGGAAAGCTCTAACTAAGTGACTTGGAGAATGCGTGTTCAACCTACAGGTAGGCTACGACTTTTCTTTCTTTAGATTGAGTTAGAATATGTGAAACCATGTTGAGATAGATTAAATTCTTGGTTGGTTAGCATATCTAAATACCTTAATTGCTATAAATCATGTTTTAGGCATTTTATCAAGTATTTTGGGTATTTGAAAGCATGTGATCTCTTCTGTTAAATGTTAGCATTGTAAATGGCATTGATTTCATATTTTGATGCTTTGGAACATGTTGGACTTAGTATAGATTGTGAAACTTGATTTAGATTCCCTAGCATCACTCTGGCGAGCTTAGATCATTATAGAATGGCATAGCAGGCTAGTGTGAGGTAGTTGGTCCTTAGCTACGTGATAACTTTTCTATTATGAACAACCTTATCCATAATTCCTTATGATTGTGACATTCGAGATACGTCGGTGATACAAGACTTTATGATCAACTTGTTGTTTTGGTTTTGGTTGAAGCCTTGGTGATATACCATTTAATTTATAGTAGAGGAGATCTTCGGTAATTATTAGTATTGAGTTAAAAAGGAGAATATGCAGCACCATCGATTAAAGCCTTTTATAGCATCTGGGTCCCAGTCCCGACCTTCATTCTAAAATTTCATCTATGAGCATCCGGGCCCCAATTCTGACCTCCATTCTAAAATTCCATATATTAGCATTTGAATTCTAGTACCGATCTCCATTCTAAAATTCCATCAGGTAGCATCTGGGTCCCATACGAGCCTCTATCAACTTGTTAGTATGGCGAGCATATGGGTCCCAGTCTCATCCTCGACCGCATTAAGAACTCAGGCAAGTATCCGAGTGCTAGTCCTAGCCTCGACGCCTATAGCATTTAGGGTTAACTAATTCGTGGAGATTCTTGGTTCGAGGATGAAATAGTTCTTCAGTTCTTGGTAACGCAAATTCTCAATTCCTAGCCTTTGTAGTTATAACTATTTTGTGTAGACAGCGGGCTTATGGGGGTTTGTTAGTGTGTTGTATAAACTTGTGCACCAATGTATTAATGGGCTTATGGGGGCCCATTTGGATGTAGTTAGTTGTAGTCTTCCTAGTTTTTACCTTACTATTCATCAGGATATTTTCCTTCCTTACCCTAGATGATTATTATGACTCATGTTTACGCTTATTCCTCTTTTTCATATTGTTTTTGCCTTTCTTGCTTAGTCGGCCTATTATATCTACTAGGTAGCTTATATCTGGTTTACATACTACACTCTGCATCTACTTTAGTGATGCAGAACCAAGCTCTAGCTACCATCGCAGATAGTTTGAGCCTGTTGCAGCCAATTTTGGATATGAGGGTGAGCATATGCCATTCTGAGATCATTTCTATCTTGTTTAGCTTGGATGAACCGTCCTTTTTTCTTTTTTAGAGTAACAAGTGTTATGTATATATTTGGTCCACTTTAGGGACTTGTATTCATTATATTTTGGTAGCACCTCTGTACAAGTGACTTCTAGGTTTTGGGAGGCATTCAGTTTTTTATATTTTGTATATATTTATCTAGTTTCTCTTATTTCTATTTTTGTTTGACTCTCTAAGTTCTGTTTAGTATTTCTACCTTATACCCATTATGTAGTTTTGGGTTACGGGTTTGGCTTACCTATCGGAGGTTATGGTTGGTGCCATCATAACCTGAAAAATCTGGTCATGACAAGTTGGTATTAGAAACCCAGGTTTGTTAGTATGACTTGTACAGAGCTAGCATCTAGTAATGTCCCATGTATGAGTGCAGAGATATCTATGACTTATCTTTAGGGGGATACACAGTGTCATTAAGAGTGTTCCCTATATTGTATCCTTTTGTGCAGTTGCGTGTCTTATTGGTTTCAAGAAATCTCCTTTTTATACACTTTCACAGAAATGGCTTGTACACACGGTACTACTAGTGGTGATGATCCACCAGGATCGAGCAGTCCTAGAGGCCGAACCCATGGCACAGGCAGGGAGCATCACCTTTCACTGATCCCAACATAGCTCCCAAGCATGTAAATGAGCATCAGGATGCCTCTTTTCCACCTCTGCCTAAGGGGACATCATAAGTAGCGCAGCCTCCAGATGCACCAATTATTACTCATATTTTACAAGTGTAATCTCTCAGCCTCTCACATCTATTGGGGTTATACCATAGGCTCTAGCCCCAACTGCTGGTATTCCAATACCATGGGACAAGCCTGCGATGCCCTCACCTGTGGTTCAACCACCCTCACCAGATATTGCACCCCTGCCAACAGTTCTAAAGGGTGTTATATACTAACAACGGCAAAATATAATGGGGGTATTTATGAGGATTTTACCCCCGACGTTTTCTGGAGCCATTGGCGAGAATGCCATGGAGTTTCTGACTACCTTCTAGGATCAGCTCCACTCCTTGGGTCATATGGAGTTTAGAGGTGCCGACTTCATCGCTAACTAGTTCTATGGGTCAGCCAGACAGTAGTGGCAATCTTATGTACAGATTAGGCCAACTAGGTCACCACTATTTTCATGGGCTCAGTTCTCAAAGGCCTTTCCAGCTAGATATATCCCCAAGAGCGTCAAGGACTAATTCTGGGATCCTTTTACACAGTTGGATTAGGGTCACATGACAGTCGCCGAGGATGAGGCCAGATTCCACCAACTATCCCAATATGCCACTATGATTCTACCCACTGAAAAGGAGCAAGTAGGGTTTTTTATGCATAGGTTGAGGCCCCATTTGATATTTGGAATGAAGAACTTAGTTTCTGAGGGATTTTCTTTCTTAGATATGGTGGACCATGCCTACACTATATTAATTATTCATCGGCAGGCCTAAAGGGGAAGTGATAAGAGGCCCAAGCATCAGGGCAACTTTAGTGAGTCCTAGTCTAGGGTCCAAGACAGCTATGGCAGGCCTTGCCAATGGTTCCAGCATGATAGGTACATGCAGGGTCAGTCTAGCCGATCGGTTCAGGAAGCCCTACCAGTAGCTAAGGGTAGTCATCCCTATTTGGGGGATTCCACTTCAAGGTAGAGCTCAAGGGGATCAGGTCTACTTCTTTTCAATTGCAGATGAGTTATCATTGGCCGTTCTACTTTGGTGTGTTATTATTTTGGTTCACTAGAGCACTAGTCTATGAAGTGCCCTAGCTAGTCTAGACCATTAGCAGCAGTACCACCTCCGCTTAGAGGTGGAGATTGAGGTCAATACTATGGTAATGGCTAATAGGGTATTCGAGGAGCTCCTCGAGGAGAAAGGTCTGGTGGTAGATTAGATAGACATGGAGGAGGCCGACAAGGCAATTTTTATGTTGCTCCAGCTTGGGTGGAGGCCAAGGCATCAGGTCATGTCATCACAAGTACTATCCTCTTATATCAGCAGACTGCTTCAGCTTTATTTGATCTAGATTCCAAATATTCTTATGTGTCTATATATTTTTGCTCCTCATCGGGGTATTAATTTTACGTTGCTTGACGTATCATTGCATATTTCAACCTCAAAAGAGGATTCATTAGTAGTGGATCAGGTTTGTAGATCTTGTGTGATGACTATTCAGGGGTGTGAAACCCAAGCAGATCTTATTTCACTTGTTATGTTGGACTTTGATATTGGTATGGGCATGTATTGGGTATCCCCTCACTATTCAGTTTAGGACTGTTATGCCAAGACTGTTACCTTAGCCATGCCTTGCATTACCCCAGTATTATGGTAGGGTGCTTATAGTCACTCGCCGATGGGGATTCTATCCCTTTATGCAAGCCCAACGACTAGTTTTTTTCGGGTGTTTGGCGTACTTATCATATGTCCGTGATGTGTCTAACAAAGACACCATTTTGATTCAGTTCTTATGATATTGGAGTTTACTAATATCTTTCCTACTAACCTACCTAGCCTACCCTAGAGAGAGATATTGACTTTGCTATAGATGTAGATATGGTCACTAAGCCTATTTCTATTCCACCTTACTGTATTGCTCCCTCAAAGCTCAAGGAGCTCAGTATGCATCTTGAGGATCTCCTAGGTAAGGGCTTTATTCTTCTGAGTTTATCTCCATAGGGTGCTCCTATCATGTTTGTTAAGAAGAACGATGGGACTATGTGGATGTGTGTTGACTATAGGAAGTTAAACAAGGTAATAGTTAAAAACCATTACACCATGCCTCGTATTAATGATCTATTCGACCATCTTTAGTTTGTTGCCATGTTTGGTAAGATTAACTTGAGGTTCGTTTACCACAAGTTGAGGATTAGAGTTTCCGACATTACTTAGATGGATTTTTGGACTCTTTATGGCCACTACAAGTTCCTTGTGATGTCTTTTTGGCTTACTAATGCCCCCGAAGACTTATGGACCTTATGACTTGAGTATTCAGGATTTATATTGACTCATTCCTTATCGTATTTATCGATGATATATTAGTATAATCCTGAAGTAGAAATGAGCATGCACAACATTTGAGGATTGTGCTCCATCTTTATGCCTAGTTCTGAAAGTACGAGTTTGGTTGGAGTCTATGCCATTCTTGGAACACTAGTGTCCAAGAAAGGTATCATGGTAGATCCGGTGAATATTGAGGCTATTTGTTGTTGGGCTAGGCCCATATCTATTAATGAGATTCGAAGCTTTATCATGCTGGATAGTTATTACAGGTGAGGGTTTCTCTACAATTGCAGCCCCATTGACCAATTTGACCAGTTATGATGTCCATTTTATATGGTCCAAAGACTGTGAGTCGAGCTTTTAGAGGCTCAAGGAGTTTGTTACCACCACTCCTATTCTGACTTATCCAATTGAGGACTAGAGCATTTTTTCAGTATATTGTGATGCTTTTGGTGTAGGTCTTGGGTGTGTTATGATGCAATGGGGTAGAGATATTGCTTATGCTTCCAAAAAGTAGAGACCGCACAAGCGCAACTACCCCACTCATGGTTTAGAGTTGGCGACAGTAGTTTTTGTGCTTAAGATGTGGAGGCACTACTTATATGGGGTCCATTATGAGATATATACATATCACCATAGCGTACAGTACAATTTGAGTCAAAGTAACCTTAATTCTAGTCAGTGGCGCTGTATTGAGCTTTTAGTATATTATGACATCTCCATTTTCTACCATCCGGGCAAGGCAAATGTAGTAGTCGACGCCTTGAGAAGGAAAGTAGTAAGTATGGGTAGTTTGGCTTACTTGTCTGTTGTGGAGTGACCCCTAGCATTGGACATCTAGACTTTAGCTAATAGGATGCTCAGGTTGGACCTCTCAGATTCTAGACTGGTCTTGGTTTTCTGGGAGCTTGGTTATCTCCATTGGATCAAATTCGTGGCTGATAGCCTGAGGATGGAGCATTGGTAAAGTTTTGGGAGTTTGTATTGCAAGACGAGGGTGTCCAGGCTTCTATAGATTAAGATAGGGTACTATGGTTTTATGTTCACCTTTGTGTTCCCAGAGTTGGAGACTTTATTATGTTGATCCTTCA
Organism: Solanum dulcamara; assembly: GCF_947179165.1. Classification (NCBI taxonomy): domain Eukaryota; kingdom Viridiplantae; phylum Streptophyta; class Magnoliopsida; order Solanales; family Solanaceae; genus Solanum; species Solanum dulcamara. The sequence continues at coordinate 56,204,946 of NC_077245.1, forward strand.
CAAGGCCCAGGATTTCAGATACTCTATTCATTCGGGCACTGCAAAGATGTATTCAGATTTAAGATAGAATTATTGGTGGCATGGAATAAGTAGAGATACAACAGAGTATGTATCCTATCATTTGAGTTGCTAAAAGGTTAAGGCCGAGCATCAATGGTCTGGTTGGATGTTTTAGAGATTACCCATTCTAAAGTGAAAATGGAAGTGTATTACCATGGATTTAGTGATAGGATTACCTCTGTCACGACCCAACTCTGTAAGCCATGACTGGTGTCCTATTAGGGCACCCATATGTACCCTTAGCCCCACTGAGTATGTTAGCTGAATAAACATATAAAGAAATCAAAAAAAGATTGCTAGAGAGCGCACGAAAATAGATGTAGCATACGAAGGTCGTTAAGGCCATCACGGAACATAAATCCCAAAACATATATACTTCCCACATCACAAGTCTATAGACCTCTACAGAATGCTATCCTAGTCATATGACAGGACAGGGTCCCGTCGTACTCCTGAATAAACAAATATTTATATCAATTAACTAGTATCAAAAGTTAGGCTCTAGAACAGTGGAGCACTTCCAACATTGTTGAGTGGAAACCCTAAGCTGGTAGATCTCCAAAGTTAACAGCTGTATCTGGGGGCATGAAACGCAGCCCCCCCCGAGGAAAGGAGGGTCAGTACGACATATCTACTGAGTATGTAAAGCATGGACTGTAACAAGTAAAGCCATTACCAGAACAGAAGGTGCAAAAGTGAGCTAAATACCCAGAATATCAAAATGTTTTTCATAACCATAAATAATGTATGCAGATAAACGTATGCCATATTCGGCCCCATATAGGACATGGTGAACAAAACATGGTTTCCACCCCGTCACTAGTGCCACAGCACAACATACATCAAGAGTAGGGAATATCTCCATAATAGATCATATCATATCAGATGGTCATATCATATCATATCATATCATATGTGTACATGGCACATCATAACTCCACAAATCCCATGTACAAGTCGTACCTGCCCCCTCATGTCGGGGCATGGCGAACAGTGCAGAGAAGTACGATGATAATAAAACCTGGCCTGGACTCGGTGAAGGAAACATTGAGGCATCCATGAGTGGAGTAGTGAGAAACTATATGCAATTTAACTCATAGTTGAGACTCTACGGAATAATCAAAATGAGCTTTTGTTTAAAATCGAGACAAAAGTCATATCAAGTACCTTTTGAAAGTCACTATGGACTATATCAAAATAGAACTTCTGGGAATCATATATATGTATCAAGGCATAACAAAATATCTTTTGGAAGTCGAGAAATTGGCCATCCTAGTGGCTTTAAGAATAGGAACTTCTTTGGAATCATATGAAAGTCATATACTTTGTTCGTAAAAACCATGCAAAAAAGGGAGATTAGCTTTGTATACTTATGCTAAATCATGCTAAGAGAAGGAATAAGATTTACATACTTATGCCAAAGACATGCTAAAAGAAAGTATAAGCCTTACATAAATATGCCAAAACATGCCAAAAGAAGAAAACGTTAGCTTTACATACTTATACCAAAACATGCCAAAAGAAGGAATAGTTTTACATACCTGTTACGGGTTACTTTTTATCCCATTCATCTCGTCTTCCTTTAAACCTAAGTAACATAAAATCAATACGAGTATTAACAACCATTGTCTTTCCATCACCTTAGGCTACACACGAGTATTTGTAGAACTCATCCCCTCGCTCGCTTTCTCGACTAGTTCCCTAACTAGTTAAAGAGTTAACGAAAATCGAGCAGCATATCCCCTATAATGTGCCCTATCCGAATTTCCAATTATACTCCTAATAGATACAGACAACCAACAACAATAACCTTCAGCATATATATATACAATTCACATCAATCTTATACCACATAAACTCCAAATGACTCGCTCAAAACCACGATACCAAAATAAGGTTTCTAGTTTCCATTTTGCAAAACCTTTAACCGTACGAAGCGGGGGTGTCATGTGGATACAACCAGAAGCTCCCCCACCTCTTTTAGGACACATTTATTCCCTGTAACACACACCACACCTGCAGCCACACACCACAATCACAACACCTTGCTTCGACTACAATTTAACTATAGCGACTCCAATTTGGTTTGTTTCGAACGTCGAGCATATTTATGGAATTTTCATATCTCCAGCCACTTACACAACGTGTAATATACTTTATAACAACACCATAAAATCCAAATTGAAAGGAAAACCCTTACCTTAACCTAAACTCATCAAACTCGCCAAAACTATCAAAACATGAATTCTGGACAGCCTACTGTCTTGTATTGACGCTTAGTTTCGAAGGGGTAATTTAGGGAAAAAAGATTTGTGGACTAAATTAAAGTTATAGATATGTGTCTTAGGGTTGCATACAATTTTGAATAAACCCTACAGCAATTCTATACCAAAAGATATGCCCAAAATACCAACAGCAGCCCGTGTAGGATTTCAGAAACGAAATCTGGGCAGCACCCCACCTATACTTCATCATCCTTTTTCTAGAATATAAAAGCAAAAATGGGTTTTATAGTATAAGAAAAAGTTATAGCCCTATGTAATATCTTTCCAAAACATCTTCAATCACTCAAAATGAAGCTTTACACAAGGAGTTATACTATTATTAATAACAAAAGTGTCATTCCAAAAATGGGTTTGTTGACAAGAACGAGAACCTCCTCGAAACCCCCAACTATAAATTTTATGTTGTTAAACACCGTTGCTTAACCGAAGAATACCTTAAATAATTAATTCACAGAATGAAATCGGAGGGCTTATCTTGCTTAACCAAATCCGTAGCTCTCTCTCCATGTTCTCCAAGTTTTTCTCCAATTTTTTTTTAAGTGTAAAGATGCTGAAAAGTGAGTTGATCTAGAAATACACATGTATATATATGTATCCTTAAGTGGGGACACGTGGCAGCCCCTAGGGGTGACACGTGGCAGCCCCTTAGGGCGCCACCTCAATCATGCATCCAATCCAAAGCCGCCATGTGGCAGCGTGGGGTCCACTCAAGCGGTTGCATCACCTACTTGACCCTAAGTAGGTGCATCACCTATTTGTCCAAGTAGGTGCATCACCTACTTGCTTCGAGTTGGCACGTTATTTCCTTATTTCTCTTTCGTGAGCCCGTAATCTCGTCTTAGTTCAAGAGCCTATGTATTCCTTGCTACTTAAGCTAGACGAATACTCAAGTAGCTTAGTATATAAAATGTCCCAAGTAATAGCTTTTACAAGTAAGTCAAGTCCTATGACTCACTACTTGACCTCCAACTTCTTCCGGTTTCTTATGACCCTATTTCCAATCTTCTCTATTATGGAGTATCTCCTTCTCCTTTCCTTAGGATTATTTGATAGCGTTATAGATTATCCGACTCACATGACGACTTCTACGAAACTTAAGAGCCTTCCTAGAAACTTAAGAAGCTTAAGAAGTATTCCAAGGTACCAAAATACGGGGTGTAACAACCTCGAACACCCAGAGGTAGTGATGGTATTTGGGTTATCATTGATCGATTGACTAAGTCGGCACACTTCTTGTTGGTGTGCTCTATTTTCAGTGTAGAGCGTCTAGCTCAGGTATATATTCAAGAGGTGGTCCATCTTCAATAGGTACCAATGTCTATTATATCAGATAGGGGATCTCAATTTACTTTTGGTTTCTGGAGAGCCTTTCAGAGAGAGTTGGGCACTCGGGTAGATCTAAGGATGACATTTCATCCACAAACCAATGCCAGTCAGAGCATAATATTTAGGTTTTGGTGGATATGCTGCAAGCTTGTGCATTGAAGTTTGGCGGTTATTGGGAGCAGTACTTGGCTCTGCTGAAGTTTGCTTACAACAACAACTACCACTCTATTATTCAGATAGCCCCATTCGATGCCTTATATAGTAGGTATGTCGCACTTCGGTTGGTTGGTTCGAGTCTTCAGGGCCTGGACCACACAATATTGATTTACTATAAGATGCCTTAGCTAAGGTATGGATTTTTCAGGATAGACTAAGGACGGCTCAGAGTAAACACTAGAGTTATGCTTACCGCAGGTGCCGACCTTTGAACTTTGAGATTGGGGATCATGTATTCTTGCGGGTGTCTCCCTTAAAGGGCGTGATGAGATTCGACAGGTGGGGTAAGCTTAGTCATAAGTATGTTGGACATTTTGAGATTCTGAGGAGAGTTGGAGAGGTTGCGTATGATTTGGATCTACCTCCAACATTTTTGGCTATACTCTATTTTTCCATGTTTTTATGTTGTGTTGGTACATTCTAGATGAGTTTCACTTGCTTCATTATGATTATGTTAAGATTGATTATCGTCGGACCTTTATTGAGAAGCCTATGTTATATTAGCTAGAAATGTTCGCCAACTTCGTTCTAGGTCCATACCTGTGGTCAAGGACCTTTGGCGACACTGTTCAATAGAGCAGGCTACCTGGGAGACCGAATAGGAGATGCGAGAGAAGTTCTCCAGCTTATTTGAGCCTTTAGGTAGATCTGTATCTTTACTTTCGAGGATGAAAGTTCTTTTAGTAGTGGATATTGTAATGGCTCTCCTAGTCATTTTTGTGTTTCTACTCTTGTTTCATCATTTAGAGCATTCCTATAGCAACCCTAGGTCATTTATGACATGCTAGCGGCGTTAGCTCGATCACCTGGTCATTCTTTTGGGTTTTAGGCCTATTTCCCTATTTTGGAGCTTTTATAACTTGAAAAGTTGAGTTCAGTCATGACTTCTGGTAAATGACCTCATAATGGAATTCTAAAGGTTTCATTAGTTTCAAAATGGAAAAATTAGGCTTGTTGCATGGTCAGCATGAGTATCAAAGAAATTAATATGAGTTTGGGGCCATTTGGTGCTTTAGCCTTTGAAACTTGGCCTATGGTTAACTTTGGTCAACATTCTTAATAAACATGCTAGAATTGAAATTCCATCAGTGCGGTGAGCTCTACAATATTGAGTTTGGTCTAGCATGAACTTTTGTGCAAGTCCAGAGGCTTCCGTTCTCATTCTGAGCCCTTTTGTGCTTTTGGTTTAAATTGGTGCTTAGGTATGGCACCCACTTTTCATCGAAATGACCTCCAATGGAAATTTTGACTGAACTATTAAGTCCAAAATGTTGTTTCCAATCAGAATTCATATCTGGTTTGCATTCATGGGACTCCGAATGAGTCTAGAGCATCAAAAAATCAAATTTTCGACTGTGATGTCACTATTCATCACGATTATTGTTTATCATCAATTTTTCAAATTTAAGTCCCAAATTTTATAAATGATTTCTCCACCATTTTGAGTTTAATTTCAGTGATTCAAAGGTCCAAATTGAAGGGATTTTCGAGAGGAACGCATTGGTATGCTTGTAAGGTGATTTGGGAACTCCGTTTGAGGTAAATTTCACATTTTCGCTGTTGTCTTTTGTTTTTTTTAAATGAAATTTTGGAGAATTTTGAGAAGTGATTTCTTGGCCAATTTAGGTCTGATTTAGGCAATTCAAAAGCCTATCTCGCATGGAATTTTGTGGAGAAAGTCTTAATGCTATTAGAAACTGTTTTGGGGCTTTGAATGAGGCAGAAATCGTGATTTTAATTGTTGGTTTTGTTGAATTTCGGAGTGGAATTTTAATAAACTTTGGGGACTAGTGTCTTGGGCATTTTTAGTCCAATTTTTGAAATTCTTGGTGCTAAATTATGGGGTTCTTTTGTGAAGAACGTCGTGATGTAGTTGGTTTCAACTATTGAGACTTCGTTATGGTGATTTTTGCATTAATAGTTGTTTCCCCTGTTATTGATTTAGGCCTAGAATTGGATTTTTGATGAATGAACTGATTTGTGGAGTTTTCGAGTCCCGAATTGTGTCCCAATTTTGAATATGAGTTGTAGGGTCTGATAAGGATATTTTTTGGGGTTAATTCCGAAACTTTCGGTGCGGGTCCCATAATTCCCAATTTTGAGGCCGAAATTGATTTGTCTCTGAATTCGATATTGTAATGTAATAACAAGCATTTTGACTTTATGAGTTTATTTTTGACAGCGTGGCAGCATTTTGAGGTCGTACGAAAAGGAAAACACTAGCAAAGTGACTTGGATTGCGTGTGTTCAGCCTGCAGGTAGGCTAAAACTTTCCTTTCTTTAGATTGAGCCAGAATGTGTGAAAGCATGTTGAGATAGATGGAACTCTTTATTGGGTAGCTTATCTAAATACCATAAGCGCTAGAAATCATGTTTTAGGCATTTTATCGAGTCTTTCAGGTATTTGAAAGCATGTGATCTCTTCAGTTAAATGTTAGCATTGTAACTAGCGTTGATTTCATATTTTGGTATTATGGAGCATGTTGGCTTTAATATATATTGTAAAATATGCTTTAGATGCCCAAGCATTACTCCAACGGTCTTAGATCCTTGTAGAATGGCCTAGCAGACTAGTGTCTAGTAGTTGGACCTTAGCTAGGCTGTAATTCTTCTCTTTTGAACAGCGTTATCCATAATGCCTTGTGATTATGACTTTCGAGATGCATCGTTGATACTAGTCTTCATGATTGACTTGTTTCGGTTCCAATTCAAGCCTTGGCTATATACCAGTTAATTCATTGTGGAGGAGATCTTCTATAATTATTAGTGTCCAGTTGAAAGGAGAATATTTGGCACTATCGATTAAATCATGTGTGAGCATCCGGGTCCCAGTCCTGGCCTCCATTATGAAATTCCATATGTGAATATCCAGGTCCCAGTCCTAGCCTCTGTTCTAAAATTCCATTAGGGGGCATTTGGGTCCCAGCCCCGGCCTCTACCGACTCGATAGCATGGAGAGCATCCAGGCCAGCCTCGACCTCTACCGACTCGTTCGCATGGCGAGCATCCGAGCCCAGTCTTGGTATTGACTGTACAGATGGATTATGCAGAGTATCTAGGTCCTAGTCCCAGCCTCAACCACATAAAGAACTTGGGTAAACATCTGAGTCCCAGTCTCGGCCTCGGTCCCTAGATCATTCATGGATAAGTAATTCTTAGAGATTCTTAGTTTGAGGATGATATGGTTCTTCAGTTCTTTGTATCACAAATTCTCAGTTCCTAGACTTTGTAGTTATAACTATTTTGTGTACTCAGTGGGCTTATGGGGGTTCGTTCAGGTTTTAATTAAACTTACGCAAGAGTGTCCGGTTGGGCTTATGGTGGCCCGATTGGGTGTAGTTAGCTATAGTCTTCCTAGTTTGTACCTTCCACTTTGTTGGGATATTTACCTTCATTACCTTAGATGCTTATTATGATTCTTGTTTAGGTTTATTCAGCTTTTTCATTATTGTTTTTACCTTTCTTGCTATGTCGGCCTATGATGCATACTGGGTACCCTATATCTGGTACTCATACTACACAGTGTATATACTCCCATCAACTAAATAATAATAGCTATCAAATGGTTCAAAATTCCCATACACATTTCACCGCCTGATCAAAAATGACTTAGGGAAAATATCTGTAGGGGTAAAATGGTAATATTTTGGGGGATACCCAAAAATGACTATCACGACCCGACCTAAGGCCTAGTCGTAACACGGCAATCGAAACTCTAGAGAGATCCAACCAAGCCTCTTGTACATATCATAAGCATACATAAGGTAAAGTAAAAGCGAAAACATAACAAGAGAGTCTAAACCATGAATAGTAAATGAAGAATGTCACATGACAACATAGACTCGAAACATTTGTCTAACTAGATGCCTCTACATATGAGTATGGGTGGGGGATAAGACATGTCCCTAGCTCGCCCTCAATATGAAACATAACAAAAAGTCTTTGAAAAAATAACCAACTCGATGACTAGTCCCCGATAAATGAGGACTCACCACAAACACCGCCGTATAGAAAAGCTTAACTAGCCACGTGGACGAATATGATCTTCAACCTCAACCCCTATATTATGAGACAATGTAGGTAAAAAGTATGCATTAGTACATTGGAATGTACTAAGTATGTAGGCAATGCAACGCATAGAAAACCATGTTTGTACAAATGACCATTTTAACTAGCATGATAGGAGAAGCATTAAAAATTATAAATAGTCTTTAAGAAGGATCAATGCATAATAAATCATAAGAGTATCATATAAACTAAAAGATAGGATTAGTCATTTAGAACATGAAAAGACCATACATATGTGGGATAGGAACCATAAGAGACAATAAGACCATGCGAACTATACCATGGAATCCCAATGTGACCCCTACATCGGAGGAAAGGGGGAGACTACTTGCCAAGGTAGAATCCTACATGCCTAAGTTGATCCACTAAGCGGTTATGTGAATCGGGTACTCACCCCTAGTTCTTAGACTCGGGTACTCACCTCCAAGACTTGATATTTTGGGTACTCACCTCTTATAGATTTGGGTATTCGCCTCTAATCCCTTTGTACCTACGGTGGCACGTAGTTATGCAATAAGAGACTTTATATAAGAACCTCATATTTCGAATCCCCACCTCAAGTCCACATTCGATGCTAAGTCAAATCCCAAGGAATACATACATAGCATAGAAATCATAATTGACATATATGATAGTCATGATCATAGATTTGAAAATCATAGAGTAGCTCATTTTCATAACATATTTGTAATGTGAGAATTGTCCCTTCATCATTACAATCATACTTACATAGACATGATTCATACTTGGAGATTCATGACCATATCTTATACTTGAAATAGGGTAAGACATGAATGCATGATCAATTGACTTGAAAATCATGAAATTGACTTGAAAACATGCATGATCATAAACTTTCTTTCAGCCCATGCATAATTCATATAGATAATATCATTAGGAAGTATAATTGAAAATACTCATATTTTACATCATGAACCCTAGAAATCAAAATAGGAGAATTCATAGAAAAACTCTTCAATTTAATGCAATAACCATCAATTTATATCAAACTACACTCATGATCATACTTTGAATCAAAATTTATGCAATAGGAATAAAGATCATAAAACTCATAAAATACCGTACTTTAATTTTATAGAAAACCTTGAGAAATTGATTGGACTTCATGGATGAAAGGGTCCATGATTGAATACCCACATACCTTAAGTGAGAACACCAATTAATTTGGAAAAACTTGAGAGTTTTGATGGAGAGCTTGGGTGAATTTACTTGAAGCCTTCAATGGAGTTTTTGAGAGTCTTTTGTAGAGAGAGAAATATTTGAGTAGGTGTATTGTAGAAAAATTAATAGAATTAGAGTTTAGATTAATTTATATAGTTGAATTACGTCCTAAAAATATCTAGGTTCATTAGCTAAGAATTTGGGAAAAGTCTAAACATCCTTAGTAAAATCTAAATTCGACCAAAAATACACTACCAGGTCCGCGATGCGGAGGCAAGCAAGTCCACGATGCGGATTTGTCGCAGACCTTATTGGTTTGCACAGCTCCTTAAGAAATCTATCTTTCTATCTACGGGTCCTAAGAATCCACCGATACTATTTTCCTACAAGATTTGACCCCTTTATCGATATTCCAAACTCGAATTTTCTAAAAAAAGATTAAGGATAATGTATTACTTGAGTGGCCTAATCCCAAGGCATTCTTAAGGCACTTGTGAGTATTTTTGAAGGGTTTTACAATGACCTTACAGGTCATTACATTATCCACCATAAAAATCATGTTCATCCTTGAATATAAAATAAAATAAAGTACCTAAAATTTTGAAAAGCTCAGGATATTTGGCACACATGTCGGACTCCATCTTCCAAGTCGCCTCTACAACTGAACCATACTTTCACTACACCTTCACTGAATCAATCTCTTTGGTTCTAAGATTCTGAACCTGCCTATCCCTATAGCTATAGGCTCCTCCTCAAATAATAAGTCTAGGCCTAACAATACTAAATCATGTGAAAGCACATGTGACTCATCTGGAACATGCTTCTTAAGCATGGAGACATAGAAAATAGGATGTATAAATGAAAACCTAGGTGGCAAGGCCAATTATAAGCCATCTCTCCAACATATCCCTGAATCTCAAATGGGTTAATGAATTGACAGCTAAGCTTGAGCTTCTTTATGAACCACATCACACCTTTCATAGATGCTACTCTGAGAAAAACATAATTCCCTCTATAAACTCTAGGGCTGGAACACTCTTATCTGCATGACACTTTTGTCAACTCTGAGCCATCAACAGTCTACCTTGAATCCTCTGAACCTTTTCCATGTCATCTATAAGAAAGTTTATATCTAATGAGTCCATCTTAGTTGTATCAAACCAACCAATTAGAGATCTACACTACTTACCATACAACGCCTTGAATGGGGCCATACGAATAATGGAGGGTTAATTATTATTGTAGGAAAAATCTGCTGAGGGAAGGTGTTGATCCCAACAAGTATCAAAGTCAATCACACACGTTCAGAGAATATCTTCCAACACCAAAATCATCCCATCATATTGTTCGTTTGTCTGAGGGTGAAAGTTCATACTCATATCTAACTAAGTACCTAAACCGTGCTATAGGTCCCTCTAAAAGTGAGAAGTGAATACTGAACCCCAATCAGAGACAATTGAAATATGCACCCCATGTAGCTAAACTCTTTGACTAATAAAGAGTTTAAGCTAACTTTTGTGCTTTGTATTTCACCTGAACTGTGATGAAATGAGCAGACTTGGTCAACCTATCAATAACTATCCAAATATAATTATAACTACCTACAGTGGTAGAAAGCCTACAACAATGTACATGGTAATATATTCCCACACCTAAGTAGAAATGGGAATCCTCTTTTACATACCTCCAAGTCGATGATGCTCACATTTGGCCTATTGGCAACTCAAAGACCTAGACACAAACTCTGAAATATCCCTTTTCATAAAACACCACCAATAATGCTTACTCAGATCGTGATACATCTTAGTCTTTCCCGAATGCATATAATATCTTGAACAGTGAGCCTCCTTTACAATCAGTCTAGTCAAATCACCTACCTTAGGCACACAAATCCTGCCGCTAATCCTCAATACGCTATCTGCATCAAGTACCTCCTCCTTAGCTTCACCTCTCAAAATTTTATCTCGAATAATTTACAACTTCTTTTCCCCAAATCACCTCTTCCTAATTTTCTCAACCAAGGAAGAATGTACCTTCACAAAGGCAAAAACGCCATCATTCACTGAAATCCATAATCAAACAAGGCTATTAGATAGCCTCTGAACATCTCTAGCAAATAATCATGTAGCATTTCTCAAAATGCTCCTAAGTGCCTTAACAATGGTGTGGAAATAGGCCAATCACATAACGCATTATCCTTATTCTTCTTGGCAAATCTGAGTTTGGAATGCCGATCAGGGGGTCAAAACATGTGGGAAAATGGTCTCGGTGGATTTTTAGGACTCTTGTATTGAAAGATGAAATTTGTCAAAAATTACACAAAATAGTGAGGTACACAGCAGCTCCGCATCACCCACTAGGTCCCTTTCAGTGTAATTTTTCCCTGAGTCAAAATCTGGCGAAAATTGCATTCGCTAATAATTGGCCTATACGGGAGTGGCTCCGCATTGCAGACGTAGGAGAAGTTTTTCTTCCGAATTCAGTTTTTAAGTAAGGTCACTTTAGACTTTTCTCTAGTTGTTGGTTAATGAACATGGACATTTTTAAGGACTATCCTAAACCCTTAATTTCATTTATTCTTATACAATTCACCTACTCAAATATTTCTCTCTCTACAAGATGCTCTAAAGGACTCTATTGAAGACTTCCAAGAAATTCACTCAAGCTCTTCATCAAAACTCTCAAATTCTTCAAAATTATTTTGTCTTCTCACTCAAGGTATGTGGGTATTGATTCATGGTCTCTTTTCACCCATGAAGTCCCAAAGATTCCTCAAGTTTTTATTAAATTTACAATTGATTGTGAACCCTAGTTTTGATGAATTGCATTGGGTTGATTTGATCTTGTTTTTAAATATCATCAATGATCTTTATATGCATGTTCTCATATGAATTGCATGATTTCAAGTCAATTTATAGATGCCCATGCATAAATCTATGTTTTCAAGCTATAATTATGAAATTTAAGATTAGTTTATGAGTTGATCATGGGTTAAATAATTTTCAATGAAAGTTTTATATGAGTTAAAGTTGTGATTTATGATTCTAAAGTTAAATTTATGATAATGATCAGAGTTAAGATCAACAGATATTTAAAGATGGTGATAAGAACAATTCTCACCAAAGTTACAGATTCTTAGGAATCACTAAATAAATGAGCTATTCCTATTATGTTTTAAAGATGGATTGATAGGCAGTTACTATCCTTCCCTACTATGTTATGATCATATTTATAAGTTTCCGTTGGGATATTGACCAAGCACCTAGAGGGATTCTTGGTGGGGTTCAGTTTGGTAATGCAGTTAGTTACCCAAGGGAATCCAAGTAGCAACCTAAAGTCCCAAACTACGTTTTCCACTTATGTTGCCTTCATGTCCTAGCTAGTGGATCCACATATAGCATAGTTAAGTTTAGCTGAGTTACTTTTAAAGTGTGCCCTGGCAAGGTAGCCTCCCTTGTTTTAATGTAGGTGTCATCGGCCTGTCTTGATGCTGGAGTCATCGGATTCCATGTAATAGCTCGCATGGTCTTAGTTGCCAGTTAAAGGTCTTAGTCCACACAAGTTCAAGTTAAAGCTATGAGATGTCAAGTTATGAGTTAGAAGTTGAAGTTCTTATGATATGCATTGACCGTGAGTTTCATTTATTTTAAGTTATTTTTAAACTATACTCATGTTCAATATGATTGGTCATGCATCCTATGGCATATTAATTACGTTCTTTACTTGTTCATGCATACCTCACATACTTAGTACATTCAAACGTACTAACTGATACTTTGCCTACATTATCTCATAATGTAAAGACAAACAACACTCACGATTATCCCACTTGTGGCTAGAGATTTGATTTAGATTTCAAAGAATTTGGTGAGTCCTCATTTTACCGAGGACAAGAGTCTTCATTCTACCGAGGACAAGACTTTTATTCATATTACTAATGTTTACACTTTATTTTATTGTTACGGTGAGCTAGGAGCTTGTCCTAAGCCCCGTCAAAGACTAGACTAGAGGCATGTTTAGATGATATTATGGTGTAGTCCGATTGGATTACTTAATGATTACTTCCGCTCATGTTTATGTTGTTCTTTACCTTATGTATGCGATGTGTACTAAGATGGCTTATGTTTGGGGTCCCTAGCATCCTGATTGCCTTGTTACGACTAGGCCCTTGGTCATGTCGTGACAGGTCTATCCTCAACTCAAATCGCGGCAAGACTTTCCATACTTAGGACATCTTAATAAAGGCATTCTCCACCACATTGGTCTTTCCTGGGTGATATAAGACAGTCATGTCGTGTCTTTCAGCAACTAGAGCCATCTACTGTACCTCAAGTTTAGATCCCTCTGATTGAATATGTATTGAAGACTCCGATATCGGTGAAAACCTCATAGTGCACCACATACAGATAGTGAAACCATGACTTAAGTACAAAGACCTCTACCGCTAACTCCAAGCCGTCGGTAGGATAGTTCTTCCCATGTGCCTTCAACAGTCTAGAAGCTAGGCAATTATTTTTCTATTTTGCATCAGCCCACCACCTAAAACAACTCTTGAATCATCAAAATACACAGTAAATCCCACACCCTTCTCAGGTAGAGTCATAGCAGGAGATGAAGTAAATAAATTCTTGATCTTTTTAAAGATTGCCTAACACTCATGGGAACAATTAAAACCCACACTCTTCTGAGTCAATCTGGTCAATAGGGCTACAATAGAAGAAAAACTCTTCCTGAAGCTCCTGTAATAACTAGCTAACCCCACAAAACTATGAATCTTAGTAGGAGAAGTACACCTCATCCAACCTCTAACTACCTCAATCTATGCCGGATATACTCTAATCCCCTTATTGGATACCATGTGTCCCAAGAATGCCATTGAATCGAGCTAGAACTCAGACTTGGAGAACTTTGCATACAACTTCTCCTCCCTCAACTTCTGAAGTACCAACCTTAAATGGTGAAGATGGTCAACTGGAGTCTTGGAAAACACCAAGATGTCATTATTTAATACTATAACAAATGTAACACATTGGGTGTTTATGGTAGTACTTATTCCCGTGTCAAAGTCTTACGAATCTAAATTTGAAAATTTTATTGTAACGCCGCATTAAATTTTGGAACATTTGATTTAAATTGAAATTTGACAAAAAAATATTTTTATTTGCTTCTTAAAATGTCTTAAATAGTTATGGGAAAAAATTAGTTACGCTATATTTGCATGTCTATTTAAGTTTTATAAGAATTTCATCTTTGAGTTGAAAAATATTCTTTAGATACAATATACTTGTGTTTTATTATTTTATAGGAGTTTTTAGAATTTATTAATATTTTAATAACTATATAAAGAAATAATTTTTATCTGGGATAACATTATTTTTCCATAATAGGTTTTCATTATTGGTATTATATTTATTAATATATATATATATATATATATGGAAGTTAACTGTTGCAATTAATGCAAAAGGTGTTTTTTTTCAAAGTATATCTCTACCCAATACCCATGTCACTTTTCCCCACCGCCAAAGTCATTTGTGGTCAAGAATTGCCTAAAGTATTATATAATTTTCCACATTTATATATTTTAGCATTTTTAGAGTTGCACTTTGAGGAATTTGAGCGTACATCTCTAGCTATTACAAAGACTTGAAAAAAATACAAGCACTCTACAACTCTTTGCCCTCTTGATCCTTATATATTAATGAGTATATCTTCTACCATCGCATATTGTCATCTTTTCTGAGAAACGAATAGCCAGAATTCGTGAGTAGTCAAATTATGGTAGCTCCACTAGGTGGGGACTAAGGTATGTTAAGTCAAAAATTCTTCTTTTTTATATCGCATGAATCCCAAAAATTTTAAACCTATTAAATTAATAGTTTTTACTATTCTATTGCTAGAAAGACCCTCTGTGTAGGGCATTAGGACATCACCTGATTTTATTTTTGATCGTATGATTATCTTGCTTTTAATATTATGAAGTATGTTTGACTATTAAGTTAATTTTTGTCTAGTTTCTTATTCCTTGTGTCTATTAGTGATTTGTTATTCTAATGGGCAGTTGTCGCTAAAGCTACTGGGTCCTCGCTTTAGCGAGGCCCGCCTCTTTGGGGTGATCGCTTAAGCGACCAGCAGGTTTCTGCTTAGGCGACATATGAGGGTCGTTTTAAGGTTTAATTTTAAGTTATTTCTTTAACATTGATGATCAATTTCTCTCTCAATTTTGAGACGATTTGAGTCATTCCATAGGCTATTTCACCGGTTTTTTTAGGGGAATCCAGTGATGTGTCCAGAATTATGAGTAAAGACTTTGATTGAGGTAAAATTCCCTATTCCCCCTGATTTTAGTAGTTCTTGGGCTAAGTTTATTAGTGTGGTGCATGTTTGTTTTGTAACCATTTTAGTGTTCGACATGTGTTTCCTTTTGGAACACAAGCGAGCTTTAACCTCTAGGACCTATTCTCGGAGTCAATTCAATAAGTTACGAAGTGGATCCCATAATTTCTGATTTTGACTCCGAAATTGGTCCATCTCCGAATTCATTGATTTTATTATCAAAACGATCGTATTGATGATGTGATTAACATTTTGTTAGCGTAGTGGCGATTGGAGGCGATTTGAAGGACGAGAGCTTCATTGTGATGGATTCAGAGCACGCGTGATCGGCTTCGAGTTAGGCTATGGTCTCCCCCTTGACTGAACTCGATTAGATATTGTGCAGTATACTTTATAAGTGACTTAGGTAAGTTTTTGCCGAGATTAGCATTCTCCTCACCCGATCCCATTTTCTCCTTCTCGGATGAGCCTTAGGCTAGAATAGTCCCGTAAAATCCTTAGATTAGGTTGTAAGCTTTGGTTGTGGTGGTGATTTAGCATTTATTATCCTATTTAGGATGGATATTGATGGCCTTAGGATAGGTTTGGACCTTAGGCACCTTATGATGTGGTTGTTTCCCTCTAAGCTAGGCGTAGCTTTAGGTAGAGCTTATTATGGATAGGATACTTTTTTTATGCTAGTGCGTGAGACCACTGGGCTCGTCGTTGCCGTAGATTTGGCTTAGCGGTGCTGGTTGAGAGTTGATGTGGCTTATTTTTGGGTAAGACATTCTACCTGGAGATATTTCTCCCCCTTTATGATTTGAAGCCATGCCTCGATTGTTTCTCTTTTGTTTAGAAGTAGGCTTATGATGCCATTATATTTATGAACTATTGTTGGGAACGAGGTTGTCTCCGAGGAGAGATTGGATCCCAGGTTAGTCCCACGACTTGTTTTGTGCTAGGACCTGGTATTTCCTTATGGTTGTGTATCTTGTTTGGATGATGATAATGTTATGCTTGCATTGTTTGAGCATATTCACTCATTTTTTGGTATGATCCTGACATTTCATTGGTTTTTAACTACTGTTTTGAGAAGGATATCTCATATTTTTTATACTTTTAAACTAGTTTTAATGGGAGTCATGCCACCTGGATACTTGGTCGCTGGTTTTGGAAACTTATGAGGCGTCGGGGATGTGCTCCTTTTTCTACTTGAGGTATTGAAGGCATCTTGGATGCGCTCAGTCTTACTTGGCTATTCGGCGCGTTGACGCCCTTTCTTAGCCCAACAATGCCCCCGAGTTTACACTTTCTAGATGGGCCATGCCCCTAGGAGTTAACTGGCTGGGTAGGCTGCCCCTTTTCAAGGTGCTCAACTTTGAGGTTACTAGTTTACTAATATTCGGCGCTGTAATACCCTTTCTACATCGTCTTGGCTGCTCACTCTCTGGTACCACTACGGAGATTCTATTTGTCTATGTAAGACCTGATTCGGACCAAGGCAGTGTATATGGACTTTCCGCAACCCCTATGAGCCCTTATGGACAGTACACCATTGAACTTAATGAGAAAGTAACATGGGTCCCACCTGGTAGGCCGGGGTGGATCTATACACTTATGGTTGTTGATCTCTAAGAGCCACCGATTATGTCACTAGATTTTACTACAAACATACATTCATTAGCATTGCCTATTACCAGCATACTTATATGGTGTGGTCCTCCAATTTTATGGGGGTCGGGGGTATATTTGTCATTGTTTGTACCTTCCAAGGGTATGGACGTCCAGTCGGTTATTGTCTGATTATACTTTCTCTTATCCCTTGTTCTTCTTGTAGTTGGTATCTTTGGTTGTATTGATAGATAGTTTACGTGGAATTTGGTTGGATTATGGTTGGTCATTCTTGCTAGGCTCAGTCGGAATAGTTCCTAGGTGATTATGTGGTTAGAGTTGTCAGTTACCACTGTATTTTCATTAGTAGACTCTTATGACGCCTTCTTTCCGTTAATAGGTTGATGGATTGCATTTCAGGTCCGTAGTTTTACCCTATTTCTTCATCCATGTTTCCAGTCTTCTTGCCTTATCTTTCTGTCGTTATTGTGATAATTCCTGATTAGTTATTTGTGCAGTATTTACCTGATTATATTTTCATTATACTTACTTTGTCTGTGGAGTTTAGTCTGCCTATGCTTAATGAGTACCATTTGTTTGATACTCATACTACACTTCTGCCCCCTGCATATCATAGTACGGGTCATCGTTGTTGATTTGAACTGGTGCGGAGCAATTTCTGACTCAGAGATTTGGTGAGCTCCTAGCATCTGGAGTTGCCGATTTTCATTCATACCAGATTAGGACTAGTCTTTACTTGCTTTCGAAGACTGTGTTTACTCTTATTCTATTTGTAAAAGTCTTGTACTTATGTTGTGGTTTAGATGCTCGATTACTAACTGATGCCAGTTCTTGGGGTGGTTTCTTGTATTTGTTTCTGTCTTCCTCTTTCTTCTCATTATTACTTACTTTCTTCTTATTTATTCATCTTCCGCTTGATAACTCGTTGTTTTTTGTTTCAGGCTAAGGTTTAAGGGTTAGGCTTACCTGTGGGTGGGTGTCAAAAGGTGCCATCACGGCCTAAGTAATTGGATCTTAACAATATTTGTCGTACTGTAATTTAAAAGCCCAACAAAAAAATCTCATAAAATAAATAAAATTATTGGTTACCTCATTTTTAGATATCTGATGGTCTTCATCTTTATATTTTATGCAAATTATTTACCTTATAACTTATAGTCTAAAGATTATTGTTCAACAATTTTAAAAATTTATTAGAAAATTTTAGATTTGGTCAATCTAAAATTTGTAATCGTTAGATAATAGTCCAATGTTTGTCAGTTCCAACAATTATATTTCACAACTCTTAAAAATAGCAGGGACAAAATCTAAATTATGGCTTAAAATTCACACTTATTAGAATCATCCTCCATAAACTATCACAAATTGCAAAAGCAATATTTAATTGAAATTCTTAGCTCATAAAAAATTCAAATATTTAATAATTATACTTTGGTAAGTTAAATTATAGGCCTAGCAATGAGTTATAGGATTCAAACTTTGTTTTCAAGTGTCTACTAGTGGATCCTATCTTGCGTGTGTTGCAAAAGAATTCAAACTTTGATAAGTTATATATTTTCTTCTTTACTCCTATTTGATTCTTGAAATTCAAAAATATAGGAGAAAGGGTCAAAAGTATCCCTCAACTTCATTTATTAGTTGACTTTACCCATAACGTTAAAGTAAAGTTGTTCTTACCTTCGCAGTCTGCAAACTTATCACCCGTATCCCTCAATTGGATGGAAAGCCCCAAATCAAATAAAATTACCCAATTTCAATTAAAATTACCCAATTTCCTCTTTTAATCCAAACCCAACCCAAAAAAATTGACATTTTCAGATCTTATATATTAAAATATATTATTTTTAATAAAGAAAATAAAATTAAATTTTCACTATATTTATCAGTTTCATCATATTAACAAAATATAATTATTAAATTTTACTATTAATATCCGCAATTATTTTGTAAAATTTAAGAGTAAACATCAATAAATATGAATATTATGATAAGTTATTTATATTGGGCATTATTTGTTAAAGATTCTGGAAAGTCTAAATTGGAAGTGTGAACGGGTGGAGTAACTATTTTCTAATGAACCAATTTATTACACTTTCACAAAACTTTTTTTTTGGAATAATGTTTTCAAAATTAATTCATTTACTAACTAATTTTTAAAGAAAAATTATGGTGAAAATATATCCTCCCAATGTTGCATGCTACTATATTTTCGGTCGTTGTTCACTTGTGTACTAGTATTATTAAGGAGAAATAATTTGTTTAGTCATTTACAAAATTTTAGTTTTATATTCTTATAAAAATATATATTTTAATATATAAGATCTAAAAATATCAATTTTTTGGGTCGGGTATGGATTAAAAGAGGAATTTGGGTAATTTAAATTGAAATTGGGTAATTTGAATTGATTTGGGGATTTTCATCCAATTGAGGGGTACGGGCGACAAGTTTGTTGACGGCATGGGTAAGAACAACTTTATTTTAATAGCAAGGATAAAGTAAACTAATAAATGAAAGTTGAGGGGTATTTTTGATCCTTTTCCTAAAAATATACTACTAATATTTATTCAGAACCATAACTAATGCAAAAATCACAATAGCTAACAATAGCTAACAAGAAGAGTTCTTTCAGGAACATTCTCCTTCTCTTTTCTTTAGAATATTTTGTGTTAACATTAAGGTTTAATGGCATATTGTGCATATCAAATTATTATGTATTAACCTCATTTCATTTTCATCTTGATAAGAACTATAATCAGGATTGAAACTGCAAGGTTATAATCAGATGCTTGCAATTATCCCTTTTATGTTTGCACTAGGTATACTACCCCACAAGTATATACCTAGATTACCCCCTCTATCTCAAGGTCATCATCTTGTACTCGACCTTCATCCAATTCAACTGGATCAAAATCTTTTTCATTAGATACTACACCACTTTGTCTTTTGGTTCATCTCATTCGAGATGATAGTTTTGAGGTTGACACCACTACTGCACATCATTTTACTTCATAGGGTGAGGATACTCCATAACCTGTGCAGATCGATTATTTTCGAAGGCTCAACTTTGAACCTAGGGGATTTTGGTACAATATATCCATTTCACATATTATGATTATGTTAAAATTCTAATTCACAAATTTACCTCTTACTGTTTTAGTTGTATATTGTAGGTCTAGTCCATGCTTTGAGACTACACTGATCATTAAAGGTTCTATTGGTAAACATTATGATATTACATACACAACTTGGGGTGATATGCCATAATTTTTCAAGAACCTAATTTTCAACGAGCTTAAGGTATATATAATTTTATTATTTCAATTCAAACACTATTTTTATCATTATTCATTTCTCATGTTACACATTTAATTTTCTTTTCAATAAATGTGTGTATGTCTTTACCACCATGACATGCATATTGCTACGAACTTTTAAAAAAGATCAAGTCATTAAATATCATACTTGTTTTATGATGATTGCACGAGAAGTACGAATTCAGGATGGTGTAAAACAAATATATCGGAATGTCAATGCAGATGATGGAGTGATCATAGGCTATTTAAGAAGAAGAGTGAGTTGAGAAAGAAAGTTAGAGCATCTGAGAGAGGTAGCTCCTTGAAAATTGGGGCATTGTCAATCTAGTGTAATAACCCAATTTATTATTTTTCAAACTAAACTTGAAATTATGACTTTAATGGTCATTTACTATTATTAATGATGTTCATACTAAATGGGGTAGTATAATTTACTTATGTTAGATTAGAATGAGAGGAATAAAAAGGTTGTCTAAGGGAGGTGGGGGGTGGGGGGTTGTATTGTTGCATAGTAAATCCACCTTACGATTTGAGTTTAGAGTATTACTTTGGTGTTGCCTTATTTGTTTTGAGGCCCTAGAAGTTGAAAAGTTGTGATTTTGAATTTTAAAAGGAAAAAACAGTGAAAACTGGAGTTTGAAGCTCACCCAGGTGACCTTGGCGACTCGCCCAATGACATGAGAGCACACCAAGTGGTCATGGAATAGGGGTTTAGTGGTTAGGAGAGGTTGGCGAGGAGAAATCACAAAAGGGGACTCACATTGAGGGCTTTGCAAGAAAGGACAACCCGCCAAACAAGATATGCGAGCAAGGTTCCCTTACCCAAATGTTCAAAAAAGTTCGTAGGGAGAATAGGCACTAGACGAGGTGGAGGACATGATCAGCGACTAGCCGACCAAATAGGCAAACTGAGTCGTGCTCGCCAAAATATTTGGATATTTTTCCCTCAAAACTGGGAAGGTTGGCGAGGAAGCAAGAAATCTTGGCGACACACCGACTGGGTCAGTGATCTAGACCAACCTCGCCCAACTGTCCTTCGCCAATTTTAAATAAGGTCTTTTTAGTAAATTTTGAATTATTTAATCTCTAGACTACGTCGTTCTAAGACTAGATCCTAAGACTATAACTAACCAAATCCTTTGAATTTCCCTTATTCACTCTCCAATCCCTCATTACGATAATTCTCTCCCCAAAAGGATCCCTCCAAGTTCTTCTTCAACATTCAAGTTAGGGTTAAAAGGATTTCAAGTTTAATTATCTATATTCACTGCATTCGGGGCTTAATTAATCAGGTATGTTGGAATTCATCCATGGGTCCTTTCATCCATGGATTCCTAAGGTTTTTCTCTAAATTATTCTTTATAAATTCTATTCCTAAAGCCCTAATTCTTATTAAATTGCATTAGGTCAATTCAATCGTTGTTTCTCTCATTATCATTGATTTAATGATGCATAAATTGAGTTGAATTGTATGTTCTCAAGTTGATTTCTAAGGACTCATGCATTATGTTTTTTTTCAAGTATGAACTTATGAAGCTTTGATCATTAATTGAGGGAGTATTGTATGAAAAGTTATGATGATGAATTATGATTTCTATGATGTTTCAAGCGAGTATCTTTAGTGTTAAAGGTAATTCTCATACAATCATGTTAAAGAGGTGAAAGGATGTTCTTACCTAATCAAGGATTCATATAAATTGAAAGGTTTTCTTAATCTTATATGAATCAATCATTTTAAGAGCTACTCTTAGGACTATTTTCGTAATGATGATAATAATTACATTTCAATGAATTTCATTGGGATAATGACTAAGAACCGAGAGGAATTTAAGGTGGGTTCAGTCCGATAGCCAAGTAGCTACCCAAGAAAATCCTAGTAGCAACCTTTAGTCCCTAACTATGTTTCCCACATAGGTTTTCCTTTACAACCTAGCTAGTGGATCCACTTATAAATCATGATGTTAATATGTTCTCATGGAGTCTACCTTGAAAATTAGCTTCTCTCTTCTCGATGTGGGAGTTACATCATACTCCATGTTATAGCTCGCATGGTCTTAAGTATCAGTTAAGTCCTATCCCACACAAAGGTATATGATGTATTATGAGTTCTCATGATTTTTATGATGCATTGACCACATTCTTATGACTATTTTCAAATGTTTTCATGTTTTACTCATGTTTTAAATATATTGGTCATGCATCCCACGTTCACATAGCTTATGTCCTGTTATCATTATTCTTGCATGCTTCTCACATACTTAGTGCATTCCATGTACTAACACATGTTTTTACCTACATTGTATCATAATGTAGGGTCCGAAAACCATGCTCATCATCCCACTCATGGCTAGAGTTGCTTTGTTACTATCACTTGATTGGTGAGTCCTCATGTCTTGAACGCGTAACCAACATCAGTTTTATATTCCTTACTATGAAAATTCTTTTATTGAGTAAGCTAGGAACATGTCTTATGCCCCCATCTAGACTAGTAAAGGCATGTTTAGACTATTATGAGTTGTAGATTTTATTTCTATATGATGACCCTCCAAGTCATTTTCATATTTCTACTTCCATTTTGTCATTATCTACTATCTATAGTGACCCCAAGTCATATATGACCTTCTGGCACTGGTAGCTTGGTCGCCTGGTCATTTGCTTGGGTTTTAGGCCCATTTCCCAATTTTGGAGATTTTATAACTTAAAAGTTGACTTCTATCACAACTTCAGGTAAACGACCTCTGAACAAAATTCTGATTATTCCTTTAGCTCTAGAATGACCAAATTAGGCTTGTAGCATGATCGGGACAAGTATCAAGGTAATTAGTACGAGTTTTGGGCAATTTGATGCTTTTGCCTTCGAAATTTGGCATATGGTTGACTTTGGTTAACATTCTCAGAAAACAAACTCGGATGAAAATTTTGACTACGTGTTAGTTCTGAAATATCGATTTTGGTCTACAATGACCCTTTGTTCGCTTCTCGAGACTTTTGGTCTAATCTCAAGGCCCATTGTAGAATTAGACTCAATATAACACCCATTTTTTATTAAAATGACCTAGTATGAGAATTTTGAATGCGTCATTGAGTTTGGAATATTGAATTTGGTGGGGTAGCATATCTTCTTTGCACGTACGAGGTTCTGAACGAATCTCGAGCACACCGGCGGTCACTTGGATATGCCAAAGTTTATTTTACACTATCTGAGTCTGCTGCCGTTGCTAAAGCAACACTTGATCACTAAAGTGACCCGGATTTCATGGGCGGGTATCGTTATAGCGAAAGGAGTTCGCTAAAGCGACCCTCGCTAAAGGGGTCAACTTAAGCGACACCTGGGGGTTATTTTAATGTCTAAATCTTAGTTATGTGTTCCATATTTGGGAATCAATTTATATCTCAATATTGGGGCGATTTTGGTTATTCTAAGCCCTATGTTCAAGGAAATTTCATGGGAAATTCTTTGGTGAGCTAAGAATCTTGATTGGAATCTTCATGTGAGGTATATTCCTGAATTTAGCTGAGGTCTTTTGGCATTTTAGGGTTGAGATTCTAATTAATTTTGGGGTTCTATTTTATTTTGGCTTCATGTTTAGCGATTCTTGAGGCTAAGTTGTGGGGTTTTCCGCAATGAACATTATTTTGATCATGGGAGCTTAATTTTTGGTAAATTATTGTTCCTAGATATTTTTCCTTTTTGTTTTTATCTTAAACTTGGGATTTCCGATTCATATTTTTCACGTGTTGTCTTACAACCCCGGGATGTGTTTAAATTTGTTATTTTAGCTTTGGGGTGCTATTTTGGACTAGTTTTGGGGGTTAATTACGGAATTCTGGATGCGGATCCCACATTTCCCCATTTTAGATCCCAGAATTGGTTCATCTTTGAAAATTTTTATTTTAGTATCTAAACAACTATAACGATGTTGTGATTCTATTTTTGAAAGCGTAGCAATGTTTTGAGGCTATGCAGAAAGTAAATGCTCTGGCAAAGTGAATTAGAGAGCACTTGTTCGGCTTATATGTAGGCTACATCTTTACTTTTTTAATATTGATCTAGAATGTGTAAAATCATGTTGAGATGGTTGGAAATTGGGTTTGGTATCTTATCTGTATATCTTAGGTGCTAGAAATCATGTTTTAGACTTTTATCAGATTTTGTAGGTAATTGAAAGCATGTGACCTCTTTAGTTAACTATTAGTACTATAAGTGAAGTTGACTTTATATAGTTGGTATTGTGAGCATGTTGGCCTTAGTATAGGTAGTGGAAGTGTAACACCCCTCAAAAATTTCCCCCTAAGATTCGGGCCTTCCTTGTACATGTGTGGGGCCCATCGTATTTAGTTCGAAGTATGTGCTTGAGTTAAGATGAGTCCCGGAGAAACTAAAGAGCGTTGGAGGTGATGTGGGGTCATAGAGGACCCCTAGGACCGAGCTAAGTCCCAAAAAGGTTCGTCGTGGCTAAGTTAGGATGAGTTCGTGTATGGGGTCGACTTCTAATGGCCCTATCTTTTGAAAGACGGAAATCTATATGGACCACGACTTTTTAAATTAAAGGTCGTCGCGTCTTCTTTCCAATGCCACCAAGAATGTAAATTTTGGAGTTCGGAGTTGAAAGATATGACGATCCTAAGACGAGCTAGCACAGCAGGAATTTCATTTTTGGCCTGGGTTGCAACATCTAGGGGAATTGGCCCTGGCGCTGTAAGGGCGTGACGTGCCACTATCGCGCCAGGTGCATTTTTAGCCTATTTTCAGAACTTTTGAGGAGGGGCAATTTGGGAACTTACCCAAATTATATATGTATTGCCTTTGGTCTTTTGGGAACACATTTCTCAGCCTCTCTCTCTCTCTAAAAAGCCATAGGAGCTTCTCTCTCTCTCTCTCTTCTTCTTTTTCCCTATTTCCAACAAGAAGAGTTTGAAGAGCTTCAAAATTTGAGTTCTCCATTGAAGACCCAATATCAAAGTTTTCTTCAAGTCTTCACTAAGGTATGTAAGGCTATCCAAAACATGGGTTGAGTCCACCCATGTGCCCTACTCTTGCCTTGAGGTTAGATGTTCATGAAAATAGAGTTTCTTGGTGTGGTTTATGATTATATGAACTTTGTCTCCTATTTATTTGATGCTATATGTGTTGATGTTGTTGAGCTAAGAAGTCCATAAAATCCTTCATGTTAGTATGAGTTGATGGAAATGACTTGTTGTTACGTCTTGTTGATCTCTTTAGCCATTGTTGAGATAAAATCATAGAGTTGTGCTGAATCTTGAGGACATGTCATAATTGTTTATCTAAATGAGGCTTGATTAGGTTGATTTGAGGATGGAATTAACGAGTGGACAAGGTCCTAAATGAGACTTGCCATTATGACTTAAATTGAGTTAAGAATGAGGATAAAGTTGATGAGTGGGAAATGTTCCACATGAAACTAGCCATGAGGGCTTATTTGAGATGATTGGAGGGAGTCTTATGATCATAGAGTCATGGGAGGAGTATCGAGCACCGAAGCGGGTAAGAGTATAGTCCATACTCAAACCCCAGAAACTACGCCGCCAATGTAGGTAGGGATGGAACTGTTAAAGTCGGATGCTTCCCATGGGATCGAACCGTTAAAGTCGGATGTTTCCCATTTTACTGTCCTGAAATGATAGGACTTGACTAATCGATGGTATCCATGATTAGGGAGGCGTTCATGCCCTGGCAAGGTATGGACGGACGTGGCAACAATGTCTGATTGTTGTACTATCACCGGCTCATAAGTGATGGTTGTCGGTTAAGAGAAACTACCATTTAGGTCTTGATAGTACTCTGAGTCAGTTTAGTTGAGTGGCATGAGATTTGGTCCGGTCTAAACTATTCTTGTTAGACTTAGGGCACTGGAGTGAGTTGTTATGTATATATATATGAGTTAAGATCCTGAGTTGATATTGATGCTTTCTTGATGTTGTTTCCTCCGGCTATTTTACATACTCGTATATTCCATGTACTGACGCCATTTGGCCTGCATCGTTTTATGATGCAGCGACAGCTACCAGAGATCATCAACTGGCGCTCCATTGAAGATCCACTTACACTCCTAGCTAGTTGGTGAGTCCTCCTAGTTTCTAGAGGATGTTGAGTTCCTTGTATAGTTTTGTTGTTTTTGTTTCCTTTATCTTGATTGTTGGTAGCCATGGGCTTGTCATTGCATCTTCTAGACTTTGATAGAGGCTTCATAGACTAGAGTGTGGGATGGTTGGACAGTTATTTTGAGGAGTCCTATTTTACTTGTTTTGTTGAGTTGAATATGTTTGGCCTTCGGCCCTGCAATGTGAATAGTATGCTATGATTGACCCCTCCTTTGGGTGAGTGTGATTGAATAATGAGGTGACTGAATCAGGTGGTTCTCTTGAAGGTCAGAAATGGCTTTCAAGTGCCGGTCACATCTAGGGTACCCTCCCGAGGCGTGACAAACATGGTATCAGAGCCCAGAGTTCAAGTGTCCAAGGAAGTCTATGAAGCCGTGTCTAGTAGAGTCTTGCCTATGGGTGTGTTGTGCACCACACTTATAAGCAGGAGGCTATGGGACATTAGGAATTGTTTTACTTCTTTCATACTCTGAATTCGTGCGATGGAGTTAAACTCTATGAAACTTCTCTTCTAATTCGTGCGTTTATATGTTACAGATAATGCCTCTTAAACGTACCGCTAGCCAAAGGAATGTTGATAATGCAGGGAAACCACAGTCAAGGGTACGCCCGGTAAGGGCTAAAGGACGACCTGCGAGATACTCGGAGGCACCCCAAGTGCCAGCTACTCCACCTGCACCCACATCAGAGGCAGAATTTCGAGGGGTAATTACAATGCTCACGCAACTAATGGCTGCCCGAAGTGGTAATCAGAGTTCGCTGACTCTTTTCTCTAGCTCCCAAGAGCCATCTGCTGCCACTAGAATTAGAGACTTTCTGAGGATGAATCCGCCGGCATTCACGGGTTCTAAGGTGGATGAAGATCCCCAAAACTTTATTGATGAGATATGGAAAATTCTAAAAGCTATGCATGCTACGGAAATTGAGGGGGTTGAGTTGGTATCTTATCAACTCAAAGATGTGGCAAATATTTGGTATAACCAATGGGAACAGGGTAGGGGCGAGGATGATAAACCTGCTAGATGGGATGAATTTGAGGGAGCCTTTCTTGACCACTTCTTTCCCTGAGAATTGAGGGAAACGAAAGTGGAAGAATTTGTGAATCTGAAACAAGAAGGCATGACCGTTAAAGAGTATAGCCTGAAGTTCATCCAACTGTCCAGGTATGCTCCAGAAATGATTCCTGATGTGAGGTCAAAGATGAGGAATTTCATCTCTGGATTAGGGAGGCATGTGAAGAAGGAGTGCAAAGCAGCATTACTGATCTCGGACATGGATATTTTGAGACTAATGGTGTATGCTCAACAGGTGGAGGATGACAAAAGAAAAGACAGAGAGGAGAATCTAAGCAAGAAGGTAAAATCAGTGGGCCCTGAGGGTGAACTGAGGCAAAGCAAGGGCAACAAGTCCTTCTTCCAGAAGAGGCCTCCCAATCATGCCTTATCTACCGCCAGCGCACCTATGCCGCAGAATAGGTATGATTGACAGGGACAGAGTCATCGGAATTTCAGACTCCAGGGTTCTTAATCCCAGGCCAATGTAAGTCAAGGTGCAAGGGGGAGTCCACCATGCAGTAAGTGTGGTAGGCTCCACATGGGAGAATGTAGAGCGGGAAGGGTTGGTTGTTATAAATGCGGCCAAATAGGCCATTTTCAGAGGGAGTGTCCAACAGGGGGAAATAGAGTCCAGCATTCTGCCACCGCACCACCGACTAGAGGTAATTAGAGGGGCACTACTTCAGGCACCAGCGGAGGTACAAACCGTTTATATGCCATGGGTAGTCGCCAAGATCAAGAGGACTCTCCAAACATTGTGACGGGTATGATTCGAGTCTCTTCTCTTGATTGCTATGTTTTGATGGATCCGGGTGCCACCCTATCTTTTATGACTCCATGTGTGGCTAGTAAGTTTAATAAAATTCCCGAATGTCTTCTTGAGCCTTTCAGTGTAGCTACTCCTATTAGTGATTCTGTCTTAGCTGAGAGAGTCTATAGATACTGCATTGTGTCAATTCATCATAGGGATACCTTGGCCGACTTAGTTGAGTTGGACATGGTTGATTTTGACGTGATGCTTGGCATGGACTGACTCTATGTCTGTTATGCCTCTATTGATTGTAGAACTCAGGTTGTCAAATTCAAATTCCCGAACGAAGCTGTCATAGAGTGGAGAGGTAGTCCTGTTGCGCCTAAGGGTAAGTTTATTTTATACCTTAGGTCCAGGAAGCTAATCTCAAAAGGGTGCATTTATCACCTTGTCCGAGTGAAGGATGACAATATCGAGTCTCCATCCTTCGAGTCAGTTCCGATTGTCAACGAATTTCCAGATATCTTTCATGAAGATCTGCCTGGAGTCCCTCCAAATAGGGAGATTGACTTTGGGATTGATGTTCTTCCTAACACCCAGCCTATCTCAATTCCTCCATATAGAATGGCCCCAGCTGAGTTAAGAGAGTTAAAGGAGCAGTTGAAAGACTTATTAGATAAGGGATTTATTAGGCCGAGTGTCTCACCATGGGGAGCTCAGGTCCTATTTGTTCGAAAGAAAGATGGGTCCCTTAGAATGTGTATTGACTACAGGCAACTGAATAAGGTCACCGTAAAGAACAAATACCCTCTCCCCAAGATAGATGATTTATTTGATCAACTTCAGGGTGCCACTTGTTTCTCAAAGACAGACTTGAGATCCGGCTACCACCAGTTAAAGGTGAGAGAATATGATATTCCGAAGACTGCTTTCTGGACTCGTTATGGCCACTTCGAATTTTTGGTCATGTCTTTTGGGTTGACTAATGCCCCCGCCGCTTTTATGGATCTCATGAACCGAGTATTCAAACCATATCTTGATATGTTTGTGATTGTATTCATAGATGATATTCTGGTTTACTCCAAGAATAAGGAGGAGCATGCCCATCATCTTAGAGTCGTCTTGCAAACTTTGAGAGACCAGGTATTGTATGCAAAGTTCTCCAAATGTGAATTTTGGCTTGCATCAGTGGCTTTCTTAGGGCACATTATATCTGGAGATGGTATTTAGGTTGATGCTCAAAAAATTGAGGCAGTGAAGAGTTGGCCCAGACCCACATCTCCGACAGAGATAAGGAGCTTCTTAGGTTTGACTGGCTATTATCGAAGGTTTGTAGAGGGATTCTCATCCATATCATCACCATTGACTAAGCTGACTCAAAAGAAGGCTAAGTTCCAATGGTCCGATGCTTATGAGGAGAGTTTTCAGAAATTGAAGACCAAGCTAACCACTGCTCCTATTCTAACCTTGCCCGATAGTACAGAGGGTTTTGTGATATATTGTGTTGCATACAGAATTGGTTTGGGTTGTGTGTTGATGTAAAGAGGGAAGGTGATAGCCTATGCTTCAAGACAGCTTAAGGTTCATGAGAGAAATTACCCAACACATGACCTTGAGCTGGCAGTTGTGGTGTTTGCACTTAAAATCTGGCGCCACTACCTGTATGGAGTGCATATTGATATATTCACTGATAACAAGAGCTTGCAATACGTCTTTAGCCAGAAGGAACTCAACCTGAGGCAAAGGAGATGGCTTGAGCTACTCAAGGACTATGATATGAGCATCCTCTACCATCCAGGTAAAGCTAATGTTGTTGCTGATGCTCTTAGCAGGTTGTCTATGGGTAGCACTGCCCACGTGGAGGAAGGGAGAAGAGAATTGGTGAAGAAGGTACACAGATTAGCCCAATTGCGAGTTTATCTAGAAGAGAACAATGAAGGCGGAGTTACTGTTCAGGATGGGTCTATGTCCTCACTTGTGGCAGAGGTAAAGAAAAAGCAAGAACAAGATCCCATCCTTCTCCAATTGAAGAGAGTTGTTCACAAACAAGAGGTAATGGTTTTTACCCAAGAGGGAGATGGTGTGTTGCGGTACCAAAATAGATTGTGTGTGCCGAATGTCAATGATGTTCAAGAAAGGATTATGGCCGAAGCGCATAGTTCTAGATACTCTATTTATCCGAGCTCTACAAAAATGTACCATGACTTGAGAGAAATCTATTGGTGGAGTGGGATGAAGAGAGATATTGCGGAATTTGTTTCCAAATGCCCAAATTGTCAACAAGTGAAGGCTGAGCATCAAAGGCCTTGTGGTTTAGCTCAAAATATAGAAATTCCAAAATGGAAGTGGGAGATGATCAACATGGACTTTATCACAGGTCTACCGAGGTCCCAAAATCAACATGATTCGATTTGGGTGATTATGGATAGAATGACAAAATTGGCTCACTTCTTGGCAGTTAAGACTACTGACACCGCAGAGTATTATGCAAAGTTGTACATACAGGAGATCGTTAGATTACATGGGGTCCCTTTGTCTATTATCTCAGACAGAGGAGATCAATTCACTTCTCAATTTTGGAAATCCTTTCAGAGGGGGTTGGGTTCGAAGGTGAATTTCAGTACGGCTTTCCATCCCCAGACAGATGGCCAAGCAGAATGCACCATTCAGACATTGGAAGATATGTTGAGGGCATGTGCGCTTGACTTCAAGGGGAATTGGGACGATCACTTACCTCTCATAGAATTTGCATATACAATAGCTATCATGCAAGCATTCAAATGGCTCTTTATGAGGCCTTGTATGGGAGGAGGTGTAGATCGCCCATTGGGTGGTTTGAAGTTGACGAAGTTGAGTTGATTGGGCCCAATTTTGTCCATCAATCCATGGAGAAGGTGCAAGTCATTCAAGAGAGGCTAAAGATGGCCCAAAGCCGCCAGAAATCTTATACCGACGTGAGGAGGAGGGACTTAGAGTTTGAGGTGGGCGATTGGGTATACTTGAAAGTGTCACCCATGAAGGGCGTCATGAGGTTTGGAAAGAAGGGGAAACTTAGTCCTTGATATATTGGTCCTTACCAAATTTTGAGATGGATTGGGAGTGTTGCTTATGAGTTGGAGTTACTCTCGGAGTTAGCTTCTATTCATTCGGTATTTCATGTTTTGATGTTGAAGAAGTGCTTAGGCAATCCTTCGTTGGTAGTCCCTATTGTTAGCGTAGGAATTAAGGATAGCTTATCCTATGAAGAAGTTCTGGTCCAAATCCTTGATCGCCAAATTCGCAAATTGAGGAACAAAGAGGTCACCTCAGTCAAAGTCTTGTGGAGAAATCAACTTGTTGAGGAAGCCACATGGGAAGTGAAGGAAGCCATGAAATCTAAATATCCACATCTATTCGTGCCTACCGAGAAGAATGTTGAAGGTAATGACCATTTCCTTGACTTGAATTCATTTGTGCCTTTTTGAGTTTTGATTGATATATGTTTGAGAATGTGATTGGTTGAATGACTGAAATTTCGATTGTAATTTGTACCCCTAGTCCATTCTTGGTTGCTCGTCATTCGAGGACAAATGATCCTAAGGGAGAGATAATGTAACACCCCTCAAAAATTTTCCCCTAAGATTTGGGCCTTCCTTGTCATATGTGGGGCCCATCATATGTAGTTCCAAGTATGTGCTTGAGTTAAGATGAGTCCCGGAGAAACTAAAGAGCGTTGGAGGTGATGTGGGGTCATAGAGGACCCCTAGGACCGAGCTAAGTCCCAAAAAGGTTCGTCGTGGCTAAGTTAGGATGAGTTCGTGTATGGGGTCGACTTCTAATGGCCCTATCTTTTGAAAGATGGAAATCTAGGTGGATCACGACTTTTTAAATTAAAGGTCATCGAGTCTTCTTTCCAACGCCACCAAGAATGTAAATTTTGGAGTTCGGAGTTGAGAGATATGACGATCCTAAGACAAGCTAGCACGACAGGAATTTCATTTTTGGCCTGGGTTTCAACTGCTAGGGGAAATGACCCTAGCGCTGTAAGGACGCGACGTGCCACTATCGCGCCAGGAACATGCCTCAGTAGTTTGGCCCCTGGCGCAATACGCTGCTAAAAGTTGTGCAGGGTTTTTCAGGCCAAATTTCCAGAACCCAGAAAATAGCCTTGGCGCTATAAGGGCGTGACGCGCCACTATCGCGCCAGAAACATGCCTCAGAAGTTTGGTCTCTGGCGTGGCACGCCACAGCGAGGTGTGCAGGTTTTAGGCATAATTGGCCTGGCGCTGCAATGGCGCGACGCGCCACTATCGCGCCAGGTGCATTTTTAGCCTTTTTTCAGAACTTTTGAGGAGGGGCAATTTGGGAACTTACCCAAATTATATATGTATTGCCTTTGGTCTTTTGGGAACACTTATCTCAGCCTCACTCCCTCTCTAAAAAGTCCTAGGAGCGTCTCTGTCTCTCTCTTCTTCTTCTTTCCCATTTCTAACTAGAAGAGTTCCAAGAGCTTCAAAATTTGAGTTCTCCATTGAAGACCCAACATCAAGGTTTTGTTCAAGTCTTCACTAAGGTATGTAAGGCTATCCAAAACATGGGTTGAGTCCACCCATGTGTCCTACTCTTGCCTTGAGGTTAGATGTTCATGAAAATACAGTTTCTTGGTATGGTTTATGTTTGTATGAACTTTGTCTCCTATTTATTTGATGCTATATGTGTTGATGTTGTTGAGCTAAGAAGTCCCTAAAATCCTTAATGTTAGAATGAGTTGATGGAGATGACTTGTTGTTACGTCTTGTTGATCTCTTTAGCCATGTGATTATGTTGCTTAAGTCAATTTCCTTAAACGTGCTATTCTACTTAAATTGTTGAGCTAAAGTCATAGAGTTGTGCTGAATCTTGAGGAGATGCCATAATTATTTATCTAAATGAGGCTTGATTGGGTTGATTTGAGGATGGAATTGACGAGTGGACAAGGTCCTAAATGAGACTTGCCATTATGACTTAAATTGAGTTAAGAGTGAGGATAGAGTTGATTAGTGGGAAATGTTCCACATGAAACTAGCCGTGAGGGCTTGTTTGAGATGATTGGAGGGAGTCTTATGAGTAAGGAGTCATGGGAAGAGTATCGAGCACCGAAGCGGGTAAGAGTATAGTCCATACTCAAACCCCAGAAACTACGCCTCCAACGTAGGTAGGGATAGAACCGTTAAAGTCGGATGCTTCCCATGGGATCGAACCGTTAAAGTCGGATGTTTCCTATTTTATTATCCTGAAATGATAGGACTTGACTAATCGATGGTATCCATGATTAGGGAGGCATTCATGCCCTGGCAAGGTGTGGAAGGACGTGGCAACAACATCTGATTATTGTACTATCACCGGCTCATAGGTGATGGTTGTCGGTTAAGAGAAACTCCCATTTAGGTCTTGATAGTACTCTGAGTCAGTTGAGTTGAGTGGCATGAGATTTGGTCCGGTCTAAACTATTCTTGTTAGACTTAGGGCACTGGAGTGAGTTGTTATGTATATATATATATGAGTTAAGATCCTGAGTTGATATTGATGCTTTCCTTATATTGTTTTCTCCGGCCATTTTACATACTCGTACATTCCATATACTGACGCCATTTGGCCTGCATTATTTTATGATGCAGCGACAGGTACTAGAGATCATTAACCGGCGCTCCGTTGAAGATCCACTTATACTCCCAGCTAGTTGGTGAGTCCTCCTAGTTTCCGGAGGATGTTGAGTTCCTTGTATAATTTTGTTGTTGTTGTTTCCTTTATCTTGATTGTTGGTAGCCATGGGATTGTCATTGTCACCTTCTAGACTTTGATAGAGGCTTCATAGACTAGAGTGTGGGATGGTTGGAGTGTTATTTTGAGGAGTCATATTTTACTTGTTTTGTTGAGTTGCATATGTTTGGCCTTCGGCCCTGCAATCTGAATAGTATGCTATGATTGACCCCTCCTTCGGGTGAGTGTGATTGAATGATGAGGTGACTGAATCAGGTGGTTCGCTTGAAGGTCAAAAATGGCTTTCAAGTGCCGGTCACGTCTAGGGTACCCTCCCGGGGCGTGACAGGAAGTTTCTTTATAAACCTCTGCGTCTCTCCGGCTGGCTTAGATGCTTGTACAATAACGTAGCAGGCTAGTGTCTAGTGGTTGCGTCTTTGTGAGGAGGTGACTTTTCTCTTATGAACAACCTTATCCATAATTTCCTATGATTTGGACTTCTGAGATGCGTCGGTGATACTAGACTTCGTGTTCAGCTTGTCTTGGTTCTAGTTGAAGCCTAGATGATATATATATATATTGGTTTGGATC
Source organism: Solanum dulcamara (assembly GCF_947179165.1). Classification (NCBI taxonomy): domain Eukaryota; kingdom Viridiplantae; phylum Streptophyta; class Magnoliopsida; order Solanales; family Solanaceae; genus Solanum; species Solanum dulcamara. Next base: position 56,239,586 of record NC_077245.1, read on the forward strand.
ATCATGAAAGGAAATCCTCGGTAATTATTAATGCCAGTTGAAAATGAGAATATGAGGTACCCTTTATTAAATCATCTGTGACTATCCGAATTCACATTTCGGCATTCGTTCTTGAATTTCATTGGGGAGCATCCGTGTCCCAGTTCCGACCTCTACCGACCTCTTAGGATGGAGAGAATCTGGGTTCCAGTCTTATCCTCAACCATACCAATGGATTATGGAAAGCATTTGGGTTCCAGTCCTGGCCTTGACCAGTTTGAGAACTCGAGCGAGCATCCGGGTTCGAGTTCGATCCCTTGAGAATTCATGGTTAATTTATTTTTGGACATTATTGGTTCATGGATGATATGGTTCTTTAGTTCTTAGTATCGTAGATTCTTAGTTCCTAGCCATTAGCTTTTCTATGTACCCGATAGGCTTATGGGGGTTCTTTTAGGTTTATTTAAATTTGCACACGAGTGTCCTGCCTAGGCTTATGGGGGCCCAGTTGGGTGTGGTTATGGGGGTTCTTCCAGGTTTTATTTAAACATGTACACAAGTATCCTGTCTAGGCTTATGGGGGCCCAGTTGGGTGTGGTTAGCTGTAGTTTTCCTTGATAGTATCTTTCTATTCGTTTGGATATTTATCTTTCTTACCTTAGATTTCTATTATGACTTCTGTATACACTTATTCCTCTCTTTCATATTATTTTTACCTTTCCTGCCGACTCAACCTATGATGCAATGCCTACTAGGTACCTTATATCTAGTACTATATACTTTGCATCTACTTTCGTGATGCAAGTCTGAGCACCAACTACCGTTTCTTATAGGTCAATCCTATTACAACCAGATCTGGAGTCCAGGGGAAGCGCATGACATTTTGAGATCATTTCTATCTCCTTCATATTAGATGGGTCATCTTTTTGTACTTTTGAGACTAGCCGGCATTGTATATATTTTTGGTCCGCTTTTAGGACTTGTACTCATTTTATTTTGATAGAAGCTCTGTACTAGTGACTTTCAGGTTCTGCGAGTGATTCAGTATTGTGTATTTTGCATATATTTATCTAGTTTCTCCTTAGTTTGGTATTTATTAGTTTCATTAAGTTCTATTTAGTATTTTACCCTTATACCCATTTCTTGCAGTTCTGGGTTATGGGTTTGGCTTACCTAACGGGTGGTTATGGTAGGTGTCATCATGACCATGGAAATTGGGTCTTGACAAGTTGTTATCAAAGCCCTAGGTTTGTTGGTCTTACTTGTACAAAGCTAACATCAAGTAGAGTCTTGTAGTTAGGTGCAAAGACATTCGTGACTTATTTTCGTGAGGCCATGGGATGTCAATAGAAATGTTCTATATATTATATAATTTCGTGTTGTTTTGGGTCTTATTAGTTTTATAAAATCTCATTTGTTCCATTATTTTAGAGGGATAGACTATATACACAGTACCACCGATGGAAAATGACCCACCATGACCAGGTAGGCCTAGAGGAAGACCCCTGACACAGGTAATGGAGAAGCACTAGTAGTCGATCCATATATAGCTCCTGAGCACCTGGAGAGCATCAGGATTCCCATATTCCACCTCAGTCGGAGGGAAAACCACTAGCAGCGCAACCTCTAGCTGCACCAGTTATGACCCCTACTATACAGGCAGTGATTGCTCAGCTTCTTACAGCTATCAGGGTTATACCATAAGCCCCAGCCATAGTTGCTGATATTCCAGCATCAGAGGACCATCTTATGCCATCAGCAGTTGAGACTTAGCTACCCCTACCAGTTATTGCACCTCTGCTAGCAATTCCAGAGGGTATTATGTCCTTACAGGAGAAGAAGATGTTGGGGGTATTTCATAGGCTGCCACCCCTGACATTTTATGGAGCCACTGGCATGAACACAATAGAGTTTCTGACTACTTTGCAGGAGCATCCGTATTTCTTGGGTCTTGAGGAATCCAAAGGGGCCGAATTCACCACTTACCAGTTCCATAGGTCAGCCAAACAGTGGTAGCACTATTAATTATAGACCAGTCTAGCTAGGTCACCACCATTTAAATAGGCTAAGTTTTCAGAGGCATTAGCTAGGTACATTTGTAGGAAAATCAGGGAAGGACTCTGGGATCAGTTTACATGGTTTGAGCAGGGTTAGATGACCTGAGTATAAGGCCAGATTCGACCATCTATCCCGATATGCCACTATGATTCTACCCACTGAGGCGGAGTGAGCATGATGTTTTGTGCATGAGATAAGGACCCACTTGAGGTTCGGATGAAGCACTTGGTTTTTGCGGGTAGCTCTTTTTTGGATATGGTGGACCATGCCCACACTATATAGATTATTTATTGCCAGGCCCATGAGGTTAGCGATAAGAGGCCAGAAGTCAGGGTATTTTTAGTGTGTCCCAGTCTAGGGGTCAAGACAGTTATGACAGGCCCCACTAGCAGTTTTAGCATGATAGGTACTAGCAGAGTCAATCCAGCCGGCTAATTTAAGCAGCCCTACTAGAAGCTGAGGGTAGTCAGCCCGGCTTGAGGGGGTCAGGTCTGCTTTCTTTCTATTATAGATGAGTTATTACCTGGGGCTCGACTTAAGGATTTTATGATTGCGGTTCACTAGATCACTAAGCTAGAGAGTTCCCTAATAGGGCTAGATTTTTGGCAGTAGTACTACCTCCACCTGGAGGCAGAGAACAGCCATAAGGCCATGGCGATGGCCTGCAGGGTATTTGGGAAGATCCTTGGGAGGCAGGTCGGGTGCTAGGTCAGAAGGTAGGAGAGGCTGACTGGGCCATTTTTATGCTTCTCCAGGTACTATACTCTTATGCCAGTAGACTACTTCAACTTATTTGATCTAGGTTCCATGTATTCTTATGTGTATATATTTTTCTCCTCGTCTAGGTATTATTTATGAGTCACTTAAGGTGTTGTTGCATGTTTCGTCCTTGGTAAGGGATTTTTTAGTAATGGATTAGGTATGTAGATCTTATGTGGTGAATATCTGGGGCATGAGACAGAGTCTAACCTTATTCTATTAGATATGTGGAACTTTGATATTATACAAGGCATGGATTGACTTTCCCCTCACCATGCAGTTTGGGATTATTATGCCACGACTGTTACCTTAGCCATGCCTGACATTCCCTCAGTCTTGTGGCAGGGTGCTTTTAGCTACTCACCAATGGGGATTATATCCTTTATGCGGGCCCAACGACTAGTTTCTTCCAGGTGTTTTGCTTACTTAGAATATGTCCATGATGTGACCAGCGAGGCCCCTTCTATTGATTCAATTCCTGCAGTTTGAGAGATTACTGATGTCTTCCCTACCATTCTACCTCCCTACACCTAGAGAGAGATATTGACTTTGCTATAGACTGGGAGTTAGGAACTAAGCCCATCTCTGTTCCACCTAATCGTATGGCTCCCGCAAAACTCCTAGAGTTCAGTTCTCAGCTTGAGCATCTTCTAGGTAAAGGATTTATTCATTTGAGTGTGTCTGCATGAGGTGCTCTTATCGTATTTGTTAAGAAGAAGGATGGGACTATGCAGATGTGTATTGAATTCAGGCAGTTAAACAAGGTGACGGTGAAGAACTGTTACCCTATGCCTCACATTAATGATCTGTTCGACTAGCTTCAGAGTGCCTCCATGTTTTCTAAGATTTATTTGAGGTCCGGCTACCACCAATTGAGGATTAGAGTTTCCGATATTCCTAAGACTACTTTTAGAACTCGTTATGGCCACTATAAGTTTCTTCTGTTGTCTTTTGGGATTACTAATGCCCCCGTAGCCTTTATTGACCTTATAACTCGAGTGATTTGGACTTATATTGACTCCTTCATGATCATATTCATTGGTGATGTACTAGTATACTCACGGAATAGAGAAGAGCATGTGCAACATTTGCGGATTGTGCTCTAGACTTTGATAGATCAACAACTTTATGCCAAGTTCTCTAAGTGCAATTTTTGGTAGGAGTCTGTGGCATTCCTGGGACATGTAGTTTCTAAGGAGGGTATCATGGTAGATCCGATAATGATTGAGGCTATTCATAATTGTGCTAGGCCTATATTTGCTATAGAGATTTAGAGCTTCATCGAATTGGCTGCTAATTAGAAGAGCTTCATCGCAGGTTTCTCGACCATTGAGAGCGCACAAATGCAACTACCCTACTCATGAAATAGAGTTGGTGGCGGTAGTTTTCTCGCTGAAGATGTGGAGGAACTACTTACATGGGGCTGATTGTGAGATATATGCAGGTCATTATAGACTACAATACATTATGATTTAGAGGGACATTAATTCTAGACAGCGATATTGGGTTGAGCTTTAGCAGATTATGACATCTCTATTCTATACCATATGGGCAAGGCAAATATAGTAGCAGATGCCTTGAGACAAAAGGAGGGGAGTATGGGTAGTTTGTCTTATACTCCTGCCATGGAGCGACCCCTAGCCTTGGATATTTAGTCTTTGGCTAATAGGATGGTCAGGTTTGACACCTCAGGTTCTGGGCTAATATTTGCTTTTGTGGGAGCCCAATCATCTCTATTGGATCAGATTCGTGGCCGCCAGTTTGAGGATGGAGCATTGGTAGAGTTTTAAAATTTGGTATTGCAAGGCGAGTGTGGCCAGGCTTCTATTGATTTAGATGTGGTACTATGGTTTGACAGTCGCCTTTGTGTTCCCATATTTGGAGCGTCGCTAATAGATCGAGCCTGTTGCAGCCACATTCAGAGACTAGGGTGAGCACATGTTGTTTTGATATCATTTCTGTCTCCTGTAGATTGGATGACTTATTTTTTTGTACTTTTGAGACTAGCCTGGGTTTTGTATATTTTTGGTTAATTTTTGGGACTTGTACTTATTTTATTTTTGTAGTATCTTTGTAGTAGTGACTTCTAGGTTCTAGGAGGGATTCTGTATTGTGTATTTTTTATATATTTTTCTAGTTTCTCCTTAGTTTAATATTTATTGATTTCTCTTAGTTTTGTTTAGTTATTCTCCAATATACCCATTACTTGCAGTTCCGGATTATAGGTTGGCTTACCTAACTGGTGGTTATGGTAGGTGCCATCATGACCTGGTAAATCGGGTCATGACATTTAGACATTTTGCTTTAAGATTTCTCCTTATTGAGATTTTGTCGAGACTATCTTCTTCTATGCCTTGTTTATGAATTTAATTTTACGTTATCTATGTGATGTATGCTAAGAAGCTTTGTTGGAGTCCCTTGGAATTTCAATCGTCGTGTCAATCCTAGGGCCTAGCTTAGATCATGACATCTTTATATATCATTGTCCTTATAGTGATGAGGATATTATTGATGAACCAATTATAAGAATAATAACTAATTACTTGATTTCAAATGTTGTCACTTAATCTAGTGTGGAAACAAAATACTTGGGACATAATTGTTGCTTCAGCTTTAGCATTTTCCTTTTCTTTTTTTGGAGATGGACAATTATATCCATAGTACTTTTTTCCATGCTAGATTAAGCAATAACATTTAAAATCAAGTATCATTTCTCATTAAGTAATGAATCTTATCCTACTTATTGGTTCATCAATAATATCTCATCACCACAATGTTAATAATCAATAAAGAAGGCAAAACCAAAATCATACCTGAAGCCCAAATTAAAAGGTGGCTTCACTTTGTTACGATACAACCCCCTTGAGCAACCCTTTTTCTATCTCTTCCTAATCTAACACAAGTAAACTGTATTTCCCTTTTTGATATTAAACTCATTAAATTTAGTAAACTACTATTAAAGTCATAATTTCAAGTTCACTTTGAAAAACAAATTGGGTTATTACACTATGTTGACAACACGCCTGCTTACATAGAGCCACCTCTTTCAAATGGTTTAGCTTTCTTTCTCAGTTTGCTCTTTTTCTTAAATAGCTTATGATCTCTCCATTTCCTACATTGATCTTCCCATATATTTGATTTACATCACTCGAGATTCGTACCTCTTTTGCGCCCATCACATAATGAGTATGGTATTCTATGACTTGATATATTTTAAAAGTTAGTACCTTGTCATGTGCGGAAGACATACACGCTTTTCATGAAAACAAAAATTATGTCTTACATGAGAACTGAATAACTATAAGTATAGTATTTGAATTAAAATAATAAATTCATATACATCTTAAATTCATTAAAAATGGGGTTCTTAAGTGGTTGTGGAATCTCACCCCAAGTTAGCTAAACAATATGACATAAAATGATTTTAAAACCAGGAAAAAACATGGTTAATGAAATATAAAAAAGAGAAGTACTTAGCAGAGGTACCAGTGAATGAAGCCAAGTTACAAGATAAGTTTCAAGATATTTGGGCAGAGTTCACTAGTTGGGGCTTCAATTCATATTTGTGAACCATGGGATGTGCAACCTTATCCTCATTTGGGAATTTTATGACAATTGAAACCTTTTAGAGGATGTTGAAGAGGTAATTGTATGGGTCATGCTTGTCCCATTTTTTATGACTTTTTATGTCTACTATTGAGGACTTTTGTTGTTCCTATCCATTTATTGAGGTTGATATACACCCACCATATCAGGATATTCTCTACACTTTATGCTGGGTACAATAGATTGTAAGATATCTACAAAAGAATGATAATAGAAGACATTAGTCTTTAAAGATAACTTACTTCACTCAGTAGTTCCCAATATTGCTAAAATGTGTACATTTGGTTGTTTCTCTATGAGCTCACTACAATAGTGATGAGAGAATACGTGCGTTTGTTGTACCAACTTATAACTTGTCAGCAAGTCAATGAGGGAGCTATTGTAAGGTCGATAATTAAGCATGACAGGCCTAAGACTTGTAGGATCATTTTCTTTGTGGTATTTTGACTCAGCATCCTTATTGACGTGCAAGAATATTTTAAGGCGCAAGCTTCAAAGAGGTGAAGATTTAGTAGATATGTTTAATGCTAAGGCAACTGAATAGATTATGCAGCTAATGATGAGTAAAGCTGAGCACCACACAAGGTATGATTGTTTTATGGGGTTTAAGTTTGGCATGATGGACCTACAGTTGAGGCTTGATGGAAAAATAGAGACTGCTAAGGAAAGAGCACAAATTGAGTAATGGTATTCACTTAATACACATGCATAATTTACATGCAAAGTAGGTCCATCTTATACAGAGCGCATAGATAATAATGTGCCTACTCTTGAGGAACTTTTCCATGATGAGGAGGAGAATAAGGATATCCCAGACCGTGATAGTGATGAAGGTGAGATGGATTATGCCCCGACTAATAAGGAGACCAATGAGTACAAAGATTAACCAGGGAGTTCTTTATTTCCTCTTCTATTGATTATTGTTTTATATCGTGGCACTAAGGACAACACCAAATCTTAAGTGTGGGGTGGGGTGAAGAAATTTTTGTTCTTTTTTCTGTATAACTATGTTTGAATTTCGCACATTTTTGTTTTACGACTTGACAATTATTTTGTTTTGATTTCTTACATTCTTAGGAAAATAATTTAAAATTTTGGTTGTGATAGTAATATAGAATTTTCTAATATATTAAGTAGTTATTATTAATGTGTCATGCTTTCAGTTATCTTTGTTAGTTGTAATGACCCTCAAGATCATTTTCATCTTTTTTGATCTTTTCAACGTTTATAGTTTTTCGGTAGTTAACCCAAGCAATTTTTGACTTGCTAGAACTGAAAGTTTGGTTGCCTGATTATTCATTTAGGTTTTACGCCTATTTCCCTTTTTAGAGCTCTTGGAGTTTGAATGATTGACTTTAGTCAAAACTCTCGCAAGACAACCTAAGAAAAAAGTTCAGACGATTTCATCAGCTTTAAAATTTCCAAATTAGGCTAATGGCATGGTAGGTATGAGTATCGAGGCAATCAATAAAATTTGTCGGCCATTTGGTGCTTTAGTCTTTGACATTTGGCCTAAGGTTGACTTTGGTCAACATATTTCATAAAAGTTCTCGGATTGAAATTCTATCAGTGCGTCTAAAATTGAAATATCGAGTTTGGTCTAGAATGTCCTTTCATGTGCGTCCCAAGGGTTCTTGTCTCATTCCGAGACCATTTATGGATTTTGATTTAATTTGGTGCTTGGTTGTGGGACCCATTTTTTATTGAGATGACCTCGAATGGAAATTTCGACTTCAGCATTGAATCTGAAATGTTGAATTTAGTGGGATAGCATAGTCCATTTGTATGCACGGGACTTTGAATGAATCCCGAGCACCCTGTTAGAGAATTTTAGGCCAAGTCTTGGCTACAGCAGCTCTTAGTACTATCGCTTTAGTGATCCTGGATTCGCTATAACGACCATATCTTAATAGGCCGAGGCATCACTTAAGCGAGGCATACCAGTAAGGAGCCTATCGCTTAAGTGGTCTGGGCGTTGCTTTAGCAAGACTCACTGAAGTGGCTAGGGATTTCTTTAGCAAGGCCCGCCGCTTTCAAGTGGTTCGCTTAAGTGATACTTGAGGGTGATTTTAAGTCCCTTTTTCAGCCTTTTCCTCAAAACTTCAAAATATGATTTCTTGATAGTGAGAGAATCGATCGAGGCAATTTCAAGTCCTGTGTATTTGTGGTGAGCTTGGATACAAGTGGGAGTGTTCGCTAGCTTCAAAAAGCATTGTAGTGAGGTAATATCTTGCCCAAAGGGTCTTCTCTAGCTTAGCTTTAAGCTTTAATAGTTATTTATTATGTTGGGTTGTTTTCTCTCATTTTGAGCATTGATTTGTGCTATATTTTGGGGTACAAGCTCAATAATGCGTTTAGAACCTTTTTACGGAGTCAGTTTTGGGATTCCCATCACGGGTCTCATAATCCCGTTTTGACCCAATTTTCATAGCATAGAGACAATTGGACGTGTTTTTGGAGCAGAAAGCTATCAAGAAATGTAATTAGAGGGTGTGCGTTCGGCTTCAAGGTAAGCTACAGTCCCCTTTCTTTTGACTGAGCTTCATGAAGTATTGTTTTGTATAAATAGCTTGTAGTTTGGATTGTATGTGACAGGTTAGGCTCAATTCTTGGTTTCTTGTTTCTTTGCCCCGATATGATCTTTACTCTAGGTTGCCTTTATGAGACTTCCCGTTTAATTGGTAAGGTTATTGATTAGTCCTTAGTTTGGCCTTGTTTAGCCTATTTTAGGTGGCTTATGCGATGTTTATGGTGGTTGGCAAAATTATGCTCTAAATTAGGTTTGGGTTGATCCTTAGTTGATGTATCCATTATTGGCAGGGATTTATGAGACTTAGTATCCTTCTCTACTTTGGCACTAATTTTGGAGCCTTGATGTACTGGTTTTCACCTAGATAGGCTTGTGAATTACAATTTGATCCATTTCTATATTTAGAGCTAGGATTCCCTATGTTTTCTTTTGTTGTTTGGCGAGGCTAGTTGTGTTTGTAATCTCGAGGTTGTATTCCCTATTGGATCTGAAGGTAATGATTGACTAGTTGAGCATTTGTTTTCTCATTTCTTCCTCCTTGTTACCCGGTTAGGGTTGAGCTCCCTTTTAGGATTTGTTGTTGAGTAAAAGGAGTAGATTTCAGCCTTAGGCCTTGGTTAGAGGTCGACTGCATGTGCTAGTCTTGTTTCTATGCTCTAGAGGGTAAGGTAATTGTAGTGTCATTATTGTATATGATTGTGCATGTTGTTTTAGTGTTGGTGATGGCATGCATTGCATTGCATCCTTGTTTTCTCACGGATGTCTTTGACCCCGGTTCATGCATTGGTTCTTGGCATTGATTTGAGAAAGTTGGGTTGTAACCCAAACTATTTTATACTGATTTTTTAATGATGGTCGTACTGCCTTTATTACTATTATTTTAATTGTATTGGAGGCATAAAAGATGCTCTTATTTTATTATATCAGATCAAGGCATCAAGGATGCGCTTATTTTATGATTTTGTTTCGGTTAGAGAGAGCTCTCGACCCTTTTTATATTGATTTGACTATTTATCTCTGGTCACCATGACAAAGTGCCTTTTAATGGTTGGATTTACAAATTAATATCCATATTAATACAGGTCCTATATCGAGACCATGTAAGTATATAGGGGCATTCCTAAGCCCATCATGGCGATCCTAGAGAGGCGCATAGGTCCAACTTCCTGGCCTGGCCTGGAAGTAGGCATATATTTCTTGGTATGAGGTGCTTGGCACTGATGGTACTACTTGTTTTATTACATGATATTCATAAATACATTGCCTCTCACAAGCATAGTTATTTGTACCTGTCGGTAGTATGGGATGTCCTACGGGTTTACCTATTTGTGACTGAACCTCCTAGGCACACGGGTTTCATGAGGTATCGTATGAGTATTTGTGAACTTGTGGCGGTATAAAGGATGGTCTTTTGTTTGAAGGTAATTACTATCCTTGTTCTTATTTATCTAACCTTATGCGTAGAAATTTAGTTTATGCAGTCCTTTGGGTCTTTATGTGATATTTGTGTTTACTTCTACTAGTAGGTTTTCATTTAATCGTCCTTCTTCATAGTGTGGTATCGTGTTTTGGTCCAAGGTTGGCACCACCAGGTAAGTCTATTGGTTCCTTGCTTGTTTCCCATCGTCTCCCTTCCTTGTATTAATTGTTTCTTATTGCAGGCTTCCGTATTATTCTTGCTAGTTACTTGTGATATATACTCCTTTCTTTCACTACTTATTTGGATATTGTCCTGAGCAACTCATGCATTTTGGATACTTGGGTGAGATTTTGGTGTGTAGAGTTGCCTATCTCTTTCTATCTAAGCTTGGACTAGTCTTTTCTTTGTATTTAGAGAAAGTTATGCTATTATTATATTTGTATAAACCTTGTACTTCCTTATTTGGTTTAGTAGCTTGACTATCGACTGATACCAGGTCATGGGGGTTATCTTGTTGTATTGTTCTTATTCTTCTTTTCTTATTATTTTTATTACTATTTATTTCTTTTCTTCCACTTGTGATGGTCCATTGCCTATGGTTCTAGACTGTGGGGTTAGGCTTACATACTGGTGGGTTGACTTGAGAAATCAAGTTGTGACACAGTGGTATCACAGCTTAGGTTCGCTGGTATTGTTGGTACAAGAGCAAATGCCTAGTAGAGTTCTGTGGGTCTGCGACTATAGGGCATTTTAGGGAAATTACATTCTTGATTCCTTATGGTATGAAATTTCTTTGATCAACCTCTAAATACTTTCTTAGAATTCACTTCTTAGAGGGATATTATGAGCTTTCTGACGTGCATGGCTAGGGAATCAGCACATACTACCTAGGCTTCAACAGAATCTATGACCACCTCAACATCTTTGGATCAAACATTGGAGATCCCATATCTCGATGAGCATACATTGCACATAATTATAGATTTGGGTACATCTAGCGATTCTCATCCTTGAGTTGGGTCTTTTAGTCCTCAGCCGGATTGTTCATCAGTTTTTGAGTATGTGGTTGAGGGGACAAGCAGACTCCCACCTTGTTTCATACTGAGCGAGAGTTTATTTAGGGGTTTATTGATAGATTAAGCTTGTTTCTCTATTTAGCATCACAACATATCATAGCAGTTAGGTCAACCTTTCCCAAGGTGGCCATTTATGTGAAAGGTCTATGGAGCATACATGTATGGAGACTTACATATGTGGAGGTAGGAGATTCCATCATCAGTACAACAAAGATAGCATCTCGCCCCGAGGTAGGAAATATCCTAGTGAGGGTCAGCCTCTCTCTAGAACTACCATTCCTATGGAAACAGAACCTCAGGTTGTAGGCAGTCGTGTGACAGGTTATGGTACCCACGATTGATAGAGTTCACTAAAGACTTCTTAGGGTAATACTTCTAAGCATTTAAATTATGGGGTTCATTCTATGCCAGACAAGCCATCTCAGTGGGTTGTAGTTAGTAGAAGGTATTATACATATATTGAGTTGGGACATTTGTCCAGGATTATCCCAAAGTTACACATCACAGGCAACAACCTCGACAGAATAGAGCTCATAAGGCCCAGGGACAATCAGTTAGAGGTGGTGCCTAGAGTGTTGCAGCTAGTGGTGTAGGTGTCCAGTTCATGGCCAAGTGTATTCCATCCCATACTTCTACAGGTCAAAAAGAGGACGAGGCTCTAGGTATCAATTTAATTTGTGTAAATTTTGATTCTAGGACCTTCCTGACTTGTAGTGCTTGTGTGTTAGGGTATTCATACCCACCGGTGACTACTTGACTTATTAGATCCATCTTGTGAATCTTGTAGTTACTTAGACTGATTACTTGCCTACTATTTGATATGACAACTTTACTTAAAACTATGTGTATGTGTTTATCTCAAGTAGGTAATTTCTTTTAGTAGTGAATCATATTGGTGTTACTGTTATGTTGCGGTAGTAGTAGAGTTATACCTTGTTGATATTGAGCTTAGTTGTTTTCCCTAGTAAATTTCTATTTAGTCATTCTAGAGTTTTCTTGGGTTAGTCCTTTTTCCTTCCTAGTTTGCCCCCTAGTGTGCTTAGCTGATGTGAGGTTGCTGCCTAGAGAAGGGTGTGCCAGTAATTATGGCCCTTGTGGTCTATTATGGATCTCATTTATCTATTCTTTCTTTGTTCAATTTCGTATTCTTAGTTCCTAAGATGGCGGAGTTAAGGTATGTTCCTCCTAATTGGCTGGGTTGTCTCTTAATGGTAAGTTTGATGGTTAAGTTATCGGTTTCGTTAGTTTGGTAGTTAATAGAGGCTTCATAGACTAGATTTTTATGTTGTTGATTTGTTTGTTTCTGGCTAGTTTTATTCACACTAGTCTTGTTAATTTGATTAATTAGAAAGATTGTCGTTCTTGGCCTTATTTATAAGTAGTATTCTTAATGAGTTGAGTCTTACGCTGATAGAATGTGATTGAATGAATGTGTGATTGGGCTAAGTGATTCACTTTAGGAATGGCAATGGTCTTCAACTGCCGTCCATGACAAGGGTATCCTCTTGGGGCATGAAAAACGTGGTATCAGAGCATAAAGTTCTAGAATTCTTAGTAGTCTATGAAGACGTGTCTAGTAGAATCTAGCTTATCGGTGTGTTGTGCAGCACAATTATAATTATGAGGCTACAGGACATTAGGAATTGTTTAACTTCTTTCATACCCTAAGTTTGTGATAAAAAGTTTAACTCTAAAAGTTCATTCCTAATCTGTGCATTCCGCACTTGCAGATAATGCCTCCAAAATGCACCACCAGTCAGAGAAATGCCACCAATACTGAGGTTCTATAATTTGAGATGCCTCTACCATCTAGAATGCAAACTAGGGGCTGACCTACTAGGTCTACTGAAGCACCGCAAGTCCTACAACTCAGCCAGCTCCTACTTTAGAAGCTGAGTTCAGAGGTTTCATCACTGTGCTTACCCAACTGATATCCAGCTAAAGGGGTAGCCAAAGTTCACCAGCTCCCAAATCTAGCTCCCAAGAACTATCAGCTTCACTGAGGATCCAAGACTTCTTAAGGATGAACCCACTAGTCTCCACATATTCTAACATTGAGGAGGACCTCCACAACTTTATTGATAAGATGTGGAAGATCCTGAAAATGATGCATGCTACTGAAGTTGAGGGGGTTGAGTTGGTGTCTTATCAACTCAAGGATGTGGAAAATGTATGGTACAACCAGTGGGAGGAAGGTAGAGGTAAGGATGCTAATACTGCTATTTGGGATGAGTTCAAGGGAGCCTTCTTTAATCACTTCTTTCCCAGAGAATTGAGGGAGGCAAAAATGGAAGTGTTCGTGAATTAGAATAAAAAGGGTTTGACAATGAAGTTGTATAGTATGAGGTTCATCCAACTATCTAGATATTCTCCGTAGATGGTCCTATATATGTAGTCTAAAATAAGGAAGTTTGTGTCCGTATTGGGAAGACATGTGAAGAAGAGTACAAAGTATCATTGTTGATTTCTGACATGTATACTTCAGGATTGATGGTGTATGCTCAGTAGGTAGAGGATGATAAGAGGAAAGACAAGGAAGATCACTATTGCAAGAAAGCAAAATTAGTTGGGCATGAGAATGAGTAGAGTTAGAGTAAGGGCAATAGGTCCTTCTTTCAGAGAAGGTCTTCCAACTTTGCTCCATCTAAGGTAAGTACACCTGGGCTGCATAATAGGTATGATCAGTAGGGAAAGAGTCACTAGAGTTCTAAAGCCTAGGGTTCTCAATCCCAAGCCAGTGTGACTCATGGTTCGAAGGGAAAACTATATTATGGTAAGTGTGGTAAGCTCTACTTGGGAAAGTCCAGAGAGGGGAAGAATGGTTTGTATAAATGTGTCTAAGTGGGCCACTTCTGAGGGAGTGTCCAACATGGGAGATGGAGCTTAGTCTTCTACCATAAAACCCTCATCTAGAGGTAATCATAAGGACACTACTTTAGGTATGGGTGGAGGTACAAACCATCTATTTGCCATGGATAGTCGCCAAGATTAGAATAACTGCCCAGATGTTTTAACGGGTATGATTTGAGTCTTTACACTTGATTGTTATGTTTTGATGGATTCAAGTACCACCTTATCCTTTGTATCTCCTTATTTGGCTAGTAGATTTGATAAAATTCTTAAGTGTCTTCTCGAACCTTTTAATATATCTATTTTTGTTGGTGAGTCTATCTTATCAAAGAGGGTCTATAAAGATTTTTAGGTGTCTATCTATCACAAGGATACCATGGCTGACTTAGTTGAGTTGGATAATATTGATTTTGATGTGATTATTGGCATGGACTAGCTATATGATTTTTATGCCTCTACTGAATAAGACTGTCTTAGAATGGAAAGGAAGTCTTATTGTGCCTAAGGGTAGGTTTATCTCCTACCTTAGGGCCAAAACGTTGATCTCGAAAGGGTGTATTTATTACATTGCTAGAGTTAAGGATGATAGTATTGAGTTTCCTACTCTTGAGTCTATCCCGATTGTAAATGAGTTTCTTGAAGATTGGCCCGAAGTTTCTGCTGATAGAAAGATTGACTTTGGTATTGTTCTTCCCAATAAGTAGCATATCTCTATTTCTCCATATAGAATGACTCTTGTTGAGTTAAATGAACTGAAAGAACAGTTGCAATATCTCTTAGATAAGGGATTCATTTGGTAGAGTATCTCATTTTAGGTCACTCCTGTTCAATTCAAGCGAAAGAAAGAAAGATCGTTGAGAATGTGCATTGATTATCGTCAACTGAACAAGGTCATTATAAAGAACACTTATCCCCTTCCCAAGATAGATGATTTGTGTGACCGACTTCAGGATGCCACTTGTTTCTAAAAGATAGTCCTTAGATTAGGCTATCACAAGTTAAAACTAAGAGAATGTGACATACCAAAGTCTGCATTATTATCTTTATGGTGCATATGTTGATGTATTCACAGATCACAAGAGCTTACAATATGTGTTTACTTAGAAAGAGCTGAACCTAAGAAAGAAAAGATGACTTGAGTTTCTCAAGGATTATGATATGAGCATTCTATAATACCTAGGTAAAGCTAACGTTGTTGTTGATTCTCTTTGCAGGTTAACTATAAGGAGCATTTCCCATGTAGAAGAGGGAAAGAAAGAGTTGGCCAAAGAGGTGCGTAGGCTTGCATGTTTGGGAGTTCAACATATTAACTCAAGTGATGGGGCTATGATTGTTCAAAATAGCGATGAATCATCTCTAGTTGTAGAGGTGAAATAAAAGCAAGATAAGGAACTCAGTCTCCTTAAACTAAAAGATGATGTTCAGAAGCAAAAGGTAATGGATTTTGCCGAAGGGAGATTATGTGTTCCAAGTGTTGATGGCATCTAAGAGAGAATTATGGCATAAGCCCATAATTCTAAGTGCTCCATCCATCCAGGTGCTACGAAGATGCACCATGACTTGAGATAGGTCTATTGGTGGAGTGTAATGAAGAGGAATATAATCGATCTTGTGTCTAAGTGCCCGAACTACCAATAAGTTAAAGTTGAGCACCAAAGGCCTTGTGAAGTAGCTCAGATTATTGAGATTCTAGAATGGAAGAGGGAGATGATAAATATGGACTTCATTACAGGTATATTGTGGTCCCACAAAAACATGACTCAATTTGGGTGATTATGTACAGAATGACCAAATCAACTCATTTCTTGCCAGTTAAGACTTTGAACACCGTAGAGGATTATGCCAGATTGTATCTTCAAGTGATTGTTAGACTGCATGGAGTTTCTTTGTCTATTATTTCAGATAGGATATCTCATTTCACCACTAAGTTTTGGAAGTCATTCCAAAAAGGTTTGGGTTCAAGAGTGAACCTTAGTACTACTTTCCATCCATAGACAATCAGCCAGGCAAAGCGTACGATTCAAACCTTAGAGGATATGTTCATAGCCTATTTCATTGACTTCAAAGGTAATTCGGATGATCATTTACCTCTTATCGAGTTTGCATACAATAATAGCTTTTATTTGGTCATTCAGATGGCTCCCTATGAAGCTTTGTATGGGAGAAGATGTACATTGCCAATTGGTTGGCGAAGCTGAATTGATTGGGCAAGACTTAGTTCACGATGACATGGAGAAGGTAAAGATCATCCAAAAGAGGTTGAAAACTATTCAAAGTCTCCAGAAATCCTACACTATTGTAAGGAGGATAAATTTGGAGTTCAAATTGCATGATTGGGTATACTTGAAATTTTAACCCATGAAGGGTGTGATGAGATTTGGAAAGAAAAGGAATCTTAGCCCCCACTATATTGGTCCTTATTAGATTGTGAAGAGGGTGAGTAATGTAGATTATGAATTAGAGTTTATCCTAGAGTTAGCATCTATTTATCTCGTATTTGACATCTCCATGCTTAAGAAGTGGTTGAGAGATCCTTTTCTTGTTATCCTAACTGAGAGCATTTGGGTAAAGGAAAGTTTGAATTTTGAAGAGATCCCACTTAAGATTCTTGATCGTCATGTTCGTAAATTGAGAACCAAAGAGGTATCATCCATCAAGGTTCTATCGGAATTCAGTTTGTTGAAGAGGCTACATGTAAAGCTGAAAAAGATATGAAAACTAGATATCCTCATCTATTCATGCCTCCTAATGATGAGGTTGATTATAATGTTCCTTTCCTATCTTTGATTTGAAGTCTTTTCCAAGTTTGAGTATTTGATATGTATCTTGAGTTTTAAGTAGCTAATTGTATGAATAATTGATTGTTGAGTTACTGATTGTATTTTTTCCTTCAGATCACCCTTAGCTTGGTCTTCATTCGAGTACGAATGATCCCAATGGGGAGATATTATAACACCTCATGTTATTCTAGCCTAGACTAAGTTTGAGGACCATAAGAAAGATCGAGAAAAGTGAGTTGTGCCTATGTGTACAAGTCAACCTATGAGTAGTAGGAACTCCTACAGATCGTAGGAGGAATTTTTAGTGTTAGAATTTAGGTTTGAAATCTTGCAAAGTCTAGTAGTGAGTCTCTCTATTGACGACCTGTAGAGAAGTCGACAACTCGTAAGAATTAGTCATGGAGTCAAGGTCTAACTTCTGAGAAACATAAGGATCAATACTTTGGCTATGAGTCACAGGATGAATCATAGAAAGGATCATGAATTGTAGAAATGATTCGTAGAGACCCTTGAAACTTTGCCAAAAATTCAAGACTCTAAGGAACTTCTACGACTGAAGTTGTTGACTCATTAAAGAGTCTACGCATTGTAAGAATGACTCGTATGAAAATTCAGAGACTCAGTTTTCTTTGATTGTCAAAGATCTGCAGAACGAGTCGAGTCTATGACTCATTGAGTATTTGATGACTCATATACTTGAATCGTAATGATGACTCGTAAACGACCACTTTCAGTTTTTAACGAAGGGTAGATTGGCCTTTTCCCACTATTTGCAAATAAAAACCTTGAAGACTTAGGACTACATTAAGTCCCTTACCAGTAACTAGTACGCATAATACTCTTATTAACACTTCAGATTATTTGAGAATGAGGATTTGAGAAGACGAGAAAGACTAGGGTTCAAGTTCTTCAAGTGATGTCTTTGAGTTCGTGATTTTTTTTCATCCCTGATATGTAAGGCTAAACTAAAGCATAGATTTTGTTCCTCCATGTGCCCATGATTGTGATAAGTAGATATTGAATGGATTGAGTCCCCATTAACGTGTTCTTGAGAATTTGTTTCCTAAGATTTACACGTTTTAATGATTATTAATAAGTTCATGTTTTTCCATGAATGAATTTCCTTGAACATATGATTTGAACTATTTGTCTCAAAAATCCTAAGAGCATGTTGATTGATATTGAGTTGTATATACATACGGGTTGAGTCTAGAGCCTTGAATTTGTGAATATATGATTGTGATGGTAATACGAGCATGATGAGAGTGTTGATGAACTGATACTCCTTTATACTTTCATAATTGAACCCAAGTGAATAGTCTCAACTAAATGTTGTCATAAGTGATTGTCTAAAACTTCTCTTAAAATAAAGAAATTGATTGGTTGAAAGGATTGATTTGATAGAATAGAGTAGTTGGAAAGAGACCAATAAGGACTTATTGATTTGGTTTTATATGGATTGATTGTCTTATGAGTTTGAGTCTTAGGAGGAGTATCGAGCACTGAATTGGGAAAGAGTAAGTAATAACTCAAATTTAATAACTATGTCACCAAATATAGGAGAGTATTGAACCGTTAAGTTGAATGTTTCCTAATTTATTATCCTGACATGATAGGAATTGATTTTTTTTGGATCCATGATTAGTTGATTCGTTCTTACCCTGGAAATGTATTGAACAGATGTGGCAACAATGTCGGCTTGTTTTACTATCAGTGGCTCATAAGTTATGGTTGTTGGATAAGAGAAACTCCTATATAGGTCTTGATATTACTCTAATAGGATTCTATTGAATTGTATATGATTGGTCTTTGTCTAAATCTTATTTTGATTAGACTTAGGATAGCTTGATTGAGTTGTTCACCTTTGCGATTTGAGATCTCTGAGCTGATTGACGCTACCTTGATGCATGTTTCATTCCGCTATATTACATACTCATACATTTAGTGTACTAACTTCTATTTGGTCCTGCATCATTTCATGATGTATAGACAAGTACCATACATCATCAACAGGCGCAGCATTGAGGATCTATTCACATTCAGCTATTTTGTGAGTCCTCCCAGCTTCCGGAGGATACCACATTTATCTTTCTATCTTTTGAGTTAGCTTTTCTTCATTTGATTGGAGGTATCCATGAACCTGTCATTGGCACCTTTTAGACAGTTAGTAGGGGCTTCATAGGCTAGATTGTTGATGTTGTAGATTGGTTTGTTTTTGGCCAATTTCATTCATACTAGTCATGTTAATTTGATTGATTCAAAAGTATGTTGGCCTTGTCCTTATTTATGAGTAGTATTCTTAATGAGTTAGGGCTTCCTATGATAGAATGTGATCGAATGAATATGTGATTGGGCTAAGTGTTTCACTTGAGAACCAGCAATGGTCTTCGAATATCGGCCACATCTAGGGTACCCTCCCACAGCGTGATAGAAACATTCAGTTTGTTGAAATATGACAACAACCGACATCTAAGACTTGGAAGTTATTGCATAGAATCCAGCATAACCCCCTATATCGGTATGGGGAGACTACTTTCCGATAGAGTTCCATCAAACTTCATTCATTTCTTTAACATTTAGGTGTATTTCTGGATCCACTTGCCTAAGCCTACAGGGGATCGTATGTTGGCATATAGTTAATAGGACAAGGGGTTTCTACTAGGATTCTCTTACCAAATCCAATGTCAATGACCCATTCAGTGCTAAGTAGATTATATGGAATAGTTTAATATAACCTAAGAACATAATCCTATACATAGATTTAGATCATCAAAACTTTATTCAATAGAATAGCTCATTATAAACTTTTGTATGACTCACAAAAGTGAGAATTGGCCTTTCACAAGTAGAATCCATCATTTTAAAATCATTTCATCATTCTTTTATATAATAAGAATCATTTTTATCATAGACATTACTTTCATAAAAATGCATTTGGAGTCAAAAGCTTTTAATTAAAACTTCATTGAGAACAGAGTAAAATAAGGTGAGTTCTGTTCAATTCAACTTTCAAATTGTTAACATCAATATTAGCATGCATGAGAGTAATGGAATGCATCAATTAAAACAACTTTTAAAAAAACCCACTAATACACCTTTAAACTCTATTCATACATTCATATAAATACCCTTGATACATAAAAGATTTTATGCAATTAAGAGCCAATATAAACTAAAATAGGTGCATAAACTTCAAATACTCAATAAGTTGTACATTTGGAATCATAATATGATAACCTATAAAATTCACCATTTGATATTGAACTAGTAAGTTGGAACAATTCTTGGGCTCCATAGGTGGAAGAACCCATGAATGAGACCCACATCCCTTATGGAATAAAATCCTAATGCTAGCTTCAAGATGGAGACTTGAAGACGTTGGAGTGAAACCCTAGCTCTCCTTGGTGAAGAAGAAGACTTTGAGAGGAGGAAGGGTTTTGTGTCTTAGGACTTGAGTGAAAATTATGATTTTGGAAAGGCTTAGGGTCCTTTAGATAGGTTAGATTCAGTCCCCAAAAATGACCTCACTTTAATGTTAAAACATAGGGAAAGACAAAAAGACCCCTCTTAAAAACTAGTCGGACTGACCCTACGAGTGGTCCCTACAAATCGTAAAAGGGTCCAAGAGTCATAGAAATTACTCATACTATAGGGTTTGAGAAGACCTTGAGAACTGACCCTCAGGACTTCCCGTACGACTCATCTCTACTTCTATGAATCGTAGAAGGGACTGATCCTGCAGGTTCGGAGATATCCTAAGAACTTAGTCTCTAAACTTCCTTTATGACTCATTTCTATGAGTCTTCATTTTTTCTACGGGTCGTAATACCCATTCATCCTGCAGGGTCTAAGAACCCTTCAAGTGTAGGCCTCTGAAGTTCCTCGATATGTCATTGCTATAATTCATCTAAATTTGTACGAGTCATAACCTCAATTAGTAAAAGTTATCCTCACTTGGTTAGATTTCCAACATCAACATCCCTTCTACGATTCAATTGTATGACTCATAAAAGTATCTACGACTCTTGGTTGAGCCATAGAAGCCTATTTTGTCCATTTTTTAGAGTTTTCTCCTTTGTTTCAACTTTTAACTTATGGGGTCTTATAAAGGATATTGCAGAATTTGTGGCTAAGTGTCCAAATTGTCAAAAGTGAAGGTTGACCATCAAAAAGTGAGAGGTTTAGCTTAAGACAAGATTCCTACTTAAAATAGGGAAACCTTGAATATGGAATTTACTACAAGTTTTCCTCATACTTGTAGGCAACATCATTCCATTTGGGTTGTTGTTGACTGAATGACCAAGTCGGTGCATTTTTTCCTCGTTAAGAGTTCTTATTCAGCTGAGAATTATGCTAAAGGTTATATTGAGATTTTTTGAGGCATTATGGTGTTCCATTGTATATCATTTTAGTCCGAGGTACTCAGTTTACATCACAGTTTTGGAGGTCATTTCCAAGGGTCCTGATACTCAAGTTTAAGCTTAGTACAACTTTTAACCCTCAAACAAATGGTCAAGACAAACTCACTATATAGGCTTTGAAGGATATGTAGAGGCCTGTGTGATCTCCTTCAAGGGAAATTGGGACAACCATTTTCTATTGAGTTTGCTATAACAATAATTATCATTCCAGTATCTCAATGGCTTAATTTAAGGCCCTATATGGTAGGAAATATCTTATATTGGATTGTTTTAGTTTGGTGAGGAAACTTTGTTAGGGCTCGAGTTAGTTTGTGAAGCTATGGATAAAGTTAGACTTATTAGGGATAAGTTAAAGATTGTCCAAAGTTGACAAAAGTCCTATGTCGATGTTAGGAGACGAAAGATTGAATTTGATATTAATGATTGTTTTTACTTGAAAATCTCACCTATGAAGGTTGTGGTTCATTTTGGTAAGACAGAGAAGCTTAGTCACAGTTATGTACATCCACATCAGATTTAGAAGCATTATGAAAAGATAGCTTATGAATTGGATTTGCCTTCAGAATTGGCATGAGTGTATCCGGTGTTTCATGTCTCTTTGTTGAAGTAGTGTATTTGGGATCATACTTCTATAGTTCCATTGGACGGTGCTGATGTTAAAGAGAATCTATCTTATGAAGAGGTTCCGATTGAGCTTCCAGATCGACAAATTTGGAAGTTGATGAATAAAGAAGTTACATCTGTGAAGGTTCTTTGGAGGAACCTTCTAGTTGAGGGTGCTACGTGGGAGGCCGAAGTCAATATGATTTTTCATTAGCCTCATCTTTTTCCCTCAATTCCAACTTGAAGTATTAAGTTACTTCATGTTCACTTTCTTGAATTCATGTGTTTCAGCCACTCTCATGTTTTTGTATGAATGCATGTTCATGAAATGAGTTTTAAAGTCATTTTTAACTTGGGTTTATTACTCTTTGTCTAGGCATTTTTCTGTGTCCTTGTATTCATGTTGGTTGTTAGATATCTTACCCTAATCTATTCATACTAGAAAAAGTTTTATTCGAGGATGAATGTTCCCAAGGGGATATATTGTAATACCTTTGAAGTTAAAAAGATGGAATAAAGGAAAAGTTACAAAAAATGATCTGGTGCTAGTTTCCACGAACCCTTCCACGGTCTGTAGGAAGATCTAAAAGTCGTAGAAAGGTGGTCTTAGGAATCCTGGACATTTGTGATAAATTTGGAATTTTGAGGTCAACCTAGAAGGTCCACCTATGGACCATAGGAAGTCTTATAGGCCTTAGGAAGGCCCATTAGAAGATGTTCAGAGATTGAGTTTTTGGAAATTTTGGAAGTTGGCAGGATGGGTGGTGTCTACGATTTGTAGACCAACCTATGACACATAGGTGACGGCCGAAGGCAAGCTTTACGAGCTTTATATTTTATGACTAATTTGATGAACGAATTCAATGACTTGTTATATTTTATACGATCCATAGACTTGACTCGTAAGGTTTTGGTGCAATTTCAAAAGCTATTGTTTTGATGCACATGTTCCACGAGCGAGTCCTATGACTCGTAGGACATGGGTCATAAGAATTTGGGTTTCTTCTAGTTTAGGTTTCTACAAACCCTCTTTATGTCTAGTATAAGGACCTACGACCCATAGGTCCTAGTTGTAGGTCCCTCCGACAGATTTTGGTTAGGAGCATTTTGTAACTTTCCCTTTGTTTAACACCTAAACTACGTCGTTTTGGTGAAATTTTGATGACCTATAGCTACCCAAACCCTTTAAATACTCCCCACTCCCTTTCATTCCCTCAAAATCATCTAAGGCATGAAGATTTTCTCTCAAAAGAGTCTTCTTCACCAATCAAGCTAGGTTTCAAGATTTAGGTTTGCTAATAAAGTTTCAAGGGTAGAATCCATCCAAGTATGTGGTAATTTATCAATGGATTCTATTCATGCACTGGGTCCCAAAATATCTCAATCCTCTAATTCTTATTTCATCCCATTCAATGAAAATTTCATGTTAATTCTTCATAAGTCTTTCTTATTGGATGTTATTCTTCCATATTATGCATGTATTTACTACTATATGTGATTTTAAGTTGATTTCACATGGACCCATGCATTATGTATATAATTTTCTACTATGAAATATGAATTATAATCATGAACTTTATGAAAGATTTATGAATGATTTAAGAAAAGCTATGAATTATGTTTCAAAGCATGTTTTCAAGTGTAAATGAATAAATTGTGAAAGATTTTCTAAATATATGAATGAAATCATGATTTAGATGATTAGGAAGGTAAATGTATATATGAACGATGTTATGAAAATATGATTTAAGGAGCTACTCTTATGATATTTTATGAATATTGACTAGTACATGTTTGTCTTTATTAATGTTAACGATTTTATCTATTTCATTGGAATTTTACGTAGCACCGATAGGACTTTGAGGTGGAGACTTGGCAAGGGAGTCTATAGTAGCAATCTCTAATCCCTAACTACGTTGCCTCTATAGACTATCTTAAATGACTTAGCCAGTAGATCAACATATATCTCATGATATGAATGATATAAAGTCTACCTTGGAAAGTAGCTTCGCCTTTTTCGATATAGGAGTTACACCAGACTCCATGTTATAGCTCATATGGTTTTATTGTTTGCTACGATCCATATCCCAAAAAATGATTATTTTCCTTATAAGCACTTAAATAGTGATTTTATGATGCATTGACCTTATTATATGTTTTTTGATTTACTTCACCCTTTTCAACATATTTGGTCATACATCTCATGTTTATGCTTAGTATGAACTTTTTTCATGATCATGCATATTTTTCACATACTTAGGATATTTTATGTACTAACACATACTTTTTCCTATATTATTTCATAATATAAGTCACGATGCTCCTATGCATCCATGTGACTAGTTTGGGCATCTACTCAGAATTAGCTTTTAGTGAGTCCTCATTATTTGAGGGTGAACCCGTCATGTTATTTCATTAGTATTCAGAGTTATGTTCTTTTATGTTTGGTGATCTAGGGCTTTTCCTACGTCCCTTCTAAAGTAAGCGGAGGCATGTCTAGACTATAGAAGTATGTTTTCCTCATTTTGACTATTATATTTGAATTCTCCTTATTTTGAGATTTTAATGTTAAGACTATTTTTGCATTTTAAGTTTGTTTTCGATTTCATGCTTTGAATGTCTTGATATACATTCTAAGAGCTTGTTGGAGTCCCTCGGATTTTCTTATCATTTTTTCACATCTAGGGTATAGCTTGGGTCGTGACAGTCAAATATCAATAGATAAGATTGGAAAAGGCAATTAATATTTACCAATCCACATCATAAAATTATATAGAGTACCTTCTTTCAAATCATGATTCATAAATATAATTCAACAGACACTTATCTATCTAAGCATCAAAATCATGATTCCTTTCATATTGTGAAAAAACCATTCACAATTCATTGATATTTACTAAAAAGCATCCTTAAAACATGTTTCATTATTTTGATAAAACATGCATAAATCATTCATCAAATTCATGATCATATATAATAATGAGTTGATATGAAATTAATTATAAATCAAGTGTTTTAGTCAAATCATGCACAATAAAGTAAAATAACATCATTTGAATCATAATAAAAAGGACCCATGAATATTTGGCATAAATCCTAATTAAACTAAGTGAAATAGAACTTGAAGAATTGAGATCGTTTGGCACCGAATGGATGAAAAAAAAATCCATTAGTGAATTCCCACATACATTGATAATCAAAGCCCAAAAATAATTGTGATTGAAATTGAACCCTAGCTTAATGCAGAAGAAATCCCTAGAGAGAAAACTTTGAAAGCCTTAGGAAATTATGAGAGAATAGGAGAGAGTGGGGGAATTTTTGTAGGGTTTGGGTAGCAAGAGGATGCCCAAAATAGTCCAATATGACTTATTTTAGGAGTTAAAAGAATAGCAAATGTCCAAAATATACCTTACTTGAAAAATGTCGAAGTATCCTACGGACGAGACCTACGGTCCATAGGACTTTCTACAATCCATCGGAAGCATCCGTAGAAGCCCTGATAAAAGCCTAAGGCTACTTGAATTTTCACCTTGACCTTATCAACTTGGTATATGGTTTGTCAAACCTTTCATCCTACACAACTTCGAAATTCCCAATAAATCCAACTCTCTGAACCTCACTCTAAGAGTCATCCTACTACCAGTAGAATCTCCTATGGTTTGTAAGACCTCTTGTAAAACTTACCCTGGGCTACTAGAATTTGACGTTCCCCATTTCCTTTCCTTTGATCCCTTTCTACTGACTGTAGGACCTTATATGGTCCATAAAAGCTATCAGTAACTCAAACCCAAACTTAGTTAATTTTCCCAACTATAGAACCCTACCTATGAGACCTTTGTACAGTTCATAAGACTTTCTAAGGCCCTTAGGTTGGCTCGTAAGACCTGCACCAACAGTTTGTTCTGCAATATTTTCTTTCATTCTGACTGTCCAACTTTCGAGATCGTACACTTTTAGAAAAATAATTAGATTTTGCATATGTGTCCTCAGATATTGTCTTTCGATATGTTAGACTCCTATTAGACTTTTCATATTGTCTTCCACTTTTTAGTATCTCTTATGAATGATTTTATGAATCTTAGTGTCATGCCATGCCTTAATATTAGCTTGAGGTCACTTATGGCTCTAAGCACTGTATCGTGACAAGAGGGTACTCTCGGGTTTTTACATTATGTTATGTGTGCATGCTAATTGTCTCATTGGTACTACTTTCACGAATACATGGTTAGGGAATAAAAAGGATGAATGTGAAATGATAGCTTATTGTCAATCTCATGCAATGAACTTATCGTGATTGTTTGTTTTTACGAGTATGGTTGTATTCATTGTAATTGTGATTGTGTGTGATATCTATGATTCTCGATTGGAGCAGGTATAACTTCTATTATAGATTATTAGTTGGCTCGCGTACCACGCTTTATATATAATATAATCAATTGGTTCAGATACCATGCCTAGTACATGTTTGATGATTCTTCTGTGTTTGTTCTATGAGTGAACCGAGTTTATTCGATATGATGCATTTTTCATGTTGATTCATGAGTGGTCGAGTTTTCTGTGTTTAAATATTGGGGTGGTTCTTTTGTAGACTGAGATTGCATGTTAAACATTGTAGATTATATCCTAGGGATCCTTGGATGGTCCAGATTAATTGAAAGGTGTGTGGAAATCATGTAAGGGTATTGCTATGGTGTTAGACATGTTTCAAGTGGTTGTTAAGTCAGAGTGGTGATTGAGTATCTTGTTTATATTATTGGTTTGGTTGATACATATGTTGTCTTATCTTACTAAGTGATAGTTATGTGTTCACATTCATATGGTCGATGATCTACAAATTAAGGCAGCTGCTACACGACTCAATTGTAATTAGCATATTTTCCTAATTCAAAGGTGAGTTGCTTCTTACGAACTACTATGGATTCATCTTTCCTTTCTAGTCCATTTTTTGTATTTAGACTCTATTGTTTTTGAGGTTGAATCCCCGCATTCTAGACTATGTGAAATAATTTGGTAATCAACTTTCAGGTTCAAGGGGTTTTTTCAACAAATAATTTCTGATGATAGTTTTTAGTTATGAGGCTTAGTTTTGATTGCTTAAAATGTTATTTAGTTATTTATTTATTTATGGGTTGTCTTGGATAATTGCTTCTCCCACTGGGTTTTAGAGTGGGTGCCACTCATGGAGGTTTAGGTCGTAACACTAGATTATCCCTAAAAAAGGTATAGACATGGGAAAATCTTGGCTAAAATTACTGTAAATATGCCCCACATCACCATCCCATACTTTAACCTTTATACGTCCTCGAACAACTAACTAGACACTCATAATGTAGCTTTCTCTTGCATATGCCAATAAAAGAAGCTTACTCTTACCTATATCACCAAGACACTTTAAGCTCAAAGTGACTCTTAATACAAAGTAAATTTAGCAATTCAAATAAGACAATTGTATCACGACGGCATAGCCTCTAAAACAAAATCAGCAACATAATATATTGAAAAAATACAATCATATTATCAAGCAAAGAAATCACATATATTACAAAGTTTACATCATCTATATGCCTTCATTTTTCAAAAGAGATGCCTCTTTACAAATTCACAATACATCGCATTTTTGGGGGCATATGATTAAAATAATTTTGCTCACTCCCACAAAAGAATTCATATGCATACAAGATATACCATATGTTTTTCCTTAGTCTCATCCCTTGTTAACAAATGTGATAGAAGGTTCAAAAGGACTGAATGGATTGTAATGTCATTTAGGGAAAGCTGGGAAATATTTGGTCAAAATTGTGATTACTCTCTCTATAAAATTTAGACATTTACTTGAACAACATAAGCTCTTTTCTTCCTTATGTCTTCACAAATTTCAACTTTTTTCTTATGCTTCTCCTTATGATATCACCTTTTATTTAGCAGTGCCCCTTTTTCGTGTATTATTAATAAGGGGAAATTTTCTATTCTCCTTATTCTTTTATAGATTTTTTTCATCTTCTTCTTCTTTTTTCTTATCTCACTATCAACACACTAAAATTTTATTCATGGGAAACAATCTCTTCTTTCTTATATATCCAGTCATATTCCTATTGATTTACCTTCCTCTTCCCTTTACCTTATGTTTTTTACATTAAAGTGCGCTAGAGACTTTGGGATCATGTTAATTCAAAGTTAATAAACAAAGAGAAAACAATAATTCAAAAGTTGTCAAAGAAATAGGCTAAAAATCTCAAAGGGGTTTACTACAAATAATGACAGGGTAGGAAAACATATAGTAAAAAAATTGGCTCTACAAAGAAATATCTAAATCATATCGTATGAATCAACACTTCATTTCACTAGTACACACATCACATTGAGAAAGTTCTTGATATCTTCATAAAGATGGAATATATAAAAGACTCATCACACAATGGCACATAAATGAGTAAAATTAGATTCCTATCGATTGTCTACCGAATAACACAATCAAATTTAATGAAAACACTTTAACATCCATTTTTACTTGTCCGGAATCAATTTTAGAGCCTACATGTCTCAAACAAATTATATCTACTTTCTATGTACCTTGTTTAGAAGAGTTACCCAATGTTGTTGTAGCATATCTATATTAAGCACCTACTTTAGAAAATCATTTGGGTTACTCTTCTCTATCTTAAAAAAGGTATAACTCAAAGGACTCCCTCGAAAAAGAACTAAAATAGGGGTTATACTAACATCAAGACTCAATTTTTTAGATCATGATAACACTTACTATCAACCCACCAATAGGTAAGCCTAACCTCACAGTCCAGAACCATAATAAGGAAGTACAAGGTTTATAGAAATACAATAATAGCATAATTGTCTCTGAATACAAAATAAAGACTACTCCATTATGACATAGAAGAAGATAGGTAATTTTGAATGCCAAGAGCTCAGCTAAGTCTCCAAAATATACGAGTTGCCCCATTGGATACCCAACTCAGTAGTGAATACCCATACTATGATCTGAAGGGTGCAGAAGTTTAATATGAGTCCAACAAGTGGCACTCAGTAGGCATCTGCTAACTGATCTCCAAAGATAAAGAAATTAATAGAGAACATATAAGCAAGGAGTATATATCACAAGTAATTAGCGAGAATAATATTGAAACGTGCAATAAGAAACATCTGATACAAGGAAAGGAGAGGATGGGAAACAAGCAAGGGCCTAAAAGACAGGTAGTGGCGCTATCCCAAGACCTAAACCGAACAACACACTATAAGAAAGATAGCTAAATGACAACCTACTAAAAGGAGTAAACACAAATATCAGAAAGGCCCAAAGGACCGCATCAACTAAATCCCTGCACATAAGGTTAGATACATAAGAACAAGGTCAGTAACTACCTACAAACAAGAGACCACCCTTTGTACCGCCATAAGTTCGTAAATAGTCAGACAATACCTCCTGAGCCCTTGTGTGCCCGAGAGGTTCACTCACAGATAGGTAAACCCGTACGGTATCCCATAGTACCGATAGGTACAAAAAACTATGCTAGTGTTAGGAAATGCATATATGAATAAGAGTAATTCAATAAAACAAGCAGTACCATCAATGACAAGCGCTTCATACTAAGATATATACACCTACTTCTAGTCCCGTCTAGGAAGTAAGACCTATGCGCCTCTCTGGGAACGCCATGGGGTCTCAAAAATGCCTTTATATGCCTGCTTGGTCCCGATATAGGTCTTATATCAATACGGATATCAATCTGTATATCTGATCATCAAAATGCACTCTATCGCGATGACCGAAGATAAATAGTCAAATTAGTGTACAAAGAGTCAGGAACTCTTTCCGACTGAACTAAAATCATAAAATGAGTGCATCCTCAATGCCTTAATCTATAATAAAATGAGTGCATCCTCGATGCCTCCAGTCCAATAAAAATAGTTGTAATAAAGGTAGTACGACCCCCATTCGAAAATTAGTATAAAATAGTTTGGGTTACAACCCAGCTTTCTTAAATTAATGCAAATAACCAATTCATGCACCAGGTCGACTACATCCGTGAGAAAACAAGGATCCAATTGAATGCATGCCATCACCAACACCCAAACAACCCATAAAATCACATACAATAATGATGCCATAAGCACTTTACCCTTTAGAGCATAGAAACATGACTAAGCATGCAACCGACTTCTAACCAAGGCCTAGAGCTCAAATCTACTCCTCTAACTCAACAACAAAGCCCAAATGGGAGCTAAATCTAGTTGGGTAACAAAGAGGAGGAAATGAGAAAACAGATGCTTAGCTAGTCAATCATTACCTCCAAATCCAATTGGGAATACAACCTCGAGATTACAAACACTTTTAGCCCCACCAAAAAATAAAAGAAAGCATAGGGGATCCTAGCTCTAAATCCAGAAATGGGATCAAAGGTAATTTACAAGCCTAACTGGGTGAAAACCACTACACCAAGGCTCCAAAATAAGAGTCATAGTAGAAAATGACACTAAGTCTTAGAAATCCCTGCCAACAATGCCTACCTTAAATAAGGATCAACCCAAACCTAAGTATAAGGCATAATCCAACAAACCACTATAAGCATCGCACAAGAAACCTAAAATAGGCTAATCATTGCCAAATTAAGGCAAAATCAATAAACTTACCAACTAGATAGGAAATCTCATAAAGACAACCTACCCTAAAGCTCATACCGAGATAAAGAAAATAGAAATTAGGAATCGAGCCTAACCCGTCACATTTGATCCAAACTACAAGCTATTTATACTAAATAATACCACATGAAGCTCAGTCAAAAGAAAGGATACCGTAGCCCACCTCGAAGCTGAACGTGCGCTCTCCAAGTGCACTTCCCGATAGCTTTCCACTCCAAAAACACTTCCAATTACCTCCACGCTATCAAAAAATTGATCACCTTATTAATACAAACATTTTGAAACTAAAATCATAATTTTTAGAGATGGCCCCAAGATTAGGTCAAAAAGGGGATTGTGGGACCCACGATGATAATCTCAAAAATGACTCTGTGAAAAGCTTCTAAACGCATTATTAATCTTGAACCCCAAAATAGATCACAAACCGATGCTCAAAACAAGAGAAAATATCCTAACATAATAAATCACTATTATAGGTTAAAACTACGCTAGGGCAGTCCCTTTGGGCAATAAATTACCTCACTACAAAAAATTTTGAAGCTCTCCAAACACTTCCACGGGTAGTCAAGATCACCATGAACACCCAGGAATTGAAATTGCCTCAATCGGAGCTCCCACTCTCAAGAAATTGCTTAAGCAAGCCTCTCTAAATTGACCCATACGCCGCTTATGCAATAGGCACCTCAATGGTATGCCTCGCTTAAGCAATTCCCTAGCTTCTTAAGTGAAGGTTGCTATAGCTAAGCCAAGGTCACTAAAGTGATGGAACTAGTAGCTGTTGCAGCCAACTCTTTGAAAAACCCAAAATTCTTCGATGGGGTTCTCAGATTTATTGAGAATCTCGTGCATGCAAATGAACTATACTACCCCAAAAAATTCAATATGCCGGACACAATAGCGCAGTCAAAATTTCCATCCGAGGTCATCTCATTAAAAAAATGGGTTCCACACCCAAGCACTAAATTAAACTAAAATCCATAAAAGGCTCATAATAGGATCAAAAGTAACCTTGGGACACGCACAAAACATCATTCTAGACTAAATTCAACATTCCAGAGCTAACCGTGCTGACAGAATTTTAATCCGATGACATTTACCAAGAATGTTGATTAAAGTGAACCTTAGGCCAAATTTCAAATGTTAAATCACCAAATGGCCCCAAACTCAAATTAATTGCCTTGATACTCATGTCGACCATGCTACTAGCCTAATTTCGATATTTCAAAGCTGATGACATAGTCAGAATTTCATTCTGAGATTGTCTTCCTAGAGTTTTGATTGAAGTCAACCGTTCAATCTCCAAGAGCTCCAAAAGAAGGAAACTGGCGTAAAACCCAAATAAAAGACAAGGCAACTGAACTATCAGTCCCAACAAATCATAAATGGCTTGGAGATGCTACATGAAATCTCTAAAGGCTAAAACGATTGGAAAAGATGAGTTTATAACATCCCCTACTATAACGACTTTCGCCCTCAAATTTCAAAGGATAGAAAAGAACCCAAAGACAAAAAAATATGAGAATGCTTGGCTTGCACTCCCTATCAAACCTTTGGAAACCTTCTCGAGTTAAGCAATGCCAATGTAAAACTCAAGCCAAGGGAAAACTCTCAAATTTACTTCTCTTCTTCAATAACTCAACCCAACATCCAATTCTTCTCTTTTGATACTGACTTCCACTCAACAAGAACAAACTCAACTTAACACAATAGACTAATCAGAGATAAACTAAAACCATATAGATACCTCAGAATTAGGAGACCAACAGACAAGAGAAGATGTTAAATAACTTCCAGGTTGAATGTTTTGCTTAATACTCCAAATTGAAGACTATTCAGTCATGATGGGTATCCTACCCATCCTAAACCACAATAACATCCTCAAGTACCATATGACCACCGCCCAAATGACCACAAAGGAAATTCAAAAACTACTCGAGCAACGACGAATGACAAGAACTTGAAATAAACAATTCAGCCCCGGGCACAAACGCAAACTTCTAATATAATGGCTCTTAAAATCCATAAATTTAGTCTGAAATTTATATTTCAAAACCGAAAAGGCTACACCAAGCGACAGCCAAATCCACGGGTGGGAAGAAAATTTGCACTTAGACCAACTCCAATGTCACCCTGCTGCCAACGAGACATCTAAAAAACTAAACCAATCTGAGAATCTAACCACAAAGAAATCGAAACCAAATCCATGAGTCCATGATCACTCTAAGTCTACCCACCATAATCCAACAAAAACTGAGTCAGTAAATAGCAAACAAGAATATCAACCCTTTTTTAAGAGTAAACACAAGTAAAACTTAACCACCATAAGGAACACCAAAAGAAACTCTTCCATCTAATCATAATGACACATACAAACCTCGTACCCTAAACAAATAATTAGGAGATGATTCTATGAACTGCTTTGACTCCATCTTGAAGCTGATCCTTCTAAAAGAAGTTTTATTCGCCCATGGAAGCCAAAGTCTGAATTAATCAAAGCATACCACAATAAAAGACCCAAATAAATAATCTGACTCTTGAACTATCGACACAATCGCTGTAGTTTACTAGTAGAACTGAGGCACAACATAGAATCACCGAGATTGAAGAGAGTCCTGGTAGTAAGGTAAAACAAGCTTTTGACTGAATTTTCTGAGATGTATTAACTAACTGCCTAAACGTCTATAAATTACAAGGGCATACCAAGGCAATTTTGATAAACCATGACTCATCAATATGAACACCCTCGCTCCATAATCAACCATTACCGCTAATTATTGGTCGGTCATAAGCATAAGAAGACCACATTTCCATGAACCCAATAGAACCCTCTTACACAATACTTCAAGCTAAAACATCACCATACTTATAATAAATAAGGACAATACTAGTTTTGTCCTTCCCAACTCAAACTAGTCATCTGACATTCTTTTACAAAGTATGCAAAGTATGGAAAGCATCATGGAGAAAGATGCTTAATGGGAACAGATTCTTGCTATAGATGTGGAAAGGTGGTCCATAAGCGATCCGAGTGCCCTCTTGTTACCAAAATATATGGAGAAGGTTGTCCTCTAGGAGGCACAGTGCAACAGGGTGCCTAAGCTCAGCCTAAGGGTGGCCAATGCAACAACCAATTTTATGCTCTTCATGCTAGGTAAGAGGTTGATAAGGCTCCCGATGTGGGCACAAGTGGGTTACAAGTCTTTAACTTTGATGTTTATGTATTGTTTGATCTGGGTGCCAACTTGTCTTTTGTTACTCCTTATATTTCTATGAGATTTGATGTGATCCCCGAAATGCTAATAGAACTTTTTTTGGTTTATACTCCCATTGGTGATTCGGTATTAGCCTAGAGAGATTATAGAAATTATCCTCTATGGGTCTTGCATAGATAGGTTCCAATGAGAGGTTCATTCCTTCCTCCAATCAAATGAAGAAAAGCTAACTCAAAAGCTAGAAAGATAAGTATGGTATCCTCCAAAAGCAAGGAGGACTTACCAAATAGTTGAATGCAAATAGATCCTCAATGATGTGCCTATTGATGATCTCTGGTACTTGTCTCTTTATCATGAAATGATGCAGGCCCAAATTGATTAGTACATAGATTGTATGAGTATGTAATATAGCATAATAAAACATGCATCAAGGTAGAGTCAATCAACTCAGAGATCTCAAATCGTGAAGGTGAACAAATCAATCAAGATGTCCCATGTCTAAACAAAATAAGATTTAGAAAAAGACTACTCATATACAATCCAATCCAGTCTGGGTACTATCAACACCTATATGAGAGTTTTTCTTATCCGACAACCATTACTTATGAGTCAGTGATAGTACAATAAGCCGACATTGTTGCCACATTCATTCAATATCGTGTTGAGG
The DNA here is from genome assembly GCF_947179165.1 of Solanum dulcamara. NCBI lineage: Eukaryota > Viridiplantae > Streptophyta > Magnoliopsida > Solanales > Solanaceae > Solanum > Solanum dulcamara. The sequence continues at coordinate 56,274,199 of NC_077245.1, forward strand.
TAAGAATGAATCAACCAATCAATGATCCAAAACCAATCAAGTCCTATTATGTCAGAATGATAAATTAGGAAACATCCAACTTATCGGTTTAATCCTATCCTACTTTGGTGACGTAGTTATTGAATTTGAGTTATTACTTACTATTAACTAATTCAATGCTCGATACTCTTCTCAAGACTCAAACTCATAAAACAATCAATACATATCAAACTAAATCAATAAGTCCCTATTGGTCTCTTTCTAACTACTCCATTCTATCAAATCAATCCTCTTAACCAATCAATTTCCCAATCATTCCCAATCATTTATTTTAAGAGAAGTTTTAGAAAATCATTTATGACAACATTCAGTTGAGACTATTCACTTTTGTTCAATTATGAAAGTATAAAGCACTATCAGTTCATCAACACTCTCATCATGCTCTTATCACCATCACAATCACACATTCACAAATTCAAGGCTCTAGACTCAACCCTTAGGTATAAAAAACTCAATATCAATCAAGATGCTCTTAGGGTTTTTGAAAAACACAGTTCAAATCATTTTTTCAAGGAGATTCATTCATGGAAAAAATGAATTTATTAATAATCATTAAAACATATAAATCTTAGAAAAAGAAATTCTTAAGAACACATTAATTGGGCCTCAATCCATTCATAATCTACTTATCACAATCATGGGCATATGGAACAAAATCCATTCTTTAGTTCAACCTTACATAACTAGAACAAAAAACAATCAAGAACTCAAAGACCTCACTTGAAGAATTTGAACCCTAGTCTTTTTCCTCTTGCCAAATCCTCGCTTTCAAATTATATAAATATTAATGAGAGTATTATGCATAATAATTACTGGTAAGGGACTTAATTTAGTCCTAAAACATCAAGATTTTTGTTTAGAAGTGGTGGAAAAGACTAATCTACCCTTCATTAAAAACTGATATTGTTCATCTACAAGTCGTAATGACGGCTCATAGAAACTTTGATGAGTCATTAATACTATTCGTGGAACTAGGCTATAAAAGGTTGTGGTCTATGACTCAGGTCTATGAGTCGTCGACTAGACTCATTCTACAGGTCTTCAAAAATCAGAGAAAACTGAGTCTCTAAACTTTTCATAGAGTCATTCTTATGAACATGGACTCTTTGAAGAGTCTCCAATTCCACTCTTAGAAGTGACTTGGTGTCTTGAATTTTTGGCTAAGTGTCAAGGGTCTCTATGAGTCATTTCTATAACTCATGATCCTTTCTATGGTTCGTCCTGTCAGCTCATAGCCAAAGTACTGAGGCTTATGTTTTTTAGAAGTTAGACCTTGACTCCACAACTCATTCTTATGAGTCATCAACTTCTCTACGAGTCATCAATAGACTCATAGACTCACTTCTAGATTTGGCCAGATTTCAAAACTCAATTCCAACACTACGAGTTCCTCTTATGATCTGTAGGAGTTCCTATGACTCGTAGGTTGACTCGTACACATAGGTACAACTCACTTTCCTCAGTCTTTCTTATGGTCCTCAAACTTAGTCTAGGCTAGAATAACATGAGGTGTTATAGTTTCAAATGTTATTCATATGGATTACTTATGCATGTATTTACTTATATATTTTTCCTTATAATTCTTTAATATTTTCATTGAATAGCATTCCTACATACTTAGTACATTCAAAGTACTAACACATACTTTTTTGCCTGCATGATATTAGTATGTAGGGACCAATGTTAATCCATATTTATCTCCATGTGGCTAGTTGGATTCGTTGAAGGCTACTATTTTTGTGAGTTCTCATATTTTGAGAATAATATTCCTTTTCTCTTATAGGTTGTGTTATGTAAAGACTTTTGGAAACCATTTATGGTTCTTGTTTCTATTTATTATGAGGATGAGTTAGGGACATGTATTAAGCCCCTCTAAGTCTTTTACTGGAGGTATGTTTGGATATTTATTTATAATGTTTTAAGTTTGACATTGACTCATATTCTATAATGTTTCCCTTAGTCCCTCAACCCCTCTTTTATATCCGCCTGTTATTGAATATCATTACCTATGAAAAGATAAATAAATGCTAAGAGTCTTGGGTGAGGTACCTCTAGGTGTCTCAGTCATCGTGTCGCGTCTAGGCCCTAGACTTGGGTCTGATAAACTTGATATAAGAGCTCTAGTTTTGAATGGTTCTCCTATTCTAACATATAACATCAAATAGGTCTTTTTATGGTTGTAAAGCATTCCACTACTAAGAATTGGAGTCTATGTCAATTTTAGGAAAGTTTTCCCTTTTGTCATGATTCATGTCATGCCCTAGATTTTTCTTATGATTTCCTCTAACTAACAAATTATTTTGTGTATTCTAGATCATGTCTTGAAGAATGGTACCTCTACCTAGAGCAAGGTTTGAAGATGAGGACCAAGATCCTATGTTTCCCGAAGCTCCACATCATGAGGAATGATTTATACATGCGAAATTTTGAAACATCATTAGTTTGTTGGACCAATACATAGCCAGCAAAACTAACATAGGCATTTTCCCCCTCTTCCTCCTCAAGTGTCTAATTTAGTTTCAGGATTTGGGACTTCAAGATGATGAATCAATCTGAGTTTGATGGTTCCAAGTTAGATGAGGACCTTATGGAGTTCATTGAGGAACTCTATCAGATTGTGGCTATCATAGGTGTGCCTCTAAATGAGAAGGTTGGGCTAGTAGCCTATCAACTCAAGGGCATAGAAAGGGTTTGGTATTAAAAATTGGTTGTTGAGAGGGATGAAGATATGGGACCCATAGAATGGGAAGATTTTAAGGGTGCCTTCCTAGACCATTTCTTTTCTTCAGAGCTAAGAAAGCCAAAGATTAAAGAGTTTATCAATCTTTGCCAATGGGGCATGAGTGTATGGTAATATGCCTCAAATTTACTAAATTTTCTAAGTATGTTCGTTTCATGGTCTCCGACCCAAGGGTAAGGATGAGCAAGTTCATTTATGACTTTTTTTGTTTAGTGTCCAAGGAATGCAAGACGGCCATGTTGGTTGAAGATATGGACATCTCCCGTCTTATGACATATGTAGAACAAATTGAGGAATAGAAGTTGAGAGAGAGGTCAAGAGGGTTTAATAAGGCTAGAGTTGATGGTAGAGGTTTCAATTAAAGGTCCGATTATAGTGGTGGTGGAAAGGGCCAAGGTGTGAAATAATTTGTAGGGCAAGGTTCCACCAATGATCCTCCTCCAAGTTTCAACTAGGAAAAAGGTTCTAATTTGATAGTTCCAATGGAGAATGTTAGTGCTGATGCTTTCCCTACTAGCAAAAAGTATGGAAGGACTCACAAAAAGGAGTGCTTATACATCTCCAATGCATGCTTCAAGTGTGGAAAATTAGATCACCAAGCTAAAGATTGTAAAGGTGATGGTGGTAGGCCTGCAAGCCAAATTGTTCATGGTCAACAAGATCAAGGAAGTGGCCAATGAACCAACCGCTTTTATGCCTTTCATGGGAGATAAGAGATTAACAAATCACCCAATGTTGTTGTTGGTATGTTAAAGTTCTTCCATTTTAATATCTATGCATGATTAGATCTGGTGCCACTTTTTTATTTGCTACTCCATTCCTTGCCAATAGGTTTGATGTTTTATCCGAAGTGTTATTAGAAACCTATTTGGTGTCTACCCCTGTTGGAGAGTCGGTTGTTTATAGGAAGGCTATGAGGGTTGTCCTATGTATTTCTTGCACAAAGTTGTTTCTTTTTATCTCATAGAGCTTGACATGGTAGATTTTGATGTTATTTTTGGGATGGATTGGTTGTATGCATCTTATGCTTGTATAGACTATAGAACTCATAGAGTCAAGTTTCAATTCTCAAATGAGTCTATTCTTGAATGGAAGGTTTATGATTCGATAGTGAAAGGTAGGTTCATTTCTTGTCTTAAGGCTCAAAAGTTGATTGCTAAGGTTTACATATACCACATCGTGATGGTTAGGAATGTCGACTCTGAAAGTCCTTCTCTTGAGTCGGTTTCCATGATTAATAAGTTTCCCGATATCTTTCTTGATGACCTTCCTAGTGTATCTCTCGAAAAAAAAGTTGATTTTAGTATCAATCTCCTCCCTGATACCCAACCTATCTCAATTCTTCCCTAACGAATAGCCCTAGTAGAATTAAAGGAGTTAAAGGAATAATTAAAGGACTTGTTGGAATAGGGATATATAAGGCCAAGTATTTGACCATGAGGTACCCCTGTGTTGTTTGTAAGGAACAAGGATGGGTTGCTTCGATGTGCATAGATTACCGTCAATTGAACAAGGTGACCGTTACAAGCAAGTACCAATCCCTAAAATATATGATTTGTTTGATCAATTGCGAGGGTCAAGTCATTTATCAAAGATTGATCTCCAATCAGTCTATCATTAATTATGAGTAAGGGAGTGTAACATTCCCAAGATGACATTTCAGACAAGGTATGGTCATTTGTTTTTATTTTATTAAACTGATGTAACCCAAAGATCTCACCCCTCATGGCGGTCAGGGGTTGAGCCGAACAACTGCAAGCCTTAACATAATATATACAACAAAAGTACAAGGAGGGGGCATATACTTTACCTTCAATCCTATGGTAGTTCATTAATAAACTAACATACTATGGTTAGTCGATTTATCCCCAATACTATGAAAATGTAAGCGTAGTAACTATGCACCTAGAAGAGAGGACTCCTCTCGATACAAGTGACTAAGAAAACGTAAGAAGGGGAGACTCTCCCCATATAAGAATAATATAAGAAAAAACCTACACTAGTCCTATTCAAGTAAGTTATACTTAACTTTGAATAAGAACAAGTGTAAGAAATGAGTTGAGAGTGATCTTTTAGGCTCCATACTTGGAGGTTATGATCCTCCTCATCCTTGTCCTTCTGAAACTTGTCATACCAAGTTTGTCCATAGTGAAATAGTCTGTACTCTTTGTTGGTAATTGTTGGAGGTATGCTAAGCTCAAAATGAAGACCTATTTATCTATGTGAATAGATATAAGGGGTTCCAATGGATGTGATCTACTCCATTGCAAGTTGGTGCAAGTTGTTGACAATGTATCTACATGTAGCTATGAATACAACTTTGCATTGGACTCCAAAAGTAGCTCAGTTGCTGCAGCTTTGTAGGATGTTGCAGGTTTATGGGTGCTCTTGTTGTTGGGTGATGCATCTTTATAGTGTAACTATACAAGAGTAGAAAAATAGAATACAGTGGCCCCTAGGTATCTAAGCAACTAAGTGAGAGGACTCCTCTTGATATAAACTAAGGAAACATAAACAAGGGAGACTCTCCCCTTACATAACAAAAAAAAGAAATGAACCTACCTATTCCTATTTAAGTAGGCTATTAATCTTAACAAAAGCCATATCCCAATTAAAAAGGAACAGATATACAAAAATACATAATTAGACTTCATGATCAGTGAGTGTATGCAAAAGCAATGGTGTCTTCTTAGCTTCCTATGCAGCATAGTAGTAACCAAAATTCAGCTTGTAATGGAGGTTGTTTAATCCTCTTAAGTTTCCTTCTTCTGAATCCTACCATCTCCAGCTTGTGTAGCTTGACATATCCTCTGGTTGCATGAGAAACTTGTTGGTAAGTGTAGAAGTGATGAGTGTTAGCAATTTCATGGTTATATTTGGATAGTGTATCTGCTAGAAAATTTGTCTCCCTGTATACATGGTTACATTGGAACTGATCTAGCAATGTAACAAGCTTTTGGAGTTGTGTAACGTACTTTATGATTCTCCATGGTGGTCTATGATTGTGTCTCAGCCATCCAACCAATAGTTCTGAATCAGTCTTTAAGATTACCCTGTTGTATCCATTTAGAATACACTAAGTAATTCCAAGTACTGCTGCTTGCACCTCTACCTATATATTGGATCCTACTCCTAGAGGAGTAGTAAAAGCATATATCAGCTTATCTGTGTGATCTCTCAATATCCCACCTGCTCCTATCTTACCAGGATTGTTTATGGCACTTCCATCAGTATTGACTTTAACAAAAGTTGGAGGGGGTTTGTTCCATTTGACCTGAATCACACTCATAACATGTGTGTTGTTCTCCACCATGTCAACAAATTCTTTGCAGTTGCTTGGCATCTTAATATGAGGGAATGCAGTAATGGCCAGCATATATAAGTCTTTGACAATAGAAAATATAACTCTAGATGAACTAGATTTCTTGCCTCCATACTTGCAAGCACATCTATTTTTTCATAAGTTCCAACATATAAAGACAGGGGTAGCTTGCATCATTAGCTTATAAATATCATTATTATTTTTTATTAACCACCACCTCATAAGTAAATTATTTAGAGGAGTGCTGCTATGTTAAAGGCCCCACCACCCTAAAAAATATTTCCAGATGTGTTGTGTAAAATTGCCAGCTATAAATATGTGGTCAATATCATCCAAACCAGCCCTGTGATAACAAGAACAAGCTGCATGTTCATATCAAAAGAGACAATCTTTTCATTGGTGGGCAATTTGAATCTTAAGGCTATCCACAGCAAAAAGTAGACTTTAAAAGGGGTGTAATTATGCCAAATGTTACTAGAAGTCATAGTTATGGCTTTTTTCTTCCTGACCAGTTTACAGTTGAGGCACAAGTGAAGTTTTCATGAGTGTTATGGGCCCAAAAGGCTTGATACTTCTTATTTGGTTGGAAATTGAAACATGTGTTAAGAATTTTGCCTATAAGATGTTGAGGATCGTGCTTCTGACCTTTTTCTCATTCCATACCCCATTGTTCAAGTATTTAGACATAGTATTTTTGTTCAGTATTGGAAGGTACTTATTGTGATGAGCTAAATGTCCATCACCTAGCCAATTGACCCACCAGAAGCTATTATAACCAGAATTGATAGACCATGTAATATGGGGTTTAATGTTGGCTTTGTGAATCATCATATGTTTCCACTTCCAAGATTGTCCAGTGTGCTATTTATATATAATAGAGTGAGATCTTTGACAATATTTTTCTTTAAGGAAGTCTCTCCATAGAGTTCTGAATGTCCATCATCGCTTGTACTGTAGTGATAAGCAAACATCCTCCAGATTTTTGACCCCAATTCCAGCCTTTTCATCAAGAAAACTAAGTGTATCCCAAGAGGCCTAGTGGTATTTTCTTTTGGTATTATGCTACCCCTAGAAAACTTTAGAAATGAGCCTCTTAATCTGTTTCATAGTAGTGGTTGTAGGGGTAATGGCTAACAATAAATGAATAAGAAGTGATTGCAATACAGATTTAATCAAAGTGACCCTTTCTCCAAAATATAGCATTTTTGTTTGCCAGCCCTTGATCCTGGTTAACACTTTAGAGACCATGCTAGTAAAATAAATAATTCTTTGGCCTCCTATAAAGAGAGGACATCCCATATATGTGATAGGACCATTAGTGCATCTAATGCCAGTGATACTGCTAACTTTGTCAACAATTTCATTGGAAGTGTTAACAGGGATCAAGAATTGACGCTTTTCCTTATTAATAAGCTCGCCAAAAATGTGCTTATAAACCTGTAGAGTCTTAATAATGAGCTTTAAAGAATACATACAAGTGGAGATGAAGATAATGATATCATCTGCAAAGCTTAGGTGATTAATCTGAATACCATTTCTGTCCCTCTGAAAACCTGTGTATAAATAGTATTGATGAAGGTTATTCAACATCCTGGACAGGACTTATGCCCCCATAATGAATAGAATTGGAGATAGGGGGTCTCCTTGTTTGATACCTCTAGTTGAGTGGAAGTATGCACACTTTGAGTTTTTCGTGATGTCATTTGGATTGACGAATGCACCGACGGTGTTTATAGATCTAATGAATAGGGTGTTCAAGCCCTACCTTAATATATTTGTGGTGGTCTTCATTGATGACATCTTGGTTTATTCTTGATTTTAGGAAGAACATAAGGATTACTTGCGAGTTATACTTCAAACATTGAGAGATAGGCAATTGTTTTCCATGTTTACCAAATCTGAATTTTGGTTGAAATAGGTGGTGTTTCTTTGTCACATAATGTGTAGTGATGGGATCAAGGTTGATCTTAAGAAAATGGACGTGGTGGGGAATTGGCCTAGACCATTGTCTCTTTCGAACATTAGGAGATTTTTGGTCTAGCTATATATTGTAGAAGATTGGTTGAAGGGTTCTTCTCTATCTCATCTATTATGAAGAAATTGACTCAAAATAAGGTAAAGTTTCTATAGATGGATGACTGTGAGCAGAGTTTCCAAACATTGAAAGATTGACTTTACCTTTATTCATATTTTGACTCTACCAAAAGAGTTACAAGGGTTCATGGTATATTATGATGCTTCAAGGATCGGTTCAGGCTCTTGGTGTATTGTGATGCTTCATGGATTGGTTTGGGTTGTGTCTTGATACAACATAGAGAGGTTATAGCTTATGCTTCTAGGCAATTATAGGCACACAAGCACAACTACCCTATCCATGATCTTGAATTAGCAATCGTTGTGTTTGCTCTAAGGATTTGGCGGCACTACCTATATAGAGTTCATATGGATGTGTTTATCTATCACTAAAGTCTCCAACCTTTGTTCACTCAAAAAGACCTCAATCGAAGGTAAAGAAGGTGGTTTGAACTCTTCAAGGTTTATGACATGAATGTGCATTACCATCTGGGTAAGGCCAATGTTGTTGCCTATGCACTTAGTAGGATGTATATGGGGAGTGTGGCTCATTTTGGTGAAGGGAAGAGAGAGTTGGTAAAGGATGTTCACCGATTGGCTAGATTAGGAGTGAAGTTGAGTGGTTCCGATGATGGTGGTATGTTTGTTCATAATGGGTCCAAATCATCTTCGGTGGTGGATGTTAAGTCGGAACAAGAACTTGACCCAACATTAGTGAAGTTAAATAAGTTGGTGAAACAAAAGAAAGTAGATGTCTTTTGACAAGAGGTATATGGAGTGCTTCACAACCAAGGTCCGCTATGTGTTCCAGATGTGGATGGCCTAAGGAGTTTGATCTTGAAGGAGGCTCATAATTCTTCATATTCCATTCACCTCAGTTCGACTAAAATATATCGATACTTAAAGAAATTTATTAGTGGGGTGGCACAAAAAGGGACACAGCAAGGTTCGTGGCCAAATGTCCAAATATCTAACAAGTTAAGGCCGAACATCAATGGCCGGGTGACCTAGCAAAAGACATTGAAATCCCCACTTGAAACTGGGAAGATGTGAACATGGATTTTGTAGTGGATTTGACTAGTACTTAGAAACATCATGACTAGATTTGGATGATTGTTGATAGAATGACAAAGTCGACTCACTTTCTACCGATCAAGACATCTTATGGCGCCAAGGATTATGATGAGTTGTATATTTGGGAATTGGTAAGGTTTCATGGTTTTCCTTTGTCGATTATTTTAGATCAGGGTACCCAATTCACTTTTAATTTTTGGAAATCATTTCAAAGAGGTCTTGGTACCCAAGTAAATCTAAGTACTTCATTCCATCCTCAATCCAATGGGCAAGCCGAATGGAAAATTAAAACACTAGAAGATATGTTAAGGGCTTATGTGTTGGAGTTCATAGGGAGTTGGAATGACCATCTACTGCTTATTGAGTTTGCCTATAGTAAGATCTACTACTAAAGTATTGATATGGCACGATTTCATGTTTTGTGTGAAAGACGATTTAGGTCTTCGATTAGTTGGTTCGATGTGGGTGAGATGACCTTTTTATGTTTCAATTTGATGCTTGATGCTTTGGAGAAGGTGAGAGTCATTAGATAAAGGTCAAAGACACCTCAAAGTCACCAAAAGTCCTATTTTGAAACAAGGATAAGGGATTTTCAGTTTAATGTGGATGATTGGATATACTTGAAGGTGTCAACCATGAAGGGTGTAGTTCAGTTTGGTAAGAAAGAGAAGTTGAGACCTAGGTATGTGGGCCATATAAAATCTTGAGACGTGTTTGCAAGGTTGGTTATGAGTTGGAGTTGCCATTGGAAATGAACATGGTTCATCTAGTATTGCATGTATCTATGATAAGAAAATGTGTAGGTGATTCGAGTTCTATTGTGCCATTGGAAGTAGTGAATATTGAAGAAACCTTGACCTATGAAGAGGTCCCGGTTGAAATTTTGGACCAGCAAGTCAAGAGATTGAGGAACACGGAAGATGCATCCATGAAACTCCTTTGGAGAAATCAACAAATTTAAAGTGCTACATGGGAAGCGGAAGTGGATATGATGAAGCGATAGCCTCATCTGTCTTCATGTGCATACATGTTCAGAAAGTTGATTTTCAAGTCATGTTTATGCTAAGTTTAAAAATCTCATGTTCTATGCATTTCAAAATATCATTGTATTCATGTTGGGTTGCTTGTCCTTGTTCCATGTCTTTTCTATTCTAGTTAAATCTCATTGGAGGATGAATGTTCCCAAGGGGGACGTATTGTAAGACCTCACAAGTTGAAATTCAAAACAAAGGAGCAAACTCTAGAAAATGGAATGAATGGGCTTCAACGTCTCAACCTATGAGTCGTAGGTAGTTCTACGAGTCGTAGGACTGACTCATAGAAGTGGACTTGATATTCGAAATTTGACTGGTCGAGGCTATAACTCGTGAAAGTTTAGATGAGTTAAGTTTACAACTCATAGAAATGACTCATAAAGGAACTTCAAAGTCCTATACTTATAGGGTTCTCATACCCTGTAAGATGAATAGGTATCCTGACGCATAGAAAAAATAATGACTCATTTATATGAGTCATAAAGGAAGTTTAGAGACTTAGTCCTCAGGGTATCTCAGACCATGCAGGATGAGTCCCTTCTACTATTCGTAGAAGAGTCTACGATTCATAGATAGGAGTCGCACGGGAAGTCATGAGGGTCATCTCTCAGGGTCTTCTCAGACCCTACAGGATGAGTCATTTCTATGACTCATCAACCCTTTTATGATTCGTAGGGAGCACTCATAGGGTCGGTCCGGCCAATTTTTAAGAGGGGTATTTTTTTCTTTCCCTACATTTTAATATTAACATGAGGTCATTTTGGAGATTTAATCTAACCTATCTAAACGACCCTAAGACTTTCCAAAATTATTTGCACTCAAGTGCTAAGAAACAAAACCCTTCCTCCTCTCAAAGTCTTCTTCTTCACCAAGTAGAGCTAGGGTTTCACTCTGAGGTCTTCAAGTCTTCATTTTTAAGCTTGCATTGGGGTTTTACTCTCCAAGGTATGTGGTTCTCATTCATGGGTTCCTCCACCCATGGATCTCAAGTATTTTTCCAACATCCTAGTTCAATATCAAATAATGAATTTTATGGATTTTCATATTATGATTCCAAATGTATAAGTTATTGAACATTTGAAGTTTATGTACCTATATTAGTTTATATTGTCTCTTAATATCATAAAATCTTTGATGTGTCAACAGTCATTATATGAAGGCATGAAAGGAATTTTAAGGTGTATTGGTGGGTTGTTTTAAATATGTTTTAATTGGTGCATTTCATTACTCTCAAGCATGGTAGTATTGATGTTAACGATTTGAAAATTTTATTGAATTGAACCCACCTTGTTTTACTATGTTCTCATTGAAGTTTGACTCCACATGCATGTTTATGAAAGTGATGTCTATGCTCAAAAGGTGTCTTATGAAATGATTATGAAATGATAGATTCTACTTGTGAAAAGTCAATTCTCACTTGTGTGAATCAAAGAAAGGTTTTTTAATAAGTTATTCCACTAAATGATGTTGTGATGATCTAAACCTAAGTAAATTATTATGTTCTTAAGTTTTATTAAACTATTCTGCGGGATTGACTTAGCACTGAATGGGTCATTGGAGTGGGATTCGATAAGGAAATCCTAGTAGCAACCCCTGTCCCATTAACTATGTGCTAACATAGGAGCCCTTGTAAGCTTAACATAGTGGATCCACAAATACCCCCATATGTTAAAGAAATGAATGAAGTTTGATGGAGCTTTACTCGGCAAGTAGTCTCTCCGTGCCAATGTAAGGGGTTATATTGGATTCCATGTAATAGCTTGCATGGTCTTAAATGTTGGTTGTAGTCATCTTCCCATAAAATGAATGTTTCAAATGTTATTCATATGGATTTCACCACCTCAATTTTCTTAGGATCAACTTGGATACCACCACGAGACACAAAATGGCCAAGGAATGCCACTGACCTCAATCAAAACTCATACTTGCATGCTCATCCTCACTTTGAGAATAGATCAATATATCATAAATAAACACAATAACGAACATATCCAAATATTGCTTGAACACCTCATTCATCAAATCCATAAAGGCTGTGGGAGTATTTGTTAGTCCAAAAGATATAACCATAAATTCAAACTAACCATACTGAGTTATAATGGTTGTCTTCAGAATGTCACATTCCCTCACTCGAAGTTTATGATAACCCGATCAAAGATCTCTCTTGGAGAAATAACTTACTCCTTTGAGTTGATCGCATAAGTCATCAATCCTTGGGATGGGATACTTATGATTGATTGTGACCTTATTCAATTGCCGATAATCAACATACATCCAAATTGAACCATCTTTCTTCTAAAAAAATAGAACTGGAAAACCTCTTGGAGAGATACTCGATCTAATGAAACCTTTATCTAACAAATCCTTTAACTGATCCTTTAACTCTTTGAGTTCTACTGGATCCATTCTATGAGGATGGATAGATAGGTTGGGTATTAAGAAAAAGATCAATACTGAAGTCTATCTTCCTCTCAGGAGAGATACCTAGAGATCATCGGGAAATACTTCTGGAAACTCATTAACAACCGAAACTGACTCAAGAGTAGGAGCTTCATAATTCATATCCCTAACCCATATAAAATTATAGATAAAAACTTTAGAAATCATTTTCCAAGCTTTAAGGCACAAGATGAATTGACCCTTAAATATGAAATTAGTATCTTTCCATTCTAAGAATGGCTCATTTGGAAAGTTAAAATTTACTAAATGAGTCCTACAATTAATAGACAGTTAACATGCATGAAACCTATCCATACCAATAATAACATCCAAATTGGTTTTATCAAGCTCTACTAGATCAATTGAGGTGATTTTATGAATAATTACCACTAGAGAATTTCAATAGACTCATTTAACCAATAATGAATCACCAACATAAGTATAGATTGATGATGGCTCTAACAAGATCCCGGGACTAACATCGAATTTCATAGAAAAATACAAAGTAACAGAAGCTATAGTAGCACCCAAATTTAATAATTCATATACATTAAACTCAAAGACTTATAATATACCGGTCACCTATCAAGCTTGGACAGCATAAAATCTATTTTGGCGCTGACCACCCAAACCAGTAGAGGAACTAGACTAAGACTGACGACTATCTCTTTCTTTGCCAGAAATTAAAATACAATTCGCCACCTTGTGGCCTGTCTTTCCACACCCAGAACAAGCATTAGTACTGACTAAGAATTTTCCCAAATAGCTATTGCCACACTTTTGTTTAGAGGAGATAGAAGATCATCTAGAATTACCTCCTTGAGGTTTAGGGTTTGACACCCTATCCTTGTTGAAACTTTGACCCGAACCATTGGATGAAGTTGTACCGAAGAAATTTTGCCTAAATTGAGACGTTCTGTTTCCACCAAATATAAAAGAAGAATCATCACCCCACTTCAAATGAAAGTAGCCTCCATCATCCATTCGGTCCCTCTTGGACTCCCTAGCCTTCTCTTTGAGTTTCTTCTCCTCAATTTTGTCGGCATGTGTCATCAATCGTGAAATATCCATCTCTCTGATCAATATGGCGGTTCTACATTCCTTGGCCACTAAATCTGAGATATCTTATACAAACTTGATCATACGAGATCTAGAGTCAATAATCATGAATGGAGAATATTTTGATAATTGTGTTAATTTTAAAGCATACTCTCTCACACTCATGTTGCCTTGCTTGGGATTGATGAAATGTTGAATCTTGGCCTCCCTTAGTTCAAGAGGGAAGAAACAGTCAAGAAAGGCTTGTTTGAACTCTTCCCAATCTACAAGACCCACATCTCTAGCTTTTTCACCAATCCATTGCCCATACGAAACTTGAGATACACTCTTCAACTGATAAGCGGCCAAGTCTGCCTTCTGTACGGGGCTAACTCCCATGATGTCCATTATATTATAAATACCCTCTCTGAAATCTTGTGGATCCTCATCCACCTAAGAACCATGGAACTTTGGAGGGTTCATTATTGTAAAATCCTAGACTCTAGTAGCCATCGTACCCACATTTGGGTTTATGGGAGAAACTACCTTGCAATAGGCTTATTCTTTCATAGCTTAGGCATGCTCTTGGAAAGCCACTAAAAATTCAGCATGAGAGACTTGTTCAACTAGAGGATAATTAGGAACTTAGGGAGCTTTCTCTCCTTACCCACATTAGCATTTCCATTCCTTTGGATGTAAGCTCATTGTAGAGGCATGATTCTGTAATCACAAAGAAAAATTATTAGAAGGAAAACTTAAGAAGTTTAACTCTATCGCATGACATAAGATTGATGAAAAAAATTAAGTTTCCTAAACACCTCATAGACTTTTATTCATAGATGTGGTGTTCTTCACACCCATGAATAACACTCTACTCAATGCGATATGTCAAACAACCTAGGAATCTTGAACCTTATTCTCTAATACTAAATTTGTCATAACCCAAGCTCAACCCTAGACATGAAACAATGATTAGAATCTCGAGAGAATCCAACTAAGACTCTTAGCATATATAGAAAGACATTCAAAGTATAAAATCAAAAACAAACTTTAAATGCAAAAATGGTCTCAACATAGAAATATCAAAATAAGAAGAATCCGAACCTAATAGTCAAAACGAGGAAAACATACTTTTATAGTCTAGATATGCCTCTATTAACTTTAGCTGAGGCATAGGTCATGCCCTAGATAACAAAACATAAAATAACATAAGTCTGAATAGTAAAGAAATAAAATGACAGGTTCGCCCTCAAATAATTAGGATTCACCAAAAGCTAACTCTAAGTAGATATCCAAACTATTCATGTGGACGGGCATGAGCATCGTGACCTATAATATGAAATAATATAAGTAAAAGTATGTGTTAGAACATGTAAAGTAATAAGTATGTGAGAAACATGAATTATCATGAATAAAGGCATAATAAGCATAAACTAGATTCATGGCAAAAATATCATGAAAAGAGTGCAGTAAATCACAAAAATATATAATAAGTCATACCATCATAATATAACTACTTAAGAGCTTATAAGAAACATAATCATTTTGTGGGATATGGAACGTAGCTGATAATAAAATTATGTGAGCTATAACATGGAGTCTGGTGTAACTCCTACACAAAAAAGAGAGGCTACTTGCCAAGGTACACTTTATATAATTCATATCATGCGCTATATGTAGATCTATTGGCTAAGTTAGTTAAGACAACCTAAAGGGCAACGTAGTTAGGGACTAGAGATTGCTACAAGAAACTCTCTTAGCAAGCCTCCACCTAAAAGACCTAAGTGGATTTATGTTAAGCATCTCGAAAGATAAATATTTCAATAAATTGCATGTCCAGAGGGGTGCGCGAATTGCGGACCTACTCCCCCGTAGTGTAAATTTTTCTCCAAGTCAAATTTTGGCCAAATTCTCATTCATAAAAAATTGGCCTATAAGGAAACAAGTCCGCATCACTGACTTAGCTTATATTTTCTGTTCGAATTTAGTTTTTAAGTGCAGACATTTTAGAAATTTTCCTAAATATTAGTTAATAAATCTGGACTTTTTTAGGACTTAATTAGACTTATAAACTAACGTAAACCGCTATTCTTCTTCATTCTACCGTAATTTGCCTATTTAAATAATTCTCTCTCTACAAAGTCTCTCAAAAACTCCATTGAAGACCTTAAAGGAATTCTCTCAAATTCTCCATCAAAAGTTCAAATTTCTTCAAGTTTCTTTGATCTTCTGATTCAAGGTATGTGGCTATCCTAGGATACTTTTATCCATGGATCCCAATCATTTTATCAACTTTTTATAAAAAAAATCAAGTATGTATTTTTATGGGTTTATGATCTCTATTTCAATTGCATGAATTATCAATCTAACTATTATAATCAGTCTATTTTAATATAAATTGATAATTATTGCATGGAATTAAAGAGCTTTTCTATGAATTTTCATACATTGATCTTTACAATTCATAATATGGATTATGGATATTTTCAATTATACCTTCAATTAATATTATTTTTAGGAACTATGTATGGGTTGATATAAAATATATGATCATGCATGTTTCCAATCCAATTTCATAATTTCCAATTCAATTGATCATGTAATCAGGTTTCTACCATAATTTCAAGTATAAGCTATGATCATGAATTTCAAGTATGCAAGCAAGTTTTATGAATGAGGGTGACTGAAGATCCTAATGATATTTCTCTGAAAAGGATTCGTAATGATGGAATACGTACACCCACATTACATTATTCACATGATAATGAGCTATTCCTATGAACAATTTTATGAAGTATGATTATGAAAGACTTATGATTTATGATAAGTATGATTTATGATTATGATATGATATATATTTTATGGGATGTTGACTTAGCACCGAGATGACTTTGAGGTGGAGGCTCAACCTAAGCCTTTGTAGCAATCTCTAGTCCCTTAAACTTCGTTGACACTGTAGGATTGTCAATATGTCCTTGCTAGTGGATCCACATATAACACTTAATGTTAATGATTGGACAAAGTCTACCTTGGCAAGTAGCCTTATCCCTTGTCGATGTGGGGATCATCGTATTCTATGATATAGCTTGTATGGTCTTATTGCCGGTTACGATTATGTAACATCCCTCAAAATTTGAAAAATAATAATAATAATAATAATTATATATATATATATATATATACCCCCTAAGAATGCCTTAGAAATAGACTGCCCATGTAACATATTATCCTTAATCTTTTTGAAAAATCCAAATTCGAAATATCGATTAGGGGGTCAAAACATACGGGAAAATAGTCTCGGTGGATTTTTAGGACCCGTAGAATAGAAGAAAGATTTTTGAAGAAACTACAAAACAGTGTTGTCTACGATAGGACTGCGTCGCGGACCTAGGGACAGTCTTCGGCCAAGTAGACTATGGTAGGTCCGTGTTGCGGACTTGGGAAGGTTTCCTGGCCGAAATTAAGTATTTTTTTAAGGGCATTTTAGACTTTTCCCAAATTATTAATTAATGAACCTAGACATTTTTAGGATCTAATTCAACTCTATAAATTTATCTAAACCTCTAATTCAATTCATTCTTCTACAATTCATCTATCAAATATTTCTCTCTACAAAAAGGATCTCAAGAGTTTCCATTGAAGACTTCAAGCAAATTCACTCAATTTCTCCATCAAAACTCTCAAGTTTTTCCCAATTAACTTGTGTTTTCACTCAAGGTATGTGGGTATTGATTCATGGATCCTTTCTTCTATGAAACTCAATCAATGTTTCAAGTTTTTTATCAAATTAAAGTATGTTATTTTATGGGTTTTGTGATCTCTATTCCAATTGCATGAATGTTGATTTAAAGTATGATCATTAGTCTATTTTGATATAAATTGATGGCTATTGAATTAAATTGAAGATTTTTTCCATAAATTCTCCTACTTTGATTTCTAGGGTTCATGATGTAAAATATGAGTATTTCCAATTATACTTTCAAATGATATTATATATATGAATTATGTATGGGCTGACATAAAGGTTATGATCATGCATATCTTCAAGCTAATTTCATGATTTTTAAGTCAATTGGTCATGCATTATAGTCATGCCCTAATTTTAAATTCAAGCTATGGTCATGAATTTTCAAAATATGAATTATGACTATGTGTTCCCATGATGATCATGAATTCTAAGTATGTTTCAAGATATGAATTTCATGCAAGTTATGAAGTAAGGTGACTTAGGATCCTATATGGTGACCTAAGGCCTATTGAAATGAATTATGAAAAATGATTGTAATGATGAAAGGACAATTCTCACATTACAAGTATGTTATGAGAATGAGCTACTCTATGATTTCAAGCCTATGAACACGACTATGATATATGATATTATGATCCTATGTTATTTATGTATTCCGTGGGATTTGACTTTGCACCGAGTGGACTTGAGGTGAGGGCCCTACCAAGAGCCTTAGTAGTAGTCTCATGTCCCATAAACTATGTGCTACCATAGGTTGCCTTGATGGCCTAGCTAGTGGATCCATAAATAGAATATGTTAATTACTAGGAGTCTACCTTGGCAAAGTAGCCTCCTCCTTCTCAATGTGGTATCATTATATTCCATGTTATAGCTCGCATGGTCTTATTGTCGGTTATTATTGGTTGAAAAGTTTGAGGAAGTCGAGAATGATTCGTGATTACATCAAGGAATACTCTTCTTTGATGCTGGACATAACAAATATGTCTGAGGAAGACAAGCTGCATAACTTCGTTTTAGGGATGCATGCGTGGGCATAAAATGACCTAAGGAGGAAGAATATAAAGGACCTTCCTAGTGCGCGGCTGATTCATTAGTTGATTTTTTCTCATTGAAAGTTCCTTTTGATAATCCTACTTCTTCTAGATCAAAGAAGAAGGCTGAGAGATGGGATTGGAGAAAGGAATAGCGAAAAGAGTGTGCTGACAAAGGGGCGGAAGTTGTGGATGCTGAATGTTCGAGGAACAAAAATTCGGCTAGCGATAAGGAGTGTTAGACTTGTAGAGGAAGTCACTTGGCCAAAAATTGCCCAAATCGTGGACAAGTGAATGCCATGCTTACAGAAGGTGCGAAGGCAGATGAGGAAGGCGGAGTTGTAGTTGTCTTAGAAAACCCCCTTAGTTTGCTCTTGAAGAAATAATCTTCATTAGTAGACGTAGTGGGGGCGAGTCGCCCACACCCCTCATTATTTGCTATGTGGCACAATGAAATGAAGGTGGATGATGTAACTTGACTTGCTGCAAAGTTCAACCTGGGTGAGAGTTTGAACAAATGTGATGGCTGTGAATCATGTGGCCCATTAGCAAGAAGGGATGGCATGTAATAGGCGAGTTTAATACTGGACCTTAGACGGAGATACACAGGTTGTTGGTGATTCCATTGGAGGATTGGGTCAGGATCCTCGGAGTCAAGTTCTTGATAAGAAATTATTGTTCCTATGCATTACCTGGACGGTGTGATGGCTATGCAAGAGAACTTAGTTGTCTTTATCAAAGTTGTTCTCCTACGCGGCGAGATAGAGAAATTGAGTAAGTATATGAACCCACTCATTTCGGCTATCATGGTGGAGAAAGGCTTGAGGGAAGGAGAAAAATACTTCCAGTGCTGCTTTGGTGAGAAACATGTCGGCCATTTGAAAAGGTATGGTCTTGTTTGAAAGAATACCTACTCCATGTGGAGATGGAGAAGTACGGGTTGGCACAAATATGTGTGGGTTAGCACTACAAAAAATTTAATTTCTTGGACATTTGGTGAGTAAGAACCAAGTTCGTGTTGTTCAAAGAAGGCGGTTGTCTTGACTATTTATGAACAAAGACTGTAGCTTGGGCATTGTCTGAGAAAAATAATGGTGCATTTAAGTGCTGAGGGAAACCATTGCCTCAGAACCCATGCTAAGGCTGCGAGATTTTGAATGACTGCATGCTGATTGTTTTAGGACAACGCTAGCATGAGGTGCTTGCTAAGGTACAAGACAATTTACGCAAGGCCCAGAAATGTGTAAAGAGTATGCTGACCGGCAGAGGAAGTCGTTGGATTTCTATATTGGTGACAAAATGCTGTTGATTACAAAGTATGCTGGGTCGTGTGAAGTGGTCCAGAAAAGTTGGCAAAGTAATTATGGGCTGAGACTGCCAGAGAGGTGGAAGTTGCGCCCAACCTTCCCCAAAAAATAAAAATTACTGCAGGCTTATTGTGAAAACGCTGTGAATGATTTAGAGAGGAGCCAATCGAAGGGAGCACTGGCTGTAAGGCGAACGTACTAATGCATACTTTTTTCCTACATTGTCTCATAATGTAGGGGTTGAGGTTGAAGATCCCTATCATTCACATAACTAGTAGGCATCCTCTAATCGAAGGTGTTGTGGTGAGTCCTTATTGACCGGGGACTAGTTTTAAGTTACTTACTACTTTCTTTTCAAAAGACATTTGCTTATGTTGTATATTGAGGGTGAGCTAGGGACATGTCTTAACCTCCGCCCATACTCATGTTTCGAGGCATCTATTTGGACATATGTTTGATTCTATGTTGTCATAAAATATTTTTTTTTAGATTTCTATATATGGATTAGACTCTCTTATGATGTTTCTTCTTTTATATTTTATCTAATGTATGCTTATGATATGTATAAGAGGCTTGGTTGGAGACCCTCCGGGGTTTCAATCGCCGTGTTACGACTAGGTCCTAGGTTGATTCATGACAAACTTGGTATCACAGCACAAGGTTTTCTAAGTGTCCTAGGGTGTCCAATATGCTGCTTCAAGTAGAGTCTTATTCATAGGTGTAAAGCGCGCCACACTTATGATTAGGAGGCTATGAGGTGTTTTAGGAACTCTCACTTATTTCATGATCCATGTCGTGCTATAGAGTTTACATTAAGACTTCTTCTCCCTAATAGTCTTTCTTTGCGATTTTCAGAAAAAATACTCCAAGAAGACCATTATTTCTAAGGGGAGAGAATGTTAATGAAACCCAAGCTCCCCTGACTCCTCAATAAAATAGTCCTCTATCGGACCAAGTGACTAATGTGGTGTTCTGAACTGCTATTACTATGCTAGCCAAAGCAGTGACCAACCAAGGTATTGTGGCTCCTACTAACATTCCTACTCCAGCCTCAAGACTTAGGTACTTTGCACAAATAAATCCTCGGAATTCCATGGCTCAAAAGTCGATGAGGATCCTCAAGAGTTCATTGATGAGGTCTACAAAATAGTGAGTATTATGGGGGTGACTTCGAAAGAAAAAACAGAGTTGGCGGCTTACCAACTCAAAGGTTTTTCTCAAGTATGGTACACTCAATGGAAGTTTGAAAGGGTAGATGAAAGTCCTATCGGATGGGAAGATTTCAAACTTGCTTTCCTTGATTACTTTTTCCCTCTTGAGTTAAGAGAGGCTAAAGTGTTGGATTTATAAATCTTCGACAAGGAAACATGGGGATGAGGGACTATTCCCTCAAGTTTACTAAGCTATGCAAGTATACTCCTTCAATGGTTGCCGATCCATATTCCCAAATGATTAAATTTATATTGGGAGTGTACGACTTGGTTGCTAAGGAATGTCGCACCGCTATACTTGTTAAGAAGATGGACATATCTCGGCTCTCGACTTTCACTGAATAAATTGAAGGGGAAAAGCTCAAAGAAATAAGGATGAGGGATTCTAAGAGGGCCCAGTATGAAGGTGGTTCTCTAATGCTAGGACCGTTGGTAGAAGTGGACGCTCTCATCAAGACCAAAGCTTGGGGAAGAATTTTTCTAAGGATAGGGTGCCATACCCTAGAGCTCAAGGTGAAGGAGGTGTAAATGCTAGTAACCCTTCTCCTCCAAAATGTGCAAAGTGTGGAAGGAATCATGGAGGAAAGTACTTGATTGGAACAGGTGCTTGCTATGGATATGGCAATATGGGACATAAGCGATCCGAGTGCCCTCTTATAGCCAACAAGGGTGGAGATGGTGGTCCAATGGGAGGCCAAGTGCAACAAGGCGCCAAGCTCAACCTAAGAGTGGCCAATGCAACAACCGATTCTATGCCCTTCATGCTAGGCAAGAGGTCGATGAGACTCCTCATGTAGTCACGGATATGTTACGAGTCTTTAACTTTGATGTATATGCATTGCTTGATTCGGTTGCCAACTTGTCTTTTGTTACTCCTTACATTGCTATGCCGCTTATGCTTTTATATATTGTATAACTCGTGTGGTTAAGTTTCACTTCCCTAATGAGCCTATTCTTGAATGGAAGGGTAATGATTCGGTGGTTAAGGGTTGATTCATCTCATGTATTAAAGCTCAGAAAATGATTTCCAAAGGGTGCATTTATCATATTGTGCGAGTTAGGGACATTGATTCCAAAACTCCTACACTTGAGTTGGTCCCTATAGTTAATGAGTTCTCTGACGTGTTTCCCGATGATTTTCTCGATGTTCCTCCTGAAAGGGAGATTTACTTTGGCATAGATCTCCTTCCTGATACCCAACCTATCTCTATTTCTCGTTACCATATGGCTCCGACGGAACTTAAAGAGTTGAAAGAACAATTGAAGGATTTGTTATGTAAGGATTTTATAAGACCAAGTATTTCACCATTGGGTGCTCCTGTGTTATTTGTTAGGAATAAAGATGGGTCACTCCGAATGTGTATAGACCACCAGCAATTTAATAAGGTTACCATAAAGAACAAATATCCAATCCCAATGATAGATGACTTATTTGATTAATTATAAAGAGCAAGCTATTTTTCCAAGATTGACCTCCGTTCCGGCAATCATCAATTGAGGGTAAGGGAATGTGATATTCCCAAGATGGCCTTTCGGACAAGGTATGGTCATTTTAAATTTTTAGTAATGTCATTTGGGTTGACAAATGCTCCTTCTATATTCATGGATTTGATGAATCACATTTTCAAGCCATATTTGAACATGTTTGTAGTGGTTTTTATAGATGATATCTTGATTTACTCTCCAAATGAGGAAGATCATATGGGTCACTGGAGGATTGTGTTGCAAACGTTGAGGCAAAAGTAACTATTTGCTAAATTTAGTAAATGCAAATTTTGGCAAAGAGAGGTTGCATTTATTGTCCATGTGGTATCAGGTGATGGGACTAAACTAGATCTAATGAAATGGAGGCAGATAAAAATTGGCCTAGACCATTATCTCTTTCAGACATTAGGAGCTTTTTGGGCTTAGTCGGATATTACAGAAGATTTTTTGAAGGGTTCTCATTTATTGATTCGCCTTTAACTAAGTTGACACAAAAGCAGGCAAAATATCAATGGTCGGAAAAATATGACAAAAGCTTCCAAATATTAAAAGATCGTCTTACGTCGGCTCCTATTTTAACATTGTCCGAAGGTTCAGATGGGTTTGTTGTTTATTGTGATGCTTCACGTGTTGGTTTGGGTTGTTTCTTGATGCAACATGGTAAGGTTATAGCCTATGCCTCTATGCAACTTAAAGTACATGAAAGAAACTACCCAACACATGATCTTGAACTTGCGGCGGTTGTATTTGCATTGAAAATTTGGCGCCACTTTCTTTATGGGGTGCATGTTGATGTGTTTACTGGCCACAGAAACTTGAAATATGTGTTTAGTCAAAAGTACTTAAACCTTAGGCAAAGTATGTGGTTTGAACTCCTAAATGACTATGACATGAGCGTATTCTACCATCCAGGTAAGCCAAAAGTTATAGCCGATGCTCTTAGTCGATTGTCTATGGGTAGTGTTGCACATGTTGAAGAAAGTAAAAGGGAATTCATTAAAGAAGTCCATAGATTAGCACATTTAGGTGTGTGTTTGGTTAATTCCAATGATGCAGGCATTCTTATACATAATGGTTCAGAATCATCTCTTGCGGCAGACGTCAAGGCCAAACAAGACCATGATCCAATTTTGGTAGAATTGAAGAAGTCGGTTGTCGAAAAGTCCGTTGAGTCTTTCTTCCTAGGAGAAGATGGGGTATTACGTTACTAAGGTCGGTTGTGTGTTCCAAATATTGATGGAATAAGAGAGTTGATATTGAATGAGGCCCATAGTTCTTGGTATTCCATTCATCCGGGATCCACCAAGATGTATCGTGACTTGAGGGAAGTGTATTGGTGGAATGGTATGAAGTAGGACATAGCATAATTCGTGGCTAAGTGTCCTAATTGTCAACAAGTGAAAGTTGAACATCAAAGGTATGGAGGTTTAGCTCAAGAAATCAAAATTCCTGCATGGAATTGGGAAGATGTGAACATGGACTTTATCACAGGTTTGCCTCGTACTAGAAGACAACATGATTCTATTTGGATCATTGTGGACTGAATAACCAAATCGATGCATTTTCTACCAGTAAAAACTTCTTATGGTGCCGAAGACTATGCTAAGTTGTATATTCATGAACTTGTTAAACTTCATGGTGTTCCTTTGTCGATTATATCGGATAGAGGTACTCAATTTAGTTCACATTGTTGGAAGTCATTTCAAAAGGGTTTTGGCACTAAAGTCGGGTTAAGTACCAATTTTCACCCTCAAACCGATGGGCAAGCCGAGAGAATAATTAAAACCTTGTAGGATATGTTTAGGGCATATGTGATTGACCTTAGAGAAAGTTGGGATGATCATTTGCCATTTATTGAGTTTGCTTACAATAATAGTTATCACTCTAGCATCCACATAGCTTCATTTGAAGCCTTGTACGAGAGAAGATGTAGGTCTCCAGTGGGGTGGTTTGAAGTTGGTGAGATGGTGCTAATTGGTCTAAATTTGGTAATTGATGCAATGGAGAAAATAAGTCTCATAAGAGAAAGATTGAAAATGGCTCAAAGTCGTTAAAAGTCATATTCGGACAGTAGGAGGAGGGAACTTGAATTTGATGTGGACGATATGGTGTATTTCAAGATTTCACCTATGAAAGGGGTAATGTGTTTTGGTAAGAAAGGAAAGTTGAGCCCTAGATATATAGGACCATATAGGATACTGAAGCGCATTGGCAAGGTAGCATATTAGTTAGACTTGCCACTTGAGTTGGCTATGGTTCATCCAGTATTTCATGTGTCAATATTGAGGAAGTTTGTAGGTGATCCAAATTCGATTATACCAAGGAAAAACGTGAATATTGAAGAGAATTTGTCTTATGAAGAGGTCCCGATCGAGATTTTAGATTGGCAAGTGAAGAGGCTGAGAAATAAAGACGTTGCATCTATCAAAGTATTATGGAGGAATCAACAAGTAGAGAGTGCAACATGGGAAGCTGAATCGGATATGATGAAGAGATATCCTTATCTCTTTCCTTTCACTCAAGCCTAAAGATACTAAGTTACTTATGATCAAATAAATTAAACTTCTACGCTTCAGTTCCATATGTCATTCATATATATGCATGATTCATAAAAATGATTTCTCTCAAGGACTATGTTTTATTTTAAGTATGAAGTTTACACGTCATATACATTTTTCAAAGTGTCCTCATGTCCATGTTGGGTTTCTGAATCCTTTTTCCATGTCTTTCTTATATTAGCTGAATCTCATTCCAGGACGAATGTCTCCAAGGGGGAGATTGTAACATCCCTCAAAATTTGAAAAAATAAAAATAAAAAAATAATAATAATAATTTTATATATATATATACCTTGAGAATGCCTTAGAAATAGGCCGCCCATGTAATGCATTATCCTTAATCTATTTGGAAAATCTGAGTTCGGAATATCGATTAGGGGGTCAAAACATGCAGAAAAATAGTCTCGGTGGATTTTTAGGACCCGCAGAACGGAAGAAAGATTTTCAAAGAAACCACATAACAGTGTGGTCTATGTCAGAACTGCATCACGGACCTGGGGATAGTCTTCGGCCAAGTAGACCACGGCAGGTCTGCGTCGCGGACCTAGGAAGGTTTCCTGGCCGAAATTAAGTTTTGTTTTAAGGGCGTTTTAGACTTTTCCCAAATTATTAGTTAATGAACCTAGAAGTTTTAGGACCTAATTCAACTCTATAAATTTACCTAAACCTCTAATTCAATTCATTCTTCTATAATTCATCAATCAAATATTTCTCTCTACAAAAAGGATCTCAAGGGTTTCCATTGAAGACTTCAAGAAAATTCACTCAATTTCTCCATCAAAACTCTTAAGTTTTTCCCAATTAAATTGTGTTCTCACTCAAGGTATATGAGTATTGATTCATGGATCCTTTCTTCCATGAAGCCCAGCCAATTTCTCAAGTTTTGTATCAAATTAGAGTATGTTATTTTATGGGTTTTGTGATCTCTATTCCAATTGCATGAATGTTGATTTAAAATATGATCATTAGTCTATTTTGATATAAATTGATGGCTATTGAATTAAATTGAAGAGTTTTTTCATGAATTCTCCTACTTTGATTTCTAGGGTTCATGATGTAAAATATGAGTATTTTGAATTATACTTTCAAATGATATTATCTATATGAATTATGTATGGGCTGATATAAAGTTTATGATCATGCATATCTTCAAGCTAATTTCATGATTTTTAAGTCAATTGGTCATGCATTATAGTCATGCCCTAATTTCAAGTTCAAGTTATGGTCATGAATTTTCAAAGTATGAATTATGACTATGTGTTCCCATGATGATCATGAATTCTAAGTATGTTTCAAGATATGAATTTCATGCAAGTTATGAAGTAAGGTGACTTAGGATCCTATATGGTGACCTAAGGCCTATTGAAATGAATTATGAAAAATGATTGTAATCATGAAAGGACAATTCTCACATTACAAGTATGTTATGACAATGAGCTACTCTACGATTTCAAGCCTATGAACGCGACTATGATATATGATATTATGATCTTATGTTATGTATGTATTCCATGGTATTTGACTTAGGACCAAGTGGACTTGAGGTGAGGGCCCTACCAAAATCCTTAGTAGCAGTCTCATGTCCCATAAACTACGTGCCACCGTAGGTTGCCTTGATGGCCTAGCTAATGGATCCACAAATAGCACATGTTCATTATTAGGAGTCTGCCTTGGCAAAGCAGCCTCCTTCTTCTCGATGTGGTATCATCAGATTCCATGTTATATCTTGCATGGTCTTATTGTCGATTATGGTTCATATCCCACATATGTATGATTTCTTAAGTACGTTATGACTTGAACTTATTTTTTTAATGCTTTGGTCAATATAATATTCTCATGACTTTATGTATTCCATCTTATCATGTGATTTACTTGACCCTTGTATTTCCATGATTTACGTTGTATGTCACGCTCTCATACTTAGTACATTCCAACATACTAATGCATACTTTTTTCCTACATTGTCTCAAAATATAGGGGTTGAGGTTGAAGATCCTTATCGTTCACATAACTAGTAGGCATCCTCTAATCGAAGGCGTTGTGGTGATTCCTCATTGACCGAGGACTAGTTTTAAGTTACTTACTACTTTCTTTTCAAAAGACATTTGCTTATGTTGTATATTGAGGGTGATCTAGGGACATATCTTGAGGCATCTAGTTGGACATATGTTTGAGTCTATCTTGTCATAAGACTTTTTTTTTAGATTTTTATACATGGATTAGACTCTCTTATGATGTTTTCGTTTTTATATTTTACCTTATGTATGCTTATGATATGTACAAGAGGCTTGGTTGGAGCCCCTTTGGGGTTTTTATCATCGTGTTACAACTAGGTCCTAGGTCGGATCGTGATAGATTATCTCCCATATATGTATGGTCCTTATGATGTTTTACAAGACTACTCATATCCTTTACTTTTATATGATACTCTGATGGGTTATTGTGCATTATCTATTCTTATGTCTACTTATGATTTTACTACTTCTTCTATCATGTTTTTTGAAATGGTCAATTGCACAACATGGTTTTATTATGAATTGCATTCCCTACATAAATAGTACATTCAAATGTACTAATGCATACTTTATTGCCTACATTATATCACAATGTAGGGACGAATTCTCCATCCTATTCTTGTGGCTAGTCATGACCCATTTGAAGATTGTGTGGTGAGACCTCATGCTTTGAGGGCAAACCTAGTCATTATTTCCTCTTATTGTCATTTCTAGACTATTTTGATATTTTGAGGCTATCCTATCTCATGTCATTACATTCTATGAGGGTGAGCTAGGAACATATCCTAGTCCCTGCCTATGTAGTCATGTGGAGGCATGTTTGGACATATGTGTAATAAGTCTATGTTCTCTTTATTCTATCTAGATATGCTATATCTTATAAGACTTTTATGAGATTCCGCTTATTTGTTATCTTATATATGCATATGATATGCTAAGAGGCTTGGTTGGGGTTTCTTCAGGAATCCTAATCTCTATGTCACATCTAGGCCCTAGTTTGGGTCGTGAAAATAGGATTCTCTCATAGAATGACCTAACACATAGTGAAATTTACGAATCTCTGAACCCATTCTATGACTTCTCCCTACAGACCATAGGACCTTATACGATCTATAGGTCCAACTCATAGGTCAAGTATACACTTAATCATAATTTCTATCTTCTAGACTTTTCTTATGAGCGCCTTCTACGGACCGTAGGATTTCCTACGATCCATAGGTTAGCTCATGAAAAGCTGCACCAGATAGTTTTTGCAACATTTTTCCTTTGTTCCGTATTTCCAACTTTTGGGGTCATACAGTATATCTCCCTTGGGAATGTTCATCCTTGAATGGGATTTAAGATAGCCTGAATAGAGTAAGGAAAGAGATCTAGCAATCCAACAAGAATGCAACAATACATAAAATTCATTAAAACAAAGAGTAATCAACCCTATGCTAAACTAGGACTTTAAGACTCATTTCATGAACATGCATACATACCAAATTATGAGAATGACTGAGACGCATCAATTTGAAGGAATAAACATGGAGAAACTTAATACCTCAAGTTGGAATGGAGGAAAAAGGATGAGGATAATGAGATTTCACATAAGCTTCAGCCTCCCATGTAGCACCCTTAAATAGTTGGTTCCTCCAAAGAACTTTCACAAATGCAATTCTTTATTCCTCAACTTCTAGACTTGATGATCTAAAATCTCAACCAGAACCTCCTCATAAGATAAAATCTCTTTGAAACCAATGTTTTCGAATGGAACAATAAAGGCAGGATCACCAACATATTTCTTCACTAATGAAACATCAAACACATGATGCACCGATACCAACTCTGAAGGAAAATATAACTCATAAGCTACTTTTTCAACGTACCTGAAAATGTGATATGGGCCTACATAATGGGGACTAAGCTTCCTTTTTTTACCAAAATGCATCATTTCTTTCATAGGTGTAATTTTTAGGTAAACCTAGTTATTCACCTCAGATTCAAGCTCTCTCTTCCTTACATCGAAATAAGACTTTTATTGGGTTTAGGCAGTCTTCTATCTCTCTCTAATGAGTAACCTTTTTTCCATAATTTAACAAACCAACTTGGGCCTTATCAAAGTAACTTCACTAACCTCAAACCATCCAATAGGTGACCTACACCACCTACAATATAAGGCCTCAAACGGAGCCATTTGTGTACTCGAATGATAACTCTTGTTTGAGGCAAATTCAATCAATGGCAAATTGTCATCCCAATTACCTTTGAAGTCGATCACACAAGCTCTTAACATAACGTAATGACCTCGAAGGTCATTTTTGGTAATTTTCGCAAAATGACCATTTTACCTGTAGCGGCCTTCTTGGAAAGATGCTACTACTTAGAAAGAGAATATATATAATACTTATGAAATTTCAAGTGCTTATGTCACCATCCAAGCCTAGGGCCTATATGTGACACGAAAAATGAGACACCCGGAGGTACCTCACCTAAACCTCTTAGAATTCATGTAGGTTTTCATAGGTAATGACATTTAAGAAAATAGCAAAGTAAAAGAGATTAATAGGACTAAGGGAAAGAAAAGATAGCATAAGGATAACTAACCATATCAACATAGTCTATTTGTCCAACAAAAGCTCTACTACTTAGGACTTGGTGGGGACTAAGACATGTTCCCAGATCACTCTTTAGATAAAAGTCAAAGTACCTAAAGTAACCCAATAGTCTATAATGACGTAAACTAGAAAATATAGGAATCTCATTCCCGAAACATGGGAACTCACCAAAGTAGTAGTAGCCTTTAACTATCAAACTTAGCCATGGGGAAGAGAGTGTGGAGTAACGCTGGTCCCCACATGGTGCTCTTATGTAGGAAAGAGTATGTGTTAGTACTTTGAATGTACTAAGTATGTGTGCATGCAAAATGATGAAGGACATTAAGACATTTATAAGCAAACTGCATAAGTGAATGCATGCATTAGAAATCATCACATATAGCATTAAAACATTCATATTGTGGGAAGATGACTGTATCCGATATTTAAGACCATGCAAGCTATTACATGGAATCCAACATAACCCCCTACATTGGCACGAGGAGACTACTTTTTGGGTAGAACTCCATCAACTTTAATCATTTCTTTAACTTTAACTTTAAGGGCTATTTGTGGATCCACTGGCCTAAATAGCGTATAAGGGCTCCTATGTTGGTGCATAGTTAATGCAACATGAGACTTTACTTAAGGACCCCTTAGGTGGAGTCACCATATATATGCTACATTCGGTGATAGGCCAATCCCACGGAATACATTTAAATATCATAATAATGTAAGCATTCTTATAACTTTACACATCAAATCATTATTTAGTAGAATAGCTCATCAAAACCTTTCATTTGATTCAATTATGTGAGAATTGTCCATTCACATTGAATCCATTATTTGTCTAAGAAGTCGTTCATCATCCTTAAATCATTCTTTCATTTCATAAGACTACCTTTAATCATAAACATTTGCTTTAATTAAATCTTTATTTGGAGTCAAAGCTTTTATTTCAACATAATAAAACTAGGTGGGTTCACTTCATTCAATCTTCAAACACATTTAAAATAATGCTAGCATGCCTGAGAGTGATGTAAATGCATCAATTAAAACCTCTTAAAACAACCCACCAATATACCTTAAAGCTACTTTAATGCCTTCATATAAGAACCTTGATAAATTATTCATTTCATGAAATTGAGAGTCAATGTATATCAATATAGGTAAATAAGCTGCAAAAATCTATGCATTTGGAATGACCATGTAAAAGCCAATAATATTTCATCATTTATAATTGAAATAATAAGTTGAGAAAACATTTGGGCTCTATAGGTGGAAAATCCCATGGATGAAACCCACGTACCTTGGGGAAAGAAATACATAATGCAAAATCTGAAAAAAATAATGGAGGCTTGATCTTCTTAGAGTAAAACCCTAGAATCTTTGTTGAAGATGGAGGAGACTTTGGGAGCACTTGGGAGGTTAGAGCTTGAGTTCTTAGAATATGAGTGAGAGTGAATAAGTGTAGGAAGACATAGGGTCTTTAGATGGGTGGATTTTGCCTTCAAAATGACCTCACTTTGAGTTAACACGTAGGAAAAGACCAAAATATACCTTTTAAAAATCTGGCCAGACTTGTTTCATAGGTACCCTTCACGGTCCATGGTGCTTACCACAGCACATGGTGGGGTCCTACGATAAATAACTTGGGAAAATATGCTTTGAAGTCTGCAGGATAGGTCTCTGAACTTTCTTCATAGATGAACTTCATGGTCTATGAAGGGCATCACGGTCCGTGAAACATGACCGTTGTGCAGGTCCTGTAGGAGGATTGCAGAGTGACCACCATGGTCCGTGAAGAGCTCCACGACCCGTGGTGGTCATCTGTGGTCTTTTCCTTAGGAAGTTTCCTGAGGACCTTGAGAAGGGGTTAGCACGAAGGGCTTCACGGCCTGTAGTTCTCACCACGGTCTCTTCCCTGCAGGTTTGAGCCTCTAAATAACAACCACGGTTGCTCACCATGAGGTGTGGCGCATACCAAGGCCGGTGATGAGCTTTCATGGTCGACACCTTCTGCCAATTTTATGCATTTTCATTCTTTGTTCCTTGGTTTAGGAACTTTAAAATTTCTAGGGTCTTACAACTTAACATAAGACATATTTATATAATGTACTAGTGAAATTTGGCCCCTTCAGAATAGTGAAAGGTATAAATTTTTGCCTTTTTAAATAAATAAATTTGACCTCGATAGAACCAAATAAAAGTTCCAATTTATGACGGGGCAATTTTTCAAAATAATTAAAGAAAAAAACGTATAAGACTTCCATGTACCATTCCATACAACTATAGTTCACATTATAAATTATTACCAACTTACGAGTACCTAAACTAATTGGTTCATGCTTCATACAACTATTCCAACTCAAATAGTAAATTTAATACATTACAAGACTTAGATTTGCATGCCCTAAAACAACAAAACAAACAACCAAATTTAAGTTACAACCTATGGTTTCGTGAATGGATCATCTCTCAAAAATATATATGTAAATACATCTAGACAAGCACCCCATAGATCATATACATGTCCCAAAACTACTACAAAATATAGATGCTGATATGCAAATGTGATATTCCTTAAAGCTTCCAAAAACTTTATCTTCAATGGACAACTTCAAGCATCTCCTCGGACATTTCTTACGATAGAAACAACTATCGCTAAGCATAAAACTAAGTGGTGTAAAACTAAAAGTTTGAAGCCTTTAGATTCTCTAGTTACTTTTCTTGGGTCTTGAGTAGCACAAATGTAAACATAATAAATAAATAAAGTAAGCAAATATATCATGAGTATCAAGTTTGATATTTAAAAGTTTAGGTGTCGAGAATTCTTAGAACCACTTTTGAAAGCGATTACGTAATAAGTTTCACCAAATGTTTACGTCAGTCCATCACAACAGACATGATCAAGTACCAAAAAGGACAAAAGACCTGCACAAGAATGGTAAAGACCAAATAATAAAGAGAACCTAGAACCATATTAAAAGTGGCTTTCTAGTTTGTACTTAAAATGGACAACTTCCATACTTAAGACAAACCAAAAATCTAGAATCAAGATGGGAAAAGGTCTGAATCAAGAGTCATGTCAATACTGACAAAGTCACAGCTACAAGAAGGACAAAGTCCACAAGAATGTCAAGTGATCGAGCAATCCGTATTAATGGGAAAGTTAAACAAGTGTCTTGCAAATCTCGAAAGATACCAACACGACAATATAAAATAACAAGAAATAACCAATACACCAAGACAGGCTTTCAAATATACCAGTAGGTAAAAAGAGTACAAGTACAAGTTTATACACAAACCTCAACCTTTTAGCATACAAACAATCCAACGTAAACTTTAAGAGTTCAGATCGTAGACCAACCAATGTTTTAAATTCTTCAACTTGTACATAAATATAAACAACCTAGAAAATATAATTAAATACCCTCTTTAATTTCCATCATCTCCATAATATAGATATATAAAAAGATTGTCATCCAAAAGTAAGCCTAGCATATGTAACTAACAGTAAGCTGCCAAAACAGTAATTTTGGCCAACCCAGTACCTCTAGTTGTACCTTAGTTTTGAATATGCAAACCGCAAAACTAGACCTTTCAGTCTCATAAAAGTTGTGGATATATGTATTAAGGTTGCAAGAAAACAAAGATTACGTCAAAATATGTTTTTTATAAAACGCTATAATAAAAACATTAATGGTTGCACATAGGGGATTTCTAAATCAAGAGTCTGGACAGAACTTGTCCTAACTTGCATCCACTTTTCTGAATATATAATGGCAAACTTAGGTCCTAACATGAATATAAGAGTTGTATGTATATGTTTTATCTTGCCAAAACATATTTATTTACAAAAAGAAAGGTCAGCACAACGACATATTTAAGAATTACTAATAGCTACACAGTTCCGAAAATGGATTTGATCACTTACCAAGGGTTAAGATGTGTCTTGAGTTTTAGCTATGTGGAACCTATTTTTCTTGTGATTTTTGTGACCTAAATAATTTTAAGAGACTTATAAATTTCCTTTAGTCTCAAATAAAAAACCTTCTTAGAGGAGATTCATTAATATATAATATAGAAGTTATATCTATCATTAAAGTTGCTGAAAAAAGGGTGCCTACCCAAAAAGTGTCAAAGGCTACCCAACTCCTAAAATATAGTACCTTGATTGTATTATTAGAAGGATACTTAGACTTCATGGGAATTTAATCATCTACCCCGATAGACTTCTTTATGATACCATAAAGATTTAAGGAAATTGAGCTCTCCCACGTTGCAAAGTTCGAGTCGATGAATTGTAAAGTAGGAGTTGATCCTATAATCGACAAATAACCTCTTGAGGTGTGAATGTTAGATCCTATAATCAATAAATAACCTCTTGAAGTGTGTATATTATCTTAATTAATTTGGGGCAATACAACTCTTTCCCCCTTAACAATTTTTTTCATGAAATTTAGCTTATTCTAGTCCCAAAACAAGTGTGGATATTGAATCCTCATGTCTTCTTCTTGCTCCCAGGTGGATTATTTTCCAGAATGGTTCCTCCAAAGTACCTTTACTAAATGGATTCTCTTGTTTCTAAATTACTTTATTTCATGAGCTTGGATCAGGATATGTTCTTTATTATATGTCAAGTCTAGATTAACCTCAATAGATTCAACTGAAAGAATATGAGATGGATCATAATGATATGTTCTGAGCATGGAAACATGGAATACATTATCGATCTTGTCCAATTTAGGTGACAAAGCTATTTTGCATGTAACTGGTCCCACTTTTTCTAGTATGTCATAAGTTCCGATAAATCGAGGACTAAGTTTTCCTTTTTGGCCAAATCTCATAATCTTTTTTCATGGAGAAACCTTTAAGAATACTTTATCGCCAACTTTATGCTCAATATCATGCCTTCTCAGATCTGTGTACAATTTTTTTCTATCAGAGGCAATGTTTAGACGATCCTTGGTCACTTTTACCTAATTTTCCATTTGTTGCACAATTTTAGGACCAATAAGTTTTCTTTCACCACATTCACTCCAACAAAGAGGGGTCGGACATTTCCTTTTATATAAGGCTTCATAGAGAGGTATCCCAATACTCGCTTGGTAGCTATTATTGTAAGCAAACTCTATCAAGGCCAAGTATTTGTCCCAACTACCCTCAAACTCAATAATGCAAGTTCGAAGGATATCCTCTAAAATTTGTATCACTCTTTCCAACTGTCCGTCTGTTTAGGGATGGAATGAAGTGCTAAACTTCAACTCAGTATCCAAGGCTTCCTGTAAGCTACCCCAAAATCTATATGTGAACCTTAGGTCACGATCAATTAAAATAGAAACAGGGATCTCATGCAGTCTTACAATATCATTAATGTATAATTCTTCTAAAACGCTCAAGTGGGTAATCCATTCTGACTACCAAGAAGTGAGCTCTTTGTTAATATATACACTATTACCCATATTGCATCATGATTTTTTTGTGTGCGCGAAAGTCCAGATATGAAGTCCATAGTATTTTCTCTCATTTCCACTCTAGTATTGACAAGGGTTGTAGCAAACCAACTAGAACCTGATGTTCTGCCTTTATCTTTTGACACACCTAAAATTTTGAGATGAACTCTGCAATATATTTCTTAATGTCATTCCACCAATAGTGTTCTTTGATGATTTGATACATCTTAGTACCTCTACGATGCATTGAATAGCGTGAAGCATATGATTTATTCAAGATTTCTCTCCTCAATTTATCATCATTTGGAATGCCTAACCTATTTTTATAAAATAAGATATAATCCTCCTTTAATGTAAAATCAAGTTTTTCCTTATTTTGAACTTTTTGGTCAATCTTACGAGCTTATCATCTAACTTTTGTGCTTATTTCACCTGTTCAAGTAATATTGGCTTGACTTGAAAGTTAACAACAATCGAACCATACAGACCAAGTGCAAAAAAGACATTCATGGCTCTTAACTCAAGAAGTAAAGGCAAAGAATTTAGAGATAAGCTTGCAAAGGATTTATGAGTCAAGGCATTTGCTACCACATTAGCTTTACTTAGATGATAGTCAATCGTGCAATCATAATCTTTGATGAGTTCAAGCTATCTACATTGTCTTAAGTTCAGCTCTTTCTGCGTATCCAAGTAATTTAACCTCTTGTGATCAGTGAATATATGACATTTTTCTCCGTACAAATAATTCGTACATATCTTTAAGGCAAACACTATAGCAGCAAGTTTGAGATCATAAGTAGGATAATACAATTCATGTGGTTTTAATTTTCCATATGCATAAGAAATAACCTTCCCTTCTCGCATCAAAATGCATCCCAGAACACGATGAGAAGCATCACTATATATTATATACTCCTTCCCCTCCATTGATAGAGTAAGTATTGGAACATATGTCAACAAGGATTTTAGAATTTCAAAGCTCTCTTGGCATTAGTCATTCCAAGTAAACTTTACTTCCTTCTTGTCACGACCCAAGCCTAGGGCCTAGACGTGACATGGCGAATAAGGAACCCGAAAGTACCTCAAACAAGCCTCTTAGCATTCTTTTAGCCTTTCATAGGTAATGATGATAAATAGACAAGCGGAAATCATAACAATAAATCTTCAACTTACATATATCCAACAATACCTCTAAATATTAGATTTAATGGGGCTAAGACAAGTTCCTAGCTCACCCTCAATCATAATAGAAGAAATGCCATAATAAAATATCTTAACATATCATAAGCTAAAAAGACAAAGGAGTATTGTTCCCGGAACATGGGAACTCACCAAAAGTAGTCTTCAATGGAATATCAACTAGCCACGTGGAGGAGAACGAGGAGGAGCACCGATCCCTACATGGTGATATCATGTAGGCAAAAGAGTATGCGTTAGTACTTTGAATGTACTAAGTATGTAAGAATGCATGAACATTGAGAAAATATTATAACATTTATGTAATATGGAACATAATGTAATACATGCATAATAAATCATATGGATATCCTTTAAAACATTCATTTTATGGGAAGCTAACCATAACCGACATTTAAGACCATGCGAGCTATTACATGGAATCTAACATAACCCCCTACGTTGGCCGGGGAGACTACTTGCCAGGTAGAACTCCGTCAACTTCATTTATTTCTTTAACTTTAACTTTAAGGGCTATTTATGGATCCATTAGCCTAAGCCTACAAGGGCTCCTATGTTGGCACATAGTTAATGAGACAAGGGGTTGCTACTAGGATTCCCTTACCGAATCCCACCTCAATGCCTCATTCGGTGCTAAGTCAATCCCACGGAATAGTTTAATACTTCAAAATATTCATAGCATATAACTTATGAATTCAAACATCATATTCGGTAGAATAGCTCATTAAAACATTTGATAATTCAAATATGCAAGAATTGTCCTTATTGCATAAAGAATCCATCATTCATATCATTTCATCATTCTTTCATTTCATAAGACTCCCTTTTTGATCATGGATATTGCTTTCATAAATATTTATTTGGAGTCAAAGCTTTCAAGTCAAACTTTATTAAAAACATAGTAAAACTAGGTGGGTTCAAATCACTTCAACTTGCAAATATGTATGTAAATAAATATTCATAAATATTTTGAAATCCATTAATTAAAAATCATGCTTTAAACAACCCACCATGAATTTCAACAACCTTTAAAAATATAAATAAATAAATTACTTGCAATCCATCAATTCATACATATAAAATTATGTTGTATCAAAATAGACCAATAATCATTAGTTTAACCATGATTCATACTATTAAGTAAAAATTAAAATTACCATAACAAAAATATTACTTGAAATCAAGAGACTTAATTGAAAGAGTTTTTGGACTATATGGATGGAAGAATTCATGGATAAACACCACATAACTTAGAGTAAAGCTTAAAGAAAATAAATATAATTT
Organism: Solanum dulcamara; assembly: GCF_947179165.1. Lineage (NCBI taxonomy): Eukaryota > Viridiplantae > Streptophyta > Magnoliopsida > Solanales > Solanaceae > Solanum > Solanum dulcamara. Next base: position 56,311,826 of record NC_077245.1, read on the forward strand.
ATCATATAATCAAAATAATTTAGACATGAGAGTGGAAGGAATACTCTCATTGAAACCTTACATACCTGGAAACCAAAGCTTTAGTTGGTACCGGAAGACTTAATGAACACTCTTGAGTCCTAGCTTCTCTCCTTGCCGGAACGTTTTGTGTACTACCCGGAATATATGAATCACCGGAATAGTATTTCTTCACTACTAAGAACTAAAACTATATTTGAGAATGTGTATAGAGAGAAGATTTGCTTGAGAAAGCTTGATGAATAAAATGAGGAAATAAGGTGGGTATTTATAGGTGGGAAAGATGACCTAACAATAAATAAAATAATTATAAATAAAAATCTGAAAATTTAGTGGAATATATTGATGTCATGGATGATGTTAAATGGAGGACAATTTATGTCATGAGTGATGTCAAATGTATCTAGATCTTTCTATGGTAGGTGAAATGAGTTATCTTTGACAGAATACTCTTTTTGGGAGCTGCGTTTGAATAAGATAAATTCCTTATTAGGATTTGGTGTCTTCATAAGAATTGTAGATATGGAAGTATAGTTTCATATCGTTCAAGAATCAACCAATTTGGATAAACCTACAGTGAGATATGATTTTTCTTCTATAAATACTCATTTCCGTAACAGCATCCTACCTTACAAAGATTAATTTATTTGACCTACTTAACCTCCGAATCTTAAATTATGGTCTTCATAAAAGTTGTAGGTAATGCTCTTGTGGTTACTCAAAAATTTGAATCACTCAATTTGGATATTTCTATGAAAATTTATGACCAAAATACAGAGGCTGTATCATGTTTAGGAAAAAATTGAAACATCGTATACAACGTTTTTAGGAGATATTACATTATCTCCCCCTTGGGAACATTCGTCCTCGAATGAGAAAAGACTTAGCTTGAGTAGAGTAGAGTATTAACAAACAACCTATCATTAATGCAACAGTGTAATTTAAAATATCGTTTAAAAAATATTTCATAATTTTGCAAGCATATGACAAGAAAAGTTGAGATGTAAGGATTTCAAGTAATTGAGCAAGGACAACTTAATACCTTAGGTTTGGGTAGAGGGGAAAAGATGAGGGTATCTCTTAATCATATCCGCTTCTGCTTCCCATGTTGCACTTTCTATTTGTTGATTCCTCCAAAGGACTTTAACAGATGCAATTTCTTTGTTCCTCAATCTCTTAACTTGCCGGTCCAAAATTTCCACAGGAACTTCTTCATAGGTCAAGTTTTCTTCAATATTCACTACTGCCATAGGTACAATGGAACTAGAATCACCCACATGTTTTTTCAATATAGACACGTGAAACACCGGATGAACCATGGCCATTTCCAATGGTAATTCCAACTCATATGCAACCTTACCAACACGTCTCACGATTCTATAAGGCCCTACATATCTAGGGCTCAATTTCCCTTTCTTACCAAATCGAACCACACCTTTCATGGGTGAAACCTTCAGATACACCCAATCATCCACATTAAACTCAAGATCCCTTCTTCTAGTGTCAGAATAGGACTTTTGACGACTTTGAGCAGTCTTCAACCTTTCTCTAATGATCTTCACCTTCTCTAAAGCATCAAGTACCAAATCGGGGCCCAACAAGGTCATCTCACCTACTTCAAACCAACCTACCGGTGATCTACATCATCTCCCATACAAAGCCTCAAACGGTGCCATCTCAATACTTGAGTGGTAACTATTATTATAGGCAAACTCGATGAGAGGTAGATGATCATCCCAATTCCCTTTAAACTCCAACACACAAGCCCTTAACATATCCTCTAGTGTTTGAATCGTCCTTTCAGCTTGCCCATCCGTTTGAGGATGGAATGCTGTGCTCAACTTTACCTTAGTACCGAGGCCTTTTTGAAATGATCTCCAGAAGTGAGAAGTGAATTGGGTACCACGATCCGAAATAATGGATAATGGCACACCATGCAACCTCACCAACTCCCGAATATACAACTTGGCATAGTCTTCGGCACTATAGGAAGTTTTAACAGGTAAGAAGTGAGCTGACTTAGTCATTCTATCAATAATTACCCAAATCGAGTCATGACGTTTCCGGGTACGAGGCAAACCCACTACAAAATCCATATTCACATTTTCCCATTTCCAAGTTGGGATTTCAATGTCTTGGGCTAGGCCACCCGGTCTTTGATGTTCGGCCTTCACTTGTTGACAATTTGTACATTCGGACACAAACCTTGCTATGTCCTTCTTCATGCCACCCCACCAATACAAATCCTTTAAGTCTCGGTACATTTTTGTTGAACCGGGATGAATGGAGTATCTAGAATTATGAGCCTCCATCAAGATCAAACTCCTTAGGCCATCAACATCTGGAACACATATCCGACCTTGGTAGTATAGAACCCCATCTCCCTCTTGGGAAAAGACTTCTATCTTCTTTTCCTTTACCAACTTCTTTAACTCGATAAACTTTGGGTCAAGATCTTGCTTTGATTTAACATCCACCACTAAAGAGGATTCAGAACTATTTTGAACAACCATACCCCCATCATTAGTACTACCCAACTTCACCCCTAATCTAGCCAATCGGTGAACATCTTTCACCAACTCCCTCTTCCTTTCATCCACATGGGCCACACTCCCCATAGATATTCTACTAAGTGCATCAGCAACCACATTGGCTTTACCCGGATGATAGTGCACACTCATGTCATAGTCCTTAAGGAGTTCTAGCCACCTCCTTTGCCTTAGATTAAGGTCCTTTTGGGTAAACACATATTGAAGACTCTTATGATCAGTATAGACATCCACATGCACCCCATAGAGGTAATGCCTCCAAATCTTCAGAGCAAAAACAACAGCCGCCAATTCAAGGTCATGGGTAGGGTAGTTGCGCTCATGCACCTTTAATTGCCTAGAAGCATAGGCTATTACCTTGCCTTTTTGCATTAAGACACAACCTAAACCAATCTTTGAAGCATCACAATAAACTACAAACCCTTTTAATCCTTCTGGGAGAGTCAAAATAGGAGCAGAGGTAAGTCGATCTTTTAAGGTCTGGAAACTCTTCTCACACTCATCTGTCCATATGAATTTGGATTTCTTTTGGGTCAATTTTGTCATAGGAGATGAGATGGAAGAAAAGCCTTTGACGAACCGTCTATAGTACCCGGCTAGACCTAAGAAGCTCCTAATGTCTGAAGGAGATAATGGTCTAGGCCAATTTTTGACTGCCTCTATTTTCTTAGGATCAACCTTGATTCCGTCACCGGACACTACGTGACCAAGAAATGCTACCTCCTTTAACCAAAATTCACACTTACTAAATTTTGCAAATAATTGTTTATCCCTCAATGTTTGAAGCACAACTCTCAAGTGATTTTTATGTTCTTCCTCACCCCGAGAGTAAATTAAAATATCATCAATGAAGACTACTACAAAGGTATCAAGGTAAGGTTTGAACACCCTATTCATCAAGTCCATAAACACCACCGGTGCATTCGTCAACCCAAAACTCATCACCACAAACTCATAGTGACCATACCTTGTTCGGAAGGCTGTTTTGGGAATGTCACACTCCCTTACCCGTAGTTGGTGGTAGCCGAACCGAAGGTCGATCTTGGAGAAGTGACTTGCCCCCTGTAATTGATCAAACAAGTCATCTATTCTAGGGAGTGGGTACTTGTTCTTAATGGTCATCTTATTTAATTGCCGATAGTCTATGCACATTCGAAGTGACCCATCCTTCTTTCTTACAAATAGAACGGGAGCACCCCATGGCAAAATACTTGGTCTTATGAACCCCTTCTCTAACAAGTCCTTTAATTGTTCCTTCAGCTCTTTCAATTCTGCTGGGGCCATGCGGTAAGGAGGAATAGAGATAGGTTGGGTATCGGGGAGGATATCAATACCAAAATCAACTTCCCTTTCGGGAGGGACACCGGGAAGGTCATCAGGAAAGACATCGGGGAATTCATTGACTATAGGAACTGACTCAAGAGAAGGACTTTTGGAGTTGACATCCCTAACCCTCACAATATGGTAAATACATCCCTTAGAAATCATTTTGTGAGCCTTAAGATAAGAAATAAACTGACCCTTAACCACCGAATAACGACCCTGCCATTCAATAACAGGCTCATTTGGAAATTGGAACTTGACTCGATGATTCCTACAATCTATGGAAGCATAAGATGCATGTAACCAATCCATCCCAAGAATGACATCGAAATCTATCATATCAAGCTCAATGAGATCACAAGGAATAACTTTATGCAAGATAGACACAAGGCAACCCCTATAGACCTTTCTAGCAATAACTGACTCACCAACAGGGGTAGACACCAAATAAGGCTCTAATAACATTTCAGGTAAAACATCAAATCTATTAGCAAGGAATGGAGTAACAAAAGATAAATTTGCACCCGGATCTAATAGTGCATACACATCAAAAGAAAAGACCTTTAACATACCGGTAATGACATTGGGTGCATCCTCAACCTCTTGTCTCCCATGCAATGCGTAAAAGCGGTTGGTGCGTTGGACACCTCCTTGGACTTGTTGACCATGAGAAATTTGGCCTTGAGTCCTACCACCACCATCTCTACAATCCTTAGCATAGTGGCCCAGCTTGCCACACTTAAAGCATGCATTGGAGCCAGCTAAGCATTCCCCTTTGTGAGTCCTTCCACACTTCTTGCAAGCAGGGAAAGTTTGAGTAGCAACATTCTCTCTTGGAATCATTGGTTTACCACTCTTGTCCTTGTTGAACCTTGGAGGAGGAGTATTGGTGGAACCTTGCCCCATAAATCGTTGCCCACCTTGGCCTTTGCCATTGTTACCATAATCGGACCTTTGAGGGTTAAACCCTCCACCATCCACTCTAGCCTTTTTGAACCCCCTTGATCTCTCTCTAAGCTTCTCTTCTTCAATTTGTTCTGCGTAAGTCATTAACCAAGAGATATCCATCTCCTTGATCAACATGGCCGTTTTGCACTCCTTGGACACCAAGCTTGAGACACCGGAAATAAACTTGCTCATTCTAGCTCTTGGGTCAGAGACCATGAAGGGAGCATACTTTGACAACTTAGTGAATTTGAGAGCATACTCCCTCACACTCATACTTCCTTGACGGAGGTTGATGAACTCTTGGATTTTGGCCTCCCTTAGCTCCAATGGGAAGAAGCGGTCTAGGAAGGTACCTTTGAACTCTTCCCATCCTATCGACCCTATTTCTTCATCCCTCTCAACAATCCATTGTTCATACCACACTCGAGCCACACCTTTGAGTTGATAGGCCACTAGCTCGGCCTTCTCATTTGGTGGCACACCCATGATAGCCACAATCCGGTACACCTCATTAATGAACTCCATAGGGTCCTCATCTAGTTTAGAACCATCGAACTCAAGCGGATTCATCCTTTGGAAATCCCGAATCCTAGAGGCTGGATTTTGCATTTGGGGAGGAGGAACACCTAGATTCCCTTGGTTAGCTACGACTTCGGCTAATAAAGTAATAACACTGCGAAACTCGGCATGGGTTACCCCGTCCTCATGATGTTGGGCATTAGGAATCGGAGGAGTTTGGTCCTCATCGTCAACCCTGGCTCTTTGAGGTGGTCTTCCACGAGTCATTATCTAAAGAACACAAAATGGGTCGTTAGTTAAAGGAAAGCTTAGGATGCTCTAAGGCACGACATGAATTTGAAAGAAGTGAAAATTTTCCTAAACGCCTTATAGTCTCTTATTCATAATTGTGGCGCGCTTCACAACCATGAACAAGACCATATTCGACGCGGTATGTTGGACTCCAAGGATCATTCAAAACCTCGGGCTCTGATACCAAGTTTGTCACGACCCAAGCCTAGGGCCTAGACGTGACATGGCGAATGAGGAACCCGAAAGTACCTCAAACAAGCCTCTTAGCATTCTTTTAGCCTTTCATAGGTAATGATGATAAATAGACAAGCGGAAATCATAATAACAAATCTTCAACTTATATATGTCCAACAATACCTCTAAATATTAGATTTAATGGGGCTAAGACAAGTTCCTAGCTCACCCTCAATCATAATAGAAGAAATGCCATAATAAAATATCTTAACATATCATAAGCTAGAAAGACAAAGGAGTATTGTTCCCGGAACATGGGAACTCACCAAAAGTAGTCTTCAATGGAATATCAACTATCCACGTGGAGGAGAATGAGGAGGAGCACCGATCCCTACATGGTTATATCATGTAGGCAAAAGAGTATGCGTTAGTACTTTGAATGTACTAAGTATGTAAGGATGCATGAACATTGAGAAAATATTATAACATTTATGTAATATGGAACATAATGTAATACATGCATAATAAATCATATGGATATCCTTTAAAACATTCATTTTGTGGGAAGCTAACCATAACCGACATTTAAGACCATGCGAGCTATTACATAGAATCCAACATAACCCCCTACGTTGGCCGGGGAGACTACTTGCCAGGTAGAACTCCGTCAACTTCATTTATTTCTTTAACTTTAACTTTAAGGGCTATTTATGGATCCATTAGCCTAAGCCTACAAGGGCTCCTATTTTGGCACATAGTTAATGAGACAAGGGGTTGCTACTAGGATTCCCTTACCGAATCCCACCTCAATGCCTCATTCGGTGCTAAGTCAATCCCACGGAATAGTTTAATACTTCAAAATATTCATAGCATATAACTTATGAATTCAAACATCATATTCGGTAGAATAGCTCATTAAAACATTTGATAATTCAAATATGCAAGAATTGTCCTTATTGCATAAAGAATCCATCATTCATATCATTTCATCATTCTTTCATTTCATAAGACTCCCTTTTTTATCATGGATATTGCTTTCATAAATATTTATTTGGAGTCAAAGCTTTCAAGTCAAACTTTATTAAAAACATAGTAAAACTAGGTGGATTCAAATCACTTCAACTTGCAAATATGTATGTAAATAAATATTCATAAATATTTTGAAATCCATTAATTAAAAATCATGCTTTAAACAACCCACCATGAATTTCAACAACCTTTAAAAATATAAATAAATAAATTACTTGCAATCCATCAATTCATACATATAAAATTATGTTGTATCAAAATAGACCAATAATCATTAGTTTAACCATGATTCATACTATTAAGTAAAAATTAAAATTACCATAACAAAAATATTACTTGAAATCAAGAGACTTAATTGAAAGAGTTTTTGGACTATATGGATGGAAGAATTCATGGATAAACACCACATAACTTAGAGTAAAGCTTAAAGAAAATAAATATAATTTATCATATAATCAAAATAATTTAGACATGAGAGTGGAAGGAATACTCTCATTGAAACCTTACATACCTGGAAACCGAAGCTTTAGTTGGTACCGGAAGACTTAATGAACACTCTTGAGTCCTAGCTTCTCTCCTTGCCGGAACGTTTTGTGTACTACCCGGAATATATGAATCACCGGAATAGTATTTCTTCACTACTAAGAACTAAAACTATATTTGAGAATGTGTATAGAGAGAAGATTTGCTTGAGAAAGCTTGATGAATAAAATGAGGAAATAAGGTGGGTATTTATAGGTGGGAAAGATGACCTAACAATAAATAAAATAATTATAAATAAAAATCTGAAAATTTAGTGGAATATATTGATGTCATGGATGATGTTAAATGGAGGACAATTTATGTCATGAGTGATGTCAAATGTATCTAGATCTTTCTATGGTAGGTGAAATGAGTTATCTTTGACAGAATACTCTTTTTGGGAGCTGCGTTTGAATAAGATAAATTCCTTATTAGGATTTGGTGTCTTCATAAGAATTGTAGATATGGAAGTATAGTTTCATATCGTTCAAGAATCAACCAATTTGGATAAACCTACAGTGAGATATGATTTTTCTTCTATAAACACTCATTTCCGTAACAGCATCCTACCTTACAAAGATTAATTTATTTGACCTACTTAACCTCCGAATCTTAAATTATGGTCTTCATAAAAGTTGTAGGTAATGCTCTTGTGGTTACTCAGAAATTTGAATCACTCAATTTGGATATTGCTATGAAAATTTATGACCAAAATACAGAGGCTGTATCATGTTTAGGAAAAAATTGAAACATCGTATACAACGTTTTTAGGGGATATTACACTTCTTCATGAGTTTAGTCAAAGGATAGGCTATAATAGAGAAGTCTTTCACAAATCTTCTATAATATCCTAGTAAACCCAAGAAACGTCTTACCTCAGTAGGACATTTGGGAGGTTTTCATTCAACAATTTCTTCAATATTACTAGGATCCACCTTCAAACCGTTGGTAGACACAAAATGTCCTAGAAAAGCCACTTCATTAAGACAAATTCACACTTGGAAATTTTAGCATAAAGTTCTTTCTCCTTGAAAATTTACAAAACAATCTGAAGATTGTTATCATGATCTTTACTACTCTTGGAATATATTAAGATATCATCTATAAACACCACCATAAATTGATCAAGATAAGGCTTAAATACTCGATTCATTAGATTCATGAATATTGCGAAGTATTAGTCAATCTGAATGTCATCACCAAGAATTTATAATGACCATATCGAGTTCTAAAAAATTTTAGGAACGTCTTTCTCTCTAACACGCAATTGGTGATACCCAAACCTTAAATTAATCTTTGAGAATAAATTAGTACCCTTTAGCTGGTCAAAAAAATCATCGATCCTTAGTCGTGGATATTTATTCTTGATTGTTATTTTGTTCAATTGTCTATAATCAATACAAAGTCTAAGAGTAACATCTTTCTTTTTTACAAACAACATAGATGCTCCCTAAGGAGAAATGCTTGGACAAATAAAACTTTTCTCAAGAAGTTCTTGCAATTGATTTTTCAATTCCTTTAATTCTGTTGGAGTGATTCTATAAGTAGTGATAGAAATAGGGGTAGAACCAGGAATAAGCTCGATTGGAAATTCTGGTGGAAACCCAGGAAGATTTTCTGGGAACACTTCAGGAAAATAACACACAGTAAGTATGTCTTTAAGACTAGGACTCTGCAACTGTGTATCAATTATATGAGCAAGATATGCACCACAACCTTGATGAATCAACTTTTTTGCCAAGGCTGCAGAAATAATACTAGATGTCAATGATATTTCACCTTGTAAAATAATGTATGAAAATAAAGGATCCGTACAAGTCACATGCTTGTACTTACAATCCACTACTATATGATATTTATAAAACCAATCCATCCCGATAATAATATCAAAATCGTGGAAAGGCATTTTAATCAAATATGCAGGGAAGAATAGGTTTTGAATCACGAAGGGAAATGTTTTGGTAAATTCGATTAAAAACAACTTGGTGACCCAAAGAACTTTCAACCAGCACATCATAGTTAGGTCTCACAGATTTCACATTTTTAGGAAGAACAAGTGATGAACAAATATAAGAATGTGTAGAACCAAGATCAAATAGTATAAATACAGACAAGCCAAATAAGTAAAATTTACCAACAACTACATCATGTCCCTCTTGATCATCTCTTTGCCTCATAGCATAAGCTCATACAGTAGGTCTTGACCCACTAGTTTGATTTTCTCTACTTGTCCCCACTACTTGGGTGTTTTTAGGTCATGCACCTCTATTGGTTTGAGGAGGATTATTAAAAGGCTTCTAAACTGAGCCTTTAGTGCACAAGGGAGGAACATTATTAGGATTAGGACAATCCTTCACTTTATGATCAAAGCTCCCTCAATTAAAACATGCACCAGAAGCCCTTTTGCAAATACCATAATGATTCTTTCCACATTGTGCATAATTGGGAACACAAGTCTTTCCTTGGCTATAACTTGGAGTACTAGCTGTAGAAATATCTGATCTGTTTTGCTTTTGTTTAGCTGACTTGCTGACAATATCAGCCTTAGAATCATCAAATCATTCCTTTTTGGATGGACCTCCAAGATCTGATCTAGGTTTTCAAAAACTATTCTCATATCCACTAGCTTCTTCCTTATCAAATCTTTCCCAAGCAAAAGTAGCATAAACTAATTTACAAAAGTTCTCATGTTGCTGGACTGCCATATTTTTTCTAATGTAATCATTCAAGTCATATTCAAATATCCTGTAGTTATCTTTTTCCTTATTAATAATACCTCCATTATAACGGAAAGTCTAAGAATTGTTTACTGATATTCAGCAATAGACATGCATGGTTGCCTTAAATTTAGAAACTTCTTTTTCATAGCATCACAGTAAGTAGGCGGGACCTATTTTATACGAAATTCTTTAACAAAATCATCCCAAAGTAAGAACTAGAGGTTTTTCTTTAGTATTTGGCACACTTACCTTTCAGTCACAAGCACCTTCTGTAAGATTGAGATGGCATACTTGAATTTGACAACATCTGAACACTCTAATTGCTCAAGAACCATCTCTTTGCACTCAATCCATTGTTCAGCATCAGTGGGATCAACAATGCCTTCAAACTCAACTCCACCCATTTTCCTCATTTTTTCAAAGTTTATCCCATTGGGATCATATATTGTTTCATCCATGCGGTGGAAAAATTCATCCATCTGTTGGAAAGGAGGATTCATAACTCGAGTACTATGTCTTATGTGAGGATGTGGACCAACTCTTACATCTTGTTAATTTCCCACTTCAGACCCACTATTAAAGGGAACGTAGTGATCCGAGGAATGTCCCAACTCCTTCTAGTGCATAAGATTGGGAATATGAGTGAATTGTACCTTCACGGGCAGCTTCCATAGGTCTATTAGAAGAAGAGGTCATAACTTAATTCCTTCAAAAAGGAAGATCACATTTCATTAAGGGCATGTACATGAATGCATATGCAATCTAAATGCATTAAAGATATTATTGACCATATAGTGAGAAAATAATATAGCCCAAACCTTCAAAAAGGAGGCAAGTATGCAAGCAAATCACAATAAAAATCCTAGAGTCGCATACCTAGCTCTGATACAACCACTTGTAGTGACCTTCTTGGAAGGATGCTACTACATAGAAAGAGAACGTACATAATACTTATGTCAGTTAATGCACTTAATATAAGATATATTTATACAATCTAGTAGTGAAATTTGGCCCCTTTAAAATAGTTAAAGGTATAAAATTTTGTCTTTTTAAAAAATTGCATTTGACCTCAATTGAACCAAATAAAAGTTTCAATTAATGACGGGGTGAATTTTCAAAATATTTAAAGAAAATATCTTACAATACTTCCATTTACCATTCCATACCACTTAAGTTCACGTTATAAAATATTATCAACTTACAAGTACGAAAGTTAACTAGTTCATGCTTCATACAATTATTCCAACTCAAACAGTAAATTTAATACATCACAAGACTTGAATTTACATGCCCTAAAATAATAAAACAAGCAACCAAATTTATGTTACAAACTATGGTGTCATGAATGGATAATCTCTCAAAAATAAATACATAAATACATATACACAAGCACCCCATAGATCATATGCATATCCCAAAACTACTATAAAATATAGATACCTATATGAAAATGTGAATTTCCTCAAAGCTCCCAAAAATTTTATCTCCAATGGCCAACTTCAAGCATCTCCTCAGACATTTCTTATGATAGAAACAACTATCGCTAAGTATAAAGCTTAGTTGTGTAAAACTATAAGTTTGAAGCCTTTAGATTCTCCCGTTACTCTTCTCAGGTCATGAGTAGAACAAATATAAATATAATAAATAAATCAAGTAAGCAAATAAATCACGAGTATCAATTTTGATATTTAAAAGTTTAAGTGTTGAGAATTCTTAGAACCACCTTGAAAGGAGATTAAGTAACAAGGTTTTTCTAATATGTACGTCATGCCGACACACCAAATATGATCAAGTACCAAGAAGGACAAGAGCACTGTACAAGAAGGTTAAAGACCCAATAATTAAGAGAACCAAGAACTATATTAAAAGTGGCTTTTTAGTTTGTGCTTAAAATAGACAACTTGCATACTTAAGACGAACCAAAAATTTAGAATGAAGAAGGAAAAGGATCCAAATCAAGAGGCATACCAATAGTGACAAATTCACAACCACAATAAGGATAAATTCAACAAGAATGTCAAGTGATCGAGCAATCTGTACAAGTGGACGAGTTAAAAAAGTGTCTTGCAAATCTCCAGTGATACCAACACGACAATACAAACTAACAAGAAATAACTAACATACCAAGATAGTCTTCAAAATATACCAGCAGATAACAAGAGTACAAGTACAAATGTATACATAAACCTCATCCTTTTAGCATACAAACAGTCTAACGCAAACTTCAAGAATTCAAATAGTACACCAACCTACGTCTCAAGTTCCTCAACTTGTGCACGATTATAAAAAACCTTGAAAATATGATTAAATATGCTATTCAATTTCCAGCATCTCCATAATATTTACATATAACAAGATTATAATCCAAAAGTAAGCCTACCATATGTAACTAACACTAAGCTACCATAACAGTAATTTTATCCAGCCTAGTACCTTAGGTTGTAACTTAGTTTTGAATATGCAAACGATAAAATTGGACCTTTCAATCGCCTAAAAGTTGTAGATATATGTTTTAACGTTGAAAATATATAATAATTACCTCAAAATAATTTTTGAAAACAACGTTATAATCGAAACACTAATGGTTCACATAGGGGTTTTCTAAAGCATGAATCTGGAAAGAACTTATCCTACCTTGCATCCACTTATTCAAATACATAACATCAAAATTAGGTACTAACATGAACATAAGAGTTGTAGGTATGTGTGTTAGCTTTTTAAAACATATTTATTTACTAAAAAAATAGTCTACACAATGGGATATTCAAGAATTACTAATAGATATACAGATCCAAAAATGGGTTTGATCACTTATCAAGGGTTAAGGTGTGTCTTGAGTTTCAGCTATGTGGAATCTATTTTTCTTGTAATTTTTTGTGACTAACTCATTGTAAGAGACTTATAAATGTAATTTAGTCTCAAATAACCGACCTTCTTAGAGGATCTTCATTAATAAATAATATAGAAATTATATCTATCATAAAAGTTGCTGAAAAAAGGGTGGCTGCCCAAAAAGTCAAAAAGGGTTACCCAACTCCTAAAATATAGCACCTTGATTCTATATTTAGAAGGATATTTAGGTTTCATAGAAATTTACTAATCTACCCTGGTATACTTCTTTATAATACCATAAGGATTTAGGAAAATCGAGTTCTCCCACGTCACAAGGGCCGAGTCAAGGAACTGTAAAGTAGGAGTTGATCCTTTAATCAACAAATAACCTCTTGAAGTGCAAATATTAGATATTATAATCAAGAAATAACCTCTGGAAGTGTGAATATTTTCTTAATTAATTAGGGTCATTATATTACCCCTTCCAAAAGTAGCCTCGAGTCATATTTTATCAGTTTTCAAAGTGAGTTTTGTGATGTTCTTTAAAAAGTTAAGAATTTTGGAAATATTTGAGTTTTGAAGGCTTAGATTATCAAATAATGGTATTTGATGTCATTTATAGTTCCGAGTCTCTAAATGGACTTTCGCCAATTCCATCAGCTCTAGAGTATGAAATTTTGTCCAGAAAAGTTGACAAAATAAAATTCGGTGTAATGTTGAGGATTTGAGGTCCTAAGTTGGAATTTCTTGAAATTTTGATCATACAATTGACTTTGGTCAATAATTAGAGTTTATATTATTGGTTTCGAATTTCGACGACTCTGTTGCATTTGGAGGATAATTTTAGACCTAAAAAGAGTTCATGTGTATTTTTTGGAAGCTCTATGGCATTTTGGTCTTTTGAGACATAGTGTTAGTTTGGTTGCAACATTTTAGATTTTGGATCATGAAGACCTCAAATTCAAATTCTAATAGTTCTATTGGGCCTGCAATATTGAATTTAGTATAGTAGCATATATGGTTTGTGTGTACAGGATTTCGAATGAATTTTGCAGATCTATTCAGAGACTTTGTGACGGAATTGAATTTTTAGGCTATTTTTCCCTTTTACTCAAATTTCATGATTTTGTTGTCATTAGTTATGTAATTTAATTGTGAATCACTATTTGAATAGATTATGATATTTTAGACTCTATTTGAAAAGGGAAAGCTCAAGTTAGTGATTGACAGAGTATCGATTAAGGCAAGTGAATCTAAAAGCCCATACTTCTTGTGGATTACATAAACTTGCTTCGTTATAGGTGTTGGTGAGTAATGGAAATAAGGTTTGGGGATAATAATCATATGAATTGATCTTAATGAAGGATTGGGGTAATAAATGAAATATGTATGCTATGATGTTGATCAAAAATATGAACTCCTTGATTTGAACTTGACATGAACTTGGTGAAATGCTACGATAGCCAAAATGTGATTATGAATTCGATGAAATTTTTATATTTTCATTGTTGATTACAGGAAATTCTTGGATGTACATGCTCACTAGTTGATCTTGAATATGATAAAGAGGTAATTAAATGAAGATTTGATGACTTATAATGATGTACTTATTGATATTGATATATTATTGATAGTGTGATGTGAGTTGCGTTGATATGCATTATATTGTAACTTTGGACACTATCATTCTCTCATTATTTGTGTAAACATACTTATTTGCATTGGTTTTGGAACAATGTGATGAGACTTAATTGATGATAATGCCGATGGAAAATGGTTTCGGCAAATTGATACCTATGCCAATGGGAAATGGTTCCGATGGACTGATACATATGCCAATTGGAAATGGTTCCGATGGACTGATACATATGTTGATGGAAAATGATTTTAGTAGATTGATTCTTATGTCATTGGGAAATGGTTCTTGCAATTGATTATTACATCAATAGAAAATGGTTATAGTGGATACATGGTCCTTGTGTGGAAATATGTATTCTAGTCTGTTAGACAATGGATATGTACTATTAGGACAGACATGCATCACTATAAGTGAAATCACATTGCATCTTATCTATCATCATGAATTTATGTATATGCCCCTCATGTCTTTGTGTTTTGATATATTTGATACTAATATCACTTATTTGGTGATGATGATGTGCAATTGATTATCTATGTGTTATATGAATTATGTAGAATAGGTTGGGCTGATTTCTGTGTAGGCTGTAGTTAAGGATCTTCATTTGGGATGAAAGGAGTTCTAGTATCTTTTAGATTTATTTGGTTTTGTTAGTTATCATGCTGAGTATTGTGTTATTTGGTACTCTCTCCTCGCTATCTATACTTGTGTAGTTTCCAGCTCAGACAATAACTCTATTCATTCCTTCATCCAAGGCCAGTGCTAGAAGATAGTTGTCTGATGTTGACAATCTCTTTGTTTCCTTTTATTATTATGTTTTTTTCTATTCGAGTGATAAAGACATTGATACCTATACTTATTTTCAATTCTATTATATAAAAGGCTTGTCCATGTGACAACCAGACCTTTTGGGGTACTGTTTTTTGATTAGGACTTTTGCTTTTATATACTGATCTATCTATTTAAAATATTCTACTTTATTTTCCATAAATATTGGGTTTTAGGCTAACTTGTTCAGTGGGAATGGATAAGTACCATCACACTTGGATTTGGGTCATGACAAATAGTATTAGATCCCCAAGTTTATAGGTCTCACATGTACAAGCCAATTCTAAGTAGAGTCTTGAGGATCGATATGGAGATTTTTGTACTTCTCTTTGAGAGTCTATGAAGACTTCATGTGTGTTTATAATCAGAGTGTCACATGTTGTTTTGGTAGATGGTAAGGACCAGAACTTTAGTTATGGGTAGAAAGGAGGCAGTACCCGAGGCAGTGGTTAAGACCCTAGCTAGGGGTAGGGTTTGAGGTAGAGGTCATGCCCAAGGTTGTTCTAGATAGGCTTTCCTAAAGCCACATGTTGAGGTTGGTGAGGACCAGGTTCCTCTAGGATTCGCAGCACCATTATTTTAGGAGACCTTATTGAGGATGTTGGGTGTGTTGGAGAGTTTTACTAAGTGCTGCAGGTACGTCATATGGCTCACAGACTATAGTCGGGGCACAGACCCCCAAGAAGCATCAGGTCTAAGTCATTTAGGATCAGGTGGGTCAGCCACTGTTGGTTCCCACACAAGTTGTCGGTGCATAGGTTGAACCAGATATAGTTCTGATAATAGATGATTAGAAGTGGTATGAGAAGTTTTAAAAGATGAAACCACCCCAGTTTCAGTGTGGTAGGAGCAAGGATGCTCATAAGTTCTTTATGTTGTGCCATGATATGCTTGAGGCAGTGAGCATTATTGATGACTGAGGTATTTGTTTTGTTTCACTCCAACTCCATGTGTCATCCAGTGAGTGGTAGAGGAAATTTATGAGTTGTAGACCTATGAGATCCCTTCTAGTAGAGTAGGGTGATTTTTCTAGTACTTTTGAGGATTGCTTCATTCCATGGATCTTACATGATAAGAAAGGTTGAGATTTGAGTGTTTAAACCAAGGTGGTAAGTCCATTGCCAAGTATGAGGTGGAGAGATTCTGAAGGTTTGTGAGAGGGTTGACTAACTATATTTGATCATATGTTGTTAGATAAGCAAGTGAGGGGGCTTCCTTCAAGTCCATAGTGAGCACCGACAAGGAGGTGAAATTGATGGTCAGAGAGGATTTTGGGGGACCCAGAGAGGGCCTATTCTAGTGGTTAGTTTTTTCATACCTCATCTGTAGGTAGAGGTTTGCACCCAGGTGGTAGTTCATATCTGCATTAGATACCTGTTCATGCTTTCATGCCAGTAATTAAGGGTGGACAGGTAGCTCAAGGATCCCACGATTCAGGTCGAGGTTGCTATGGTATTTCATCTAGTTTATCACAATAGTCCTCCTACCCGAGATCCTATTATAGTTGTGGAGATCCAAGTCATTTGATATGATAGTGCACTCTACATACTCATTTAGGGTCCCAGTATACTTATTCAACAGCTCTAGAAAGGGATTCGGTGCCTCTGTCTAGAGATTAGGGTAGAGGTCAGCCGGGTAGAGGTGTATAGTATTTGGTAATGGTCTTGTAGTTTTGCAAGGTAGAGGAGCGGTGTAGGCTAGTGGTGGTAGGGGAGATCAATGCTATGCTTTTTCATGGAAACTTGAGGCTGAGGCTTTTGAATAAATTATTACAGATATCGTTCTGATTCGCCGTCGACCTGCATCTGTGTTATTTTATATCATCCTAATACGCCATCGACCTGCATTTGTATTATTTGATCCTGGATATATATTATCTTATGTGTCTACTTATTTTCTATTTGGATTTTATTTGATTTCTGATCGCATGCATGTGCCTGTTCAAGTTTCTACACTTATGGGTGAGCCCTTAGTATTGGATTGATGTATCAATCTTATCTTCTTCATTGGACGTGTATGATATTTGGGTAGACATGATTAGTTTTAGGATAGTAGAATTTTATGTGATATTAGGTATGGATTGGATTTTTTCTTATTGTGATATTATTGAATTGTATGCTAAGACGGTTACCTTAGTGATACCTAGTGTCCTAAAGATCGAGTAAAAGGGTACTAGTGGCTCTTATCCTAGTAAGGCCATCTTTTATATCCATGACCAAAGATTGATTGATAGAGGGTGTATGTCTTATTTGGATTTTATTCGAGATACTTGAGTTGAGTCACCTTCTATGGACTTTATCCCTATAGTTAAGGAGTTTCTCGATGTGTTTCCTGATGATCTTCCTCAAGTTCCTCTAGATAGGGATATTGACACTGCTATTTACTTGGAGCTGGTTACTAAGCCCATATCTATTCATCCATATTGTATGGCTCTAGGTAAGTTGAAGGAATTGAAGGATCAACTATAGGACTTGTTGAGTAAGGCTTTTGTTTGCCCTAGTATGTCATCTTGGGGTGCATGGGTTCTATTCGTGAAGAAGAAGGATGGGTCTATGAGGATATGCATTGATTATAAATAGTTGAACAAGGTGACTTTCAAGAACAAATATCCTCTTCCTCGTATTAATGATTTATTTGACTAGCTTTAGGTAGCAGCTTTGTTTTCTAAGATAGACTTGGGATCTCGTTACCATCACCTGAGGATTAGGCCCTCAGATATTCCTAAAATAACTTTACGAACCCATTATGATTATTACAAGTTCCTTGTTATGTCTTTTGGGTTGACTAACACCCCAACTACGTTCATGGAGTTGATGAATGGGGTGTTTCATCTATATTTAGATTATTTTGTGATTGTTTTCATTAATAATATCTTGGTGTATTCCAAGATTGAGGAGGATCGTGCTTATCATTTAATGTCGGTGCTTTTGAAATTCAGAGAGCAGAAGTTAGATGCAAAGTTCTCCAAATGTTAGTTTTGGCTTAATTTTATGGCATTTCTAGGTCATGTGGTGTCCAAGGATGGTATTTAGGTGGATTCGGCCAAGATTGAGGTAGTTAGAGGATGGACTATGCCTATTTTCCTACTGATATTTGGAGTTTTATGGGGTTGGCTGACTATTACAGCTGCTTCATGTAGGGATTCTCTACTATTGTGACTTTTTTTATTAGAATGACTCAGAAGGTAGTAGACTTCTATTGGTCTAATGAGTGTGAGGTGAGCTATTAAAAGATCACGACTTCATTGACTACAACTCCTATTTTGACCTTATCTGAGGAGGGTGTGGACTTCACCATGTATTGTGATGCTTCTAGAGTTTGTTTAAGTGGATTTTTGATGCATAAAGGGAAGGTTGTTGCCTATGCTTCTAGACAGTTGAAGGTTCATGAGAAAAACTACCCTACTCACGATTTGGAATTAGTAGTGGTGGTGTTTTTGTTAAATATATGGCATTATTACTTGTACGGTGAGTATTGTCATGTATTCACTGATCACCGGAGCCTTCAGTACATCTTCAGTCAAAGGCATCTGAAAAAACCCTAATATTGATCGCTTGAGTTACTGAAGGACTATGACATGACTATCTTGTATCATATGGAGAAGTCCAATGTGGTGGCCGATGTTTTGAGTAGGAAATCTCCTAGTATGGGGAGTCTTGCCGCAATTAGTGTTTATAGGAGGCCCTTGGCTAAGGATGTTCAAAGGTTAGCCAACAACTTCATCCAATTGCGGGTATCAGAGGAGAGTGGAGGTATTTTTTGCTTTTATTGAGTCTCACTCTTTATTAGTTGAGAAGATTTGGGAGTGACAGTTTGATGATGAAAAGTTATTCCTTATAGGAGAGAAGGTGTTGAGGGGTGAACCCAAGGAGGCTAGACTTGATTCAAATGTTGTTTTGAAGATTTAGGGTATGATTTTTGTATCCAAGATGTGTGACTTGATTAGATTGATTCTAGATGAGGCTCATTGTTCTTGATATTCTATTCACCTGGGTACAGCGAAGATGTATCATGGTCACAGTCAGCACTACTGGTTGTGTAGGATTAAGAGGGACATTGCAGAGTTTGTGTCCAAGTATTTGACTTGTCAACAAGTCAAGTGTGAGCACCAACGGCCTAGAGGTGTGACTCAAAGGATGCGTATTCCTACTTGAAAGTGGGAGCGAATCACCATGGACTTTATTTTCGGTTTGCCTACTACCGTGGGTGGTTATGATTCCATTTGTGTAGTTGTTGATAGACTAACCAAATCTGCCCATTTTATTCCAGTTCTGGTGAAGTATGACATAGAAGCAAAACTAGTTGTACATTTGTCAGATTGTTCAGCTTCATAGGTGTCTATATCTATTATTTCTGACTTGGGTACTATACTTCATACGAGTATAACTTTTCACCCACAGACTGATGGATAGTCCTAGCTAATGATTCATGTGTTGGAGGATATCTTAGAGCCTAAGTTATTAATTTTGGTGCTAAGTGGGATCAATATTTTCCCTAAGCAGAGTTTGCCTACAACAACAGTTATCACTCCAATATTCAGATGGACCAATTTGAGGTTTTATATGCTAGGTGGTGTCGATCTCCTATTGGTTGGTTTGATTTTGCTGAGATGGACTCTTTAGACACAAACTTGCTTAGAGATGAAATGGGGAAGGTTTGTATGATTCAGGATAGGCTCTTAACAGGCCAGAGTAGGCAAAAGAGCTATGTAGATAAGAGAGTTCGACCATTTGAGTTCATGAAGGGTGATTATGTTTGGCTCTGAGTGTCGCCTATGAAGGGCGTGATGCTGTTCGAGAAGAAGGGTAAGCTTATCCCTCAGTTCATTATCGCATTTGAGATTTTGGTGCGAGTGGGAGAGGTTGCTTATAGGTAGGAGGACTTTCCACCTAGATTATCAGCGGTACATCCTATTTTCCATGTTTCCATGCTCTGAAAGTATGTTCCGGATGGTTCCCATGTGATTTTCCTTGATTCGATATAGTTGGGTCCACATTTGACATTTTAGGAGGAGCCTATAGCCATTCTAGATAGGCAGGTCTATAAGCTTTTCATAAGGACATTGCTTTAGTGAAGGTACAGTGGAGGCATCATTCTATCGGAGAGGCGACTTGGGAGAAGGAGGATGACAAGCGTGCCTAATATCCCCCATCTTTTTTAGGTTCCAATTACTTTCTTTTACTTTATATTCGAGGATGAACATGGTTTTTAATGGTAGATAATGTAATGACCCTGAGGATTATTTTTGGTAAGGTTTGCAAAATGGCCATTTTAACCCTCTCGGTAATTTCCCCAAGTCATGTTTAATCAGTATTCAAAGTCAGTTTTGTGAAGTTCTTCGAAAAGTTAGAAATTTTGGAAAGATTTTAATTTTGAAGGCTTAAGTTATCAAATAGAGGTATTTGGTTTCATTTGGAGTTCTGATCCTCGAAATAAAAATACATTGATTCCATCAGCTCCAAAATGTGGAATTTGGTTTAGGAGTGTTGATAGAATCAGATTCAGGGTTTGATCGAGAATTTGAGGTCCTAAGTAGGAATTTCTTGAAATTTGATCATAGAGTTGAGTTTGGTCAACAATAGTAGTTCGAATGCTCAGAATTCAATTCTGATTACTCTATTGGATTCACGGGATGATTTTAGACCTAAAAAGAGTTTTTGTGTATTTTTCGGAAGCTTTGAGGGTGTTTCAGTCTTTTTGAGGCATAAAGTTAGTTTGGTTTTGAATTTTTAGATTTTGGGTCACGAAGACCTCGAATTCAAATTTTAATGGTTCCATTGAACCCAAAACATTGAATTTAGTGTTATAGTATATATGATTTGTGTCTACGGTATTTTGAAGGAATCCCAAGGGTCGATTCAGAGACTTTGTGAAATTTTTGAGTTGTTGGTTTTGGTTCCTTCGGCTTTGCAAAGGTGGTGTCGCTTTAGCAACCTCCTCTTTAGCAGAGACCCATCGAAAAAGAGAAGGGAGTGATATTTTTGTGTTCTTTACAAAAGAGACCCTAATTTCGCAAAAACGATGGTCACAAAAGCAACCCTGTGTCGCTTTTGCGACATCTGAGAGGGGTTTAGCCGGGGTTTATGTTATTTCTTTCATTTTTAAGGCCCAAAAGCATGAATAGGAGATTGTTGAAGTGAACTTTCTTTGCTAATTTATTGGGAAAGTTATCCTAACCTTAAACCTTGATTACCCATTGATTATTTAGAGATCTTAACATTAAATTTTGGATTTTGGTATTAAAGAATTGGGGTTTTGTTCAAGAATATAAGGTTTTAATAAAATGATGATTTTTTAGTTGGTTTCAACTCCATTTTTTGAAATGGTTTTTGGTAATGAGTTCCCAATTATTTGGGGATCATTTTCATCCAAAATTTCTCGGATTTAAATCCCATTTTCGTAATCGTATATTTGAGCCTTTTAGTTGAATTTCATGATTTTGGTGTCATTATTTTCATAAATTGATTGTGAATCACTATTTGAATAGATTGTGGTATTTCAAACTTTATTTGGAATGGGAAGGCTCAAGTTAGTGATAGATAGAGTATCTATTAAGGCAAGTGAACCTCTAAAACCATGTAAATCTTGTAGCTTGCTTGAACATACTTTTGTATAGGTATTGGGGAGTAGAGGGAATAAGGTTTGGGGATGATAATCATGAAGATTATGTGTAATGAAAGATCGAGGTAATAAAAGAACTATGTGTTCTATGATGTTGATCGAAAATGTGAACTCTATTACTTGAACTTGACATGAACTTGATAAAATGCTATGATAGACAAAATGTGATTATGAATTTGCTGAAATTCTCATTTGCTTATTGTTGATTATGGGAATTGAATTGGACATACTTGCTCACCGATCAATCATAAATGTATTAAAAGAGTATTGAAATTGAGACTTGATGACATTTAATGATGTAAATTATGTACTTGTTGATGTTGATATATGATTGATAGTGTAACGTGAATTACATTGATATGAATTGCATAGTGACTGTGGACACTATCATTCTCTCATTATTTGTGTGAACATGCTTATTTGCATTAGTTCTGGAACACTGTGATAAGACTCATTTATTGACTATGCCGATGGAAAATGGTTTTGGCAGATTGATACCTATGCCGATGGAAAATGGTTCTGGCAGATTGATTTTTGCCGATAGAAAATGGTTCTGGCGAATTGATACTTATGTTGATCAGAAATGATTCTAGAGATTAATGATGATGCTGATGGGAAATGGTTTTGATGGATACATAGTCCTTGCGGACCCCATGGGTTCCGATCTAATATGCAGTGAATGTGTATTACTAGGACAGACATGCACCTCTCCATGTGACATCAACTTGTATCTTATCTATCATTGTGAAGTTGTGTATATGCCCCTTGTGTATTTGTTTTTGATATATTTAATATTGATATGACTTATTCGGTGATGATGATGAGCTATTGATGATCTTTGTGCTATATGAACAATATATGTTGGGCTGATTTTTGTGCAGGTTGTAGTTGAGGAGGTTCAGTTGGGATGAAAGGAGTTCTAGTATCTTTTAGATTTATTTGGTTAAGTTAGTTGGCTTGTTGAGTATTGTGTTGTTTGATACTCACTCTTTGCTATCTATACTTGTGTAGGTTCCCATCTCGGAGAGTGACTCTATTTTCATTTCTTCATCCAGATAATGACACTTGAGAAGTAGTTGTTCGATGTCAGCGATCTCCTTGTTTGCTTTTATTATTATGCTTTGTTCTATTCGAATGATAAAGACATTGAGACTTGTACTTATTTACATTTATATTGTTTTAGAGACTTGTACATGTGACAACTAGTCCTTTGGGGGTATTTTAGTTGATTAAGACTTCTACTCTTATATACTTATCTATCTATTTAAATTATTCCACTTTATTTTTGTAAATGTTGTGGGTAAGTGCCATCACACCCGGATTCGGGTCGTGACACAACATATCTTCCAAAGTCTTAATAGTACGCTTGGCTTGACCATCAGTCTAACAGTGAAAAGTTATACTAAGATAAATTCAAGTACCAAGACCCTTATCAAATGACCTCAAAAACTGAGAAGTAAACTGAGCACCTCGGTCTGAAATAATAGATAAGGGAACCCCATAAAGCTTAACCAATTCTCAAATGTAAAGTCTAGCATAATCCTCGACTAAATAAGAAATTTTAACGGGAAGAAAATGTGCCAACTTAGTCATTCGGTCAACAATAACAAAAATTAAATCATGTGTCCTAGGAGTACGAGGCAAACCCGTAATAAAGTCCATATTCAAGTCTTCCCAATTCCAAGTAGGAATCTCATTATCTTGAGCTAAACCTCCCTATTTCAGTGCTCAACCTTCACTTGTTTAAAATTAGGACACTTAGCCACAAACTCCGCAATATCCTTTTTCATGTCATCCCACCAATACACCTCTCTTAAATCACAATACATCTTTTTGGATCCCGAATGACTAGAATACCGCAAAAGACAAGCCTTGAACAATATCATTTCCCGCAAGCCATCAACATTGGAATCACAAAATCAAACTTGGTATCAAAGTACACCATTTCCTTTTGGGAGAAAGCCTCAACGTATTTTTAAGAAACCGCTTTCTTAAACTCACATCTTGCTTTGCCTTCACATCTGCCACAAGAGATGATTCTGAAACATTATGAACAACTACACCAGCATCCTCAGAATCAACCAAGCGAACACCCAAATGAGCAACTCTATGTACATATCAAACTAACTCCTTCTTTCCATCCTCAATATGGGCAACACTGGCTCTTCTATAAAGGTCAGACGTTCATCCAACTCAATCGAATCATACTAGACCACATGAGACTCATCTAGAACATACTTCTGCAGCATCAAAATATGAAAGACCGAGTAGATAGATGATGATGTTGGAGGTAGGTGTAACTCATAGGCAACCTCTCCGATTGTCCACAAAATCACAAATGGCCCTATAGACCTGGGGTTGAGTTTGCCCTACCTCCTAAATTTCATCACACCATTAGTGGGTGATGCCCGAAGAAATACTCGATCACCAACACCAAAACATTAAGCAGGGCGTCTATGATCAGCATAACACTGGTTCCTACTCTGAGTTATCCTCAGACTATTCTGAATAACCCAGACTCTAGCTAGACTCTCCTGAAGTAAATTTGTATTGTGCTGCCCAGGCACTGAAGATTCAAACCAACCAATTGGAGAGAGATAACATGTACTATACAAGGGCTCGAATGAGGCACTTTGGATACTTGAGTGGTAATTGTTAGTGTATGCAAACTCCACCAAAGGAAAAAAAATGGTCCCACTGACTCCCAAATTCCAATATACAGGCTCACAACATATCTTCCAAAACTTAAATAGTGTGCTCTGACTGGACATCAATCTGTGGGTGGAAAGTGGTGCTGAGATTAACTCAGGTGCCCAACTCTCTCTGAAAAGCCCTCCAAAAGCTAGAAGTAAATTGAGAACCTCAGTCTAATATAATGGATAATGGTACCTATGAAGATGGACTACCACCTAAATATAAACATGAGCTAACCGCTTTGTACTGAATTTAGACTAAAACGGGAAAAAGTGAGCTGATTTGGTAAATCAATCAAAAATGACCCAAATGTTATCAATACCCCTGGATATATGAGTCAATCCCATCATGAAGTACATGGTGATACGCTATTATTTCCACTCAGGGATGGGTAATCTCTGAAACTCTCCACCAGGCCTTTGATGCTCTACTTCATCTGCTGGCATCTCAAACAAAAAGACACATAGTCATCAATATCCCTCCTTATACCATACAACTAGTAGTATTGCCTCAAGTCATGATAAATCTTCTTGGTGCCCGAATGGATAGAGTATCTGGAATGATGGACCTCACGAAGGATCAACTAAATCAAACCTCCCACTCTAGGAATGCATAGACGATCGTCAAACCACAATACTCTATCTAAATTAATATAAGCCTTCCCACTCTCACACTGCAATACTCGGTCTCTTAGCTCTATCACTAACTCATCCTCAACCTATCAGGCACGGATCTAATCAAAAAAAGAACACTAAGCCCCCACAAAGGCTAATATCCATTTGGAGTCAAAAATATCCAATCGAATAATCATGTTGGCTAAAGACTGGACGTTCAAAGCTAAAGGTTGCTCGATAGTAGGAAAATAGGCTAGGCTACCTATACTCTTTTCCTTCTGGCTCAATACAACTACTACTAAATTCGCCTTGCCCGGATGGTAGAGAATTAAGAGATCATAGTCTGCCAAAAGCTCAATCTAGCACCGTTGTCTAGAATTAAGATCCCTCTAACTCATGATATATAGTAGGCTATGGTGATCTGTATATATCTCACAATAGACCCTGTACAAGTAGTTCCTTCACATCTTGAGCGTGAAAACTACTGCTGCCAACTCTAGATCATGAGAGGGGTAGTTGCACTCATTTTCTCTTAACTGCCTAGAGGCATATGCAATAACTCGTCCCTTCTACATTAAAACAAACCCTAGAATGACACAAGATGCATCAAAATACACTGTAAATCCCTCGCCCTCAACTGGAGGAGTAAGGATATGAGTGGTAGTAAGAAACTCCTTGAGCCTTTGAAATCTCAACTCCACTCCTCAAACCACACAAATAGGATATTTTGATAGGTCAACTAGGTCCATGAGGCTGCAATGGTAGAGAACCCTTGACAAAGTCCAGAGAAAAATGCTTAAATGATGCATATGCTTTTCCCTACTCCGTGTGTACACTAAGATGTCATCGATGAACACAATCATAATAGAATCAAGATAGATCCTGAATACTTAGGTTATCAAATCCATAAAGGCGGGAGGGGCATAAATAAGACCAAATAACATCATAAGAAACTCATAGTGGCTAGAGCGAGTCTGAAAAGCAGTCTTAAGGATGTCTGCAACCCTAATCCTTAACTGATGGTAAATGGATCTCAGATCAATCTTAGAAAATATGGCAGCACCCTATGGATGATCAACAGTTCATCAATGTAGGGCATGGGGTAACGGTTCTTCACCATCACTTTATTCAACTTCCTATAATCAATTGCAGTTCTGTTTTATCTCATCCTTCTTCTAAACAAACAGGACAGGATCCCCCACATCGATACACTAAGATGGATAAAACTCTTACCTAGGAAGTCCTTAAGCTGATTACTAAGCTCCTGGAGCTCTGCGGGAGCCATCCGATAAGGTAGGACTGAGATGGGATTAGTGACCAGCTCCAAGTCTATGGTAAAATCAATATCTATCTCCGTAGGTAGCCCAAGTAGGTTGGTAGAAAATAAATCAATGAAATCTTAAACAATAGAAACAGAATCAATAGAGGGTGCCTCATTGATACATCCTGGACATAGGCTAAATAATCTAGACACCTCATAACAACCAACCTCAGAGCTCTCATAAAAGATATAATCCCCATGGGTGTGCAGCTAAAAGAACCCTCCTAGAAAACTGGAGAAATACTGTGCATGTCTAAGCTTATGATTGTGTCATAGCAATCCAAAACCACGTGGTGAGGAGATCATTAGTCCATGCCTAGAATAATATAAAAAAACCAGCATATCAAGTAAAATAAGATCTGCCTGGGTATCAAGCCCCTTAATATTCATCACACATGATCTACAAAGTTGATTCACTACTAAAGAATCTCCTACTAGGGTCGAAACAAGTAATGGTACCATTAAAGCTAAGAACTAATACCCAAATGGTGAGAAAAATATATGGACACATATGAATATGAAGAACCTGGGTCAAATAAAGCTGAATCATTCTACTGGCATTTAAAAATAGTACATGTGATAATATCATTTGATGTCTCAGTTTTCGCCCATAATGGAGTAGAATAGAAGTGACCCTATCAACCTATGCCACGACCGTCGGTCCTACCACCCAACCTTCCTTCCCGTAGACCTCCTCAAATACCATGGTGGATTCCTCTACAGCCCTAACTCTGGTCTTTGCCTATAAGTAGAGGAGGCACTGTTGATATCGGTCTAGCTCAACGGGGGAACTTTCTAGACCAGTGATCAAGTGAACTGCAATCAGAACACCCTAAAGATCAAGGCCCTGTAATAACCCAATCGTAGTAGGAAGGGAGCAAATTTGATCCCCTCGAGCTCTGGCCCGCACTAGAACCACCTTGATGGGGTTGGTTGCCATCTGAAGCTAGTATAGCCACCAAAATAGGTGAGGTGGGCTGACCCTACTGATATTTATCCTCTAGAACCTCTGACAAGGACTGTCATAGCTATCCCTACCCCTATTCTAGAACCCATTATAGCTACCCTAATGTCTGGCCCTCTTATCGCTGCCTCATTGGGCTTCGTGGTAAATATGCTCCATGGTAAGGGTTTGATCAACAACATCAAGAAATGAACATCCCACTGAAACCAAGTGCTCTATCTCTAACGTCAATTGATACCTCAACCCATGCATGAAGCATCGTACCTTCTCCTCCTCGATGGGTATAATCATAGTAGCTTAAACTAAAAGCTGATGGGATTTGGCCATACTCTAAGACCATCATAGGGCCCTGTTGTAGCCTTGTAAATCAATCCTAGAGTCGGTCTCTAACACTCCTAGGGATATATCTGGCTAGAAAAGCCTCTGAAAACTTAGTCTATGATAAGGGAGACAACCAAGCTGCTCTAGAATGTAAATAGGAGTGACACCACTACCGGGCAAGGCTCTATAATTGGTGAGCAGTGAAATCAATTCCCCTGGACTCCACAAGGCCTAAAGACCATAGTTGATTATGGCAAGTAGTCAAAAACTCTATAGCATCCTCCCTACTTGCTTTTGAAAATATCAGAGGTGACAATCTCTAGAATATCCCTAACATCTTTTGCTTTAGTAATATGATAACACCCTCTAGGGCAGCTGGTTGGGGTGCTATAGGTGTTGAGAGAAGCTCAACCTCAGGAATTGGTGGTGCAGGCTTATTCGGCGGTGATGGCATATCAGGAGCTGGTGTTGGGTCCTAAAGTATAACCCTAATAACTATGAGAAATTGTGCAATGGTCGCATGTAGAGATGGAGTCATGACCAAGTGTAGCTGGGCTCTCCCAATCCTAGCCCCTCCGGCTGAGGAGTAGGAAGGGCACTCTGGTACTCCTCTACATTCTCTGGAGCCATATCTCCGTCTAGGGCTGGTGCTACACCCCTACCTCTGCCTCGGATGACCTTTGGGCCTATCCAGGGCTCTATTTGCCAGTCCTAGCAGGTCATCACCACTATTAGTACCATGCGTACCAGCCAACCTTGTGAAAAAATAAAGAAAATAAGATTTCATGAAACCAATAAGACACATTGTATGAGGTGACACAACCTAGAGAAATTTCCTAGCGATATTATGTAGCCTCCTGAATATAGGTTACGAACGTCTCTGCAGTGATCCATAGGACTTTACTAGATGTTAGCTCTGTACAAGTGAGATCATAGTACCTGAGGCTCTGATACTAACTTATCACGATATAATTTCTCAGGTCATAATGATACCTACTATAACCCACAAATAGTAAGCCAACCTAGTAACACATATTAGCTAGTAATGGGTTTAAGAGTAGAAACTAAACAAGAATAAGAAATTCTAACATAACAGCACAAATAAGCAGAAGACAAACCAAAATACATATATACAACTAATCCCTCCCAGAACCTGGAGGTTAGTAGTATAGAGCTACCACAAAATAAAAAGATAGGTACAAGTCCCAATAGTTGATCATAAACAAATACAAAAACTAGCTAGTATCAAAATGCAAAAGATGGGTCACCTAGCCT
Source organism: Solanum dulcamara (assembly GCF_947179165.1). Taxonomy (NCBI): domain Eukaryota; kingdom Viridiplantae; phylum Streptophyta; class Magnoliopsida; order Solanales; family Solanaceae; genus Solanum; species Solanum dulcamara. The sequence goes on from NC_077245.1 coordinate 56,341,028, forward strand.
ATCATCTCTCTTCTCTTTGAGCTGCTGCAACTTATAAAGACATACTTGTATGGTGCACTTTCTCTTCATGGACACACTTGGTATGAAAGGACTAAAAAGGACTAAAATGACAAAAACTTTCTCGACCCATGCGAAATAGAAGTCTTGTATACTTGCTCTTCTTCAATTTAGCTATGTGTGATACGTAGCTTACTTGAATAGGACTAGTGTAGATTGCTTTTTCTATTCTCATGGAAAGGGAGAGTCTCCCTCATTTATTTTTTTCTTAGTCGCATTGTATCGAGAGGAGTCCTCTCATAGGTTTACGACTTTACTAGTTACTAGTTAGCATCTTTTTGTATCAGGGATAAGTTAGCCGACCTCAGAAGGTTAGCCAACTTATGAACAAACTTAGGATCGGAGGTAAGGTTTTATGTCTCCCTCCTTATATCTTTATGTTTATTTATGATAAGGCTTGGGGGTGCTGCTCAACCCCTGACTATGCATGAGAGGTGGGAGCCTCATGTAGGGTCTGTTCCCATTAAAAAAAATAAAAAAAAATTGAGCAGTGAATTGAGCTCCCCTATCTGAGATGATAGACAAAGGAACTCCATGCAGTCTAACAATCTCTCAAAAATACAGTCTAGCATAATACTTTACGGTGTCCATAGTCTTAACCGATAAGAAATGGGTTGACTTGGTCATCTTGTCCATAATCACCCAAATAGAATCATATTGTCTGCGAGACCGTGGCAAACTGTAATGAAATCCATATTTATCATCTCCCACTTCCATTCTGGAATTTCTATATTATGTGCCACTCTACAAGGACTTTGGTGCTCTATTTTAACTTGTTGGTAGGTTGGGCACTTAGACACAAACTTTGCTATATTTCTCTTTATTCCACTCTACCAATATACTTCTCTCAAGTTATGGTACATCTTTGTAGAACCTGGATGGATGGAGTACTTGGAGTTATGAGCCTCCTCCATGATCCTCTCTCGAATACCATCAATGCTTGGAACACATAATCTGCCTTGGTACCTCAACACTCCATCTCCCCCTTAGCAAAATCCAATACATTTTTCTTGTGAACATCATCTTTCAGTTAGAGGAGAATGGGATCTTGATCTTTCTTTTTTTTCACCTCTATAACTAGAGATGATTCAGCCTCATTTCGAACAATGGTACCATCACTAGAGTCAATAAGTTGGACTCCCAAATGTGTAAGCCTATGTACCTCTGTAGCCAATTCTTTCTTTCCCTCTTCTACATGGGTTTTTATCTCTATAGATAGCCTACTAAGAGCATCAACAACCATATTGTCTTTACTTGAGTGGTAGAGAATGCTCATATCATAATGTTTGAGCAACTTAAGCCATCTTCTTTGCCTCAGGTTCAACTTGTTTTAAGTAAACACATATTGCAGGCTCCTATGATCTATGAACACGTCAATATGCACACCATAAAGATAATGACGCCAAATCTTGAGAGCGAACACTATGGCTGCTAACTCAAGGGCGTGAGTCTGGTAACTTCTCTCATGAATCTTAAGTTGTCTGGAAGCATATGCAATAACCTTGACCTTCTGTATTAACACATAACCCAATCCAACTCTGTATGCATCATAATATAAAACAAAACCATTTGTTCCTTTAGGTAGAGATAGCATTAGAGCAATAGTCAACCTCATTTTTAACTCTTGAAAACTCTTCTCACAAGCATCTGACCATTGAAACTTAGCCTTATTTTGAGTTAGCTTCGTCAATGGTGAAGATATGGATAAGACCCTTCAACAAATCTATGGTAGTAGCCGGCCAAACCTAAGAATCTTCTTATATCAGTTGGGGATGTGGGCCTTGGCCAGTTCTTAACCGCTTTAATGTTTTGCGAATCAACTCGTATACCCTCGTCGGATATAACGTCGACTAAGAATGTTATGAAAGTAAGCCAAAATTCACACTTTGAAAACTTAGCATACAACTCCATATCCTTGAGAGTCTGAAGAACAATTCTGAGTTGATTAGCATGCTTCTCCTCACTCCTTGAATAGATCAATATATCTTTTTTAAATACAATCACAAATATGACCAAATCTTATTTGAACACTCTATTCATTAAGTCTATAAATGTTGCAGGAGCATTGGTCAAACCAAAGTACATAACAAGGAGCTCAAAGTGACCATACCAAGTCTGAAAGGAAGTCTTTGGGAGTCACATTCTCTCACTTTCAACTGATGGTAGCCTGATCTGAGGTCTATCTTTGAGAAGCAAGTGTCACCCTAAAGTTGGTCAAACAAATCCTTTATCCTGGAAAGGGGATACTTGTTCTTTATGGTGATCTTATTCAGTTGACGATAGTCAATGCACATTCTCAATGATCCATCATTCTTTCACACGAATAGGATAGGAGTTCCCCAAGGTGAGAAAGTTATTCTTTTAATTCTTTCAACTCGACATGAACAATTTTATATGGCGGAATAGAAATATATTGTGTATCAGGAAGGACATTAATCCTAAAGTCAATCTCCTTATCAGGAGAGACTCCGGGAAGATCCTCAGGAAAATACTTCAGGAAACTCATTTCCAATCGGGACAGTCTCTAGAGTAGGAGACTCAACACTATCATTCTTGACTCTAATGATGTGATAGATACACCCTTTAGAGATCAAATTTTTGCCCCTAAGGTAGGAGATAAATTTACCCTTAGGCACAACACTACCCTTCCATTCTAAGATAGGCTTATTCGTGAAACTAAACTTAACAATATGAGTTCTACAATTAATAGAGGCATAACAAGCATATAGCCAGCCCATGCAAAAAATCACATCGAAATCAACTATTTCCAACTCAACTAAGTCATCCATGATATCCTTGTGATAGATAGATGCACTATAATCTCTATAGACCCTCTCAGCTAAGATAAACTCATCAACAAAAGTAGATACACTAAAAGTTTCAAGAAGACAATCAGGAGTTCTATCAAATCTACTACCCACATAAAGAGATACAAATAATAACGTAACACCTAGATCCATCAAAACATAACAATCAATAGTAAAGACTCGAATCATACATGTCATAATATTTGGGGAGTTCTCCTAATCTTGGCGACTACCCATGGCATATAGATGATTTGTACCTCTGCCCGTACCTGAAGTGGTACCTCTTTGATTATTTCTAGCCACTGGTGTGGTGGTAGAAGACTGGGCTCTATTTCCCCATATCAGATACTCTCTCTAAAAATGGCGCATTTGGCCACATTTATAATAGCCATTCTTTCCCTCTTTGCACTCTCCCATATAGAGCTTACCGCACTTGCCACAAGGTGGCTTTTCTTCGAACTATGAGCCACACTGGGCTAGGATTAGGAACCCTAGGCTCTGAATTTTGGTGACTCTATACCTACAGATCATACCTGTTATGTAGTGCAGGCGCACTTGTTGCAGATGGACCATAGTTGGAAGACCTCTTTAAAAGAAGGACTTGTTGCGCTTACTCTACCTCTGCTCATTTTCATGCCCAACTGATTTTTTCTTCTTGCTCAAGTTCTCTTCCTTGTCTTTCCTCTTATGTTTCTCTATGTGTTGAACATACACCATCAACCTGGAAATATCCATGTCAGAAATTAGCAGTGATGCTTTGCACTCCTTCTTCACATATCTTCCTAATCTGAAGACAAACTTTCTCATCCTATCTGGGATCATCTCCGGAGCATATCTGGATAGCTGGATGACTTTAGACTATACTCCTTCACTATCAATCCCTTTTTCTTTAAATTTACGAATAGTTCAACTTTTGCTTCCCTTAATTCTTCGGAAAAGAAGTGATCAAGAAATGCTCCCTTGAACTCATCCCAAATAGCAGTCTCAACATTCTCACCTCTACCTTCTTCCTACTGGTTATACCAAACATTAGCAACATCCTTGAACTGATAGGAAACTAACTCAATCCCCTAAATCTCAGTGGTATACATTGTTTTTAGTATTTTCCATATTTCATCTATGATGTTCTAGTGGTCCTCCTTAGCTTAGAACCCGTGAAAACTAGTGGGATTATCCTCAAGAAGTGTCGGATCCTCACTAAAGCTGATGGGCTAGAGCTGGGAGCCCGTGAACTTTGGTTACCCATCTGGACAGCTATTAGTTGGGTGAGCATGGTGATAGAACCTCTAAATTTAGCTTCTAAAGTAGGAGCTGGATGAGAAATAGGCTCTTGGGGCATTTCAATAGACCCTATAGGTCGGCCCCTAGTCCGCACTTTAGATGGTGGGGGTATCTCAGTCTATGGGACATCAATGTTGGCAGCTTTTCTTTGATTGGCAGTATGTTTAGAAGGCATTATCTGCAAATGTGTAATGCATAAATTAGGAAGGAACTTTTAGAGTTAAACTCTTTAGCATGAACTTAGAGTATGAAGAATTAAAACAATTTCCTAATGTCCTATAGCCTCTTGATTATAATTGTGGTGCATAACACACCCATAAGCAAGACTCTACTAGACACAGATTTATAGACTCCCTAGGATGGTTAAACTCTGTGCTCTTATACTAAGTTTGCCACTCCTAGAAGGGTACCCATGGTGTGGCTGGTACTTGAAGACCATTGCTGGTCCCCAAGCGAACCACTTGATACAATCAAATATTTATTCATCAATATTCTATCAGCGGAAGACTTAACTCATTAAGAAATCTACTCATAAGGTAAGGCCAAAAGCCTACAATCTTCAAATCAATCAAATCAACAAGACTAATATGAATGAAACTAGCCAAAAGACAAAACCAATCGATAACAACAATAATCTAGTCTATGAAGCCTCTATCAACTGTCTAAATCGTTCCAATGATAGGTCCATGGCTACCTCAAATCAAATGAAGAAAACTAAACTCAAAAACTACAAAGATAAATGTGGTATCCTCGGATAGCAAGTAGCACTCACCAATCAGTCGATTATGAATAGATCATCAATGATGTACCTATTAATGATCTCTAGTACCTGTTTCTGCATCATAAAATAATATAGGACTAAATAGACGTCAGTACATGGAAGGTACGAATATGTAATATAGCAAAATGAAATACGCATCAAGGTAGAATCAAATCAGCTTAGGGATCTCAAAATCGGTAAGGTGAACAATTCAATCAAGATGTCCTAAGCCTAAACAAGAATAAGATTTAGACAGAGACCAATCATATACAATCCAATCCAATTTGATTACTATCAAGACTTATACGAGAGTTTATTTTATCCGACAATCATTACTTATGAGCTAGTGATAGTTCAACAAGTGGACAGTGGACAGTGGACACTGTTTCCATGTCCGTTCAATACCTTGCCAGGGTAAAAACGAATCAACCAATTATGGATCCAAAAACCAATCAAGTTATATCATGTCAGGATAATAAAATAAGAAATATCTGACTTAACGGTTCAATCCTCTCCTACGTTTGGTGATGTAGTTATTGGGTTTGAGTTGTTACTTGATCTTACCCAATACAGTACACGATAATCCTCCCAAGACTCAAAGATCATAAGACAATCAATCTAATCAAACCAAATCAATAAGTCTCAATTGGACTCTTATCAGTTCATCAATTCTATCAAATCAATTCTTTTAACCAATAAATTTCCCAATCATTCTAAATTATTTATTTAAGAGAAGCTTGGACACTCATTTATGACAACATTCAGCTGGGACCATTCTCTCGGGTTTAATTATGAAAATATAAAGGATTATAAAGTTCATCAACATTACTTTCATGCTCACATCTCAATCACAATCATGCATTCATAATTTAAAGGTTCTAGATTCAATCCTTAAGCATATATATGCCATATCCATCAATATGCTAGTAGGGTTTTGAAACAAGTAGTTCAAATCATTGTTCAAGAAATTAATTCATAGGAAAGCATGAATTTATCAATAATAAGTAAGACATGTAAATTTTAAGAAGAGAAATTCTCAAGATACTCAATCATGGAGGTTCAATCCATTCACAATCAATATATCACAATCATGGGCACATGAAGAAACAAACTTTATGTTTTAGTTCAGCCTTATATACCGAAGTTGAAGAAAAATCAAGAATCTAAAGACCTCACTTGAAGAACTGGAACCCTAGCCATCCTTCTCTTCTCTAATTCTTGCTCTCAAATAATTTTAGTGTTAATAAGAGCTTTTGGTGTGAATAATTTGACTACTTGTCTTTCCCTCCTATCCAATGATTGAACAAAAAAAAGACCAATTCATTCAATTTTCAGACCAAGAACAGGGAAGAGCGAATTCAGAAAAAAGAACGAAATTTGTAAAATTTGTATTCAATTCAATTGATCCTAATGAGACAAAATCGGGAACATCAGTTAATCAGTCATATCTTGTGGTTTCCTAAATAAGGGAATCATAATAGTCCCAAAATGTTATGGTTTTAGTTAGGAAAGGGTGGTAAAAGACCAATCTACTTTTCGTTAAAACTGAAACTAGTCATCTACGAGTCTTCCTAAGACTCATAGAAATTTTGACGGGTCATAGAAGTCTAGTCATAGAAGTGGGTTGATCTACTCATGGGTTCTATAACTCATGTCTATGAATCGTAGAAGGAGTGACGAGTTGTAGATCCCTCTCATCCTGCACATTCTCAAACGTATGAAAACCTGATTCTTTGAATCACTTCTATGAGTCATTTCTACGAATCATAGACTCTTTGACGACTTGTTAACATTATTCGTAAGAACGTCTTAAGTTTCTTAAATTTTCCAAAGTGTCAAGGTGTTGTAAGAGTCATTTCTATGGCTTGTAGAAACCCTTATGAATCATAAGGTCAATCGTAGGGTTCCTTCTTTGAATCTCATATTTTTGCTTTTTTTAAGTGTTGAGGAGGTCTATGAGTCATCGCTATGACTTGTAGAACTCTCTACGAGTTATAGAGGACACTCGTGATCCACTGATAATTTTATTTTTTTCAACTTTCCTTATGGTTCCCACACTACATCAAGGCTAGAATAACAGAGTTGTTACAATTGCTTCAGTACACAACCCAACCCGATGTCTGAAGCATCACAGTACACTATATAGCCTTTTAGACCCTCTGGAAAGTTTACAACTAAGGCTGAAGTCAATTTGTCTTTCATCTCTTAAAGTCTCTATTAATAGTTAGCGATCCACTAAAACTTAGCTATTTTTTTAGGTTAGATTTGTCAAAGGTGCTGCAAGTGAAGAGAATCCTCTGTGAACCTCCTGTAATGACCTGGTAAGCCTAATAAGAACTATGAACTTTTGTTGGGGTTGTATCTTTAAACCAAGTCTTCACTGCCTCAACCTTTTGTTAGTCAATCTATATGCCAGTAGCCAATACAACATGGCCCAAGAAGGCCACAAAATTCAATAAGAACTCCTATTTTGAGAGCTTAGAATACAATTTTTGACTTTGGAGTATGTGAAGCACCGCTTAGAGATGACCTTTATTCTCAAACTCTCATGGTGAAAATATAATTGTATCATCAATAAACCCAATCATAAACAAGTCTAAAAATGGACTAAATATGTTGTATATGAGGAGAATAAATACTACTGGGGGATTTTTTTATTCGAGAGACATCATAAGAAACTCAAAATGACCATATTTGGTCCTGGATGCTGCCTTTGGAATATCACTCTCCCGAATCGGCACCTGATGGATCACTGAATATAAATAAATCTTTGAGAAATATCGGGCATCTTGTAGCTGGTAAAATAATTCATCAATCCTTTATATAATGTACTTGTTTTTAATGTCACCTTATTCAATTGTCGGTAATATCTACACATGCGCAATGAACCATCTTTCTTCCACACAAACATTGCTGGTGCACCACACTTTTATGCACTTGGTCTAATGAAGCTCTTATCTAACAAGTCTTTTAGTTGCTCCTTCAATTCCTTCAGTTTTATTGGTGCCATTCTATTTGGAGGAATTGATATCGATTGTACATCTAGTAATGTACTGATAACAAAATTAATCTCTTGTTCTGGGGAATAGCAGGGAGCTCATATGGAAAGACATCTAGAAATTCATTTACTACCAGAATAAATTGTAACAGTTAAAGGTCAACTTCCTGAACCTTAACAATATGATAGATGCATTCTTTAGCAATCAATTTCCTCGCCTGAATATGTAAAATAAATGTACCATTTGACATTATTGTACTACTCTTTTATCTCGAACTACCTTTCATAGAAAGTGAAATCTAACAATCTTTGCTTGACAGATAACATTGAACTAACAAGATGCTAGCCAATCCATACCCATAATTATATTGAAGTCTAGCATCTCTAGCTCTATTTATAGAGGTCTGATGACCAATTATGTTTATTATACAACTTCAATAAGCGCTTTTAGTGATAAGAGAGCCACCCACTGGTGTAGACACAACAAAAAGGTCATTATAATGACTCTAATATAATTGAAAACTTTCACAACATTTGGGGAAGACTTTGAGTTCTGTCGGTTTGTCAATGAATAAGTATAATTTTGGCTATCATTAGCACTACATTTCCCCACCTTGGCATTATCTTTTACTTGATGAAAATTGTGGCCCCCCTCTTTGTAGGGCGTCCTGAAGTAGATGACCATACAAATCTAGCGTAGATAGTTAATAAAGTGTTGAAGGTCTTCTATGCGGTCTGTCCTTGTACACTGGGAGAAATCTAAATGAGAAACTCTCGAACCCTCGAGTGTCTAGGCCCTTTAGAAGGAACATCTGTACTTTATGCCACTGGCTAGAGCGGAGTGGTTGTTAATTGAGCCAACACATAAACAAAACTCCTAAATTCTTGATCTGTAGGAACCAGAGAAACTGGAGGTGCTACTGGAAGTCATTTAGAGTCTTGATGTGATGGTGGTGCTAGGAAGGGATGTGAAGATGTCTCCTCTACTTTCTTTAGATGAATTCATTGGCAAGTTGTACGTTGTTGGTACCCTCACCTGTGGGTGCATCTAATTTCTGGCCAGATACTCTCTGATGAGTCACTAGCATCTCTTCCTTTGTAGAAGGATAATAACAATCATAAGTCAAAGAACTCAACCCTTATGACTCAGCTCTATAACACAATTTGAGCAAAAGAAGGGTAACATTCCTAAATAATATCAGTAGCTTATTGCATATAGAATGTGATGCACAACATATTTAAAATAAGACTTTACTAGACACGAGTTGCAGACTTCCTAGGATATGACATTGCTCTGATACCAAGTTTTTCATGCCCTAAACTCAAGAGGTGAAACTGGAACCTAATGCCAAAACTTTGGACAAAGCCGACCCAGTTGAAAAATTTGCCAGTGGCGCATAGCAGCTACACACAATCAAGAAAAACAATAAGTATATCTCGACTTCAAAATCAGCCCTTAGCTAGAAAGGCCTCTATGGACAGCTCTAGAAAGAAACCATCTATACCCAAGAGTTTATATAATGCAATAAACAGGTAGCACTTAATCCTGTTTGGCTATCAAGGCCAACATGATTTATAAGAAAGCATAAAAACTATATGGGCTATCTAGGCCATCATGATTACTATACAGAAAATGAAAACATGTTTATATAATGTAAACTAGGCCAAACTCCCAACAAAACAACAAAAAGACCCAATTGGTTAACAAGCTATAGCTAGTAAATATACAAGGCCAAAATGGCCACCATAATAGCTATGCAACCCAATTGACTAGTCTCCAAGCCTCAATTAATACAATACTTGGTGGGACAAGGCCCCAACCTAACCGAAAACTATAAATAGAAAAAAAAAGCAAACCTTTAAGACTCTAGCGACCCTTGAAAGGAAAGGAGTCAACCAACCCGCTGAAGCTCGGCTATGCTACTCAACAAGTTTGTCTGACCGTCGCTCAGGACCTGCAGCTATGAATGTAGCGTCCTCAAGCAATGGGGCGTCTGTATGAGATAATGTACTATGTAAGGCAACTGAAAGCTGAAACTAAAACATAATTACTAAACAAAAAGGGCAGAGGTGAAACATAAGTGCAACACCTATCTCCCTATAACAATGTAATATAAACACATAACAAGCAATAACTTGACTTGGCCCCCATAATCCCAACAAGTAAAAACAACAAACAATCCCTATAATCCTAACTAGCACAAACAATTGCTAAATACCCATATTAACCCCTTTTTCTAGATCCCAATGATAATCTGATTTGAACTATTTGAATGTACAAGTGACATGAATCACTCTAAATCTGAAGCTCTGTAGTGCTATACAAATATGATTCCCTGTAGGTAAAGCCTTCCTATCCCATAGGTACAGTCTACATGGCCTGTAGGCTTGGTAAAATATTCAATTTGTATGCTCAAGAATCCTGTAGTACCAGTGTCTGTTGATGACAAAACAAGCTCATAGGTGGTAGCTAGATGATAAAACATCATAAAAATAACAAGTAATCATAACATTCTTTTTCAGGCCACTAGGAAAGGAGTAGAGTGTCACTGATATACATTATATCATATGGTGGTAGCCAACTCAATAGGATAATACTACATGTCAAATAATGACAATATAACAACCATAACAAGCTTAGGCCATTAGGATCATGCCAGAATAGAAATAATAGCCTTAACATACCTTTCTATCGAATCCCCAAATGTGCCTCTAAGAAGCTTGGCAAACCAAAAGTAATGGAATAATGCGAGAATCAACCATGCTGCAAAAATAAGCCATAACCAATCGATAAGATGTTAATATGGTCATCATGACCAGCCAAATTTTAACTCAACAAACTAAATCACAATCTCAAAATAACAAGCATCTAATAACAACAACACAAGTCTATCAACATCTCATAAGAGCGGTGAGCTTCCGAGGATATATAACAAGATGCATGTCGTACCATTCAATTGATAACCTCCGTACGCAACACCTAAAAGTGGTGCACCAATCCCCCATCCTTTAGTAGATTTATTACCATCAATACACACATCAAAATAGCTCTTAACAATACAAAAACTAAGTTTTCTTGAGCCACGATACTCAAACATCATCTCATAGCTCAAAAATCAACAAAATGACCAAAATGTAAAAATGCGAGAAAGACGATCCGAGGAAACTTACCTTAGCCAAATATTTTTCATTTTTCGAGCACATCAATATGACTCAAGGTTCCAACACCATCCCAACTCTACATACCAAGGTTCCAACACCATCCCAACTCCACATCTTCAAGAAAATACACTAAAATAAGCCTAGGTCGTAGGAATCAATTTTCAACTTTACGCCATGATATTCTAACCATAGTAGGTGTAGAAACTTACCTCAAAGTAGCTCAATCATGTACTTAACTTGAAAACCAGCTTACACACGAAATTACTTCAACCACAATGAAAAAAGATAAGAAATAGCATAAAACAAAGCTTATGATGAGGAGAACATTTCTCCTAACATGAGTCACAGAAGAATCAAGGTAAAAAAGGATATTTTGTTACCTCAAAGGTCTTGGAGAACTCTTCAATGGATGTTGGGCGTTTTCACTTTGAGAAAATGTAAAAATAATCCTTTTTGAAGTCAAAAAGCACCTTTTAAAGTCGGCCAAACCCGACCCAGATCTGTGACCCGATTTGTTCGGACAGTGTACAGTAAAATGGTCATAACCTTTTACTCTAATATAGAATTGATGAGCAGTTTTGTGAATAGGATACTAGACTCGTAGACCTTTAATTTTTTATGTGATAGGTTCCCTAATTCCATATATATTGGTAGATATGCTCCTCTTAAGTCAATACATAAATAAGATCATATCAAAACTATTCAATAAATCTGTCACGTAAGGTTTTTTTTCAAGTTACCCCTTGGCCTCTAACTTCTGTCAAAGATTTTCAATTGAAATTATAAAGTTATGGATTAGTATAAATACCAAATTTCCATTATTCTCTAAATATCTCAATGATAGTTGACGTAAATTATGATAAGTTAGCTTGTCTAACATGGACTTGTTATTTCAAATGTTACAAACTTATGGGCGTTGTAGTTATATGGACCCCCATACAGATCGTGTAAGGAACCATGACCCATAAAAAGGTCCCGTGAAAGGGACTTGGAAGGTGAAATACAAGTTGAGTTCCACGGTAGGGTCTACGACCCATATAACTTGGGATGAACCATTGAGATGCCCATAGAAGTCAAACCCTCAAAACCCACTAGTTCCTAGGATCACGAGTCTCTTCATGGGTCATGGAAAGGTAGACGGCCCATAAAACTGACTGCCAATGTCCCCTAATCCAGACTTTTATTCCTTTTATTTCTATGGACCACTATAAGGGCCGTAGAAGTTTATGGACCGTACAAGCAGCCATAAAGTGTCCTCGCTAGATTTTAAATAAGGGTATTAGGGTATTTTTCCATTGTTTTAAGTCTTATTCTTGGAAGTTTTGGGAGTAAATCCTAAACTATAACTAACTCCCAACCCTCCAAAATCCTCATTCTCCCAAATTACAATTTCATTCTCTCAAAGTTTCTCTCAAATTCTATCCAAGGCAAGAACTAGGGCTTAAGTCTCCAAGTACAAAATATTAGTCCAGGTATATGGGACTTCACCTATGGATTCCATTCATCCATTGGATACCAAAAGAACTCAATTCTCCTAATTTGATTTTACCCAATCTTAAGGGTTTCAAGTCACTTCTTTATGGGTCCTTTCAATATTGATTAAATTGATATTATTTCACTTGATCATGTATGATTCTACATTACTACATGATTTTATATTGATTTCATATGGACCCATGCATTATTCTATGATTTTCAACTATGAACTATGAATTTATGATCAAGGATTTATGAATGACTTATGTAAAGCTACGATCTATGTTTTAAAGTATATTTCAAGTAAGAATGAATGAATTGTGAAATTGTTTCTCACAATACGAAGAAATTATAATTTAGATTCTTAGAAAAGTAAGTGTCTATATGAATATGTTATAATCACAATTTTCTAGGAACTATTCTTATGATGTATTCTATGAATGTGGATTGGTACATGTTTGACTTTCCTAATGATAATGTTTTATGTATTTTATTAGGATTAACTAAGTACCAAAAGGACTTTATGGTGGAGACTTGGTAAGGGAGTATCTAGTAGCAACCCCTTGTCCCAAACTACGTTGCTCCCATAGGTTGCCTTGATTGGTTTAGCGAGTGGATCCACATATAGCAAATGTTATGTTTATGATATGTAGTCTATTATGGAAAGTAGTCTCTCCCTTCTCGATGTGAGAGTTATATCGAATTCCATGTTATAGCTCACATGGTCTTAAATGTTGATTAAGGTTAATAGCCCAAAAATGTACATATTTTCCTTATAAGCTCTTAAATGATAATTTTATGATGTATTGACCATTATTAAATGTTTTCAAGTTTTATCTCATATTTGTTTCAAGTTATTTGGTCATGCATCACATGTTCATATTGATTATGTCCGATTATTCGTGTTCATGCATGTTTCTCATATACATAGTATATTCAATGTAATAACACATACCTTTGCCTATATTGGCTTATGATGTAAGATCTGAATATCATCCCACACATGGCTAGCTTGGAGATTCATTCACATATAGATTTTTGATGAGTTCTCATGTTTTGAAGGTGATCTTGTTATGGATTTTCTTCAGGTTTAGACTATATCTCTTTCTTTTTGTTTCAGTGAGATAGGAACTTGTCCTATGTCCCATCTATAGTAGTAGATGCTTGTCTAAACTTTTATGAGCATATAATTCCTGTTTGTTTGGAGATTATGTTTTGATTCTCTTTCTATCGAGTTTTGAGACTTACTTTTGACATTTATGATGCCATTTCAGTATTTCTCATTTACCTTATGAATGCTATGTATGCTCACAGGCTTGGTTGGGGTCCTTCGGGATTATAATCTCCGTGTTACATCTAGGGACTAGCCTGGGTCATGACAAACTTGGTATTAGAGTACAATGTTCATGTTTCTTAGGGTTTCTGGCATGCCACATCAAGTAGAGTCTTGTTCATCAGTTTGAAGAGCGCCACATCTATGAATGAGAGGCTATAAGGCATTTTAGGAAACTTCACTTCTTTCATGATTCTTGAGTAATGCGATAGAGTTGAACTCTAAGGTTTTTCTTATAACAATCTCTTTTTGAGATTGTAAAATCATGCCTCCACAAATAGCCTATGTCCAAAGGAATGCCAATGATACTATGAATAAGGAGCAATAATGTCACGACCCAAGCCTAGGGCCTAGATGCAACACGACGAATGAAGCACCCGAAGGTACCTCACCCAAGCCTCTTAACTTTCATTGAGCATTTCATCTGTTATGATAAGCAACAACAACTAGAAACATAAAGGGGTAATCGGGACTAAGGGGTTTCACATTCAATAAGAATCAAAATCAACATATCATCTTTTACTATGTCCAATAATATCTTCTACACTAAGACTTGGCGGGGGATAAGACATGTCCCTAGCTCAATCTCAAGATTAGGTCAAATACCAATATATAACTCAAATGTCTAAACATATCATAAGCTAGATAGATTAGGAGTGTTATTCCTGGAACATGGAAACTCACCAAAAATGGTAGCCTTCAACGATCTACTTAGCCACGGAAAGGAGAGTGTAGAGCAACGCCAGTTTCTAAATGGTGATATCATGTAGGAAAAAGTATGTTTTATTACTTTGAATGTACTAAGTATGATAGCATGCTATAATGAAGAACATCAAGTCATATATACAAGAAATGTGCAATAATGAATGCATGCATGAGAAATATCATATGGAACCTTAAAAACATTCATTTTGTGGGAAAATGACCGTAACTGACATTTTAGACCATGAGAGCTATTACATAAAATCCAATATAACCCCCTACATTAGAACAGGGAGACTACTTGCCGGATTGACATCCGTCAACTTTTATATTTCTTTAACTTTAACTTAGTGGCTAATCATGGATCCACTAGCCTAAAATAGCCGACAAGGGCCCCTATGTTGGCGCATAGTTAATGCATCATGAGACTTTATTTAAGGACCCCTTAGGTTGAGTCCCCATCTACATGCTACATTGGGTGCTAGGTCAATCCCACAGAATACCATTTAAACATCATAATAGCATAAGAATTTATATACTTTAACATAAAATCGTCATTCGGTGGAATAGCTCATTAAAATATTTTATTTGATTCAATGCGAGAATTGTCATTTCACATTGAAACCTTACTTTGTCTAAGAATCCTTATCGTAAGTCAATCATTTCATAATACTCCCATTACATAAATATTTGCTTTATATCAGTCATTTGGAGTCAAGCTTTCATTTCAAATTTGCTTTAACATAAGGAAATTGGGTGGGTTTATTTCATAAAAACCTTCAAATGCATTTAAACAATACTTTGCATGAGGGTAATGGAAATGCATCAAAATACACATATTAAAACAACCCACCATATATGCCTTAAAATCCTTTTCAAGCCTTCATATAAGCACTTTAGCAAATCATTCATTTGATGGAATTAAGAGTCAATATATATTAATATATGTAATTAAACTTAAAAGGCATCATAATCTATGCATTTAGAGTCATTATATAAAAGCCCATGAAGATTCATCATTAGAATTGAACTCGAATTACTTTTTTCTTTTACTGAATTGATCCCACCAGAATAAAATTAATTTGATTGATACATGTACATACACCTAGCAATTTAACATAAAATTCAAGATATTTCATCGAATCATGGAATGAAGAGATTCCATTAATGACTTGGTTTTTTTTTAAAATTTTAAAATCCTTTGTTCTTATTCTTAGTTACGAGGGTCTTTCGGAAATAGCCACCCTACCTTTCAAGGTGGGGGTTAGGTCTGCGTATACTCTACCCTCCCAGACCCTATATGGTGGAATTATATTGGGTTTGTTGTTGTTGTTGTTGTTGTTCTTATTTTTAGTTAAAAATGCTAGTTTGAGAGAAAAAATTTGGGCTCCATAGGTGGAAGGACCCATGGATGAAAAATCCCCATACCTTGGGGACAAAAAATCCCTATGAAAGCTTGAAGAAGAAAAGAGACTTGAATGCCTTATAGTGGAAACCCTAGCCTTGCCTTGAAGTTCTTAGTAGAGTTTGAGAGGAGAGAAAATTTAGTGTATTGTCTAAGTATGGAGAATGAGGGTTTTAGGGTCTTTATATAGAAGGATTCAGCCTCCAAAAGACATCATTTAGAATTTAAAAGTAGGAAAAGACTAGAATGCCCTTATTTAAATGTGGCTTAAAAGGACTTGTCACGATCCGTGGTTCTCACCACAGTCCATGGTGGGGTCCTGTGGTAAGGGACTTAGAAATATTTGGGAAAGGGTCTGCATGGGTAGTCTCTGAAGTTTCACCACGAAGGGCTTCACAACTTATGGTACTCATCACGGTCCTTGGTCCTCCTTCATGGTCTCTTTCCTACAAGTGAGAATCTTTGTTTCTCTACCACGGTTGCTCACCATGGTCCGTGATTTTTACCATAGCCCATGATGGCTTTTTTGGTCAACTCCTGGTGCTATTTTTCTGTATTTTTCTAAAATTTCATCCTTTGTTTCTTGGTTTTGGACCTTTCACATTTTCGAGGTCTTACAAATAAGCTCTATAAGTTCCTAATGATCCTTTGACTGAACTAGTCTCTCATGTCGAGTTTTGAGAAGATTTTCAAATTCTTTCCCAAGTTATGGCGGTACAAGATAATAGGGAAGTGGTTGCTCCTGTGAACCCCAATATAGGTACAGTGGCTCGTCGAGTTTATGACTTCACCCATATAAACCCTCTTGAGTTTCATGGTTCTAAGGTGGATGAAAATCCATAAGAGTTTGTTGAGGGTATCTGCAATATCATGGACATCATCAAAATTGGTCTGGTGGAAAGCAGGAATTGGTTGCATATCAACTTAAGGGAGTTTCTCAAATTTGGTAGAAACAATGGAAGAGTGAAAGGGCTAGAGATGCAGGTCCCATTGATTGGGATGAGTTCAAGAGTGCTTTCCTTGACCATTTTTTTCTATTGGAGTGGTGGAAATCTAAGAATCAGGAGTTCATTAACTTGAGGCAAGGGAACATGAGTGTGAGGGAGTAAAGTTCATCAACTGTCAAAATATGCTCCTTTCATGGTTGTTGATTCTAGAGCTCGTATGATCTAGAGCTCGTATGATCAAGTTTGTATGGGTGTGTCAGACTTAGTAGTTAAGGAATGCAGAATTGCAATGTTGATCAAGATAATGGACATCTCAGGGATTATGACACATTCCAAATAAATTAAGAAAGAGAAACCAAAGGAGAGGGCTAGGGAGTCCAAGAGGGCTCAGACCGATGGTGGTGATTAATCTCATGGTAAGTCCGGTAACGGTGGTCATTCACAATTTTGCCAAAATTTTTTCAATCAAAATTCTTCTAACAATCCGCTCCAAAGTTCAACAAGATAAGGAGTAACAAAATATAGAGTAGCACCCGGATCTAACAATGCATAAATATTAAACTCGAAGACTTTTAACATACCATTCACCATATCGGGTGAATCCTCTAAATCTTGACGAGTCTGTAAAGCATAGAATCTGTTCTGGCATTGGCTACCACCAGAACTCGAAGTAGTACCCTATTGAGCCTATCGGTCGAAAGTAGTAATATGAGTCTGAGGACTACCACCTCCACCTCTAGTAGCAATAGAAGGACAATCTTTCACGTGGTGGCCCATCTTTCCATACCCAAAATATGCACCCAAACCTACCAAGCATTCTCCCCTATGACTCTTCCCACACTTCTTGTATGCGGGGATAATCTCACTACTCGGAGCTCCTCCTTGAGGCTGAGGGTTGGACACCCTATCCTTTTGGTGGTTCAGTTTTGGCTAAAAGAGTCTATAAATATTATTCAGTCACAATTTTCCATAAAATCACCTCAATTGATCTTGTAAATCTTGATATGACCGATTTTGATGTTATTATTGGTATGGATTGACTTTACGCATGTTATGCTTCTGTTGATTGTAGAACCCATGTGGTTAAGTTTCAATTTCCTAATGAGCCAGTCTTAGAAATAGAAAGGTAGTAATTCTGTATTCAAGGGTCAATTCATCTCGTGCCTAAACGCTCGTAAAATGATTTCTAAAGATTGCATTTATCATTTACTATAGGTAGGGATACAAATTTTAAAACTCCTACTCTTGAGTCAGTTTTGGTTGTTAATGGTTTTTCAGAAGTTTTTCTCAATGATCTTCTCGGTATCCCTCCCAAATAGGAGATAGACTTCAGTATTGATCTTTTTTTCAATACCCAGTCTATTTCTACTCCTCCTTGCCAAATGGGTTCGGTAAAACTTAAGGAGTTAAAGATTAGCCGAAGAATTTCTTGGATAAGGGATTCATTAGACCGAGGTGTTGACATCCTCATTTTTACAAATAAGGAGCAACATCATGGTGACTCATAAAAAAATAATTAAATTGTTTTAAAAAAGAGAATTTAAAGAAAAATTTTATTTTAAGGAGTCATCACTTAATTTTAGGATAATTAGGAAACTAATTAATTATTTAAAAAATGTCTATCAAAATAAATGATTCTACGTAAGGGTTCAAGTTATTCCGAAGGGAAGATATTAGCACCCTTCAGAATTCACAATTGTGGGTCACGACTGAACTCATTTTCATCAAATTGTGGTGGAGGTAAATTATCTAAAAAAGTGTAATAAACATGAAAATACACAAAAATAAAGTAAATCAAAAATATGAGAAACGTACTAATATTTTTCTAACGTAAAAAATATACATAATAATGAATCAACAAATATTATTCAAACTTCATTCGAATAGCTTTCTTGGAAATCAACTCTAGGTACTTATAAATACACTTAGTAAAAGTGTTAGTAATGGATAAGTATTAATTATGATAATAATAATAATGATAAATTAAAAATAAAATCTGTCTTATTAACATGGGAGGCTTTGGAAATCGACAAAAATTTCTTCATTGACAAATTTTAATGTAAAATGTATATAAAATTAAACTAAAATTTTGTCTTTTAAAATGGGGAGGCCTCAAAAACCGACGAGTAGATTTTTTCATTGGCCAATTTTAATGTAAAATGTATATAAACTTAACCTAAAATTCTGCCTTTCAAAATAGGAAGGCCTCAAAAATTGGCATAGAGATTTTTTTCATTGGCCAATTTTAATGTAAAATATATATGTAAGACTCCGAAATTGTGAGAGGTCCTAAACCAAGGAACCAAGGATGAGTTCTCAGAAAAGTTGTAGAAAACTGGCACCAGAAACTGACCATGAAAGCCTTCACAGGCCGTGGTAGGCACCACAGACTGTGGTGTGCAGCCTTGGTAGAGAATCAGAGGCTTAGTCTGCAGAGGACGAACCATGATGGAGGACCACGGACCGTGGTGAGCACCACGGACCGTGGTGAGCACCACGGACCGTGGTGAGCACCACGGGCCATGAATCCCTCGTGGTGAGACCTTCCCAAAGTCCTTAGGAATTTTCCCAAGGAAGGGTCTATGGACCACCATGGGTCGTGGATACTTTCACGGACCGTGTAGTGGTCCGTGGTGGACACTTCTGCAGACCTCCTATAGAACCTGCACTACGGTCACCCTACACGGGTCGTGATACATTTCATGGACTGTCAAGGTGTCCGTAAAGAAACTTCAGAGACTACCCTGCAAGTCCCTTTTCTGAATTTCTCTAAGTCCCTTATCATGATACCCCACCACATACCGTGGTGAGTAACACGGATCGTGGAGGGTCCCCGTGAAGTCTCTTTCTGATAGATTTTTAAAGAGGCATTCTAGTATTTTCCTATGTTTTAAATCAAAATGGTATTATTTTGAGGACTGAATTCACCTATCTAAAGACCCTAGACCCTTCAAAGCCCTCATTTATTTAACTCTAACTTCTCCAACACAAATCCTCTCCTCTCAAGTTGCTCAAAGGGCTTCAAGGCAAGGTTAGGGTTTCCAAATTTGAGGCATTCAAGTCTCATTTCTTCCTCAAGTGTTATTAGTGATTTCGTTTCCCTCAAGGTATGTGGTTTTTCATCCATGGGTCCTTCCACCCATGGAGCCCAAATGTTTTATCAAACTAGCCTCTAAATTTTAAATGATGAAATCTTATGGGCTTTTACATGATGATTCCAAATGCATAGTTCATGATATATTTAAAGTTTATTTACTTATATTGATATATATTGACTCTCAATTTCATGAAATGAATGGGTTTCTAAGGTTCTTGTATGAAGGTTTGAAAGTGCATACGGTGGGTTGTTTTGAAGATGTTTGATTTTATACATTTATATCACTCTCATGCATATAAGTATTCTTTAAATGTATTTAAAGGTATTTATGAAATGAACCACCTAGTTTCTTATGATGAAGTAAAATTAAAATGAAGTTTGACTCCAATGAATGTTATGAAGTAAATGCTTATGAATGAGAGTCTTTATGAAATGATTGATTGATGAAGGGCTTCTTAGACAAAGTAAGGTTTCAATGTGAAAGGACAATTCTCGCATTGAATTAAATGAAAGGTTTTAATGAGCTATTCCACCGATTGATGTTGTAATGATTAAATGTTATTTCATGGACTTGACCTAGCACCGAATATAGCATATAGATGGGGGCTCAACCGAAGGGGTCCTTAAGTAAAGTCTCATGTTGCATTAACTATGTGCCATCATAGGGGGCCTTTTCAGCTATTTTAGGCTAGTGGATCCATGATTAGCCATTAAAGTTAAAGTTAAAGAATGTTTAAAGTTGATTGGAGTTCTACCTAGAAAGTAGAATCCCAATGCCAATGTAGGGGGATATGTTGGATTCCATGTAATGGCTCGCATGGTCTTAAATGTCAGTTATGGTAACTTTCCCACAAAAATAAATGTTTTAAGGATTCACATGATGATTTTTCATGCATGCATTCACTTATGCATATTTTCTATACATGTCTCTCTTTTACATTCTTCATTTCATAGTATACTCACATACTTAGTACATTCATAATACTAACGTATAATTTTACTTACATGATATCACTATGTAGGGACCGACGTCACTCTACACTCTCCTCCTCGTGGCTAAGTTGAGCATACAAGGCTTCCACTTTGATGATTTCTCATGTTCCGAGAACGACACTCCTATCTTATCCAGCTTATATTATGTTTAGAAATTTAAATTAAGTTTGGTATATTTGACTTAATCTTGAGGGTGAGCAAGGGATATGTCTTTGCCCCCGCCAAGTCTTAATGTAGAAGATATTGTTAGACATAGTAAATGATGTTATGTTGTCTTTGATTCTTATTAATGAAAAGCCCTTTATTCTCTATATCCCTTATATTTTCTATTGATTTTTTTATCATTACCAATGAAATTCTTAATGAATGTTAAAAGGCTTGGGTAAGTTACGTTTGGGTATCTCATTCGCCATGTCACACTAGGCCCTAGGCTTGGTTCGTGATAAGCTTGGTAGTGACCTCCGTGGTGACCTCTCCTCTAAGGCCCTCAGAAAACATTCTAAGTCAAGGACCATGATCAACACCCACGGACCATGTAGTTCTTTATGGACCATGATGTGTTCCATGGTGGGCACTTCTGCATGCCCTCCTACATGACTTGCACCACGACCCCTATTTACAGATAGTGATGCCCTCCACGGATCGTGAAGGTCTCCGTGGAGGAAGTTTAGAGATTTTCCCTGCAAACCCCCATAAACTTCTCCCAAGTTATTTTCCATGGGAATTCACCACGGGCCGTGACAGTGATCATGGACTGTGATGGATCCTCCATAAAGCCAGTCTGGCCAGTTTTAAAAGTGTATTTTGGTCTTTTTCATGTGTTTTAATATTGAAGTGAGGTTATTTTTAGGACTAAATTGACCATATCTAAAGATCCTGAACCTTCCAAATTCCTCATTCCTCACATTAACTCCCCTACATAAAATTCTCTCCTCTCAAAGTTCTCCCAAGGGTTTCAAGCAAAGTATAGGATTTCATTTCAAGATCTCAAAGTCCCATTACTTTCAAAGCTTGCATTAGGGATTTATTTCCCTAAGGTACGTGGGTCTCATTCATGGGTTCTTCCACTCATGGAGCCCAAGTGTTTTCTGAACTCAATAGTCCAAATTTAAATGGTGGATTTTATGGGTTTTAAATTATGATTCCAAATGTATAAAGTCTTGAATATTTAGAGTTTATTTACCTATGTTATCTTATATTTACTCTTAATTTCATGAAATGGTGGATTTTTCAAAGGTCCTAATATGAAGGCGTGAAAAAAAGTTTTTAAGTATATTTGGTGGATTGCTTTAAAGGTATTTTATATTGATGCATTACCTTACATGCATGCTATCATGGATTTGAATGATTTGAAAGTTGATTAAATTGAACCCACCTAGTTTCATTATGTTACAATGAAGTTGAATTGAAAGCTTTGACTCCAAAATAAAAGTTTATGAAAGCAAATGTTTATGACTAAATAGATTCTTATCAAATGAAAGAATGATGGAATGATTATGAAATGATGGATTCCAGTTGTGAAAGGTCAATTCTCACTTGTCTAAATTAAATGAAAGGTTTTAATGATATGTTCTACCGGATGATGTTTTCATGACCTAAAGCTATGTAAATGATTATATTTTTATGTTATATGAACTATTCTATGGGATTGACTTAGCACCGAATGAGGCATTGATCTGAGATTCAATAAGGGAATCTAGTAGCAACCTCTTGCCAACGTATGGGATTATATTAAAGAAATGAATAAAGTTGACAGAGTTCTACCCGGCAAGCAGTCTCCTAGTGCCAACGTAGGGGGTTATGTAAGATTCCATCCAATAGCTTGCATGGTCTTAAATATCGGTTATGGTCATCTTTCCACAGAATGAATGTTTTAAATATTATTTATGTTCATTTCTCATGCATGCATCTACTTATGTATCTTATCATACAATGCCTTAACATTTTCATTGAATTTCATGCCTACATACTTAGTACATTCAAAGTACAAACACAAACTCTTTTGCCTATATGATATCACCATGTAGGGACTCACTTTCCTCCTCATTATCCTCCACGTGGCTAGTAGAGATCATTGAAGGCTACTTTTGGGTGAGTTTCCATATTTTGGGAACAATAGTCCTTCATCTTTCTAGCTAATTATATGTTGCGACTTCTAGACATATTTTTATGACTTTCATTTTGTATTAGTTGAGGGTGAGTAGGAAAATGTCTTGCCCCCCCCCCAAGTCTAAAGATGTAAAGGTTTTTTTGGACAAGTAGACAATGTTTGAAGTTGTTATGACTCTTATTCTATGTCATTTCCCTTAGTCCCATTATCCCTTTTATTTCTGGTTGTTATTAAATATCATTACCTATGAAAATTTAAATGAATGCCAAGAGTCTTGGGTGAGGTACCTCTGGGTGTCTTATTCGCCGTGTCACATCTAGGTCCTAGGCTTGGATCGTGACAAACTTGCTATTAGAGCTTAAGGTTTTGAATGGCTTTCAGAGTCCAACATACCATATTGAATAGGGTCTTGTTCATGGTTGTGAAGCACTCCACAACTATGAATAGGAACCTATGGGACATTTAGGAAAGTTTTCATTTCTTTCAAAATTTATGTCGTGCCCTAGAGTGTCCTAAGACTTCCTTTAACTAACAAATCATTTTAAATATCTTCTAGATCATGCCTCAAGGAAGAGAACCTCCACTTAGAGCAAGGTTTGATGATGAGGACCAAGCTTCTCTAGTTTCTGAAGCTCCACGTCATAAGGAAGGAGTGACACATGCGAAATTTCACAACATCATCACCTTGTTGTCTCAAGTTGTAGCCAACCAAGCTAACCAAAGAATCTACCCTAGTTTGATGGTTTTAAAGTGGATGATGACCTTATGGAGTTCATTGAGGAGGTGTATCAATTTGTGGCTATCATGGGTGTGCCTCAAATAAAAAGGCCAAGCTTGTGGCGTATCAACTCAAGGGCATGGAAAGAGTTTGGTATAAGCAATGGGTTGTTTAGAGGGGTGAAGATATAGGACCTATAGAATGGAAAGAGTTCAAGGATTCCTTCCTATACCGCTTCTTTCCTTTAGAGCTAAGGGAGGCAAAGATTCAAGAATTCATCAATCTTTGTCAAGGGAGCATGAGTGTGAGGGAATATGCCCTTAAGTTCAGTAAATTGTCTAAGTACACTCCTTTTATGGTCTCCGACCCAAGGGAAAGGATGAGAAAGTTCATTTCAGGCATTTCTAATTTGGTGTCTAAGGAGTGCAAGATGGCCATGTTTGTCAAATAGATGGACATCTCTTGACTCATGACATATGCGGAAAAAATTGAAGAAGAGACCTTGAGGGAGATGTCAAGAGGGTTCAAGAAGGCTAGAGTTGATGGTGGAGGGTTCAATCCCCAAAGGTCCGGTTATAGTGGTAGTGGAAAGGGTCATAGTGGGCAATGATTCATGGGGAAAGGTTCCACCAATGCTCATCCTCCAAGGTTTAAAAATGACAAGGGTACTAATTTGATGGTTCTAAGAGATAATGTTGGTGCTCAAGATTTCTCCGCCTGCAAAAAGTATGGAAGGACTCACAAAACGAATGCTTAGCCGGCTCCAATGTATGATTCAAGTATGGTAAGCCGGGCCACCATGATAGAGATTGTTGAGGTGGTAGTGGTAGGCTTCAAGGCCAAGGAGGTGGACAATGCACTAGTCATTTTTATGCTTTGCATGGGAGATAAGAGGTTGAGGAAGCACCCGATGTTGTTAAAAATATGTTAAAGGTCTTTACTTTTAATGTGCATGCATTATTAGATCTGGGTGCCAATTTTTCATTTGTTACTCTATTCCTTTCAAATAGGTTTGATGTGTTAATAGAGCCTTATTTGGTGTCTACTCCCGTTAGTGAGTTTTCTTGCTAGAAAGGTCTATAAGGGTTGTCCCATATCCATCTTGCATAAATTCATTCCCTATGATCTCATTAAACTTGACATGGTATATTTTGATGTTATCTTTGACATGGATTGGTTGCATGTATCTTATGCTTCTATAGATTGTAGAACTCGTAGAGTCAAGTTTCAATTCCCAAATGAGTCTATTCTTGAATAGAAGGGTTATGATTAGTAGTGAAGGGTAGGTTCATTTCTTATCTTAAGGCCCAAAAGTTGATTGCTAAGGGTTGCATCTACCATATTATGAGGGTCAGAAATGTCGACACTGAAAGTCCTCCCTCCTCTTGAGTTGGTTCCCGCAGTTCATGAGTTTCCCAATATCTTTCCCGATGACCTTTCTGGTATCTCTTCCAAAAAAGAAGATGATTTCAGTATCTATATCCTCTCTAATATCAAACCTATCTCTATTTCTCTACATGGAATGGCCCCAGCGGAATTAAAGGAGTTAAAGGAACAATTAAAAGACTTGTTGGAGAAAGGATTCATAAGGCCAAGTATTTCACCATGGGGTGCTCCCGTGTTGTTTGTGAAGAAAAATGACAGGTCGCTTTGGATGTGCATAGATTACTGTCAATTGAACAAGGTGACCATTAAGAACAAGTACCCAATTCCTAGGATAGATAATTTGTTTGATCAATTGCAAGGGTCAAGTTATTTCTCCAAGATCGATCTTCGGTCCGACTATCATCAACTAAGGGTGAGGGAGTGTGACATTCCCAAGATGATATTTTGAACAAGGTATGGTCACTTTGAGATTGTGGTAATGTCATTCAGGATGACGAATACACCAGCGGTATTTATAGACCTAATGAATAGGGTGTTCAAACCCTACCTTAATACTTTTGTGGTTGTCTTCATTGGCGATATTTTATTTTACTCTCGGGGTGAGGAAGAATATAAGGATCACTTGAGAGTTGTGCTTCAAACCTTGAATGATAAATAATTGTTTGCCAAATTTAGCAAATGTGAATTTTGGTTGAAAGAGGTGGCGTTTCTTGGTGACATAGTGTCCGGTGATGGGGTCAAGGTTGATGCTAAGAAAATTGAGACAGTAAGGAATTGGCCTAGACCATTGTCCCCTTTGGACATTAGGAGCCTTTTGGGTCTAGCCGATTAATATAGAAAGTTTGTTGAAGAGTTCTCTTCCATCTCATCTCCTATTATGAAGTTAACTCAAAAGAACGCAAAGTTCTTATGGATGGATGAGTGTGAAAAGAGTTTTTAAAATTTGAAAGATCGACTTACCTCTGCTTCTATTTTTGACTCTACCAGCAGGTACATGAACATAACTACCCTACCCATGATCTTGAGTTGTCGGCCTTTGTATTTTCTCAAAAGTCTTGGTGGCACTACCTCTATGGAGTACACGTGGATGTGTTTACTGATCATAAGAGTCTCCAATATATGTTCACCCAAAAGGACATCTATCTAAGACAAATGAGGTGTCTTGAACTCCTCAAGGACTCTGATATGAGTGTGCATTACCATCTAGGTAAGGCCAATGTTGTTACAGATGCACTTAGTAGAGTATCTACGGGGAGTGTGGCTTATGTGGATAAAGGAAAGAGGGAATTAGTGAAGGATGTTCATCGGTTGGCTATATTAGGGGTGAAGTTGAGTGGTTTCGATGATGGTGGTATGGTTGTGCATAACGGGTCCAAATCATCTTTTGTACTGGATGTTAAATCAAAATAAGACCTTGACCTGACATTTGTGGAGTTAAAGAAGTTGGTAAAAGAAAAAAAAGTAGAAGTCATTTCACAAGGGGGATATGGGGTACTTCACTACCAAGGTCGGTAATGTGTTTCGGATATGGATGGCCTAAGGACTTGATCTTGAAGGAGACTTATAATTTTTCATACTCCATTCATTGCGGTTTGACTAAAATATATTGAGACTTAAAAGAATTTTATTAGTGGGGTGGCATGAAAAAGGACATAGCAAGGTTCGTGGCTGAATGTCCAAATTATCAATAATTTAAAGCCGACCATCAAAGGCCGGTGGCCTAGCACAAGACATTGAATCCCTACTTAAAAGTGGGAAGATGTGAACATGAACTTTGTAGTGGTCTTACCTCATACTCAAAAACATCATGATTCTATTTGGGTAATTGTTGATAGAATGACCAAGTCAGTTCACTTTCTACCGATTAAGACTTCTTATAGTGCCGAAGATTATGCTAGGTTGTATACTTGGTAATTGGTAAGGTTGCATGATGTACCATTGTCCATTATTTTGGATCATGATACCCAATTCACTTCTCACATTTGGATATCATTTCAAAGAGGTCTTGGAACCAATGTGAAGCTAAGTACCACATTCCATCCTCAAACAAATGGGCAAGCCAATCGGAAAATTCAATCACTAGAGGATATGTTAAGGGAGTGTACGTTGGAGTTCAAAGGGAGTTGGGATAATCATCTACCACTTATTCAGTTTGTCTACAATAATAGCTACCACTCAAGTATCGAGATGACAACATTTAAGGCTTTATATGGGAGATGATGCAGGTCTTCAGTTGGTTGGTTTGAAGTGAGTGAGATGACCTTGTTGTATCTCAATTTGTGCTTGATTCTTTGAAAAAAGTTAAAGTCATTAGATAAAGGTTGAAGATGGCTAAAAGTCGTTAAAAGTCCCATTCTGATACTAGGAAAACGGATCTTGAGTTTAGTATGGACGATTGGATATACTTGAAGGTTTCACCCATGAAGGGTGTAGTTTGGTTTGGTAACAAGGGGGAATTGAGCCCTAGGTATGTAGGGCCTTATAGAATCTTAAGACGTGTTGGCAAGGTTGCTTATGAGTTGGAATTGCCTTTATAAATGGCCATGGTTCATTCGGTATTCCATGTGTCTTTGTTGAGGAAATGTCAGGGTGATCCTAGATCCATTATGCCTTTGGGAATAGTGAATATTGAAGAAACCTTGACCTAAGAAGAGGTTCCAGCTAAAATTTTGGACCAGCAAGTCAAAAGATTAAGGAACAAGGAAGTTGTATCCATTAAAGTCCTTTGGAGGAATCAAAAAATTGAAAGTTCTACATAGGAAGGGGAATCAGATATGATAAAATGATACCCTCATTTATTTCATTTTACTCAAGCTAAAGGTACTAAGTTATTCATTCTCAAATATTTAAGACTCCTACATTTCAAATTTTCCTAAGTTTTCATATGCATCCATGTTCATGAAGTTGAATTTTTAAAGTCTTGTTTTATGCTAAGTTTAAAGATCTCATATTCTATACATTTCAAGTGTCATTGTATTTATGTTGGGTTGCTAGTCCTTATGCCATGTCCTTCTCTATGCTAATGGTTCTCATTCGAGGAAGAATATTCCCAAGGGGGAGATTTTATAAAACCCTAGAAGTTGGAATGTCCTAAAACAAGGAACAAAGGATGAAATCCCAGAGAAATGCAGAAAACTAGCACTAGGTGATGACCACGGGAGGACATCCATACTACTCCTCGTGGTGAACCACAATGGTGGAGGTTATGAAACCCAACCCTATAGGGAAGG
The DNA here is from genome assembly GCF_947179165.1 of Solanum dulcamara. Lineage (NCBI taxonomy): Eukaryota > Viridiplantae > Streptophyta > Magnoliopsida > Solanales > Solanaceae > Solanum > Solanum dulcamara. Next base: position 56,369,490 of record NC_077245.1, read on the forward strand.
GACCATAATGAGGGACCACAGACCGTGGTGAACCCTATGGACCATAGTGCCCTCTGTGGTGACCCCTCTCCTAAAGCCCTCAGAAATCAGTCCAAGGCAAGGACCACAATCTACCACCACAGGCTATGTAGCTCTTCACGGACCGTGGTGTGTTTCGTGGTGGGCAGTCCTGCACCATGACCCCTGTTCATGGACAATGATGCCTTCCACAGACCATGAAAGTCTAAGTGGAGGAAGTTCAGAGACTTTCTCTGCAAACCCCCAAAACCTTCTCCCAAGTCATTTACCATGGAACACCACCACAGGCTATGGTGGTGATCACGGACCGTGATCGATCCTCCATGAAGCCTAGTTCGGCTAGTTTTAAAAGTGATATTTTGATCTTTTTCTATGTTTTAATATTGAAGAGATGTCATTTTGAGGATTGAAATAACCCTATATAAATACCCTAAATCTTCCAAAGCCCTTATTCCTCATATTAACTCCCCTACACAAAATTCTCTCCTCTCAAACTTCTCCTAAGGGTTTCAAGCAAAGTCTAGGGTTTCATTTCAAGATCTCCAAGTCTCCATTACTTTCAAAGCTTGCATTAGGGATTTATTTCCCCAAGGTATGTGGATCTCATTCATGGGTTCTTCCACCCATGAAGCCCAAGTATTTTCTAAACTCAATAGTCCATGTTTTTATATTATGATTCCAAATGTATAAATTCTTAAATATTTGAAGTTTATTTACCTATATTTGATAGATAATCAAAATACAATGGCAAAATATGTAAAATAATTTGAACATAGCCATGGCAGAGGAGAACAGTCATTGAAAAATTAACAAATGATTAAAATGAAGCAAATATAAAACTAAGTCATCGAAAAAGCTGACTGATTTGGCCGAAGAGAAAGAACAAGGACAGAAGTGTAGTTGTTATCTGTGGAACTCATGATGGTGCTGCATCGGTGGTTTTGGATAGATCAAGTGGTTGTTGGGTTGGGTTCCACTGTAGTATAGATTAGTTCACTATTGTTGTAGTTGCTAGTTTCTCAGAAGTTCATTGGAGATTGGAGTTGTACGAGATTGCTAGTAATAATAATGGAATTTTTAGGGTTTTGTTTGATGAGGAAAAAGGGGGGGTGGTCTTCTGGTGGGATGGTGGTGGAGCTGTTGCGGTGAAGTGGTTGGTTTGAGTTGTTGAGCTACATTTGGTTTGGGGAAGAAACAGAGGGTGAGGAAATATTTTGTTCATTTCTGGTTGCTCACGAGTCCATCGAATCTCGGAGTTCGCAACTTATGTGATAGTCGAAGCTTGAGTGGTCTAGTTCGTGGGGGGTTGGTTGGTCAGAAATGGTGAATGGGAAAGGGAACAGTGAGGTTGTGTTTAGTGGATCAGCTATGGTGGTTCACTAGTGATGGTGGTGCTCAGTCAAAAACAAATGGGAAAAATGGGTTGGTTAGGAGGGTGTCAGCTGGGAAACAAAAATGGAAGAATAAAATTTAGGATTTTCCCTTTTAGAAAATTTTACTCTATAATTTTGAAAATTTATCCACCATCCTCCTATTTTGAAGCCAAGTAAATGGTTATAGTTTGCACGTCTTCAATGCGCTCAAGAAGGTTGGGCCAAGAGAGGGATAGTGCATGTAAGAACTCAGAAGGATAATGGCTAAGATGTGGTTGTCCAAAGAAAAGACTTCAGGCTCAAAGTTGGGAAAACTAGGGATTAATGTTATTTGGTAGGATTTGAAAGGAACAATCGGGTCAAATAAGGCCTACAATCCTTTCCCAAACCAAGTATTACTCAGGATTTCACCTCAACAAACATTCGCCAAGTTCTAGATCAATAGTGCGATGCAATTAAATTTTAATCTAAAGCTCACCACACAATGCACATGAAACTATAATGTTGGTTTTATTCTTATCGAATGCCTGCAAGAGAATTTCTCAGCATCACAAAAGTACAAATGAGAGGTACCAAAAGAATCTATCTTTTACCCTAAAGTCAATCCTCTCCATCATACCAAATATTTCGCATACTCGTAGCTATATTGGTCATAACCAAGTTGAACACATGATTACTAAAATATGCACAAAATATTTTTTATTTTATTTATTTGTTTTTTGAAAAAGAAACATCGAACCCAAAATGATTGCGTACGTATCTCACCAAGATGATAATAGGCGCGCGTAGTTCGTACAAGTGTGGCATAAAATATATGTTTTGAAAATGCATTTTTTTGAAAGAAACATCCACATAAATAACAACTCGATACGTCACATTGAAAGGTAGATTATCCAAATGAAAAATGACAAATAAAATCCTTTTTTTCTATTTCTCTTAAGTGGAATCAAACCCGAGAAGGGCTACCTACGTATCATACCAGATAGTGAGGATCAAACTCGCATAGTTCGTAAAGATATAACATAAAATAAGTCAAAGGTGTAAACAAACTTGAAGTGATACTCGTAGGTCTAACATCCACTGACATCTTTAGTCAGAGAGTGTCTTCTGACTATTTGTGCAAAATTATTTTGTATCCTCTCAACTGTCTGTGAGGACAGCTATCTTTGTAATGTTTTTTTTCTCAAAATATTTCTGAAGATTATGTATTTATATGGCCTCCCAATTTTTGACGATAACCATGTGTTGTTGTATTCTTTTTTGAATGTCTCTTGAGATTGTGTTCTTCATCTATCCACGAGAATCATTGCATTGTTACAACCATCCACGTCTATCGTCAAGGACGATTTTCCTGTAAAGATATGAGAAATGCATGAAATCAAGGCTATCATAACAAATGAATAACAAAATACAAGAGTATAGCTTCATAGTCAAAGACTCCCTTGATTTGTATTTTGACTGGATATTAATATCTTGTGAAATTCAAAGACTCAAATTTTGTGAGTTCTCTTATCTCTTACTGCTCCGAACGAACAAGGACCTTCAAGTATGTTTTTAAATTTGTGGAGATGCTGGAGTTTCGATCTTTAAGATGTGAGCAAGTTAGATTTCGAACACAAATCAACCTTTTTTCTTAGAAAGAAGAATAACTCAAAGGTAAAAGTGTTAATTCGTGTTCATAACAGATAATTCAAAATATCACTCAAATAACTAAATACATAAATATTGCCCTTTTTGAAGACAAGCTAATCCATGGATGAAGAAAGATTAACAAACAGAAATTGACCCATTTAATTTTGGGATTGGTGTGTGATAAAGGTTGACTTGCGTTGAACCAAGGAATTCTCGTGCTTCAACTTGTTTTATACTCAGTTTTCTTAGATGCGGAGGAGACTTTCAAGTTTTTGTAAGAGTGAGGAAAATTAAAAACTTCAAAGACAGGGACCGAGCCTTGAAAGGCTGGCTACGTATCTCAAAAAGGAGAATTCAAGTCTTTTTACATAGATCGACTAACTTGAATCTCCTTTCAAAATAAAAAGGCAAATCAACCTCTTTCGAGATGAGAGAAAGATTTCTGAATTTGAGAATAAAATTTGAATTTTATTGGAAAACTCAAGACTGAAAAAGTATTTGAACAAACTTTGATAATGACTTGATATTTATGTATATGAGGCTCTAAAAAGTACTTTTGATAAAGAAATAACTAGCATGTCTCCAAAAATAACAACATATTTACAAAAAATAATTATATCAGAAATCAGACAAAAAATTATTGCACGTCTTATACAGATATGTGATCCTTTTGTGTCATGGGTAGGCCTAGCAATTTGAAGAATGTATAACGTCATTTGAAACGTTCAATTTCCCTAAAAATTATATTTATACAAACTTTATGAATAAATTGAATGGGGATACATAATAGGAAAAAAGGGATACAAATAATCAGTCTCACGCAGGGTATAATCCTAAACTAAGCCTTCATGGAAGGTTCTTCATTCTTGACTTTTAGACATCTCCGAACGTCAATCTCTTTTTAATAGAAGGCTGAGCTATTAAAACAAACTCCCAACCCAAGGAATAATGATTCACCAAACACCGTATATAACTTTCAAATTAAACACATAAATTTGATCGTCCGTTCAGGCCGAGGCCGTATTGAACTCAAGGTGGTCTATATAATGGGCTAACATGCCTTGGGTATTGGGTCAATGTGCTAAACAAAGGGACTTCGCTTCGCTCTATGCTAAGTGGACTAGAGTGGACTTTGAAAAGAGACCGATTACCCGAGTTAGATAAATTACAGGGTGAATATAATAAACAGCGTTGAACGACCATGAACCAAATATCCGTTTACTACTTCAAAAAGTAAATGGTTATTTTTTGAAGGAACAGTCATGGATGACCAAGTAGTTTGCCTTATTCCTAATGCAAACTATGTGCCGTTTGGCAAAAATCAAGCCATGATGCAATGACAGTGTACATACGATTAAGCAAATAATGGATAAATAATAAGTATAATGTATAAATAAATAATAAAATATACACGATAAAATATGTGACAAAATAAAAGCAATTTTTTCTCAATTTGAAACAATGAATTCATAATGGTTAGAACCTCTATATTCCTAGTGGAGTCGCCATTCTGTTGACATCCTTATTTTTGCAAATATGATGTAACATGGTGGTGACTCATAAAAAATAACTTAAATTGTCTTTAAAAAAGAGAATTTAAATAAAAGTTTGATTTTAAGGAGTCACCACCTAATTTTAGAATAATTAGGAAACCAATTAATTATTTAAAAAATATCTACGAAATCAAATGATTATAGGTGAGGGTTCAAGTATTCCAAAGGAAAGGTATTAGCACCCTTCAGAATCCAAAATTATGGGTTCCCACTGACTCATTTTTTTTTAATTGAAGAGGAGTTAAATAATCTATCAAGTATAATAGACAAAAAAATATATACAAAAATAAAGTGAAATAATAATATGAGAAATAGCTTAATATTTGTCTAACATCGATAATATATATAATAATGAATCAACAAATTGTCACATCCTGACCTAAGGCATAGTCATGACACGCCGATCAAAATCTTGAAGGGACTCCAACCAAGCCTCTTGTTCATATTATAAGCACACATAAGGTAAAGTAAAAGAGAAAACATCATAAGAGAATCTAAACCATGAATAGTAAATAAACAATGTCACATGACAACATAGAATCAAAATATTTTTCCAACTAGATGCCTCTACACATGATCATGGGCGGGGGATAAGACATGCCCACCCTCAATATGAAATATAATAAAAGTCTTTAAAAATAAGAACCAACTCGATGACTAGTCCCCGATAAATGAGGACTCACCACAGATACCGCCGGATAGGAAAGCTTAACTAGCCACGTCGATAAATATGATCTTCAATCTCAATCCCTACATTATGAGACAATGTAGGCAAACAGTATGCATTAGTACTTTGGAATGCGAGCTATAACATGGAATTCCGTTGTGGGATAAGAACTATAATCGATAATAAGACGATGTGAGCTATAACATGGAATCCCTTTGTCTTCCCATACAACAAAGAAAAATATAAATCTACTTGCCAAGGTAGACTCTACCCCGCTAGGCGGGTCATACATATGCTATATGTGGATCCAATAGCTAGGCCATGAAGGCAATCTACGGTGGCACATAGTTTAAGAGATATGAGGTTGCTACTAGGGATTTTGGTAGGGCCCCCACCTCAAGTCCACTCGATGCTAAGTAAAATTCCACGTAATGCATACATAGCATAGAAATCATAATTACATATATCATAGTTATGATCATAGGTTTGAAATTATAGAGTAGCTCATTTTCATAACATACTTGTAATGTGAGAATTGTTCTTTCATCATTACAATCATATTTGCATAATTCATATAGTTAGGTCCTAGGTCACCACATACGGCCCTAATCACCTTACTTTATAACTTGCATGAAATTCATACCTTGAACTTAGAGTAAAACTCAAATGCATAATCAATTAACTTGCAAATCATGAAATTTACTTGGAAACATGCATGATCATATGCTTTCTATCATAGCATACATAATTCATAAAGATGATATCATTAGGAAGTATAATTTAAAATACCCATAATTTATATCATGAACCCTCCCTGGAGATCAATATAGGAGAATTCATGAAAAAACTCTTCAATTCAATGCAATAACTATCAATTTATATCAAAATAGACTCATAATCATAATTTGAATCATAATTCATGCAGTTGGACTAGAGATCATAATAACCATAAAATACCATACTTTAATTTGATAGAAAACTTGAGAAATTGATTAGGCTTCATGGATGAAAGAATCCATGAATCAATACCCACATACTTTAAGTGAGAAAATCAAATAATTTGGAAGAACTTGAGAGTTTTGATGGAGAGATTGAGTGAATTAATTTGAAGTTTTCAATGGAGTCCTTGAGAGTCTTTTGTAGAGAGAGAAATATTTGAGTAGGTGAATTTTAGAAGAATGAATAGATTTAGAGGTTTAGAATAATTTATAGAGATGAATTAGTTCCTAAAAATTTTTAGGTTCATTAACTAACAATTAGAAAAAAAATCTAAAGTTTCCTTACTTAAAAACTAAATACGGATAAAAATCATCGCCCAGGTCCGCGATGCGGAGGTGTTCCCTGATAGGCAAATTTTGAGCGAATGAGAATTTGACCAGATTTTTACTCGAAAAAAATTGCACTGAATGGGAGCAAGTACGCGCACTTTACTGTTTTGCGCAGTTTCTTTGAAAAATCTATCTTTTGATATACGGGTCCTAAAAATCCACCGAGACCATTTTTTTACAAGTTTTGACCCCCTGATTGATATTCCGGACTCAAATTTGTGAAAAAGATTAAGGATAATCCATTACGTAAATGGCCTATTTCCAAGGCATTCTTAAGGCACCTGTAAGCATTTTGAGGAGTGTTGCAATATCTCCCCTTTGGGAACATGCGTCCTCGAATAAGATTCAACTAATACAGGAAGGACATGGAAAAGGACTAGCAACCTAACATAAACATGACAACACATGAAAAAATTGCATAAAACATGTAAACTTCATACTTAACATAAGACATAGTCCTTGAGAAAAAGAATCAATTTTATGAATCATGCATGCATATGAATGACATATGGAACTAAAATGTAGGAGTTTAATCGATTTGATCATGAATAACTTAGTACCTTTAGTCTCTATTGGAAGAAAAGAGATACGGATAATGCTTTATCATGTCCGATTCCGCTTCCCACGTAGCACTCTCTACTTGTTGATTCCTCCATAACACCTTGACTGACGCAACATCTTTATTTCTTAACCTCTTCACTTGTCGGTTTAAAATCTAAATCAAAATCTCCTCATAAATTAAATTTTCTTCAATACTCACATTCTCCATTGGTACAATAAAATTTAGATCACCCACAAACTTCCTCAAAATTGACACATGAAATACCGGATGAACCAAAGCCAACTCAAGTGGCAAGTCTAACTCATATGTCACTTTGCCAATGCGCTTCAATATTCTATAGGGTCCTACATACCTAGGACTCAAATTTCCTTTCTTACCAAACTCCATTCCCCTTTTCATAGGTGAAATCTTCAAATACACCATATCATCAACATCAAATTCAAGCTCTCTCCTTCTAGTGTCCGAATAGGACTTTTGACGACTTTGAGCCATTTTTAATCTTTGTTTTATGAGCCTTACTTTCTCCATTACATCAACTACCAAATCTGGATCAATCAACTTCATCTCACCCACTTAAAACCACCCCACCGAAGACCTACATCTTCTCTCGTACAAGGCTTCAAAAGGAGCCATTTGGATGCTAGAGTGATAACTATTATTGTAGACAAACTCAATCAATGGAAAATGCTCATCCCAAGTTCCTCTAAGATAAATCACACATGCCCTTAACATATATTCTAGGTTTGAATTGTTCTTTCGGCTTGTCCATCAGTTTGAGGATGGAAAGCAGTACTTAGCTTAACTCTAGTACCAAGACCTTTCTGAAATGACTTCCAAAAATGTGAAGTAAATTGGGTACTTCTATCTGATATAATCGACAAAGGAACACCATAAAGTTTCACAAGTTCTCGAATGTACAACTTAGCATAATCTTCGGCACCATAAGATGTCTTAACAGGTAGAAAAAGCATTGATTTGGTCATCTAGTCCATAATGACCCAAATAAAATCAAATTGTCTTCTAATATAAGGCAAATCTATGACAAAGTCCATATTCACATCTTCCCACTGCCAAGTAGGGATTTCAATTTCTTGAGCTAGACCTCCCGGTCTTTGATGTTCAACTTTTACTTATTAACAATTAGGACAATTAGCCACGAACTCCGCTATGTCCTTCTTCATGCCATTCCATTAATACACTTTCCTCAAATCACGATATATCTTGGTGGATCCCGGATGAATTGAATATCGAAAACTATGCGCTTCATTCAATATCAACTCTCTTAATCCATTAACATTTGGAACACACAAACGACCTTGGTAACGTAGTACCCCATCTCCCCTAGAATGAAATCCTCAATGGCTTTTTTGGCAACTGAATTCTTCAATTCAACCAAAATCGAATCATTTCCTTGTTTGGACATGATGTCTGCCGCAAGAAACGATTCCAAACCATTCTATATAAGAACGCCTTCATTATTGGAATAAATCAAACGCACACCTAAACGTGCCAATCTGTGGGCCTCTTTAACCAATTCCCTCTTATCTTCCTTAATATGTGCAACACTATACATAAACAACCGACTAATATCATCGTCAATAATATTTGCCTTATCCGGATGGTACAATACATTCATGTCATAGTATTTTAGGAGTTCAAGCCACCTCATTTGCCTAAGGTTCAAGTCCATTTGGATAAACACATATTGCAAGCTTTTGTGGTGTAAACACATCAACATGCACCCCATAAAGATAATGGCACCAAATTTTCAAAGCAAACAAAACCTCGCAAGTTCAAGATCATGGGTTGGATAGTTCCTTTCATGCACTTTAAGTTGCCTAGAGGCATAGGCTATAACCTTACCATGTTGCATCAAGACACAACCCAAACCAACACGTGAAGCTTCATAATAAACAACAAACCCATCCAAATCTTCGAGTAATGTCAAAATAGGAGCCGATATGAGATGATCCATCAATATTTAGAAACTTTTCTCACATTCATCCGACCATTGAAATTTTGACTTCTTTTGTGTCAACTTAGTTAAAGGCAAATCAATAGACGAAAACCCTTCAACAAACCTTCTGTAGTATCCGTCTAAGCCAAAAAGCTGCTAATGTCTGAAGGAGATAATAGTCTACGCCAATTCTTAACTGCCTCTTTTTTCTTTGGGTCTAATTTAATCCCATCAACCGGATACCACATGGCCAAGAAATGCAGCTTCCCTCAGCCAAAACTCGCACTTACTAAATTTAGCGAATAATTGCTTCTCTCTCAATGTTTGCAACACAATTCTCAAGTGACCATATGATCTTCCTTATTTCGAGAATAAATCAAGATGTCATTAATGAACACCACTATAAACATGTCCAAGTATGGATTGAAAATACGATTCATCAAATCCATGAATATAGCGAGAGCATTAGTCAAACCAAATGATATTACTACAAATTCAAAATGACAATACCTTGTCCGAAAAGCTATTTTAGGAATATTGCACTCCCTTACCTTCAATTGATGATAACCAAAATGGATGTCAATCTTAGAAAAGTAGCCTGCTCCTTGTAATTGATCAAACAAGTAATCTATCCTTGGAATTGGATACTTGTTCTTTATGGTGACCTTATTCAATTCCTGGTAGTCTATACACATTTGGAGTGACTCATCTTTCTTCCTAACAAATAACACGGGAGCACCCCATGGTGAAATACTCGATCTTATAAAAGCCTTTTCCAACAAATCCTTCAATTGTTCTTTCAACTCCTTAAGTTCCACCGGAGGCATACGATAAGGAGGAATAGAAATAGGTTGGGTATCGGAAAGAAAATCTATGCCAAAGTCAATTTTTCTTTTGAGAGGAATACCAGGCAAATTATCGGGAAACATATCGAAAAACTCATTAACTATAGGGACGACTCAAGAGTAGGAGTTTTAGAATCAACGTCCCTAACTCGCACAATATGATAAATGCACCCTTTGTAAATCATTCCCTTAATCACGGAATCATTACCCTTCCATTCAAGAATAGGCTCAGTAGGAAAGTGAATCTTAATCATACGAGTCCTACAACATATAGATGCGTAAGAGACAACAGATCCATACCAAAAATAGTGTCAAAGTCAGTCATGTCAAGTTCAACAAGATCACATGGAATAACTCTGCACAAGACCCATATGGGATAATTTTTATAAGCTCTTTTGGCTAATACTGAATCACCAATGGGAGTATAAACTAAAAAAGGTTCAAATAACACTTCGAGGTACGCATCAAATCTCATAGCAATATAAGGAGTAACAAAAGAAATGTTGGCACCCGGATCAAGCAATGCATAAATATCAAAGTTAAAGACTCATAATATACTCATGACCACATTAGGAGTCTCATCAATATCTTACCTAGTGTGAATAACATAGAATCGGTTGTTGCGTGGCCACCATTAGGTTGAGCTTTGGCGCCTTGTTGCACTTGGCCTTCTAGAGGATGACCTTTTCCACCTTTGTTGGCAACATGAGGGCACTCGGATTGCTTATGACCCATCTTGCCATATCTATAACAAGCACTATTCCCATTAAGCACTTCCCTCCATGATTCTTTCCACACTTTGCACACTTAGGAAAAGAAAGTCTACTAGCATTCACACCTCCTCCTCCATGAGCTTTAGGGTGTGGCACCCTACCCTTAGACAAATTCTTCCTTGAGCTTTGGCCTTGTTAAGAACGTCCATTACTACCACTGGTCCTAGCATTGGAGAACACACCTTCATATCGGGCCCTCTTACAATTGCTCATCCTCATCTCCTTGAGCTTTTCTCCATCAATTTGTTCGGCAAAAGTCAGAGTCGAGAAATGTCCATCCCCTTAACAAGTATAGCGGTATGACATTCCTTAGCAACCAAGTCGGACACCCATGATATGAATTGACTCATTCGGGCACGTGGGTTGACAACCAATGAAGAAGCATACTTGGATAGCTTAGTAAACTTGAGGGAATAGTCCCTCATCCCCATATTGCCTTAATAAAGATTTATAAACTCCAACACTTTAGTCTCCCTTAACTCAAGAGGGAAAAAGTGATCAAGGAAAGCAAGTTTGAAAGCTTTCCATTTAATATGACCTTCATCCACCCTCTCCAACTTCCATTGAGTGTACCAAACTTGGGCAACACCCTTAAGTTGGTAAGCCTCCAACTCTGTTTTTTCTTCCGAAGCCACCTCATAATACTCACTACTTGTAGACCTTATCAATAAACTCTTAAGGATCTTCATCAACTTTTGAGCCATGAAACTTAGAAGGATTCATTCGTGCAAATTCCCTCACCCTTGAGGCCAGAGTAGGAATATTAGAAGGAGTCGCAATTCCTTGGTTGGTCACCACTTGGGCTAGCATAGTAATGGTGGTTTGGAACTCCGCATTAGTCACTTAGTCCGATAGAGAACCATTGTCTTGAGAAGTCGGGGGAGCTTGGGCTTCATTAGCATTATTTCCCCTTAGAAACGGTGGTTTTCTTGGAGCCATTCTTCTAAAAATCGCAAAGAAAGACCGTTAGGGAAAAGAAGTCTTATGGTAAACTCCATAGCACTACATAGATCATGAAAGAAGTGAGAATTCCTAAATTGTATCATAGCATCCTAGTCATAGATATGGCATGCTTCACAGCCATGAATAAGACTCTACTTAACGCGGCATATTGGACTCCCTAGGACACTTGAACCTTATGCTCTGATACCAAGTTTTTCACGATCTGACCTAGGGCCTAGTCGTGACACGATGATCTAAACTACGAAGGGGATCCAACCAAGCCTCTTGTTCATATCATAACCATATATACGATAAAGTAAAAGAGAAAAAATCATAAGAGAGTCTAAACCATGAATAGTAAATGAAGAATGTCAACTGACAATATAGACTCAAAACATTTGTCCAACTAGATGCCTCTACTCATGATCATGGGCGGAGGCTAAGACATATACCCAGCTCACCTTCAATATGAAATATAACAAAATTCTTTGAAAATAATAACCAACTTGAAGACTAGTCCCCGATAAATGAGGACTCACTACAAACTTTACCGGATAGGAAAGCTTAACTAGCCACGTGAATATGATCTTCAATCTCAACCCCAACATTATGAGACAATATAGGCAAAGAGTATGCATTAGTACATTAAAATATACTAAGTATGAGGGCATGACATGCAACGTAAATTATGGGATGCAATGGTCGAGTAAAACACATGACAAGATAAGATAAGTACATTCATGAGAAAATCATAATGACCAAAGCATTAGAAAAGCATAATTTAGATCATGAAAATACATATGAGGTCATACATATGTGGGATAAGAACTACAACCGTTAATAAGACTATGCGAGCTATAACATCAAATCGTGTTGTCTCTCCCTACAACGAAGAAAAAGGGGAATCTACTTGCCAAGGTAGACTATACCCCGCTAGGCGGATCATACATACGTTATATGTGGATCCAATATCTAGGCCATGAAGGAAACCTACGGTGGCACATAGTTTAACAGACATGATGTGCTACTAGGGATTTTGGTAGGGCTCCCACCTCAAGTCCACTCGATGCTAAGTCAAATTCCATGTAATGCATACATAGCATAGAAATCATAATTACATATATCATAGTTATGATCATAGGTTTGAAATTATAGAGTAGCTCATTTTCATAACATACTTGTAATGTGAGAATTGTTCTTTCATCATTACAATCATATTTGTATAATTCATATATTTAGGTCCTAGGTCACCACATACAGCCCTAATCACCTTACTTTATAACTTTCATGAAATTCATACCTTGAACTTAGAGTAAAACTCAAATGCATAATCAATTGACTTGCAAATCATGAAATTTACTTAGAAACATGCATGATCATATGCTTTCTATCATACCATACATAATTCATAAAGATGATATCATTAGGAAGTATAATTGAAAATACCCATAATTTACATCATGAACCCTCTCTGGAGATCAATATAGGAGAATTCATGAAAAAACTCTTCAATTCAATGCAATAACTATCAATTTATATCAAAATAGACTCATAATCATAATTTGAATCTTAATTCATGCAGTTGGACTAGAGATCATAATAACCATAAAATACCATACTTTAATTTGATAGAAAATTTGAGAAATTGATTAGGCTTCATGGATGAAAGAATTCATGAATCAATACCCACATACCTTAAGCGAGAAAATCAAATAATTTGGAAGAACTTGAGTTTTTTGATGGAGAGCTTGAGTGAATTAATTTGAAGTTTTCAATGGAGTCCTTGAGAGTCTTTTGTAGAGAGAGAAATATTTGAGTAGATGAATTGTAGAAGAATGAATAGATTTAGAGGTTTAGGTCAATTTATAGAGCTGAATTAGTTCCTAAAAACGTCCAGGTTCATTACTTACAATTAGGAAAAAGTCTAAAGTGCCCTTACTTAAAAACTGAATTCGAACAAAAACCATCGCCTAGGTCCGCAATGCGGAGGTTTTGGCAAGATTTTGACTCAGGAAAAATTGCACTGAACGGCAGCAAGTCTGCGCACTTTACTGTTTTGCGTAGTTTCTTTTAAAAATCTATCTTTCGAGATACGAGTTCTAAAAATCCATCGAGACCATTTTTTCACAAGTTTTGATCCCCTGATCGATATTCCGGACTCTAATTTATGAAAAAGATTAAGAATAATCCATTACGTAAATGGCCTATTTCCAAGGCCTTCTTAAGGCACCTATAAGCATTTTGAGGAATGTTACACAAATATTATTCAAACTTTGTTTAAATAACTTTCTTGAAAATCAACTCTAGGTACCTGTAATATCACTTTTACAAAGTGTTATTAATGGATAAATATGAATGATGATGATGATAACAATAATAATAATAACTTAAACATAAAATCCGTCTTATTAACTTGGAAGACCTTGAAAATCGACAGAAATTTCTTTATCGGCCAATTTTAATGTAGAATGTTTATAAACTTAAACTAAAATTTCACTTTTTAAAATGGAGGCATCAAAAACTGATGCAGAGATTTTTTTAATTGTCCAATTTTAATGTAAAATATGTATAAACTTAAATTAATATTCTACCTTTTAAAATGAGAAAGCCTCGAAAACTGACGGAGAAATTTTTTCATTGGCCACTTCAATATAGTATTTTTCCAACACATCATTACATGAAACTAAAAAATATAATATAAAAATAATATGCAAACATTTAAATAATAATCAATGTAACAAAATAAATAAATAAATAACTAGCAAATGATAACGACTAGCAACATAACTGGTTGAAAACTCAAGAAAGATGCCTTTAATTGATCCTAATAAATATAGAAATCTTATACGAACAAAATAGAACAACAAAAATACATAAATAAATAAAATATATATATATAGATATATATATAATAAAGATGATATGAACAGCAAATACCACAATGCTAACTTAACAAGAGAATATCAAAATGAGCTAAAATACAAATAATGAAAATCATCTATTCAAATCAATAAGATAGATACTCAAAATGCAGTGGCAAAATATGTAAAATAATTTGAACTTAGCAATGGCAGAGGACAGCAACCATTGAAATATTAACAAATGATTAAAATGAAGAAAATATAAAACTAAGTCATCGGAAAAGCTAACCGAGTTTGCTAGAGAGAAAGAACAGAGACAGAAGTGTAGTTGTTATCCGTCCGAACTCGTGATGGTGCTGCATTGGTGGTTTCGTGCAGATCTAGTGGTTGTTGGGTTGTGTTTCGCTGTAGTGCAAATTGGTTCACTGTTGTTGCAGTTTGGTTGTTGATTTTATGTTATTATTGCTGGTTTCTCAGAAGTTCATCGGAGCACGGAGCTGTGCGAGTTCACTAGTGGTAACAATGGGATTTTGGGGGTTCTGTTTCACGAGGAAAAAAAGGGTGGGGGGGGGGGGGGGGGTTTATTCTAATGGGATGATGGTGGATTTGTTGCAGTGAAGTGGTTAGTTTGAGTTATTGAGCCTTTTGGTTTGGGGAAGAAACAGATGGTGAGGAAATGTTTGGTTTATTTTTGGTCGCACACAAGTCCGCCGAATCTTGGAGTTCGCAAAGTGTGTGGTGGTCGAAGCCTGAGAGGTCTGGTTCATGAGCGTTTGGTTGGTCGAAAATGGTGAATGGAAAAGAAAACAGTAAGGTTGTGTTTAATATTTACTTGATCGGCTACGGTGGTGCATCAGTGATGGTGGTGCTAACTAGAAAACAAATGGGGAAAAATGGGGAAGATGGGTTGGTTAGGTGGGCGGCAGCTGGGAAACAAAAATAGAAGAAGAAGATTTAGGTTTTCCCCTTTTCGAAAATTTTACACTATAATTTTAAAAATTTATCCACCATCCTCTTATTTTGAAGCCAAGTAAATGGTTATAAAGAAAATTCAAAATCACTCATTTTACAAAATTATGGGTTCAAAATCATGGGCCCAAAATCATGACCTAATTAAATATCTGAATAATTTAATATTTATATGTGTTTCAACGTATTCATAAACTGTATTAAAAATACTAAAATAAATATGAAACAAATATAATCAACGATATGAAAAATGCAATTTAATGAAGAATGAGGATTTAACAAAATCGAACAATATTCAAAAATTCAACTGACGTTGACAAAAATTTTAATAATTAAAATTAACTAAAATTCAAATTAAATTAGTGAAAATCCTAATATTTTGAAAATTAGAATAATTATCGATAAAATATTCTAAAATTGCAAGACATATATCTTTTGAATTATTTAAAGAATAAAAAACTTAAAAGTATAATTTTTTTAAAAACGTTAGGCCAAAATTGGGTGTCAACAAAAGGAGATGGCTTGAATTGAAGAATTACGCTATGAGTGTGTTGCACCATCTGGGTAAAGAAAATATGATTATCGATGCTCTTAGTAGGTTGTCCATGAATAGTGTTACTTATATTGAGGATGAAAAAAAGGAGATAGTTCATGATGTTCATAAACTAGACCGATTAGGTGTTCACTTAGTTGATTAGGATGATGGTGGTGTTGTTATTCAAAATAGTTTTGAATCATCTCGTGTGGCGTATGTTAAGGCAAAGCAAGATAATGATCCAACTTTGGTTGAGTTAAAAAAAATGGTTGCTGAAAAAATCATTTAGGCTTTCTTCCAATGGGGAGATGGTGTGCCTAGATATCAAGGTCGTTTGTGTGTTCCTAATATTAATGGCTTGAGGGAAATTATATTGTTCAAAGCTCATAGTTCGCGGTATTCTATTCATTCAGGTTCCACATAGATGTATCGAGATTTGAGGGAAGTGTATTGGTGGAGTGACATGAAGAGGAATATTGTGGAGTTTGTGTCTAAGTGGCTTAACTGTCAAATAGTAAAGGCTGAGTATCAAAAATTGGGAGGTTTAGCTCAACACATTGTTATTCCTACTTGGAAGTGGAAAGACTTGAATATGAATTTCATTAGTTTACCTTGTACCCATAGGCAACATGAGTCCATTTGGATTGTTGTTGACCGAATGACTAAGTCGACCCATTTTCTTTCCGTTAAGACTTCCTATTCAGTCGAGGATTATGTTATACTTTACATTTCAGAGCTGGATAAGCTTCATGATTTTCCATTATCTATCATTTTGAACCAAGGTACTCAATTTACATCTTAGTTTTGGAGGTCATTCCAAAAGGGTCTTGGTACTCAAGTTAAGCTTAGTACAACTTTTCACTCTTAGACCGGTGGCCAAGCCGAGCGTACTATTTAGACTTTGGAGGATATGTTGAGTTCTTTTGTAATTGAATTCAAATGTAATTGGGATGATAAATTGCCATTGATCGAGTTTTTTTAGAACAACAATTATCATTCGAGTATCTAAATAGCTCTAGTTGAGGCTTTATATGGTAGGAGGAACATATCTCCTATTAGATAGTTTGAGGTTGGTGAGGCTGCTTTGATAGGGCCTGAGTTGGTTTGTGAGGATATGGAGAAATTTATACTCATTAGATAATATTGAAGACTGCCCAAAGCCGACAAAAGTCTTATTCAGATGTGAGGAGAAGAGAGCTTGAATTTGAGGTTGATGATTGGGTTTATTTGAAAATATTATCTATGAAGGGCGTAATGCATTTTGGAAAGAAGGGGAAGCTTAGTCCCCCCCATGTAGGCCTATATCAGATTTTGAAGTGATTTGGCAAGGTAGATCATGAGTTGGATTTGCCTTTGGAGTTGGCATCGGTGCATCCGGTGTTTCATGTTTCATTGTTGAAGAAGTGTATTGGTGATCCTAGATCGATTGTGACATTGGACATCATTGGTGTGAAGGAAATTCTATCCTATGAAGATGTTCTGGCTGAGATTCTAGACCGCCAAGTCTGGAAATTGAGGAATAAAAAGGTTGCAATCGTGAAGGTTCTTTGAAGGAACCAACTAGTTTAGGGATCTACATGGGAGGCTAAAACCGATATGATGTCATGTTATCCTCATCTCTTTCCTTCAGGTCCAACTTGAGGTATTAAGTTCCTTCATGGTTCAATCCTTCAAACTCATGTGTTTCAGTCATTTCCATATTTTATATGCATATATGTTTGTGAAATGAGTTTTAAAGTCACGGTTTAGCTTGAAGTTGATTACTCCTTGGTTTTATATATTTTGATGTGTCATTGCATTCATGTTGGATTGGTAGGACTCTTTTCCTACTCTATTCATGCTATGTGAGTTTCATTAGAGGATGAATATTCCCAAAGGGGAGATATTGTAATACCCCAAAAGTTGGAAAGTTAAAAAAAGAAGAAGAGAAAATCAGAAGAATGTAACTTTATGGACTTCCACGAGGCCCTTTATGAGTCGTAGTTGAAATGAACCACAATACGAATTATGTAATGAACCACGTTCCATAAATGAATTCCGTGAAAGGGACCTTGGAAGGTGAAATACAACTTGAGGTCCACGGCAGGATCTATGACCCGTAGAACATGGGATGAATTATAAAGACACCCGTAGAAGTCAACCTCTCAGAACCCTGTAGCCCCCCACTTTAACGAGCCTCTTCATAGGTCCTGAAAAGGTATACGGCCTGTAAATCTGACCATCAAGGTCCCCTCGACCATACTTTGATTCCTTTCCTTTCTACGAACCACTATACGGTCTGTAGAAGTTTATATGGACCGTAAAAGTTTCCCTTGAAGTGTCCACCATCAAATTTTAAACTAAGGGTATTTGGGTCTTTTTCCATTATTTAAAGTCTTATACTTGGACATTTTGGTATTAACTCCTAAACTATAACTAACTCTCAATCCTCCAAAACACTCATTCTCCCAAATTACAATTTCATTCTCTCAAAGTTCCTCTCAAATTCTCTCCAAGGAAAGAATTAGGGCTCAAGTCTCCAATTTTTCATTAAAGGAACTAAGTCCAAGATTTTACCCTAGGTATATGTGAATTCATTAATGAATTTTATTCATCCATTGTGTACCAAAAGAACTCAATTCTCCTAATTTGATTTTAACCAATCCTAAGGGTTTCAAGTCAATTCTTCATGGGTCCTTTCAATATTGATTAAATTGATGTTGTTTCACTTGATCATGCATGATTCTACATTACTACATGATTTTTGTTATGATCCAAGCCTAGGACCTAGAAGTAACACGACAAATAAAGTATCCGGAGGCACCTCACCCAAGCCTCTTAATATTTGTTAAGCATTTCATCGGAAATGATAAATAAAACAGAAATAAATGGGGTAATAGGACTAAGGGAGATAACATAGAACAAAGGTCATTCACAACATCAGATATCATCAACTTGTACAACAATACCTCTACATCCTTAAACTTGGTGGGGCTTAAGACATGTCTTTATCTCAGCCTCAAGATTTAGTCAAAAGATACCAAAGAATGACTCAAATGTCTAAACATCATAATAAGATAGAAATAAATAAGAGTGTTGTTCCCGAACCATGGGAACTCACCACTATTAGTAGCCTTCAATGAATAATTTAGCTATGGGGAGAAAAGTGTGGAGCAATGCCAGTTCCTACATGATGATATCATATAGGCAAAAATATGCGTTAGTAATTTGAATGTACTAAATATAAGAGTATGCTAAAATGAGAACAACAAGTTATATATATAAGCAATATGTATAAGTTAATGCGTGTATAAGAAACATCATAATAAAATCTTTAAATCATCAATTTGTGGGAAAGTGACCGTAATCGACATTTAAGACCATGTGATCTATTGCATAAAATTCAATGACTCCTACATTGGGGTAGGCCGATGACTCCTGCATCGAGATAGGGGAGACTACCTTGTCGGAGTAGTACTCCATCAACTTTAAACATTCTTTAACTTTAACTTGAATGGTTAATTATGGATCCACTAGCCTAAAAATAGCTGACAAGAGCCCCTATGGTGGCACATAGTTAACATAATATGAGACTTTACTTATGAACCCCTTCGGTCGAGTCCCCATCTACATGCTACATTCGATGCTAGATCAAATCCCATGGAATACGTTTAAACATCATCATAGCATAATATATAACTTTGACATAAAAACAAAAACATCATTTGGTGGAATAGCTGATTAAAGCCTTTCATTTGATTCAATACAAGAATTGTCCTTTCATATTGAAAACTTAATTTGGCTAAGAAGCCCTTTCATCAATCAATCATTTCATAAAGACTCCCTTTACATAAGCATTTACTTCATATCATTCATTTGGAGTCAAACTTCATTTTAACTTTATTTAAATCATTAGGAAAACTACCTGGGTTCTCTTCATAAAATCTTTAAATGCATTTTGAGAATTATTGCATTGCATGAGAGTGATGAAATGCATCAATTTAGAATATCTCAAACAACCCACCATTCATACTCAAAATCTTCTTAGAGCCTTCATAAAGGCACATTATTAAACCATTCAACTCATGCAATTGAGAGTCAAAATGCATCAATATAGGTATATAAACTACAAATATATCATAGTCTATGCATTTAAACTCATCAGATAAAAGCCCATAAGAATTCATCACAAGGAAGTTGGAATATCAAATTGGAAATTCATTTGTACTTAATGGTGGAAAGACCCATGGATGAAAAACTCACATACCTTGTAGGAGACAAAACCCAAAAGAAAACTTGAGGAAGAATGGTGACTTGAATGGCTTGAATTGAAAACCCTAGTCTTGCCTTGAGGATTTTGAGAGAGTTTGGGAAGAGAGAATTTGAGAGTCTTAAGTCTTAAGTGTTATATCCCTCACTTTTGGGCATTCGGAAAGAGAAAAAAAATTTGGCTTGCAAGAAATGAGGTTGTGAATTATTTTATTCATTTTAATTAGTACCGGTGCGATGTTCATGGAAAAATTGGTGTGGAAATACGGAGGAAGGCCGAGGGAAAAATTGGGAATTTTGGAAACTAGTTTGTGAATTACTAATAAGACTTATGGTTTTGTTGGGCTCAAAACCATAATAATAATAATAGTAATATTGAGGCCCAACAAAAAAAAAGGCCCAAGTCTTGGAAAGTTAGCCCATTAATTAAGTGGCCTATATATATGTTGTATGACTTTTAGTCTCATCTTATCCTTTAATTCATTCTTATCAAAGAAATTTCAAGAAATTTCTAGAGAAGAGGAGAAAAGAAAACTCTAGCTAGAGAGAAGAAGAGAGATCGAATTTGAGAGAAAAAAAGGTGAGTTCTTCAATTTCGTTATCTGAATTAATTATCTAGAGTATACCACGATGATATGGAGGTATTAATAGTATAAAATCATGGCTTGGAGCAGCACCAAACGGATAGCAAGCAGCCACGATGTTTTAATCGCGTTAGAAGAGTTTTCGAGGCGGGTTTTGGTGAGTTTTGGTCAATTTCGGGAAATGTAAGGTCTTTACTTTTAATTTGAAGTTTATGGTGTTGTTATAGGGTATATTACACATCTTTTATGCTGCTTAAAGTGTAAGAACGTCGTAGAAATTCTCGACGTTAGAAGCAATCTAAATTGAAATCGTTATAGTTAAATTGTAGTCGAAATGAGGCATTGTACGTGTGGGGGCTGCTTCTGGTCGTGTGGTAGTGTGTTTCAGGGCCTAAAAGTGTTCTAAAGGAGGTGGGGTATCTTCTTGTTGCAGCCACATGACCCACGCGTCGTACGGTTAAAGGTTTTGCAAAAAAGAAAACTAGAAACTCTATTTTTGTATCGTAGTTTGGAGCTTGTATTGTGTAAGGTTGAAGTAATTTAATTGTAAATATTCTGCTAGTTGTTGTTGTTGTTATGGTTGTTGATATTGTGGCCGAGTTGAAATCTCGGGAATGTTGAAGTTATAGGGGAAATGTTGTCCGATTTTCGGTAGCATCGGAACTAGTAACAAACTAGTTGGGGGTAATGGATAAGGAAATGACTCCAATTAGTACTTGGTTATAGAGTGGGATATTGGAAAGTGAAAGACTATTAATCTTAGTATTAGTTTCATGTCAATAGGTTAAGGAGGTATCAAGGCAAGCCGGATTTTAATTAATCCCGAAAAAGGTATGTGAAGCCCTTTCTTCTCTTGGCATATTTTTGGCATAAGTATGTAAAGCTACCCTTCTTCTCTCTTGATATGTCTTTGACATAAGTTATGATGTTATGATGAAATGTTTATGGTACCGAGTCCCTTGATGGACCAAGTATGATATATGTTACTATCTAAGGATCGGGTCATACGTTCCACGGCACATATGTGTTTGATGACTATATGAGGGAAAGTAGAGAGTATGTGAAGCTTCCTTCTTTTCTCTTGGCATGTCTTAGCCATAAGTGGTTGGTATATGTAATGTGGGGATAAATTCTATTCATAAGACCCCGAGTATGGTTCGTAAATCTTATTCACTTCTTGATGCTAGAACTCCTGCGATAGTTGAGTTATTGTCTTGTAAGCCTTCTACGTGATACAAAGTAGTATATGTGCAGCCTATCCCTTCCTTCTCTTGAAACAACTTGATGTAAGTGAAATAATGTACGATATGAGTTAGAGGTAGTTCCATTTATAAGTTCCGGATGTGACTCATGCCTTGTACTCATTTTTTTTGAAAGACAAGGGCCTTGAAGTAGTTGAACTATGACCCTTGAGCCTCCTACAGGCCGAATAGTGATGGGATGTGTAAGCTCCTATACCTAGGGACTCTTGGACATACTTTATGGTGATATCTGAGAGATGTTTGATATGTTACAGAGTTTTACGTGCACGTATATGCATTATATGTTATACGGATTGGGCCGAACATTCCTCGGCATATTTTACTATCTACGAATTGGGCCAAACGCTCTTCAACATTATTATATGATAAATGGATCGGGTCGAACGCTCCTTAGCATTACTATATGATATATGGATCGGGCCAAATGTTCCTCGGCATTATTATATGATAAATAGATCGGGTCGTACATTCCTCGGCATTATTATATGAGATAGAACTAAAAGCACATAGATGCTTATGATAACAGAGTGATGTGGTTGTTACACCGGGTCCCCGAACGGGCTGGATACTATATGTGATGATAGTATGTACGACTTTATTTTATGAGATGCAGGTATAGTGGTTTGTTGAATGTTATACTTGCCCCCTGCATCCCTATGTTAGTTGTGCCCTCCTATTGATGTTTTATACTTTACATACTCAGTACATATGTCGTATTGACCCTCTCTTTTTGGGGGGGCTGCATTTCATGCCCGCAGGTACAGGCATGTACTTTTGGAGATCCGTAGCTTAGGATTTCCGCTCAGCTATGTTGGAAGTGCTCTACTATTTTGGAGCCTAGCTTTTGGGTACTGGTCCTGCGATGTATATATTTGTTTATGCAGGGGTACGGTGAGGGCCCTGTCCTGCCATATGTTATCATTCCTATTCTTAGAGGTCTGTAGACATATGTGTGTGGGTTGTTTAGGAGTTTATTTCGGTTATGCCTATGCGATATGTTGTAAAAGCTATTATGTTGTGGCAGCCTTGTCGGCTGGCTTTTCCTTTCATGACATGATGCAAATGAAAGAGGCTACACGTGTATGAATATTTTATCACCCACTAGGTTCATGTGTTTAGTTCCTATATCTAGGAGGCTATATAAACATGAAAACGTTTTAACCCATTGAGGTTTTTGTCAGCAGTATCACGTTATACATAGTCCAATTTAACTATAGTCGATAGATAGGTACATGGGGGTCCAGGTCAGACTCCAGTCGCGGCCCACGGGGTTGGGTTGTGACATTAAGTGTGAAAAATAAGGTCTTGGAAGGATTTAAGGTCTTTAGATGGAAGAATTCACCCTCCAAAATGACACCATTTTGAATTATAACACAGGAAATGACTAAACTACTCCTTTAAAAATCTATCCAAAAAAGACTTTATAGGGACCCTTCACGATCCATGGTGCTCACCATAGTCCGTGGTGGGGTCCCGCGATGAAAGACTTAGAAAAAACTAGAAAAAGGGCCTGTAGGGGAACTCTCTGAAGTTTTACCACGGGGCATCTTCACGGTCCATGAAGATCACTATGGGATGTGAAATATGGCCATGGTGCAGGTCTGCAAGTGGACCTGAAGAGTGTCCATCACATTCCGTGGAGAGTTCTACGACCCTTGGTGGGTGTCCGTGGACCTTGCCTTAAGAACATTCTTGAGGGTCCCAGGGAAAGGCTCACCACAGAGGGCTTCACGGCCCGTGGTGCTTACCAAGGTCCATGGTCCTCCATTGTGGTTCATCCCCTGCAGTCTGAGTTTCTAAATCTCTGCCACGATGGCTCACCACGACCCGTAGTCCTTACCACTATCCGTGATGGCTTCCATAGTCGGCTTCATGTTTTAATTTTTGCAACCTCTCTAAAATTTCATCCTTGGTTCCTTGGTTTAGGACCTTTCACATTTCCGGGGTCTTATAATTTTACATTGATTTCACATGGGCTCATGTCCAATTCTATAATTTTCAACTATAAACTATGAATTTGTGATATTTATGAATGACTTATGTAAAGTTATACTCTATGTTTTATTTCAAGTAAGAATGAATGAATTGTGAAGGATTTTCTCACAGTATGAAGAAATCATGATTTAAATGCTTAGAAAGGTAAGTGTCTATACGAATATGTTATGATCATAATTTTCAATGAGCTGTTGATGTATTCTATGAATGTGGATTGGTACATGTTTTCCTTTCTTAATGATAATGTCTTATGTACTTCGTTGGGATTAACTAAGCACCGAGAGGACTTTATGGTGGAGACTTGGTAAGGGAGTCTCTAGAAGCAATCCCTAGTCCAAAACTGCATTGCCCCCATATGG
The DNA here is from genome assembly GCF_947179165.1 of Solanum dulcamara. Lineage (NCBI taxonomy): Eukaryota > Viridiplantae > Streptophyta > Magnoliopsida > Solanales > Solanaceae > Solanum > Solanum dulcamara. Next base: position 56,393,953 of record NC_077245.1, read on the forward strand.
TGTCTTGATTGGCTTAGCTAGTGGATCCACATATAACGCATGTTATGTTTATAATATCGAGTCTACCTTGGCAAGTATCCCCCCAGCTCTTCCCACATGGGGCTACCCCTACCATAAGATAAGACGGTTCCCGCCCTCAAGTTAAGGAATAGAGCTAACTGCATCGGATAAAATAGTAATTATAGTCCGAATCCTAGATCTGGTTCACGCTTGAAAGCAATAATTCCTTTTCTACTTTTGTACATAAAATTGTGTATATAAAGAAGAGTTTGTCCTTCTTCAAAGAGATAAAGTCACACGGCCCTTCAAGATAGAGGCTTTCGTCATCGTTAGAATCCCTGGACAAGGCAAATTACAGGATTCTATGTTATAGTTGACATGATCTTAAATGTCGATTAAGGTTAATATCCCACAAATGTGTATGTTTTCCTTATAAGCTCTTACACAATGATTTTATGATGTATTGACCATTATTAAATGTTTTCAAGTTTTATTTCATTCTTTTCATGTTATTTGGTCATGCATCACATATTCATATTGATTATGTATGATCATTCATGTTCATGTATGTTTCTTACATACTTAGTATATTTCATATACTACCATATACTTTTGCCTACATTATCTCATAATGTAGGGTCCGACTCTCATCCCGCACTTGGCTAGCTCGGAGATCCACTCACCCTTAGCTTTTGATGAATCTTCATGTTTTGAGGGCGATCCTGTTATGGCTTTTCTTCATGTTTAGACTATATCTCTTTCTTTATGTTTTGGTGAGCTAGGAACTTGTCCTATGCCCCATCTAAAGTAGTAGAAGCATGTCTAAACTGTTATGAGCATGTAGTTCCATTTGTTCGGAGATTATGTTTTGATACTCTTTCTATCGAGATTCTATCTTTTGAGGCTCACTTTCGACATTTATGATGTCATTTCAGTATTTTTTATTTACCTTATGAATGCTATATATGCTAAGAACCTTAATTGAGGTCCTTCACGATTCTAATCGCGATGTTACGTCTAGGACCTAGCCTGTCGTGATAGTGTTTACTTCTAAATGTATTATTATAAAGGTAATTATGCCATAATATATAGGTGTATGCGTATTTGATTAATTTCTAATATTTCTTATAATTTTCAATTTATGTGACAATTAGACAGGCATATAGTTAAAAAAAGAAAAAAAAATTAACTTTTGAAACACGTGATTATAAATATATCATAACATTCACTTGTCAAATTCGTGATGATATGGCATATGTATTACTATAAAAGCTTGGCATTAAAAACAAAGGTCAAACCCATTGGTAGCCCCTTAAAGTTGGCACCAACTTTCACTTAGACACCTAAACCAAGAGATGTTCATTTCAGACACCTAATGTAAGGGCCTGATGTGTCATGTTGACACTTTTTATACAACTGGCATCTCGCATGTTTTCCACCTACCTGAGGCACGTAGAAACTATTTTTTCATCTGATGTGGCATCAAACAAGGCCTATAACGGTCATATCTCTCTTATCTATATATTTATCCTCTTTTTTCTTCAATTTTGCCCTAATTTCTTAGCTTGTTTCTCCGATTTGAAAAAAGAAAAAGGCAAAAATCAATTTTCTCTCTTCTTCTTTGTTTCTCTCTCTTTCATGTCACTCTTCCCCTACACTTTCATGTCGAGCTTCTCCAACTCTTCCATAGACTCTTTGGATGAATGTCGATATTGTAAATGTGTTAATGAAGCACTATTAAAGACTTCTTGGACCCAACTAAATCCAGGTCGTAGATTTTTTACTTGTAAACTTTCAAAGGTAAAGAAATTCTTTATGTAAATATTTTTACTCATATATTGCAACTTTTATTCAATTTGAATCTTAAAGCTCCATTTTATTCCGGTAAGTACAACAAAGACGAGCACAGAAAAGTACTGACAGAGGATACCCTTATCAAACAAAGATGGCAGTCTTACTTCCATAAACTTTTGAATGACAGTGGGGACACAGAAATTGTGTTGGGAGATTTGAAACATACAGGAAGGAGTCACGATATTGGGGGTTGTAGTAGTATTACGGTCGATGAGGTTAAAGGTGTTGTTCGTAGGATGCGCTGGGAAAGAGCGACCGGACCTGACGAGATCCCTGGAGAATTTTGGAAGAGTGCGGGCTCGGTAGGTTTGGAATGGCTGACTAGGTTATTTAATGTCATCTTTACGACTGCAATGATACCCATAGAATGGAGGTCGAGCATCATGATCCCTCTATATAAAAACAAGGGGGATAGCCAGAGTTGCGACAATTACAGAGGTATCAAGCTTCTAAGCCATACTATGAAAGTGTGGGAAAGAGTGGTGGAGATGAGGGTGAGGAGAGGCGTGTCTATTTTAGAGAACCAATTCGGATTTATGCCGGGACGCTCAACTACGGAAGCCATCCATCTTATGAGGAGACTAATGGAGCAATATAGGGAGAGGAAGAGAGACTTGCATATAGTATTCATCGACTTAGAAAAGGCTTATGATAAAGTCCCTCGAGAGATACTATGGAGATGTTTGGAGGCTAAAGGTGTACCGATAGCGTACATAAGATTGATCAAGGACATGTACGAGGGTGCCAAAACCAGGGTAAGGACAGTAGGAGGGGACTTAGAACACTTCCCGGTGGTGATGGGGTTGCATCAAGGATCAGCCTTGAGTCCGTTTCTATTTGCCTTGATGATGGATGTATTGATGCGACAAATTCAAGGTGAGGTGCCATGGTGTATGCTTTTTGCGGATGACATAGTCCTCATCGATGATACTCGTAGCGGAGTTAACGCTAAGTTGGAAGATTGGAGACGCACCTTAGAGTCTAAAGGGTTTAAGCTGAGTAGGACCAAGACAGAGTACCTGGAGTGCCAGTTTAGTGAGACACCTCAGGAGGTTGGCGCGGAAGTTAGGCTCGGGGACCAAGCCATCCAAAAGAAAAGTAGTTTTAAGTACCTTGGTTCTATAATGCAAGGCAACGGGGAAATCGACGAGGATGTCACACATCGTATTGGGGCAGGATAGAGGAAATGGAGGCTCGCCTCCAGTGTGTTGTGTGACAAGAAGGTGCCACCATTATTTAAGGGCAAGTTCTACAAAGTGGTGGTTAGACCAGCTATGTTATACGGGGCGGAGTGTTGGCCAGTTAAGGTCTCCCACGTGCAAAAGATGAAAGTTGCCGAGATGAGAATGTTGAGATGGATGTATGGGCATACTAGGAGAGACAGGATTAGAAATGAGGCTATTCGAGACAAGGTAGGAGTGGCCTCGGTGGAAGACAAGATGCGGGAGACGCGACTGAGATGGTTTGGGCATGTGAAGAGGAGAGTCCCAGATGCACCAGTGCGGAGATGTGAGAGGTTGGCCATGGATGGTTTCAGAAGAGGTAGGAGTAGGCCGAAGAAATACTGGGGAGAGGTGATCAGACAGGACTTGACGCATTTACGACTTACCGAGGATATGACCTTAAATATGAGGGTGTGGAGGACACACATTAGGGTAGAAGGCTAGCACATAGTGGCATTTCTCCCCCTTAGCCGTAGGCGTATTAATGCACTATGATTCCTTGTACTTTGATTTATGGTATTTATGTTACTATCTAATAATACTTACTGCTTTTTGTGCTTTGATTATTTTGTTATCTATTTATCTACTTTTAATACTCTTGTCTGACCTTTTTTTATGCTTTTATGCTTCTAATGAGCCGAGGGTCTTTCGGAAACAGCCATCCTACATTGGTAGGAGCCAGGTCTGCGTACACTTTACCCTCCCCAGACCCTACGATGTGGGATTGCACTGGGTTATTGTTGTTGTTGTTGTACAACAAAAGAGGAATAAGTATTTTCTGTTAATTGTGGGCTTCTAATTTATTTTTTCTGATTGATTTTGTAGAAAATGGGTGGCTGTGATTTTTTTATTGGTATGAAGATCGACACCCTCCTCAAGAAAATAAGGTGATCTGGGGTTTGTTGAAAAAAGTCAAGGCTTTTGATAAAAAAATAAATTGAGCAAGAAATATATTTATTGTTGGTGTGATCGCTACTAGGTTGATAATGTTTGGAATATGGAGATTGAAGCCTAAATGTTAAAATATGTTGTATTGTTCAGGTATAGGTGATGGTCTATCATTAGGTATAGGTGGTGGTGTAGTATTATTTTGATGTTGTTGTTGCTGTAAAGTTGTCTATGTTTTGGGTGAAATGAATCTTCATGTTGTTGTTGTTGCTGTTGCTGTAAATTTCTAGCTAGGCCATATTTGTATGTATTTTGATATTATTGTTGTATACAATTTACAATTCACATCTTGTTGAAGTGAATGCATATTTTACTTATTAAAATTTTAAAATCCTACATTGCCTTCACCAATGGTATTCTGCAGCATCTCTATTTGAAAAACAAGGCGACAATTGCATTATGTGACATGAAAATTTAATACCAAAAACATTTAACAATATCACAATGTAACTCAAAAACATAATCCACAATGAACTCAAAGTTAGCATTATGCTAAATACCACGATTAGTGGATTAGTTTAACAAGGTTACAATCCTCAAAAGTGTTTATTACGTTATATAGCAAAAAGTATTCAAAGTTGGTGCTGCTGTTACTTCTTCCTTTTGTTGGCCATTTTCTGCAACTGGGAGGTAGTGACAACATCTTTATTTTTCCATCTCAAGCCTCTAGGCTTAAAACCAAGGTCTATGCCTGTTGAACTTGCATCCTTAAAATTTGAACCTGTTGGTAGAATTCTTTGACTTGAAGTCCCTGGCTATTTTTACAGAAAAAGAGAAACCAAAATTAGTAAGTAAGCTGCACTTGTGAAGATTAGTATGTAACCAAAGGAGAAAACAACATACATTGAGTATTTTGGGTTTAACTTGCACTTGTGAATATGCCAAATCCAACATTACTTGATCCACCATATGATGGCTTCTTTGTCCCCCTTCTTGCAGAGTCTTCTCCAATTGCTGCAACTCCTCTCTTTTGTCTAATAGTCTCTTTTCTCTCCCGAGATAGTTGACTTGTTATTCTTCTTGTAAAAGGAATACTTGTATCCACATATGATGGTGGTTGGCTTGAGCTTGTATCATTCACCCTCTTAACTCTACTTGTATCAGTACAAATTATTATTGAATAAACATGTTTGCTTGATGTTGTTGATGCAGGTTGGCTGAATGTTGTTGGTGTAAGTTGGCTGAAGTTTTTTGGTTCAGGTTGGATAAAGTTTTTTGGTTCAGATTGGCTACTTTCTTGTGAGCTTTGACCAGTAAATTGTGAATTATGGGTAGCTGCTTCTGAACTTTGACCAGCAACCTGAATATTTAAGCACAAAATATATGTTCATTAAAAATTCAATAAGTGATTAAAAAAGATTCAAGCAAGTATAAATTATGTTACCTTGCAATATCTTTTGTTATGAACTTGTTGTTTACACATGGAACAAGTCTGTTTCACCTTTGATTGGATATTTTTTCATACTTTTTTCTTGGTTCATCTTTGCCCTTTCTTCTATTTCTTGCAGGTCTGCCAGGCATTGATTTAGGTTCAAGAGGTTCAATCCTTGGATTATTTTTTTCAGACCACATCTTCATATTTGGAATTGGTTGGATGAAATGACTATAAACCTTTAAGAAGGTATCCTTCTTATACCAATGCTCCACAAGAGGTTCAGGCTCTTGTTCTATGTGGCACAAAGCAGCAATAGCATGTTGGCATGGAATGCCTCTCGGTTGCCAAGTTCTACAACTACAAACTCTATCAGCCAAGTTAACTGTATGCCTGTACTCCCCTTCTCCAATCTCAAACCTAACATCAGCATTTCAAAGCACCTTGCATGTCCTAGTCTTGTCCTTATTCTCCTCTAAGATAAGTCTAGCCATAGGTACAATATCAGATATCCAGGTGTTGGCAAACTTAATCATGTCCATAGTTTTTGTCATTATCTTTCTCCTAATTTCCTCTAACATGGTTATTATAGATTTGTGTCTACATGATATGATCCATGAGTTAAAGGTCTTACACATGTTATTTTCAACTACATCACATTTGGAATGCCCTTGAAAGAATGCCCTAACACATGATACTTTTGGATAATGCAATAAGTCAGCACAAATATCCTTACTAAGTTTGCTCATTTTATGAAGCTCATCCTTGAACTTCACTTCAAAACTTGCCTTTGAACATCTCCAGAATTATTTTCTCCTTTCTCTCCCTTCCAGGTTTGATTCCAATTAGACCAAATATGTCTAGCACACCTTCTAACTTTAGCATTTGGTAGCAGTTCATCAACAGCTGCATGAAAACCCTGCAAAGAAAATAAAATGCAATTCAATACTTAATAGATAATCTAATAGCTTTAGCAAATGTAATAGGTAATTACCTTTGGCATATCTGTCATCACAGTAAGACCCTGTCCAGTACCCAATTGCAGGTCCTCTTTCAAGTAATTGATAAAGAAACTCTAATTATGCTTAGTTTCCTTATCTGCAACTGCCCAGGCTATAGGAAACATCTGATTGTTTCCATTCTTGCCAACTGCTACTAGAAGTTCACCATTGCAAGCACCCTTTAAGAAACATCCAAAAAATCCTATTATTCTTCTACATCCTTCCTTCCACCCCCTTTTCAATGCATCCAAGTACACATAGAAGTATACAAACAAATTCTTTCCTGGTGCAGTTTCTCTATCCATTCTTAAAAAAATAGAACTACCAGGATTGGTCTGTTTTATAACCTCAGCATAATCACATAATCTTGCAAATTTCATATTTCAGTCACCCATGGATTCTCTAAGAATCATTAGCTTTGCCTTGTAACAGATGGTCCTACCCACATACAATCCTACCTTCTTCCTACACAATTCTTGTATTTTCCAAATCTTTATGGATTGTTTAGTTATTTCATTCCTGAATTTGTTTGCTAGGAATTTACTTGTACACATTTTGTTCTTATTTGATGGAGAACACTTATGTATAGAATGGTAGTTCTTGATCAAAAAGTTACCAGAATCTCTATCAATTGCACCATAACACAACCACTTGCATTTTTCTTTGAATTTACATTTAGTCCTCACTCTATGAATTTCATTAGGCCTTAACTTAATCTGATAATTATTTTTTACTGCATAATTCGTCAAAGCCTTTCTAAATTGTTTAGCATTCTCAAAAATTATTCCAAGTTCAAAAATAACAACTTCACATTTAGCATCATACCTGACATTTTTACTCTTCCTTCTTCCTGGTTGATCAACACCTATAATAGCTTCTATATCTACCACATCTGTGATATTATCACTACCACAGTCTGAGCTATCAATATACTCTTCATCTCCTCCTAATCTGCCAACATATCTATCCTTCTTATTTCTTCCAATATCTTCAAAGCCTCTATCAATACCAGCTTCATCTATTGGTATTTCTTCAGGTACTTTCTTTTTTCTCTTAGGATTAAGATTTCTTTTGTTCCTCCTTTCAGATCTAAAGGATCTCAATTCTTCATCAACATCTGAACCATCTTCATCAGGAATGGTATTTATATCTGAGTCACTACTATGTAGATTTGGCTCATTCACATTTGAAACATCCTCAGTCTTATTCACATCTGAAACAGCCTCATTCTCCACATTTCCAACATCAACAGAGTCTGGCCATGCTAAAAGACCAGCTGGAATTGACAATTCCTCTAACTCATCAATTTCATGGACCACATAAACATGAAATTCATCACCATCTATTAATTCTTTCACATAGTCTAACAACTGAATATCAGAAGTAACTTGGACAAATTCATTGTTAATTTCATTTTGACAGTAAAAATCCTTTACATTTGTGTACCCAAGGTCTTCAGTGTATGAAAGAAACTCGACAAGGCTAAAATGATCTTTATTAATGGCAACAACAAATACATCTATTTCTCCTCTGTAAGTAGGGTTAGGATCTGCGATAACATGACCCCCATGATGAAAACATGTCAATATATAGTCGTCCATATTTCAAAAAGAAGACCCCAACACAAAGAAATACCCAAAAAGCCCTTTACTTTATCAGTGCAATTTCCAAAAAAAAAAACTAGTGACAAAATGCTAACAGAGAGTGGACACAACCAAAACATACACCTTCTTCTTCAAGGATGAAACATGCAAACACAAGAAGTAGTTGATAGAAATGTCAAAATGCCCAACAAAAATGCAATCTCCAACACTTGATTTCAACCTTTAAACCTGAAAATTGGCAACATAAACTAACATAACAGTTAGTACTATCTAAGAATTGAATGAAAATCAAGAAAGATTGAACTTTCATATACTTACCTAGGTTTTGATCGATGAACCTGAAGATGAGTTTCGCCTTTGAACTGAAGAGACAATGGAGAGAAAATGGTGTTGAAGATCAATTTTTGACCATTTAATCTTAAAGCTATATGACGTGTAAAGAAGACAGTGTTGGCATGATATAATTGGTCAATTAATCCATGTGGACGAAAGTGTAATACACGCTCTTGACTCCAACTTCAGATTATTTCAAAAGTGTCAACATGACACATCACACCCTTACATTAAATATCTAAAATGAATATCTTCTGGTTTAGGTGTTTGCGAAAGTTGGTGCCAAAGCTACGGATGGATTTGGCCAAAAACAAATAAAAAGATTGTATTTTGTACTTTTGAAAGTGACCACAAAATGGTCGGAGTAACGGCTTCTCCGTTTCAATCGTATTGAGTTACCGTGACCGCAGATTATAAGTCTCTCTTCCAAAAGCCTCAGCAGCTTCCTATAAAACCAAAAACCTCCCTTTTTTCACGTTCCCATTCCAATTCTCTTTGTTATGATCAGAGAGAGTTTCATCTCTAACATAATGGCATGGAGATATATCTGCTCAATATTTCTGAGGGTTGAATCACGCCGTTCTTCCTTAGGGTATCATCATCATCTTCTTCATCTCCTTTTGTTTTTATGCATTTTTGGGGTTTGCATGTGTTAATTTGTGTATAATTTTTCCAAAATTGAATTTATTTAACTCTTAGTTTTTGTTTTGGGTGTACAGATATTGCAAAATCTAAATGGCGCTGCTGCCTATAATCAAAGTGGTACGATTATCATTATCTTACTTTTCCTTCTAAACGTTTTATAATTATAAAAATCACATATTTTCGGAATGTACAGTTTTTGTTGTAAAAAATGTCTCTCAAGAATGGTTGCATTATTTCACAAGTCTTACTCATTTTTTTTTCAATTTTGTTTCTAGGTATCACCATACTTTTTGGCATAATTGCTTACTGACAGCACCATTACTTGTGCAATTATATGAAAATCTGGTAAGCAAAATGGAGAGTTGTGTTAATATAAACTAAATTTATTGTTATAACCTGAATTTCCAACAAAATCGACCTATTTGTTATCTTAGGACGATTGATTTTTTTTCCCCCGAAGTTCCTGGATCACACATGTATTATACTTGAAAACTGAACAAAATGCAACTACTTTCCCCAAACTTTCTTCTTATTCGTTTTCGTGATGTACGGATGATCATGTACTGTCGGATCATTGTTTCTCTTCCCAACAGAAATTTGAACTTCTTTTACTTTTAACCCTTCAACAGAAATTTCAGGGGCATATTGAAGAACACATGATCAACGATATGTGAATTTTCTCTGCTATGATTATTTAGTTTCTTGTACAAGTGCTTTTACATACACGCTTATATATATATATATATATTGACCTTGAAATTGGTGAATTTGCTAGGGTTTTTGTTGCTTATGTGCGGATATTCTCAAATAACGCTCTATACAAGTTTATTTTAGATAGTTTAGAAGGGAGTGATGCTTCCACTCTGCTAATTAATTATATCCAAACAAAAATTTATTGTGTGCAAACAAGATAATGTTTCACTGCTGGGGATGATTTCCTTGTGAGAATTTTACAAAGCTAAATCTGGTTGTCTTTTTTTCTTCCCCTGCACTTTATCACAGGTCTCCTCATTGCTTGTGTCGTGAAAGAGAGATATTTTTCTTAAAATTTCACGAAATTTTGACTCTGTTGGAAAGTAGGCTCTGAGACGTTGAAGCAAAGGTAAGGTAAACCTGTAACTCAGTACTGCAACTGTTGTTTATTGTGATAGCATCTGACAAGAAAAATGGAGAGGATCCCCAAGTACATTTTTTGGTGGCATGATTTTTTTCCGAACTTCCTGGATTACACATGCGTAATAATTTGGTACTCCAAAATAATTTTGTTTTTCCCCTAATTGTATCCACTAGTAAAATGGTTTCATAGGGGTATGAATCAGGAATTGACCAATCACAATTCAATAGAGTGTATGTTCTCAAGTCATTTGATGTTATCTGCATCAAAGAGTTGAATCTGTGCTAATGAAAATGCAGAATGGGGAGAGCAAAATTGAAACTGCATAAATTGGATGGTAGCAACCGTATAGGAGTATACTCAAGGCGAAAGAAGGGACTCTTGAAGAAAGCTAATGAGCTGTCAGTATTGTGTGGCATTGACATCTTTCTTGCCATGTTTTCACCAAGCGGAAAGCCTAGTGTATACAAGTCAGAGAGCAGGTACTTTTTCTCCCACCATGATAACTCGCTATGAAACCTTAAAATTTCCACCCCTTTATGTTTTAGGTCCTAGGAGGGAAAAATAATGTGTGATTGACTTTGTTTCGAGAAATATGATTGTTGTTTTTTGATGTCAAGATACTTGTTCCAAGTCAACGATTTATGAGATATGAAGTACTTTATGGCATCCACCTGAATAAAATAGCCAATATTAATAATTATGTGTCTATGTTGGTTTAAATCTAACAAACATTAAAGACCAGTTTTTGCGAAAGCCTTTCTACTGATAAATCTTAAATCAATTGTATTATTCTCCCTCCAGTAGCTTCGAGGACATGATTACCAAGATTGCCGAAGTAAATCCAGAAGAAAGGGCAAAAAGGTACCATAACACACACATATGAATAGTTGTACTCAGTGGCGGACCCAGCATGTGTCCAGGGGGTTCGAACCCCCTTCGGCGAAAAATTATACTATTTATACATGGTTAAAATATTTTTTTATGTATAAATAGTAGATGTCGAACCCCCTTCGGCTAGTTCGTGTGTCTACTTTTTTCAGATTTTGAACCCCCTTATTAAAAATTCTGGTTCCGCCACTGGTTGTACTGATGAAATGATTAAATGCATGAAGAGTTAATCTTAGAACTGTTCTTTTACCTGATTAACAGGAAGATGGAGTGTCTTGAAGTAAGTCCAACATTCCCTTATTATAGGAAAGGCTTGTTTCCATTTATTACAAGCATTCAAAATTTAAGGTGCTTTTTTGGTGATGACCTTCTTTGGATATGAACATTTAGACAATAAAGAAAGCTTGCAAGAAGTCCGATCACGATGTAAATACAGGAGAACAGCTCTGTCCTGGGTATGTTTCAATTTACTGCCAAGTATCGGTTTAACTTTCATTTTAACAAGCAAGACCTGTCAGGTTGACATTTTTTCCTTCAATACTGAAATTTTCTGCTTATTCTTTTCCAGGGATTTGACAACGGAGGTACTAATTTTACTTATCACAAGCATATCATTATGACTACCAAATTTGTGAGCACTGATGGCAATGCTAGTTATGTTTACTCAATTACTTGTGATTGGTATAGGATATAAATTTTCTCTCTCATTCATTAAGAATTCGACTTTCAGACATCGAGGGTAGACTCAGGTAACTTCTTTGATCTTTTTCGTTGATCATACTTGTCATAGGATATCTTCCCCTACTAAACAAAAGCATAATTATAGATTAGGCCTTCTATGATTTGGTCTCAATATATATTTAGTGATTTGATTAGAAGAAACACTGTTGTTCTTTTTTCTGTAAGTGTTTTTATTTGTTTGTTACGCAGAGTAAATTATTTTAGATGGTAGATAGAGTCCTCAGAAGTGTCTAATGCTAGAAGAATACTTAAATAGTTGATTGAACAGAGACTTAAAACTTTCACAGCTCTACTAAAATGCTAGTGGTTCTTCCACTCTTGCTTGGTTTGATGCTTCGTGAAGAAGAAAGTTGATTGATTGTTAACAGAAATAAGATTAAAATGCAACTCCTCCAGTACTAGTATGGGCAGCATTTTAGTTAATACAATTCCCAAGGGAATGAATAACATGAAAAGTTTTCTTTGAAGAACGTGAACAAAAAAAAGGTGCAGATGTTGACCAATAGAGTAAGATTGATGCACACATAATAGACATGTGCTTAGGACTGTGAACAAGGTGGGAGGGGGGAGGAGTGTTAAGGCGAAACCTTGTTAAAATTTATAATGGTTTGACATTGTTTGAGAAGGCACTTTTCTGGGATATTTTAAGTTACATATAGATATGTCTTGTCCTCTTATGTAGGCATCCATTGCTGGCATACTACAATTCCATTTATGATTCCCGTTTAAGAGTTTATATGATATCAAGCTGTGACTTCATTTTTGAGTTTGTGTGGACTCAGGAGGCCAGGACTAATTTCATTTTCAGTTCTGACTTGTCTACTTGTCCACACTTTGTGACAGAACGAGGAAGTGAATGGACAGAGTTGGTTCAAAGAGCTTTCGTTTCATTATTTCACATGATAGCAAATGGATTTTACAGTGTTAGTCTCAAAATTGTTATACAAATACTGCTGAAAAATATTGATTTCAGATATTACTTGAGCCTTATATCATAAGATTGGACTTATCTCACTTAAGAGATACCAACTTCACATTTTGAGGAGAACTACCTTTTTTAATTCCAAATCGCATTATCAACTGCACTGACAATCATTTTTGCGTCATAGGTTTGACTGAGTATTGTGGTCATGTCATACAAATAAATGGAGACCATATCTATCACATGTGCTGGATACGCATTTATATGAAAATAAAAGAATTTAATGACAATTGTGACCTCAGAGATGGAAGATGCATAGTCTAGTGTATGTGATCATAGCAGATGCTGTTTTGGGGATGCCAATAAATTGTGGAAAAGTTGCTAACTAATTTTTGTCTTTTCTACAAATATATAAAGGATATCTATAAGCTTATCCAAAGTGTCCACCAACTAAGTTTGTAGTGGAGGGCTCTGTTGGGTAGTATTTCCCAAATCCTTAGAGTAACTTCGTCTGTTTTTCATTCTTTGCTTGATGTGTACCTGAAGAAATGTTTAGTAAGTTATAATGTTGAAAGCATCATTAAGCAAATAAAAGTATGTTTTCTCTAACAACTTAAACTTTTAGATGAGTGGCCACATACTTCAACATGGTATCAGAGCAAGCTTAGATCTTGGGTTCAAGTCTCACCACTTTCCTTTTTTTAAAAAACAACATCACATATTTGGCCCATGGAAATGAACTAAGCCTTTCCGCGCATGAGGGTCGTATTGAAGACATAATTAAGTAAAAAAAAGTACTCTATTCAACAATTTAAACTTCAGATGAGATGAGATGGTCACACGTTTCAACATATACATTCTCCTCTTTCTCTTCCAGAAAAAATGTATTCTCTTTTGGGAATTTCCCTTTTTATTATATTATTTTTATTGATTACTTTATGATCTTTCTTCCATTTCTAGGTTTATATGCATCGTTTGCTTGCCATTGTCTCTTCAGAGATAGTGCTAGAACCAGAGTATGACAATTCTTTTTCTGTTGTGATTTGGAATATGCAGGCTTTGGAGGAATCTTGACAAGATTGATAACATTCAACAACTTAGGAAATTGGAGGACTCAATTTCAAAATCTCTTAACGAAATCGCAAAACATAAGGTATACTTAACTCTTGTGTCATCCAACAGTCCATAGCTCTATTTTGATTTACACACTTATGTGTAGCCATTCATCATATTAGTTATGACTGATCAAATTTACTTGTTTTTATGGAATTATTTGGAGAAGAGCTGTAGCGCCTAAAAGGTTACTCTACTGTTATATATATATATGTCTTAACCTTTTTAGTTAAACTCATTTTGTTTTTTAAAACTAAAAAAATTCTCTGGTTTGGTATGGATACCCTGACATTTTTATAGTGATATTCAATGAGAATAATAGGAGTGTGGGAGTCATATCGATGCTCTGGCAACAGACTGTAAGCGAATTTCGTAATGGAAATGATATAACTACAAATAAACAATTGAAAATAGGCTAATAAAGAGTTGTGCTTGGCTGTAATATTTCCAACATATCCATTATTTGTCTTTTGATTGTCGTTTTCTTTAAAATTTTTGAGAGAAAATCATAATAACTTCAATTAGTGGCTAGCATAATGTGCAACGATAAGTAAAGAATTATGCTCTGCATTTTTTTTTTGTAAATTACAAGGTTGTAATGGACACTCTTTGCATTGCAGTATGGGATGAGTTCATTAATTTGTTGTGCTGGGGAAGATATTCAGCCTTCTTCAGTCCAACATGGTATGGATTTACCTTCAAATGTTGATGCTAGGAAGGAGCCCCATGCATGTTCATTAATCCATGGTTGTGATAGTGAAAATACGAACGTGTACGAAGACCTGAGTTCATTTGGTTCATCTTTACCTTCTGATACTGGGCAAGACTTCCAGGCTTCTTCACTGATGCAACATGGGATTAACGCCTGGCAAGAGCTCTATCAATGCTCATCAGTCCACGGTGGTAATAATGAAAATATGGATGTATATGAGGACTTAAATTCATTCCCAGTAGGGTGAGGAGTTAACTTTCTGTCAAGCTTCAAACTTCCAATTATCATATTCCTTGTTACATAATAGATTTTAATGTCTAGAATTTCTTATTGGCATTGATATCCTTATTCTATTTCTAATTGTATCATCATTTTTTTTATCTACAAAAGCAATTATTGGCCTCTGACATGTTATTGATTTGGGGTCTGTAGGTATTTGGAGGAACCGTCTTTTTCTTTTGAGAGCTACACAAATCTTGTTTGCAACAAAGAAATTGAAGTGTCTAAGCCAGAATCCAAAAAAATTGTCCCTGATGAAATGTTTCTGGATTGTGAATTAAATCAGGAAGATATTGAAAGAGAGTTTGGATTTACTTTTGATGTGCCACAAGTAGAACTAATGGATGACCAGGGAAATATTTTTGACTGTAGCACCAACAACAGTTCCAGACTTCCTCATTCTGATTTTGTTAATATCCATGATAGTTCAAAATCAGCATCTGGAGCTTGTGACAATATGATGTTAGCTGACTCTCTAAACTTTCTGGTAAGTTTTCATTTTCATTCTTTTGGCTTAGACAGATACTCTCCCCAATATTATTACCACTCCTTTTACGTTTCATTACACTTCATTTAAAAAAAGTTGACCGTTCTCTATCATTAGCAGAAAGATCCATCTATGTGAAACTAGTTTTTAAAGTGAAGCTATATGAGAACCATTTGAGTGCGCTACAATTTGTCGTCAACATCATGTCTAATTTTCTGGACGTAATTATGTTAGTCTGAAGATTATTATAGAACTGTCAAACAATATTTTTATCAAACCTTACAATTCAGATTTATTTCATAGAACTAATCATTATATCTCCTACAGATAAACTTTTCTCTAAACCGACTTCACATTTGAGTGAAAGCTTCTTCTTTCTAGGCCAAATCCATTGTCCAACTTCCACAGATGATTTCTGCATCTTATATTTAGAAAATCTTGCGATTTTATCTTATCAACACATGGAGATCATTTCTACGACATTTAATGGCTAAGAAGTCGAATGATATTCCAGAACTCTGTGATCCTTGTGGCATCAGAGATGAAGTTTCCTAATCTAGTGTATGTGGAAAGCCTATGAGTTGCAGCAAAGCTGTTAGCTTGTTGTTGACCTTGTACATATATATTGTATGGTAATTTCTGCTCTCTTGTGATCTAAGGAACTGCAGATTTCAGAAGAATCTTCACAAAATTAACATCATGCTTGTTATAATGACTCACTATCAAACTCTCTTAATAAAATAAAAACATAAAGTATACTTGGATTATGCTTCTTCGAACAACCCATTTTGTTGAATTAACGCACTAATAATTTTGATGATGACCTCCAAACAAGGAATTACTCCATATTGTTGATGGAGAGCACTAAATAAATACATCATCGTTGGAATGTATTTAGTTTGGTCCTCTTAGATTTGAAACAAAATCATAACGGTTCCTCTGATATGATGTATCCTTTCATTTTTAGAGTGATATGAGGGTATAAGATGAATACAGATGGTGGTAGTAGGTGACAAATTTAACAATTTGCTATTAGATTCCAAATTAAATATCCATTGTTATCTTTTGATACTCTCATGAATGCCACTGTGATAGAAACTAATTGTTAAATTTAATTAGCAGGCAAATTTAGTACTCTGAAATACTGTATATACTACAAGTTAACGAACACTCTTTTCATTTCAGTATGGGATGGATTCATTAAGTTCTGATGCTGGAGAAGAATTTTCAACTTATTCTTCGATCAATCACGGGACGAATTCACTTTCAACCCAGCTCAATGTAGGATTATCAGTCCATGATAGTGCTAGTGAAAATATGGATGAATACAACAACCTAAATGTATTTGATGCATCTTTAAAATTTGATGATGAGAAAGAATTTCATTCTTCGTCATCGATCCAGTATGGGATGAATTCACCAGTAAGTTTTGATGTTGGGCAAGAGGGGAATCGATCTTCATCAGTCCACGGTGGTGATAGTGATAGTATTAATGGATATGAGGACCTAAATTCGTTTGTACAAGGGTAAGGATTTACCTTTATATTACGCTTCAAGCTTCCAATCCTCATAGTCATTGTTAACTTTTCGTATGAGATAACTATAACAAGATGGATTGATTATTTCTGGCACTGATACTGGTGTAGCTTTGATGTCTTTTATTTCCATATCAGTACATTTAAACAAATGTAGAACAATATGTTGTTTTTTCTTTTTCCCCATCCATGCGCCCCACTCATCATCACCATTACCACCATCTTTATCTTTATCGACAGAGATGATTATTACCCTCTAATGTCATTGATTTGGGATTTCAGGTTTTTAGAGGACCCCTCTGTACCTTTTGAGAGCTATACAGTTCTTTCTTGCGACCATGAAATACAAAATTGTAAGCCTGGATATGAAAAGTGCTCAGCGGATAAAATGTTTCTTGATTGTCCAATAAATCAGGAAGATCTTGAAATAGCATTTAGATCTACTCTTGATATGCCACTGGTAGAGAAAATGGATGTCCAGGAAGGCACTTTTGACTGCCTCAACAAAGGTTTTGGAATTCCACAACTAACATCCATCATAGTCTAGAACCGAAACTTGTGACAATATGACTATCTCAACTTTCCTGTAAGTTTCTTCTGTCTTAGTATTTTATTTCACTTGGAAGCTCCTCTGTAACCTTGTACAACTCCTTCCCCATTTCCTTACTCACATGTTGAGATATTTATTTTTGTTCTACCCTTGGCAAAAGATCGACACATGGGAAAAGTGATTCTGCTTGAGTAATGGTCTTTATTAGTCTATCTATCTTCTGCAACATCATGTCTAAATTGCTGGTATTAATACTTTGAAGGGGAAAGTGCATGTTTTAACATAAACACTTCTGTTATCTCTAAAATATGCAAGCATTAAATTTCCCCTCCCATGCGCCACCTCAGTATGTACCTGGATAGAATAAAGCAGTTTGTATGCGGCTTAATTATTTATGGAGTATGACTAAATAATTAAGGTCTGCGTACATCCTACCATCCCCGGACTCCACTTGTGGGATTCCACTAGGTTGTTGTTGTTGTTGTTGTTGACTATCCAGATGATATTAGAATCAACTCCTTCTCATTCATGTTGCCTCTAGATGATATAATTTTGTTACTTGGCGGCGTATCAAAACATGAATAATGTTATTGTTTGTCGCTAAATTTCTGAACTCATATAGGTTAATTGCTTGATGAGCTTAAAGACTTGTGTAGGCTGTAACAGTTTGGCATGCTGTACCTTAGTAGCTATTGTCCTTATAGAAGCATTCCTTAATTCTTCCAATTTTTTGTGTGTGTTTGTGATAGTAAAATTGCAGCTCATTGTTTAGCAGCACTGGAAGCAATGTCAAACATATAAAATGCTTGTTAAAAAAATTTCCAGCTCATCAATTTTTGTGTATTCCGAAAACTTCCTTGACCAAATGAATTTTCCTTTTTCACTTATTAAGTGTGCTGTTTTGAAAACATGGATATATGAGGAAAGAAAATGAACTTTTCTTTGCATTGAAATAAAAGTGACTTGATAAGTGAAAGTTTTGGAAAGTTAAAATGAAGTGACTTTGTTTTGACCGACAAATGATACTGGGTGATAATTTTGTCAAGCAGTTTAATTTTATGTTGTGTGTAATGTATATTAGGAAAATATACAAATTTTCCCTTTACATACTACTATCTTAATTTTTAGAGAGAGAATTGCTTAGACCTGTCTGTTGGCGCTCTAGTTAACCAAATTTGACCTAAGTATTGTTTTATTACTAGATATAGCCTTATTTTAATATAATATTAAGCCACTTCTTTGCATCATTTCCCTCTCCCTTTTCTCAAATCTCTTTTCACGTATTGCTATGCCATGCAAAAATGTCTATTTTTGTTTTCTTGTTAGTTGGATGGATGCTAATAGCTATCAGCTCTGAATTTGATAAAATTCGATCTTCATCTTTCAATCTTTGAATAAACCAGCTAGCTTTTCTCTTTTTTAAATGCATATAAGTAAAGTCTAACTGAATTTACATTCTTTTTGTATTGAGGAACAAAATCTAGCTAATGTCCAGTCCCATAAACTTGACTATCTACAATAGATGAGACCACTAAGAAATCTTTAATTTGTGTGCCAAGTTTTTAGCATGCTCGTCTCTCGTCCTTCGTCAAACATCAATAAATCAATAATGCAACTGTCGAAAATTGAAATCTGAAAAAAAGTACTCAATGGAGGGATAAACCTAAATGGGATGCCTCCAAATGCAAGGTTCACTTATCATCCATTGGTTAAATGTGTTTATCCATTATTATACAAATCATATACATAACTTGTACATTATATATACAATGTATATGTAATGTATAAGAATGTATCAGGATGTATATGTAAAGTATAAAAGTGTATATACATCGTGTTATATAGATTTAGAAATGAAAAAGAGAAATGAAGAGGATTCTATGGTATCTTGGAAAAGATGGTAAAAAAAAGTTAAAATCAATTTGGCTTCATGAAATTCAATTAGATAATTTAGATGTAAAAAATTATTGGGCTATACTGATTGTAAACTGTTTTGTTTAGGCAGTACATATCGGTAAGTATCCCATTATTGTATTCCTTTTATATAACGTATGTAGGTTTATTTGCTGTTGAAACCTAGAGTTTCTTTTCCACTTTCTAATATGAGCAAAAGTATTGTCTATTGCTCGCTTCTCTTTTGCCCTTCTCGTGCAAGATTAATTACATTGATTTTGTCAGCTCTTGTTGCAGCTAGCTTTGCCTGATTTTGATTTTGCTGGTGCCCTCAACTCAACTCATTTATGGGACATGCGCTGAAGCTCTATAGGTCTCCTTCAATCCATGGCTACAGGCAAAGGAAACCTAAAGGGCTCCAATACCATGCCACATTACCAAAGGGAATTGGAATGCCAAATTTGTAATATATTTCTTCTTGTCTAGTTGTACTCATTCATAACAACATTTTTTTCTCTATAAAATAATTTTATGTGCAAAATAATGTTAGCATTTTAAGGTCGATTATAATGTGTTGCATATGATCTGAAATCTAGAAATATGGATAAAAACAAATGTGATACATTGATAATTGATTTGTGTGATCGAGTTATACAAACTTTGACTTATACGATGCAATTGTCCTGAACCTTTTTTCCTTCGCCTGTATGATTTCAGATTTCCAACCACATTTCCAACTTTTGACTTAAAATCTATCATCTAATGGACATGAAATTTGGAAATGGATTTTATCATTTATATAACAGTAAGTAATATAATAATGACCTCGGATCCTCTATATACGTGCGCCATTCGGTGTTACAGTTGTATAAAAAAATTGACATAAATAGTAAATCAACGCAAGTATTTTTCATAAGGAAAGCAAAAACCATAACCTCTCTCCTGTAGGATTTTTTCAAAACTCGTGAATAAACTCCAGCAATTTAAGATTACAACCTTCCTTGTACAACCTAAGTAATTGTTCCTGACATCCCTAACCTCAACCTTTAAACAATTCTCAGAATTGTTGGCTCTTTATCTTAACTCTTCAATGACTTTAATTTACCAGTCAAAGAAGTCCCTTTACAACACCTACTACACTCAACTAAGAAAGTAATCAAGATCTTGTTTTGAAACCACATGAATCTAGCTATTACAACTCAAGAACAATAAAGTTATAACTTGATAGGAACAAATTCTTTTGTTATAGTAATTAACTCCCTTTGAGACTTTGTGTAGACTATGCTCTCACTTTGTCGTCTCTCTGTTTGGGTGTGTTAAGCTCCAAAACTTTTTGACATGCTGTATTTATATAAGTAGCCAATTGTAGTTCTCCTAATCTAACAAAGACTTGGTTCAAGACTTTCCAAATAATCAATCCTTGTTTGACCTAGATTTCATCTTCACGCATATACGGCCATGTGTTCAATTTATGATAATGTTTTTATCACTTGATCTCCTGTTACTTGTAAAATTGAATTAGGTCTTAATCTCAATTCACCAAGTCTACGCAGAACAACTTCGTCAAACAATATCCAATGCTCTAGTTTTTTTTTTTTTTTTAATCTAAAGGAGCAGTTCCTATTCAATGTCACATGCTTTACCGGTTTCTTTTGGTTAAGGACCTGATTCTTGTACTTCATTCTTCCTTGTATATAGATTGTCAATTATATAATATTTGTCAAACATTAAAACACCATATGATCTTAAATATAAATTTAGAGATCAAGGTAGCTCCTGGAAGCTCAACAATTTTTCTGTTTTTAATGATGGCAAACCCATAGCAGTTTCATACTTCTTTATGTGCACTTTGTAGCTTCATCAATCTTCATCTGCCCTTTGCAGTGCATCTTCCCCCTTAGGTATAGTTCCTATGTTGAAAATATTCCTCCCTAAGAACCCTCTCCATGTTGATTCACCACTTCCAGATCTATATTGATCCAACTTCTGTAAGATGTTAAGCTCACTCCTGACAATGTAAACTTTCAGCAAAATGGTAAGCTCACATCCGCTTACGTAGCCCTTATATTCCATTCATTGCAATCTACTAAATAGATAGGTTTGCTTGACTAAGTAAGATAGATTATTAAACTCACTTAATTAGTTGTAGGGACTCACCTTCCATTCATTCCAACTCTATAGTTGGCTAGGTTTTTTCAACTAAGGTTTGTAAGCTCACTTAATTAGTTGTAGAGACTCACCTTCCACTCATTTCAACCCTATAGATGATAAGCTTTGAGAACCTGATCAGATCCACATGTCTTCTTCAAAGGACATGTCTTCAATTTTGCACAACGACAATGTTCTTTCATCTACAACTCAGTGTTATAAGTAGGGGTGTACATGGACCGAGTTGGTTCGGATTTTTTACAAACCAAACCAAACTATTTGTGTCGGGTTATTAAATCTATAAACCAAACCAAATCAATAAAAGTCGGGTTTTTCGATATTAATTTTTCTCGTGTTTTTCGGATTTTTCGGGTTTTTTCGGGTTTTTTCGGATTTCTCGGATGTTTCATAGTATCTAATAAAAAGCACAGAGCAGTGCTTCTTAAAAAGAGTTCTAGTACAAAATATCAATATATAAGATGGAGGCAGAACATTGTTTGAAGTTTTAACTTTATAATATAACTTTCTAAGATGGATTTTTTTGTATATTATTTAGATGGACCTCTCAAGTCCAAATCTAAATGTAAGAAAGAAAACAAAAATTATGAAAAAATTTTAAAAAATATTTATAAATTATATTTTAATAAATATTTTTATGTATAACATAATTTAAAAGTAGTATATCTATAATCGGGTTGGCTTGGGTTCGGTTTGACTTTTTTGAGTTAAAACTAAACCAACCCTATAATGGTCGTTTTTTTTTTCCAAATACCAAACCAAGTCAAACCAAACCACTAGTCGGTTTTTTTTTCCGATTTGGTTTGGTTTGTCGATTTGGTGCGGTTTATCGGTTTGCCCTATACGGCCCTAAGGTTTGCACAGTTTCTTCAAACTTGTACAACTGTATTATTGTATATAGTGTAGTTGCAACTTTCTTTTTTATGAGTTAGAATATTGTATCTTCTCTTCTTCAATCCAAAATGAATATATTCAGTGCATCTACATAGAACGTGATTTCCTTAAAACTAAGAACCTATGTTTCTACAATTCAACTTATGACACATGAATACATTGTTAAGGATATTGTATGAATATATGCAAATAGAACTGTTAGGAAATTAAGATTTATCTAAGAAACTCCTACTTAGTAGATATTTTTATGTAGTAACCAAGTCTTTTATTTAAAACTTAGTGGTGGTTAGTTGGCCACAATAAGTGGTGGTTAGTTGGCCACAAAGAGTGGTGGTTAGCTGGCCACAACGAGAGGTGGATAGTTGGCCACATATGTATTGTGTGAGTTTTTTTTTCTACTTGTTTTGTGGTTTGTAGTCCTCATACACACACTATATATATGTGTGTGTAGCCTATGCAATTATCAATCTAAGAAATAAGAAGAATACTTAAAATATTTCAGCTTTCTCTTCTTCTTCCCTGCAGTTTTATAGCAATTTACAGCTACATTTTAATTACTTCAACTTTCTGTTTTCTAATCCTTTTCCCCTTCTTGTAACATGGTATCAGAGCCCATTTCTTACGGCATCTGAATTTGTTTTTTTGTTGATTGGCTCATCTTTTTTTAAGCTTTTTTTCTTGGATCTGTTTGCTAGAAAACATGGCACCAGAAAATCAACCAACGACGGGTCCTCCGATTTTTTCTGGCGATAATTATCATATTTAGGCCATTAAAATGAAAGCCTATTTGAAGGCTCTCAACTTGTGGGATATCATTGAGAGAGGAGAACCTGTTGTCCAGCCATTGAGAGATAACCCAACTCTCAATGATATAAAAAAGTATGATGAGTTGGTGACTAAATCACCAAGAGCTCTCACTTGCATATATTCCAGCCTTACGGAAGTGATGTTTATAAGGATTATGGCTTGTGAGACAGCCAAAGAAGCCTGGGATAAGCTAAAGGAGGAGTTTAAAGGCAGCAACAGAGTTAAGTCCGTTAAGGTCTTAGCTTTGAAGAGGGAGTTTGAGCTCTTGAAGATGAAGGATTCGGATAGTGTGAAAGAGTACTCTTCCAAACTGATGGATATTGTGAACCAAATAAGGATACTTGGTGAAAACTTTCCAGACCAGAAGGTTGTAGAGAAGATCATGGTCAGCCTTCTGGACAAGTTTGAATCAAAAATCTCAGCTATTGAAGAGTCTTGTGACTTGACTACTCTTTCAATAGCTGAGCTGATCTCTAAATTGCAAATCCAAGAGCAACGGGTAACCATGAGAAGCGAAGGGACAGTCAAAGATGCCTTTCAAGTAAGGCATAAATTCAGGCAACAAAAGGAAGAAAAAAAAAGTCTCTTTAGACCACTCTGGAGAGGTGAAATCTGATGGATACCAAGGTGAATCATCGAGGAGAGGTAAATTTCCACCTTGTGGTATTTGTAAGAAGACAAACCACTTGGAGAAGAATTGTTGGCAGAAGTCCAAGAGGTCCCTTATTCAATGCAGCTATTGCAAGAAATATGGGCACATTGAGAAGTATTGCAGGCAAAAGAAAACTCAAAGTGGTCAGTCTTCCCAACGAGTAAATTTTGCGGAAGATCACCAAGTTGAAAAAATAGAGGAGGAGGTATTCATGGCTTCACACACATCACATGTTAATCGATGCAATTGGTATGTCGATAGTGCATGCACAAGGCACATGGCAATTGATGAAAATCTGTTTGTTAGCTTGGACAGATCTGATAGGATCAAAGTGAAGCTTGGAAATGGTGCACTAGTGCAATGTCAAGGTAGAGGGTCCGTAAAATTTTCTGCGGATGAAGGTATGAAAATCATAAATGATGTTCTTTATGTGCCAAGCTTAACTCAAAACTTGTTGAGTGTTGCTCAGTTACTTCATAATAATTACTCACTTACTTTTAAGGATAAAAAATGTGTCATTTATGATCCTAAATGTTGTGAAGTAGCTAAAATTAGCATGATTGGCAATTCCTTTTCAATTTCATGCTATTCTGCTGAAAGTTGCTCTTTCAATGTTGAAATGAGTGATACTTGGCTTTGGCACAAAAGATTTGGTCATTACAACCTTAATTCATTGGTGTATATGCAATCCAAGGGTATAGTGCTTAATGTACCCAAAATTGACATGTGCCGAGATATTTGTGAGTCATGTCAACTTAGTAAATTGCATAGACGATCTTTTCCTAAAGGAAGTCTTTGGAGGGCGAAGGAAAAGCTAGAGTTGGTTCATACAGATATATGTGGACCAATGAGGACGTCTTCTTTGAGTAGGAATAAATATTTTATTCTCTTTATAGATGACCTTACTCGAATGACATGGGTCTTTTTTCTAAGTAGCAAAGTTCAGGTGTTCTTTATTTTCAAAGAATTCAAGGCTATGGTAGAAATGGAGAGTGGCTTCCGGTTGAAGTATATTAGGTCAGATAATGGAACTGAATATACTTCACATCAGTTCAGTAAGTATTGTAAAGACTTAGGTATTCAACAATAATTCACTGTAAGCTACACTCCAGAACAGAATGGGGTTTCTGAGAGAAAGAACAGAACAGTGATGGAGATGGCAAGATGCATGCTGGCAGAAAAGAAGATGCCTAAATATTTTTGGGCTGAGGCAGTCAATACTGCAGTCTATTTGCTGAACAGCTTACCAACTAGAGCACTCCAAGACATGACACCATTTGAAGCATGGAGGGGTATAAAGCCATCTGCTAGACACTTAAAAGTCTTTGGTTCAGTCTGCTATGCACATGTTCCAGATGCTAAAAGAGGCAAATTGGATAATAAGGCAAAACTCTGTATTTTGTTGGGCTATAGCACAGTTGCAAAAGGATACAAAGTATATAATGTTCGTACGAAGAAGGTGCTTATCAGTAGAGATCTTGCGGTGGATGAGTCTAGCCACTATGATTGGAATCGAGATATTATTGTGAAGAACCAAGATAGGAGCACCTCAGTTGCAGCTCAAAGTCCGCAGATGAGTGATATTTCTTCCAGTCCTATTACTGGAGCAGGACACCTTTCAAATGTTGAATTGACAACTGATTCTCCAGTTTTGAAGACCAGGTCACTAGCTGAAGTTTATGAGCAATGCAATCTTGCTCTTGTGGAACCATCTTACTTTGAAGAAGAAGCAAGTCATGAAGCTTGGATTTCCGCAATGAAGGAGGAGCTTGCCATGATTAATAAAAATGATACGTGGGAGCTGGTTGATAGGCCCGAACAAAAGAACAGTATTGGTGTTAAATGGGTCTATAGAACGAAGTTCAATCCATATGGATCCATCTTCAAACATAAATCCAGGCTCGTAGTTAAAGGCTATTCCCAGCAGCCTGGAGTGGACTTTAGAGATACGTTTGCACCTATTGCGAGGCATGAGACAGTAAGATTTCTAATTGCTCTTGCAGCACAGTACAAATGGAAAATCTATCATTTAGATGTCAAATCTGCATTTCTAAATGGATTTCTTGAAGAAGATATTTATGTTGAACAACCTGAAGGTTTTATAGTTGCAGGTGAAGAAGACAAGGTGTATAAGCTTAAAAAGGCTCTCTACGGTCTTAAACAAGCTCCGAGAGCTTGGTACAGTAGGCTGGATACTCATTTGTTGTCTCAAGGCTTCAACCGAAGGCTAAATGAGCCTACTTTATACTTCAAAAGGCAAGCTGATGGAAAGCTAATTGTGATATCCGTTTATGTTGATGATTTGATGATCACAGGTGAAGATTTTCTTGCGGTTCAAGAAGTTAAAAATGCGATGCTAAAAGTTTTTGAAATGTCTGATCTAGGGGAGATGAAGTTCTTCCTAGGAATAGAAATTTCTCAATCTTCTGAAGGAATTTTCTTGTTCCAAAAGAGGTATGCCCTGAATCTCTTAAAAAGGTTCAAGCTTGATAAGTGCAAACCTGTTGCAACTCCACTTGTTGTGAATGAAAAGTTAATGAAGGATGATGGAGAAGAACGGGCAGATTCAAAACTTTATAGGAGCCTTATTGAAAGCGTGTTATATCTGACTGCTACCAGGCCAGATGTGATATTTGCAGCTAGTTTACTGTCCCGATATATGCAATGTCCCAGCACCAAGCATCTTGGAGCTGCTAAAAGGGTGTTGAGGTATATTAGAGGGACAACTGATTATGGCATTTGGTATAGAAGTGTGGAGAATGGATCTCTTATTGGCTATTCAGATAGCGATTGGGGTGGATGTGTGGATGATTACAAAAGCACATCTGGTTACTCCTTTTCATTTAGTTCAGGCATTTTTTCTTGGAGCACAAAGAAGCAAGATATCGTAGCTCAATCTTCAGCAGAAGCCGAGTATGTGGCAGCTGCATCTGCTACAAATCAAGGAATTTGGTTGAGAAAAATCTTGTTTGAATTAGATCTTTTGCCAAAAGAACCAACAGTGATCTATGTAGACAATAAATCAGCCATTGATATGGCTAAAAATCTAGTGCAACATGGAAGGACGAAGCATATCAACATCAGATTCCATGCTTTGCGAGATGCCGAGAAGAACAGGGAAGTTAAGCTGGTGCATTGCAGAAGTGAAGAACAACAAGCCGATATTCTAACCAAGGCTCTTCCCACCAATAAGTTTGAGTTTCAAAGGTCGTTGTAGGGAGTTTTAATGAAAAATCTTAAGGAGGAGTGTTAGGAAATTAAGATTTATCTAAGAAACTCCTACTTAGTAGATATTTTTATGTAGTAACCAAGTCTTTTATTTAAAATTTAGTGGTGGTTAGTTGGCCACAATAAGTGGTGGTTAGTTGGCCACAAAGAGTGGTGGTTAGTTGGCCACAAAGAGTGGTGGATAGTTGGCCACATATGTATTGTGTGAGTTTTTTTTTCTGCTTGTTTTGTGGTTTGTAGTCCTCATACACACACTATATATATGTGTGTGTAGCCTATGCAATTATCAATCTAAGAAATAAGAAGAATACTTAAAATATTTCAGCTTTCTCTTCTTCTTCCCTACAGTTTTGTAGCAATTTACAACTACATTTTAATTGCTTTAATTTTCTGTTTTCTAATCCTTTTTCCCCTTCTTGTAACAAGAACATCTCAATAATTTTTTCCTTTGGTGTCATAAAAAAGCAACAACTCTTAGTAGACTCCTCAACATAAAAATACATTAATTTTTAACCCAACAACTCATCAAAGCTTAAATAGAAGATATTTTGATACATCCTTTTAATTCACAGGGGACCAAACCAAATAAAAATTGCATTAGCTTCCAACACTGCTACAAAAAGATTTTAGTATGGGTTTAATATTAAGAGGTTGGCTCAAAATAGGTTCCTTTTCTAAGAAGGAAGATTTTCTAAATAAGTTCACAAGTAACTTATCAAGGGAAATGTAGTGTCCGAACCTGGTCTTGGACAAGATTGAAACTCGATTCCTTAACTTGTCAGGGGAAATTAGATAACATGACATATATGTGAGAAATAAGTGGAATAATATCAAATAGATTCATAAATAAAAAGTCTTTTAAAGTGATTCTTTCTCATCCATAAAGTACTTCCTTGAGTTCAAAACATTACATCATAAAAAATTCAATAATTAAGAAAAAAACTAACATCGTTTGTCTATTGAACATCTAAACTCGTCTATCAATGAAGTCTCTAATATAATATGTATAAAGGTATTTTATTGGGACAAGGCCTCTGGCATATCCATCATCTAGGAAAACGTTAACATAAATGACTAAGACCCAAGAGCAATGTGTCTCACCAATAGTTGAAAGTGAAAATGCTAATGTGAAGATTGTTTATCGTGAGTATTTAAACCTACATCGCAAAAAGCAGTATCCTTGGTAAAAGGAACATAAATACATGTGGAATAGTACTTGTATGTACAAAATAACATGAAATGAAACATAAGAATACATTAACTGAAAGAACAACCAAAAAGAGAATAAATATGACATGGAAAGAAATCAAAAGGATTCAATCATTAGGTTGACCTTAACATTAGCATTTTCATCATAATTTTGTTAATTATGGGAGGTTCTTAGTGTAACCGATATAACCATCTTGTGAGAACATGGCGACTAATTATTACCGATCGACTAAACCTTCTCATACCTTGTAGGGATATGAGAAACACATATAATAGACTAACATTTAGATCCATATCATATCCAAAAAAGGATAATATAAAGGAATTACCGAAAAATTCAGAACAACTCTTATCTTGCGTTGACATGCGTAGTTTTAAGTGATTATCATAAAACTCATGTCTTCTCGGTTATCGGTACTACTTATGGTACGATATGTGGTAAAGATTATCTTAAGAGTTCATAATGATAGTTTTTTCATCATAATCATGTTCATCATATCGCAAGAATCATAAAATTCTTTCCTTATGAGGAAAAAGCATAATTCATGCTTAGCATATTTTTTTCATAAAGATAACAATAGAATTCATGGAATAATATCACAATAAGTATATAAGGAATTTTATTGGGTTTAGTAGTGAATTACATGAACAAACGTATAATTTTCATATTTAACCCTAATTATCTTATTGAGGAGAATTTATGAGGTTTTGAAAAATTATAGCGTGAGAAAGAACAAGGATTTTTTCGCACAAGATATATCCTTGCACACTTTAATTGATCAAAATGCTCGAAGAAAGACTCTAAATTTGAGAAAGAACTCTAAAATCAGTTCTTGAATCTTGAGATGAGTTTTCTTGAAAATTCTAAGATTTTGATGTAAAATCTTACTTAGAATTCATAAGCATATGTTAGAATTACTTTGAATAAGTACCTCAATGTGAAAAACGAGGAAAAGAGAGAATACTTGTTCCAAGGCTCAGGGAGGTAAAAAAAGTGAAAGAATAATTAGAGAAAACATATTTGTGGAGAACTGTCGGATAACTTACAATCGACTAGGGATCCAAATATGCTCCGTAAGTCAAAAATATGGTCCGTAGGTCTTTGGATCCTTAAATAGTAGCGTTGAAAATCTAGCATCCCACTTATGATATCAAATGTTGATGAGTTGAAGATTTTAAGCTCATTTTAGGCTTTTAGTTCACCAAAATGTCTTCAATGCTTATTTATGTCCCTTTCTAAAGAAAATATGTTTGAATTTTAGTTATGAGAGCTTGTTGTCACGACGCAAGCTACACCCTAGATGTGAAATGAAAAATAAGATCCAGAAAGATCCTAAACAAGTTTCTTAGCATAAGTATGACTTAAGATAGCTAGAAGATCAAGGTAAACTTAAAAATATAGAAGATAAGTCTCAAAAGCAATCTTATCATAATAGCATAAGATAAAAGAATCTGAGAATAACATTTGCAAAGTGGAAATAAACCATACTAGTCAGACATAGCCTCTAATGAAATAGATGCGGCATATGACAAGCCCTAGCTCACCAAACAACTGAAACTGAAATAAGTACGACGTAAAGACATAAAAAACTCATAATGGTTGTGCCCTTGAAGCATGAGGACTAACCAAGCAACCGCAACGCCGAAAGGAAACCTGTACTAACCATGGGCGTGAGTGGTAGAGTCGTGACCTATATTATAAAAAAAATATTCACAAAGAAGTATGTGGTCAATACTATAGAATGTACCGAGTATGGATAATGTGCAATGCATGACATAAAACATGATAATGCAATGACCAAGCTAAATCATAAATAAATCCCTTAAACATCACTAGAAACATGAGACATGATCAATGCAAAATTTGTATGTAGATCATAGTTAAAAACACATCATATTGAGAGTCATATATCTTTGTGAAAGATACCGTTAATCAACATAAACCATGTGAGATAACATCGAGTTCGATGTTTATCTCGCACACGAAAAGAGAGGGTCCATACTTGCCAAGGTAAGGGCCATTACATTGCCTAAATGGATCCACAAAGATATTAAGGAAACAAGCCTCAATTAACGGGTGACCCTTTGTGAGGAATCAAGCCTATATTAACGGGTGATCCATTCTCCTACTGTGGCACGTAGTTATGGGATAATGGGATTGCTTTTAAATAACTCTGCCTCTGCTAACGGATGAGCCTTTATCCCAAGGTCCACACGGTGCTAGGTAGAATCTCAACGAAATATCATATATAACATATCCTAATTTTTAAAAATGGTAAGAATCTAATAATACCAAGTTCATCATAAAATACTTAAAGTTCATAAGAATAACTCCTTTAAAAAATCATGCTTCATAACGCGATCCATTCATAAGAGATATTTTATCTAAAGCATTCTAATCAGGATAAGATTTTTCATAAAACTGATATTGATACTTCATCTAGAAGCATCCTTAAATCATAGTTCATAGAAATCATGGTGCATGCATAACCCCAAAACATAGCTCATAATCATAAAATATGCTTAATGCATGGGTTCATGTAAAATTAATCAAAAAAATATAATTAAGATCAAATCAAGATCATTGAGAATGGATAAAACCATAATTAATTGAACTCAATACATAATCTTGAAAATACCTACGGTTTTAGGAAGAAATAAAGAGGAATTGAAAATACTTTGGTACTCCATGAATAAAATTTCCACATACCTTTATGAATCTTAGCTCGAAATTGGAGAATGAGACTTGAACTTGTGATGTTGTTCTTGAGTTGGAAGGAAAGCTTGAGAGCAAACTTGAGAGAGAGAAAAAATCCTTTTGGGGAGAGATTGTGAGAGAATGAAGGGTTAGAGTCCTTAAGGAAATTATTTAAACCCTTTTTAAGTTAGCCCAAAATAATCTAGTATTGAAACTAAAAGAGTGGTCAAAGACTAAAATACCCCTGAGAAAATATAACTGACGGGTCCCCTTCACGGCACTATCCATGGATCATGAAATCTTCTACGGTCCATGAAGTGGTCCGTAAAAGTCAAGAAGAAGAAATTTTGATTTTCAGTACTTGAGTCTATGGTCCTCTCCATGATCCGTAGAACATAGACGGATCGTACATCCAATCATGAACAAAATCCCCAAAAATTTTGAAGCTCCTTTATGCAGACCTTTCTACAGTCCATAAATCATTCCACGAGCCGTGAAGTCCTCTCATACGAATTCCCTTGAATCCTGAATATGGTCTACAGTAGGATCTACGGTCCATGAACCCTTATACAGACCATACAACCAACTATCCATTAACCCTGATCTCAATCTTCCAACTTCCAGAACCCTTCTTTGATGGCCTTCTACAAACTGTATAAGCTTGTATGGTCCGTACAAGGTTTCGTTAAGTCCTGCACTAGTGCTTTTGTGCCACTTTCCTTTCCATTTCAAATTTCCAACTTCTCCCCCTTGGTAACATTCGTAATCGAATAGGACCCAAGCTAGCATGAATACAGTAGGGAACGAGATCTAACAACCCAACATAAATGCAAAACTCATTAAAATAAATAAAAAAAGAGTAATCAATGCCAAGCTAAGACATAACAAAAAACCAATTTCATGAACATGCTGCATATGGAAACATGAGAATAACTAAAATGCGTGAATCCAGAAGGAAAGATATGATGAGCTAATACTTCAACTAGAACAAAAACTTGACCATTCGAGTTCAAAAATCAATTGAGGCATAACAAACATGATGCTGATCCATACTAAAAAATACATCGAAACCACAAGACTCATAACATATCGGTCCCTATATCAAGGGAATCCTCCCGATCTTGTCGATTTTGAAGAGCATAAAACTTGTTCTGGCGCCGACCCTATTGAGTTGGGAGACCCGAAGGAGTACACTGAACCTACTAGAAAATCTCCCTACATCTCCTAAAAGCCGTTGGGCAATCCCTCATCTTATGCCAAACTTCACCACACCCATAACAACCATCCATACCGGCCATGCACTCCCCTTGATGATTCTTACCACACTTTTGACAAGCAGGAAAGAGACGTCTATCCTTGTTGAACTTAGGCACAAGAGAACTGGCAAAGGATGAACCACTACAGCTCTAGGCCTTCTTAGTCTCTGTTACACCCCGTACTATTCTAGCTTAGATCAAGTTCGAGAATTAAGAGTAACCCTGAGAAAGAGTAGGTTGCCAAATGCCCACGAGTGGTACCTACGATCCATAGGAGTCCCTAAGAGTCATAGGTGTCCATTTATAGGTCTCCCCTACACTTAGAAATATTTGAGTTTCTTCAACCCTCCCTACAAGTGGCTTTTATGACCCATAGGAAAGGCTTGTGGGTAAGGCTCGGAGACTCAACACCTTTTGTGTGTGCAACATTTTACCTACAAGTTAGCAGAACGGTTTGTAGACAATCCTATGACCCATAGAAAGGGGACTGTAGGCCCAACTTTAGAAACCCAGGAAAGTGCCTTGACTTCCTAAGAGCTAGTCCCAACGACCCATCCCAGGGTCTACGATCCATAGAAGAATGGTCATAGACCCCTAGTGTAAATTTCAGTAAGTCCTTATTTTGGACCAAGGTTCCTACGAGTGACCTTCTACGGTCCGTAGGAAGGCATCTGTAGCGATCTAGACCCAACTTAATGAGGGGCATTTCATTCTTTTTGCCATATTTTCCAAACTTAATCCAAGCCATTTTGGGACTAAATTTAGCCCCTTATCAGTATTCAATGTGTATTTTCTCTCATTAACACTTGGAAATTTTAAGAGCATGCAGTGGAAAGAAGGAGAAGAGTTAGGGTTCAAGAATTTCAAACCAAGTCTTCGATTTTCGCTCAGTTAATTTCGTTCTAGGTATATAAGGCTCTCAGAACATTGGAATAAGTTCGTCCTCATTCCCTACATATTTCTATATTCAAGTTGAGTTTGATTTTAAGCTTCAATTCGATTAAAGTGAATTATTGAGTTGCTTATGTGATTCTTATTGAGTTATAATATATGTTTGATTATATCTCATCAAGTCAAATTTTTAGATTGTGGATTCATGGTTGCATCTACATAAACCCTAGTTAGACCAACGGTTCATTTGAGAACCAACAATGGTTTCAAAGTGCCGGCCATGCCAGGGTGTAGACTTGGGGCATGACAAACTTAGTATCAGAGCACAATGTTCAATAGTTTTAGGGTGTATGAAGCCATCTAGCCGAGTCCTTATTATTGGTGTAAAGCGCGCCACATCTATAATAGAGAGGCTTTAGGACTTTAGGAACTGTTTCATTTCTTTCATACTCCATATCATGCTATAGAGTTTTAACTCTATGAAATTTTCTTCTAATTTGTGCATTTCACTATTTTTAGATCATGTTTTCCAAAAGAACCTTGAGCCAAATGAATGTCGCTGAGGATAAGATTCTATGATCGTCTGAAATGCAGACCCAAAACTGAGCCCAAGCTGCCAAAAATGAAAATGAAGTTGAGAATCGGACTCAGGAAGTTCCAGTGACAACCCTGCCCGCGATGACTTCTAAGATTGAATTTATGGGATGTCACGACCCAAGCCTAGGGCCTAGACGTGACATGGCAAATGAGGAACCTGAAAGTACCTCAAACAAGCCTCTTAGCATTCTTTTAGCCTTTCATAGGTAATGACAATAAATAAACAAGCAAAAATCATAACAGTCTAAAAATACATTAAAATACAAATAAATATTAAATTTTTCACACAATTTTTACCTACCCAACTAATCACACAAAAGTTTCGACACAATTCCACCCTCATCGAGTCTACTACAGTCATTACTAAAAAAAATCAAAAGCACCAAGGTAAGGCTGACCATTGTAGCATCTATTCTCTTCAATTTGTGCCTTTTTATTATTTATCTTTTCTCCACAACTCATGCCATCATTCAAGGATATTTTTTTTCAAACCGTCTCTCTTTGTTCTCCAATACACATACAGTCTCTCACTCTCTCTCATCCCTTTTTATAGTAGTGTTTTTTCCACAGTTACGATTGGAGGAACCCATTTACATTTTTCATTTGGTCCCAATTGTTCAATCTCCTTAGTCAGGATACTTGCTTCTAATTGGTGCCATGTTTAGACAATTATGATTTCAAAGAGCTGAAGTAGAAAGAGAGTTAAGTTTTTCCATAGACACAAAAAATACTCAAATGATGCGAGGATCGTGAACCAAACCAGCAAACAGCCAGGAACTTTGAGCTCCAACAAACCTGAGAAATAAGTAGATCTGGTCGGATAATTCCTTGCTGCAGCGGACTACTTTGAGTTTTGACTTGGCTATTTAAGATATTTCTTTTAGTAACTTATTTTTTCTCTTATTATGAAATATATTAATCATCGTGGATTTCTTATTTTCATTTTTTGGATGTCACATCATTTTATTTATTTATTTTGATTCTATGATGAATAGAAGTTTTATGTTTATTTCATTTATTGGTTGCTGCTATCCTTTTTTTTTTTAATATATTGTTATTCTTAATTGTTTAGATTAAGTTCATATGCACAGCTAAAGTTTCTCAGTTAGCTATCTCATTAGCATTTAGCTACTATTTGCTTGTTATTTCATACTATTTTATATTATTTTTCATCTGTTTAGGAAATATATTATATTTTAAAAGGTAAAAGTTGATTAATGAAAAAAAAATCCCGTCAATTTTTGAGACTTCTCCATTTTAAAAGACGAAAAATTTAGTTTAAATTTACATTGTACGTTATATTTTGCAAGTTAAAAGTGACCAATGAAAAAATCTCTCTGTCAGTTTTTGAGGCCTCCCCATTTTAAAAAGACAAAAATTATAGTTTACATTTATATTATATTATATTATATTTTTGCAAGCTCCAAGTTCCATTACATCGATGGAGGTATGAAACTTTGACAACCCATTTTGTTATTTTCTATTTGTGATGTTTTAAATATGTTACAAATTTTATTTTTTATTATATTGTGGTATATATTTTTCTTATTATCGTTTTGCATTAGTTTGATATTATTAATATGTTTACTTTATGATATAGCTCTGTAAAAATCAGCTATGCATTTTTTTTAAAAAAATAATTTTTTTCATTACTTTTGTGTTTTTTTGTTTGAGTTGAGCCAATTGAATTGTTGCTCTATTTACTTTAATATTAGTTTTAATCATTGATGTTTTCTACTTTATTGCTTGATGAACCATTTTTACTTTTTTTTTTCTTATTTATTGCTTGATTACTCATTGATGATTTCTATTCGCTGTCTTTGGAAATTTTGGTTGGAATATTGCAGGTTTTGATAGAGTAACCACCTTGATGTTGTATCTTTTATTTACTAAATTAGTGTTTATTGTTATTAGTATTATTTTCAAATTTGGCCGATGAAGAAATTATCGTCGATTTTCAAGACCTCCCATATTTATAAGACTAATTTTATTTTAGTTATTATTATTATTATTATTATTATTATTATTATTATTATTATTATTATTATTATTACTAATACTATTATTATTATTCATATCTATTCCTTACTAACACTTTTATTAAGTGTTTTTTCAGGTACTCAGAATTGTTTCCCGAGGAAGCTATTCGAATTAATTTCGAATAATATTTTTAATTTATCATTGTGTATATTATTGACGTTAGGCAAACATTAGGCCGTTTCTTATATATTTGCTTTAGTTTACTCTTTTTTTGTATATTTCATTATATTTGTGTAATATTTTTATCTCCTCAATTTAAAAAATGAGTTCATCGGGGACTCACAATTGTGGATTCTGAAGGGGCTAATACCTCCTTTCGGGATCACTTGAACCTTTAATTGAAATCTATTGGTTTTGTAGATTTTTTTAAAAAAATAATCAATTGGTTTCTAATTATCTTAAAATTATGGTGACTCATTAAATTAAACTATTTTCTTTTAAAATATTTTTAAATAATTGAATTGAGTAACCACGACGTTGCTCCTTATGTGAAAAAAAATAGGAATGTAACACTTATTACAGTTACATATTCGAGCCCACATTGTAATATAATTTATTTTTTATAGTCTATATACGGACACATATATTTTAAAATTATTTTGATAATTGTTTATTCTTTACTAATATTTTACCAGGCGTTTGTATAGGTATTCAGAGATATCTTCCGAAAAATGATATTCAAAAGTATTTTTTTCTTTTCATATGGTAAAAGAGTTTTTTTTATTTTTATATTAATAAAGAACAAATCTTTTAATATTGCATAAAAGCTACTTTTTTATATACATTTATTTCATCTTTCTCATATTTTCATACACGTGACAATTTTAGTATATATTTTCATACACGTGACAATTTTAGTATATATTTCTTTATATATGTGTGTGTTATATTTGCAAATAATGATTTTATCCCCTCTCTTTTTGATAAATTAAGTCTAGGCGGGTACTACATTTTGTAGATTCTGAAGGATGCCTAACACCTTCTTCGGAATAATGTAAACCTTTACCTAGAATCTAAACTGGTTTTTTGCAGATTGAAACGTGAGTCATACATGTCATGCATCACATATGTTTCCTTATTTTCTTTAATAAATTAGGTGACGACTCTATACAACAATTAATCCTTTTAGAGGCTATAAGTTGTGTTTTATCTAACCTCGGTAAAAATAGGGCATAACACATGGAACAAGGCTGCCATTGATTAGCTGTTGTGGAAATTAATTTATGCTAAAAAAAGACAAGTTATGGGTTTCTTGGATTCGTAGCTACTATAGGAAGAATAATGTGTGAAACATACAAGTAAAACAAGCTTCTTGGGTGGTATAGAGAAATTTGAAAGCTTTTAAACATCTCCAAGAGGATGGATATATAGAGGCATGTTTAAGAGGCATGAAAAAGTACTATATTGGCAGAATTTATATATACTGATACAATGGAGAGAGTAGAGTGGAGATCACTGTTGTGGACAAATGTTGGAGCTCCTGAGTGGGTGTTCATTCTGTATCTACCAGTAAAGACTTGCAATTAAAGATAGATTGGCTAACTGGGTCTTGATCTAGTTTCCTACATGTTCTCTATGTTAGTAGATGAATGAGGATCTTGTTCACTTATTTTTTTCAATGTACATATGCTGCAGAAGTGTAGAGTAATGTGTTAACTTGGCAAGGGGTTAGTAGAGGCATTATGAACTGAACAAATGAGGTACAATGGGCAATCAAGTTTATGAATGGCAGAAATAGCACAACATTCGTGTATAAAATGGCAATGGCTAGCACTGTCTATTGCTTATGTTGTAGCGTAATAGCATGATATTCCAACAAAAGCAGCAGTCAACAAGGTCACTTATTAGGCGTATCGTTCAGGAGATTCACAGGAGAGGAAGTAGACATTCTAGAGTAGATACTAGATTACGTGATTTGAATATCTATCCATAGAGAGTAGCTCATTTAGCCATGGTTAGTAAGTATAGCAAGGATGGAGCTTATGTCCACGCCTGCTGTTTTTTCTGATTTGTAACATATACTTGGTAAATAAAATTTTACCTACCAAAAAAAATTTGGTAAATAAAATTTTTCTTTCACAAGCATCTCTTGATCGAAATACTTCCAAAATCGAGTAACATTGTTTACAAATCCGAACACTCTTTTTGGTAGACTAATACGCACTAAACAATAGTTGTCCACAAATACTGTATACAACTTCTCAATGAATGCCGGTTATAACTACTTTTATTTGCATGCACGAGAACTAAATGAATGTTTGTGTTAGCTTATTTTAGTGGCTTTTAACTTTTAAGCTCTTTTTTAGCTTTTGCAAGTATTTGGATAACATAAAAAGTGCTTTTAAGCACTTTTTTTGTAATGACCTCCAAGGTCATTTTTGTGTTTTTGCATTTTTTTTATTATTTTACCCCTTTCCATAAGTTTCTTTATAGCTCTTATGCGATGTTGGGACGGATGGAACGCACCCCAAGACGTCCGGTTGAGTTTTGATATGGTTTGGCCATTTTTGAGGCTTAAGGTTTGAAAGAGTTGACTTTAGTCAACACCCACAGATTCGGGTGTCGTATGAGAATTCCGATGGTTCCATCAGCTCCGAAAGGTCCATTTTGGTCTGGAAGGAAGGTTGGTTTGGGTTTTGGAGTCTTCATTTTGAGTTTGTGCGATTTGTCGTTTTAACTTTAAAGTTTTGGCCAAGTTTGACTTCGGTCAACATTTTGAGTAAATGTGCTCAAATAAAAATTCCGTCAGTACGGTTAGCTCTAAAATGCTGAGTTTGGTCTGGAACGACCTTTGGTTTGGTTCCTGAGGTGCTCAGATTGAGTTTTAGGCCGTTTATGCATTTTGAATGCTTTCTTTGAAAAGTGTTGATTTTGGTCAACATTTCAATGAAACGACCTCCATTGGGAAATCTGTGGATTCCATTGAGTTTGGAATGTTGTTTCTAGTTAGGTAGCATAGTCTGCTTGTGTTCATGGGGTCCCAAATGAATTCCAAACCCCCATCGGAGAAAATCCCATTTCTCCAAAGTGAATTTTGTTCTTCGCATTCGCGAGCCAGGGGCCGCGATCACGAAGGACTGACTCCTTGGTCATCACGATCACGGAGATGAGTGCCGCGATTGCAAAGGTCATTTTTATTAGGTCTCGCGATCGCGGGCTTGGGTCCCGGGATCGCGAAGGTTAAATTCACTGGCAGCGGTGAATTAAAATGCTCGCTTTCAACAGTCTAAGTCCCATTTGGGACTTAGAAAATGAGTGATTTGAAGAGAAATTCTTAACCATTTTCTATCATTTTTGTTCCAGTGTGTTGAAAATTCTTGCGGGGACGTTCCAAAACCCTTTCTTGTCCTAAAAATCTTGTAAACTTTACATAAATTCATTGTTTTCTTGCATTTTTGTCTAATCTAGGGCTTAAAATTGGTGGGATTGTTTTGAGCTCTTTCTCTGCTCGAAATATTATGATTTTTAGAGCATAAGTTCATTGAGCTATTTGGGACCTTGTGATGGAGTTGGTTTTTTGATTTCATGCGCGGGTTCCAATGTCTAATTTTGACTCAATTTTGGTTCCACTTTTAATTATAGTAATATGGGTATCATTGGCTTTGTTTTGATATGTTCTTCAATAATTTGATAGAGTGACATCTTTTGGAGGCGGCCCGGAAAAGAAAGGCTCAAGTTTAGTGGATTGAGTGCGGTTCTGGCTTGAGGTAGGTTATGGCTTGCTTTTGTTAGACTTGGCTTGGTTGGAATTGATATATTTTAGTGGTAACATATGATTAAGTTGGTGATTTAGGTGTTGATACCCTATTGAGTATTTTTGGATCCGATGATCATCATTAGTAGCTAGTTTGGATTTTAGCCGTTGGAGCCTTAGTCTAGGTGCTAGCTTGACTTGTTTACATCGTTCAGAATCCTTAAAACTTGCTCCTAGGTGATTTGAACTTAGGATGCCGCTTGTTTGACTTGTTTGATTTCGGTTGGTCACTTGTTGTAATGTTTGACTTATAATTGTGCTTTGTTTGCTTATGATATTGAATTGTTGGGCCTGAGATCACACTTCTGGTATACCAGGGTCTCAAGTGAGTGATATATGATTTTTGACCTACTTTTTTTCTCATTTACCCCACAGGTGTTAAAGAAATCTTTTTAAAAGAAAGAATAAAAGATGGGATTAAGAGTGATATCTTATTTATGGCATTTCATGATTGATGAGTTCGAGATATAATTTTGAGTGACCCTTTTATTAACCTTGAGCTAAACTTTATTTCATTTGATAAGCTCGAGGTATGAATTCTGAGCAGCCCGTTGATACATATTTTAGGTTATTATTTCGATGTTGATGAGCTCGAGGTATGATTCTGGGTGCCCCATTATTTGATGAGCTCGAGGGTTATTCCAAGCACTTCATGATACTTTTGGAGGATATTGAGCCTTAACTACGATTTTACCTTATTAGATTCTTCTGGTATTTTATGATTTGAGATTATTGATGTGATTACATGATTGGTTGGACTTACTTGACTGCCGTATGTTTTTTCCTGTACCCTATTTTTCTATAACTATAGTTTTATGCTTCTCTCCTATTATTATTAATATTATCGTGCTGCTTATTATATATTTAATCTTTCTAAGATTGGTCGGCCTATGATACCTATAGAGTACCCTGTGTTTTGGTACTTATACTTCACTTCTGCATCTTTTTGATGCAGCTCCTAATTCGATCCACCCCCAGCACACCTGATCATCCACAACTATGTCAGATTTGGATTATCGTGAGCTTTCGGCGTTCAGAGACTTACTACATTCCCTCTTTTGCTCTGACTTGTATATTGTATTTGGACAATCAATTATGCATTATATATTCATATTTTGTCAGCTTTTGCACTTAGTAGCTTCTGTATAGGTGACACTAGGTTTGGGGTTTGGTCTAGATTCAGTCTGTCATTTTTTGATCACTTTTGGGCCTTTTGTATATTTTGTATCATATTTACTATCTATACCTTGGCTCGATTTCTTTTTTTATGTTCGTCTTGCTTCCACCTTTTTAAGCTATTGATTATTCATTTAAATTTAGATTTTACTTCTGTATTGGTTGGGTTTGGCTTGCCTACTCGGAGGCTATAGTAGGAACCATCATGGTCCAGATTCGAGTCCTGGCAGAGTGGTATCAAAGCTTAGGTTTACTAGTCTCACCATTATTGGAGTAAGTGTCTAGTATAGTCCCGGGGATCGGTATGATAACGTCCATATCCAATGTTGGGAGGCTATAGGACATTGTTAGGAATTAATTCACTATTCTTGTTTCTGATCATGTGCTAATGATGATAAACACCTATAAATCCTATTTGTTTTACTCTTTCTCAGATGAAGAGGACAAGATCCATCCTAGGCTGATAAGGACCCCCTGCGCCTATAAATAGAACCCTATCTTGGGGTAGGGATCGAGGTCGACATAAAGGCTGAGGCAGAGCTCAGGCCACAACACCAATGCCAAAGCCGAATATAGAGGTTGAGCAGTTCGAGCTTCAGCCGGCGGAGGAGGTTCCAACCTAGCCTCCATATAGATTCCTGGCCACACTAGTGTTACAGGATACTTTGGATCAGAACCTCAACTTCATAGAGGGTATGTCCCGAGTAGGGACACTACCTAGCACTTCAGTTGGACTCCAAGTCTAAGAAGAGACTCAGACTTCAGGGCAGGCAGGGGCACAATATGATCCAACCCCAGTTCTACAACCTACTACTATAGCTCCCCGTCCAGTGATTCAGCCTATTCTGATAGTTGTTCAGCACATGGTAGCCATAATGATTATAAGTACATAATAGCAAAAGATGTTGAGCAAGTTTATCAGATTGACCCCTCCCAGGTTCTCGGGTGTCGCGGGCGAGGATGCCCATGAGTTTTTGGTTAGTTTCCAAGAGAGGTTGCATAACCTCAGATTGATGGAATCTCATGGGGTTGATTACACTGCTTTCCAGCTGTATGGAATAACGAAGCAGTGGTGGAGGTCCTAACATAGCTGCAGACTTACAGGATCGCCGTTGAGACATGGACCCAGTTCTCTGAGGCTTTCTTAGAGAAGTATATGCCCCGCAGTTTAACGGAGAGGCTGAGAGATGAGTTTACAATGTTGTTATAAGGATCAATGATAGTCACAGAGTATAAGTCTCGATTTCATGAGCTATCTAGACACACTACCATGATTATGCCGACAAATAAGAAGAGGGTATGTCGATTTGTTAGAGAGTTGTCTGTTCCCTTGAGGTTGGCTACCGAGTAGATGGTTGCATGAGACTGTTCATTCTTATAGATAGTAGACCATGCCCATACTATTGAGGCTATATGTTGTATGGCCTATGGAGGCAGCGACAAGAGGCCTCCAGCCAGGGCAGTTTAAGTGGACGTCAGTCACATGGTAGGGGTCCTTTTGGTAGAGGCCATCCACAACAGTATCCACCTAGAAGATCGGTTCAGTCATCCTTACAACTTACAGATAGTAGTTTAGTAGGTGCCAACGGTCAGAGAAGCTAAACTTCGGGTCAGACTTCTGGGTATTCAGGCCGTGGTGGCCATTTAGGTTTAGCTAGGACATCACAAGGAGGTTCATTCAGAGGGACATGCTATGAGTGTGGTGTGATAGGCTAATTTGCTAGAGAGTATTCTACTATCATCCATTGTAAATGCTAGAGTCAGCAGGGTCTACAGGGTCAGCAGGTTTAGGCCCCAAGGCCCTAGTTCAGCCACCTAGAGAGTGTGCAGGGTGGTAGATGTGATTATCAGGGACTCTCCAGGCAGGATGGACAAGTGTTAGAGGTAGACGCAGTCATATGTATGCCTTTCCGGGTAGGACAGAGGCGAAGACATCGGATGCCGTTATCACAGGTATGATCTTCATCTCTTATCAGCCTGCCTATGCTTTATTTGATCTGGGGTCCACTTACTCGCATGTGTCTGCTCATTATGCTACTCAGTGGGATATTTTATGTAATTGATTACCTGTGCCTATGTGTGTATCTACCCCCATAGGTAATTCTTTAGTAGTGGATCGAGTGTATCCTTCTTGTGAGGTACTATCTTAGGGTATGATACTAGAGCGGACTTGATTGTGCTAGATATGGTAGGCTTTGACTTGATTCTAGGCATGGATTAGTTGTCTACTCATCATGCGATTTTGGATTGCTTCTCCAAGACTGTTACCTTGTGTATGTTTGGTATCCCTCCAGTCATGTGGGCAGATGCAGTTAGTCATGTTCCTTGTGGTGTGTTATCCTTCCTTAGGACCTAGCGGTTAGTGGGAAAGGGGTATCTAGCCTATCTTGCTTATGTCCGTGACACTAGTGTTAACACTCCTTCTATTAATTATGTTCCGATGGTCTGAGAGTTCTCTGATATATTTCCCACCGATCTACCTATCTTTTCTCCTAAGCATGATATTGATTTTGGCATTGATGTTGAGCCAGGTACAAACCCAATCTCTCTTCCACCACATCAGATGGCTCTAGTTAAGTTGAGGGATCTTAAGGTACAGCTCTAGGACCTCTTGAGTAAGGGGTTTATTAGGTCTAGTGTGTCTCTCTGGGGTTCTCCTATTCTGTTCGTGAAAAAGAAGGATGATACCTTACATATGTGTATTGATGATAGGAAGCTGAATAAGGTGACCACTAAGAATAGGTACCCGATGCTGTAGATTGATGACTTATTTGATCAGCTCTAGGGTGCAGAAGTGTTCTCTAAGATAGACTTGAGGTCAAGGTATCATCAATTAAGGATTAGCAAATCAGATATCCCTAAGACTGCTTTCAGGACTCGATACGAGCACTATGAGTTCTTAGTCATGTCTTTTGGGTTGACTAATTCCCTTGAAATATTCATGGATTTGATGAACCGTGTGTTTAGGACCTACTGGGAAATTCATTGATGACATTTTAGTCTACTCCATGAGCAAAGAGCAACATAAGTAGAGCCTGAGGATATTACTTCAGACCTTGCCGGATCAGTAATTATATGTCAAATTCATTAAGTGTGAGTTTTGGCTTAAGTCTGTTGCATTCCTAAGGAACGTGGCATCTAAGAATGGGATTATGATTGATCCTGTAAAGATAACGATAGTTCATGATTAGGCTAGGCCTACTTCTCGTACCGAGGTTTGCAGTTTCGACAAGTTGGCAAGATATTATAGATAGTTTGTGGATGGGTTCTTCTCTATTGCAACGCCCTTGAATAGATTGACTCAAAAGAATGTTCCTTTCCAGTGGTCTGACGAGTGTGAAGCAAGCTTCCTGAAGCTTAAAGCCTTGTTGACTTCAACTCCGATTCTTACTCTTTCTGTCGAGGACCAGGGATTTATAGTGAATTATGATGCTTCAGGTATTGGCTTGGGTTGAATTCTAGTGCAGCAGGGTAGAGTTATTGCATATGTTTTTAGGCAACTAAAGGTGCATGAGCGAAACTACCCCACACATGATTTAGAGTTGGCGGCGGTATTCTTCGCATTGAAGAGTTGGAGGCATTATTTATATAGATCTTATTGTGAGATCTACACTGACCATTGTAGTCTTCAATACATATTCAGCCAGAAAGACCTTAATTTGAGATATTGCAGGTGGTTGGAGTTTCTAAAGGACTATGACGTGACTATTCTCTATCACCCGTGCTAGGCAAATGTAGTAGCAGATGCTTTGAGCCAGAAGGTGGTGAGTATGGGGAGTTTGGCATTCTTATTAGTTAAGGAGTGGCGTTTAGCTTCAAACATTCAGTCCTTAGCTAACC
Organism: Solanum dulcamara; assembly: GCF_947179165.1. Classification (NCBI taxonomy): domain Eukaryota; kingdom Viridiplantae; phylum Streptophyta; class Magnoliopsida; order Solanales; family Solanaceae; genus Solanum; species Solanum dulcamara. The sequence goes on from NC_077245.1 coordinate 56,438,378, forward strand.
AGATAGTTTATCTTGATATTTCTGAGCCGGGCAGGGTACTTGCTTATATGGAAGCTAGGTCTTCCTTGATGGAGCAGATTCGGGCACATCAATTTAAGGACTTATATCTGAGGGTGATTCGTGATAAGGTACTCAGTGGGGAGGCAAAGAAGGCGGCCTTAGATCTAGAGGGCATTTTAAGGAGTAACGGTCGCATCTGTGTTCCTAGAGTTAGAGATTTAGTCAGCCTCATCCTTGATGAGGCCTATTGTTCCAGGTATTCCACTCATCCAGTGCGGCAAAAATGTATCGTGACCAATGATAGCATTACCGATGGTGTGGGATAAAGTGGTACATTGCAACTTTTATGGCTAAGTTGTTATACCACACACTTTTGTACTTCAGAACATTTTTTAGTGTCTCTAAAATGTGATCCATGTTATCTATGAAGTACTATGTGAGTAGTGATGGTTGAAAATAGGTTTGGAGGGATTTGAAAGGAGTTGGATGCCTCATAGTAAGTCATGGTAATCGACCTACGTAAGCTATTGGTTTGGATGTATTACATCATTAAGCTACTTGAATACATGTCAAGCTTGAGTAGCAAAGATCACGTAGGGTCTCAAGGCGAGACTACATTACGAACCTACAAAAAAGAGTAAGTAGGTGATGCACCGACTTGGCATGAGTAGGTGATGCACCTAATAAGGTGGAACCCACCAAGACACGTGGCAGCCGTAGAGTGCGTGCATGGATGAGGTGGACGTGTAGGGGATGGACACGTGACACCCTTAGAGGCTGTCACTGTCACTTTCAAAGATGGTGTATATAAGGATAAGCTAATGACTAAGGGTTCATTTCCTTATCTTCAACTTTGAAAATTCTTGAGAGAAAGAAGGAGAGAGCTACGATCATATCTGCAGCAAGGTAAGGCCTCAAATTTTGATCCGTAAATTAATTATCTAAGGTATTCTTCAATCAAGGGAAGGTGATTAACAACGTAAATTAATTATTGGGGCAGTAAGAAAGTCCAACGTGAAGCCATCAACTTTCAGTCAAGTTAAGAAGCCAAGTTGCTAAGGTAGGGTTTGTTGTTTTCAAATGCGAGTTAATGGTATTGTAATGGAAAAATTACTTTGTATTAAGTAGGGTTGGAGGTAAGAAAATTACACGGTTATTGTTGACGTTGTAAATGGACAGAATTGAAATCGTCCTAGTTGGATTAAAGTTTGATTAGTGTTGTCATTATGATGGTATTCTATTTGAAGGTAATTCGTGTATTTTGAAGGGCTGAAAATATAGTCATGAATGAAGTGCTGCTATTTGCAGCCATGTTATTCTCCTTTCCGTGTGGTTGTGATTTTATGAAATAAAGATCAAAAACCGTAACTTGATGTCATGGTTTTAGGTAGGATATTTGGAACTTGTATTAAGTAATATTGAAGTAGTTTTATTGTATATGGATGGTGGTTGTTGTTGCTGGTTTGGCTACTAATCGGAGGTTAATTAGAAGCTCGAGTTAGGCAGTTATATAGGGAAAATGTTGTCCAATTTCCGTTAAGTTCATAACTAACCAAAATACTAATCGAGAAGTGTGAATGAGGAAATGATTCCTATAGATAAGTTGGTTGTATATTTATAAACTAGAAAATTGTAGTTTATTAATAATAGTGTTACTTCCGTGTTAAATAGGTTCAAGGGGTAACGAAGCAAGATTGGTTACGGTTGATCCATGTAAAGCCTATCCCTCACTTCTTTTGGCATGTCTTAGATATAAGTGATATATGATATGATCTTTGGGGGTAATTCCATTCATAAGCTCTGAGTATGATTTATGACTCTTATTTACTTCTGGATGTTAAAACTCTTAAAGTAGTTGAGCTATTGCCCTCGAGCCTTCTATATGCTGAATAGTAATTGGATGTATAAGCTCCTATTCTTAAGGACTCTACGATGACAAATGTCTCTGATTCCATAAGCTGTTTAACATTGTCTTGATACATGTTTATGATTTCTGAGGCTCCATTTGATATGATCCCTAATGATATTTAGAGGGCATTTGAGACGATTACTACCCTGCTCTTCAAGTGATGGTTCACTTGATTATTCTATTGAGTCTCAGATGTTGATTTAATTTGCATATGGTTACTCACTACTCTGCTCGTGCATACTATTAATACATCTTTCACCAAGTTCCGGGCCTGGTATGTTATCGTGCTTAGTTTCACTATATTATTCACTGAGTTCCTCACTAGAGGGTCGAGTACGATATATATATATATATGATATGATATGATGACATGATGACGTGATGATAGCGCCGGGACCCATGATGGGCCAAATATGATACATGTATATGACAAACTCACCGAGTCCATAATGGGTCGGATCTGATATATGATATGACCATGCATGATTTTATTTCATAAGGCACAGGTACAGTGATTTCTTGAGTATCATGTTTGTCTCCTGAAACCTCTACTTCAGATGTGATCTCTTTTATGCTATGTTATGGTTATATACTCAGTACATATATCGTACTGACCCCCCTTTATTCGAGGGGCTTTATTTCATACCCGTAGGTACAGACTCACATTTCGGGGATCCGCCAGCTTAGAATTTCCACTCAGCAATTTTGGAAGTGCTCCATTGTGCCGGAGCCTAGATTTTTGGTACTGATCTTTTGATGTATATATTCATTTATTCAGGGGTATGGAGGGAGCCCTGTCCTGCCATGTGATACTGTTGACACTCTTAGAGGTCTGTAGACATATGAGTGGGTTGTATGTATATGTGTTCAGTTGTGTCCATATGACTTATGTTTTGGGATGTTCCCTTTCGTAGTGGTAGACTTATCGGCTCGCGTATATATATATATATATATATATATATATATATATATATATATATATATATATATAATAGGATGACCCCATATGCTATGACAGACTCGTCAGCTTATGTACTATTTTACCTATTGATAAGTTGTGACTCCTGAGGAGACAGGTTGTCCCAATATGTAAACATGTGACAGTTTGAGATAACATTGTGTCTCCTTAAGTTATAAGTTAAGCGTGGTTTACTTATAGTTAATAGGGGTACACGCGAGTATCCAGCTTGGACACCAGTCACGGCCTACTAGGTTGAGTCATGACAAAAGTGGTATCAGAGCAGTTCATCCTTAGAGTGTCTACAAACCGTGTCTAGTAGAGTCTTATTTATCGGTGTGTTGTGCACCACATCTATAAATAGGAGGCTACAGGACATTTAGGATGCTATCTTTCTTTTCTACTTTAAATCGTGTGATGGAGCTGCATTATCTGGACAATTCCTCCCTAATGGATTATTATGTGTGCAGCAATGCCTCTAAGGAAAGCAACAGCTACCTAGAAGGGCAAGTCAGTTGCAGGAGAGACTAGCCAGACCCCAAGAGTTATTAGGGATCGTGCCTAGTCCGTGCCTGAGGTTGTGCTCCAGTCGGCGAGCTTTACTACACCGCCACCTCCAGAGGAGCTTAGAGCAGCCGCAGCTACAAATCCTGAGGCTCAAGTGTCTGATCCTCCAGCCCCACAACCAAGGGTGGAGGATAGAGCTATGAGAGATGTAGTTCAGTTGTTAACCAGATTAATGGCAGGGCAGGCTCAAAGGCATGTGCTAGGGGTAGATGATGTAAATAAACATGATAGTTTGAGGGTTTGTGACTTTCTAACTTCTAACCCCCAGAGTTTTATGGGTCGAGACCTGCGGATGACCCACAAGAGTTCACTCGATAGATGCAACGTACGTTGAGAATAATTAGGGCCTCTAAGACTAAGTCTGTTGAGTTGGCTTCATATCGGCTGCATGACGTAGTCGTTAACTGGTATGAGTCCTGGGAATTATAGAGGAGAGAGGGAGCTCCTCTATCAGTATGGGATGAGTTTGTGGAAGCCTTTCTTAGTCACTTTCTACCTACAGAGATGAGACGAGCCAGAGTTGATAGATTCTTACAGTTGAGGCAGAATGGCAGAAGTATTAGAGATTATAGCCTTGAGTTTGACTCGTTGGCGAGACATGCGCCCACTATTGTAGCTGATATGGCTGATAGAGTGCCTTATTATATGATGAGGTTGGATCATTATTTGGTTGATAACTATATGGGCATGGCTTCTCAACCAGGTATGGATATTGCTCGGGTACAGGCATACGCACAAGGGGTAGAGGATCGGCATAGAGGGCGTCAGCTCGATAGAGATTATGGCAGAGGCCAGTATAAGAGAGCTAGGTCGACTGGTTATTCAATGGAGTTTCGAGGTGGGCAGCCTCAGCAGTATAGTAGATATCCTTCCTAGCCAGCCCAAAGTGCACACCCACAGTTCCCAGGTGAGAGATTTGATAGCATAGGGTATTCAGGAGCCGGTCAGAGCTTCGAGGTTTTAGGTTCACAGATGAACAGGGGTTCATGTTAGTCGAGGCTACCTTTGCCTCAGTGTCCTTGTTGTGGTAGGACTTATTTAAGGAATGCCATTTTGTTATAGGTGTTTGTTTTACTTGCAGCCGTCAAGGCTATCTCATGAGAGAGTGTCCACTCAGCGGTAACCCAAGTGGTGCAGCTCAGCCTACTGGGTCAGTCGCTGGTTCTTCTTCTTCGGTGGCTATACGCCCTATTGGGTAGGTTGTTCATACATCATCAGGCCGTGGTAGAAGCTGTGGTGGAACTTCCAGTTCTAGTGGTCCTTCGAACCACATCTATGCCCTAGTTAGTAGACAAGATCAGGAGGCGTCACCAAATATGGTTACAGGTATATTATCAATCTTCTCTCGGGATGTATATGCATTGATAGATCCAAGCTCCACCTTATCATATATATCTCCCTTTGCTGCTAGTAGAATCGGAATAAAACCCAAACTAATAGAACCATTTATGGTAGCCACACCAATAGGAGACTCTGTTATAGCAAAGCAAATATATAGAAATTGCTCGATGGGTGTATGTAATCATCATATCTTGGTTGATTCAATAGAGTTAAGTATGACGGAGTTTGATGTTATTATGGGTATAGACTAGTTAGCTTCTTGTTATGGTAACATTGATTGTAGAAATAAAATACTTCGGTTCCAGTTCCTAGATGAGCCAATCATTAAATGGTTGGGGAATACGACATTGCCGAGGGGTAAATTTATTTCATACCTCAAGGCAAGGAAGATGGTTAGAAAGGGGTATATTTATCATCTAGTTCATGTGCATAACCTAGAAGTAGAGGTACCGACTCTTCAGTCAGTGCCAGCAGTCAATGAATATCCAAATGTATTCCTAGATGAACTCCCAGGTCTTCCCCCTGAATGGGAGATAGAGTTCACTATAGATGTGCTATCAGATACTCAGCCTATATCTATTCCTCCCTACAGAATGGCACCCGCAGAGCTGAAGGAGTTGAAGGAGAAACTGAGAGACTTGTTAGAAAAGGGTTTTATTAGGCCCAATATATCACCTTTGGAGCACCTGTACTATTTGTGATAAAGAAAGATGGGTCACTACGAATGTGTATTGATTATAATCAGTTGAATACGATAACAATAAAGAACAGATATCCCCTCCCCAAAATTGATGATTTATATAACTAGTTGCAGGGTGCCAAGTGTTTCTCGAAGATAGAACTGCGGTCAAGCTATCCCCAGGTACGGGTAAGGAAAGAAGATATTCCAAAGACTGCGTTCAGAACCCAATATGGGCATTATGAGTTTAGAGTAATGTCTTTTGGGCTGACCAATGCTCTAGCAGTGTTCATGGACCTAATGAGCCGGGTGTTCAAGCTATTCCTAGACTTATTTGTGATTGTATTTATTGGTGATATTATGGTCTATTCACGATCGAAAGAGGAACATACAAATCATTTGTGGATGGTACTTGGGGTGCTCCAACACTAGAAGTTGTACGCTAAGTTCTCTAAATATGAATTCTAGTTGACTTTAGTAGCATTCTTGGGGCATATTGTTGGAACTGATGGTATTCGTGTAGATACACAAACAATTGAGGCGGTAAAGACTTGGCCTAGACCTACGACACCTACTGAGGTATGTAGTTTCTTGGGGTTAGCAAGATATTACAAGAGATTCATGAAAAACTTTGCTTTGATTTCCGCACCTCTAACAAGGCTAATGTAGAAGGCTATAAGTTCCAGTGGACTGATGCTTGTGAACAAAGCTTTCAATTACTGAAAAATAAGTTGAATACAACCCCAGTTCTAACTCTTCCTGAAGAACCAGATGGCTACGTTATTTATTGTGATGCTTCCGGTGTTGGGCTAGGTTATGTATTAATGCAATATGATAAAGTCATAGCCTATGCCTCCTGACATCTCAGGAAACACGAAAGGAATTATCCAATTCATAATCTGGAGTTAGCAGCAGTAATTCATGCTTTGAAAATATAGAGGCACTATCTATATGGTATACATGTTGATATCTATACAGATCATAAAAGTCTTCAATACATCTTTAAGCAAAAAGAGCTGAATTTACGGCAAAGAAGGTGACTAGAGTTGTTGAAGGATTATGATGTTGATATTATATACCACCCAAGAAAAACAAATGTTGTAGCTGATGCACTCAGCCATAAATCAATGGGTAGCTTGACAGATGCACAACCAGAACGGAAAGAGATAGTCCACGAGATTTGCCAGATAGCTAACCTTGGAGTCCGTTTGGATGATTCGGATGATGGTAGGGTTTCTGTTCGAGGAGTTGCTGAATCCTCTATCATGGAAGAGGTAAAGAAATGCAAGTACGAGGACTCTATTCTAGCACAGTATAAGGATGCAGCTCTTCAAAAGGAAAAGACTTCATTCGATATCACAACTGACGGAGTGCTAAAATATAGGGGCAAAATATGTGTACCTGAGATTGCAGGGCTACGGTAATAGGTGATGGTAGAGGCACACCATGCCCATTACTCTATTCATCCAGGGTCAACCAAGATGTATCATGACCTCAGATGTTTATATTGGTGGGATGGCATGAAGAAGGATATAGAATATTCGTAGCCCAGTGCCCGAATTGCCAACATGTCAAGGTTGAGGATCAGAAGTCTGGTGGACTACTACAGGAGGTGGAAATCCCGATTTGGAAATGGGAAGCAATTAATATGGAATTTATTACAGGCTTCGCACTCTATGAAAGTATGATTCCATATGGGTTATTGTAGATAGGCTGACAAAATCAGTCCATTTCCTTTTAGTTAGGACAACATATTCAGCCAAGGACTATGCAAGGTTATATATTAAAATAATAGTAAGATTTCATCGGGTCCCCACATCTATTATATCGGATAAAAGAGCTCAGTTTACCGTTACTTTGGGAGATCATTCCAAGAAGGATTGGGGACACAAGTAAATCTTAGCATAATATTTCACCCTCAGACTGATGGGTAGGCTGAACGTACTATTCAGACGCTAGAGGATATGTTGCGGGCTTATTTTACCCTTAGTTTGCCTATAATAATAGCTATCATTCTAGCATCCAGATGGCACCGTATGAGGCTTTATATGGCAGGAAGTGTAGGTCACCTATTGGTTTGTTTGATATTAGTGAAACACGACTAATAGGCCCAGACATGGTTCAACAAGCTGTGGATAAAGTGAAGCTTATTCAGGAGAGGTTATCAACAACCCAGAGTCGACAAAAATCATATACAGATAATTGACGTCGACCTTTAGAGTTTCAGGTTGATGATTGGGTGTTCTTGAAGGTGTCACCCATGAAGGGAGTAATGAGATTTGGCAAAAACGGGAAGCTTAGCCCGAGATACATTGGTCCTTATTAGATCATTCATAGAATAGGCAAAGTTGCCTATAAGTTGGACCTACCATAGGATTTAGAAGTAGTACACCATGTCTTTCATATGTCGATGCTTTGCAAATATGTTGGTGATCCTTCTAGGGTATTCACCGTGGATGATGTCCAAGTGACAGAGGAACTATCTTATAAAGAACACCCTATCGCCATACTTGATCGCCAAGTCAAAATATTGCATACCAAGGACGTGGCCTCCATCAAAGAATTATGGTGAAATCAGAATAGAGAAGAGATGACTGGAAAGCCGAAGAAGAGATGAAAACTAAATATCTGTACATGTTTTCTATGTCTATAGGTAATCTAAACCCCTAAATTGACTGTATTGATTAATAAGAGTCCTATGGATGACAACTATTATAGAGATTTCTTGAAATCCTTGTAAGACCTTATGAGATTAATTAACACTCGAGGATGAATGTTTTAAAGGGGGGAAGAATGTTATATCCCGTAGTTTTGTACATTGGAATATTTTTTTAGTGTCTCTAAAAAGCTGTCATGTGATCCATGTTATTTATGAAGTACTATGTGAGTAGTGATGGTTGGAAATAGGTTTGGAAGGATTTGAAAGGAGTTGGAGGCCAAATAATAAGTCATGGTAATCGACTTATGTAAGCTATCGGTTTGGATGTCTTACATCATTAAGCTACTTGAGTACATGTCAAGCTTGAGTAGCAAAGATCACGTAGGGTCTCAAGGAGAGACTACATTACGAACCTACAAAAAAGAGTAAGTAGGTAATGCACCTACTTGGCATGAGTAGGTGATGCACCTAATAAGGTGGACCCCACTAAGACATGTGGCAGCCGTAGGGTGGGTGCATGGAAGAGGTGGACGTATAGGGGCTGGACACGTGACACCCTTAGGGGCTGACATGTTTCACTTCCAAAGGTGGTGTATATAAGGATAAACTAATGACTAAGGGTTCATTTCCTTATCTTCAACTTTGAAAATTCTTGAGAGAAAGAAGGAGAGAGCTACGGCCATAGCTGTAGCAAGGTAAGGCCTCAAATTTTGATCCTTAAATTAATTATCTAAGGTATTCTTCGATCAAGGGAAGGTGATTAACAACGTAAATTAATTATTGGGGCAGCAAGAAAGTCTAATGTGAAGCCATCAACTTTCAGTCGAGTTAAAAAGCCAAGTTGCTAAGGTAGGGTTTCTTATTTTCAAATTGGAGTTAATGGTGTTGTAATGGAAAGATTACTTTGTATTAAGTAGGGTTGGAGGTAAGAAAATTACACGGTTATTGTTGATGTTGTAAATGAACAGAATTGAAGTCGTTCTAGTTGGATTAAAGTTTGATTAGTGTTGTCATTATGATGGTATTCTATTTGAAGGTAATTCGTGTATATTGAAGGGCTGAAAATATAGTTATGAATGAAGTGCGCTATTTGCATCCATGTTATTCTCCTTTCCGTGTGGTTGTAATTTTATGAAATAAAGATCAAAAACCGTAACTTGATGTCATGGTTTTGGGTAGGATATTTGGAACTTGTATTAAGTAATATTAAAGTAGTTTTATTGTATATGGATGGTTGTTGTTGTTGTTGGTTTGGCTACTAATTGGAGGTTAATTAGAAGCTCAAGTTAGGCGAGTTATATAGGGAAAATGTTGTCCAATTTCTGTTAAGTTCTTAACTAACCAAAATACTAATAGAGAAGTGTGAACGAGGAAATGATTCCTATAGGTAGTTTGTTGTAGATTTATAACTAGAAAATTATAGTTTATTAATAATAGTGTTACTTCCGTGTTAAATAGGTTCAAGGGGTAACGAAGCAAGCTTGGTTACGGTTGATCCATAAAAGGTATGTAAAGTCTATCCCTCTTTTCTTTTGGTATGTCTTAGATATAAGTGATATGTTATATGAGCTTTGGGGATAATTCCATTCATAAGCTCCGAATATGATTCATGACTTTTATTCACTTTTGGATGTTAAAACTCTTAAAGTAGTTGAGCTATTGCCCTCGAGCCTTCTATATGATGAATAGTAATTGGATGTATAAACTCTTATTCTTAAGGACTCTACGATGACAAATGTCTCTGATTCCATAAGCTGTTTAGCATTGTCTTGATACATGTTTATGATTTCTGAGGCTCCATTTGTTATAATCCCTAATGACATTTAGAGGGCACTTGAGACGATTACTACCCTGATCTTCAAGTGATGGTTCACTTGATTATTCTATTGAGTCTCAGATGATGATTTAATTTGCATATGGTTACTCACTACTCTGCTCGTGCATACTATTAATACATCTATTAATACATCTTTCACCGAGTCTCAGGCCTGGTATATTATCGTGCTTAGTTTTACTACATTGTTCACTGAGTCTCTCACTAGATGGTTGGGTACAGTATATATGATGATATAATATGATGATATGATGACGTGATAATGGCGCTGGGACCCATAATGGGCCAAATATAATACATGTATATGATAGACTCATCGAGTCCATAATGGGCCGAATATGATATATTATATGACCATGCATGATTTTATTTCAAAAGGCACAGGAACAGTGATTTCTTGAGTATCATATTTGTCTCTTGAACCTCTACTTCAGATGTGATCTCATTTATGCTATGTTATGCTTTATATACTCAGTACATATATCGTACTGACCCCTCTTTATTCGAGGGGCTGTGTTTCATGCTCGCAGGTACAGACTCGCATTTCGGGGATCCGCCAGCTTAGAATTTCCACTCAGCAATTTTGAAAGTGCTCCATTGTGCCAGAGCCTAGATTTTTGGTACTGATCTTTTGATGTATTTATTCATTTATTCAGGAGTACGGCGGGAGACCTGTCCTGCTATATGATACCATTGACACTCTTAGAGGTTTGTAGACATATGAGTAGGTTGTGTGTATATGTGTTCATTTATGTCCATATGACTTATGTTTTGGGACGTTCCCTTTCGTAGTGGCAGCCTTGTCGGCTCGCGTATATGTATATAATGGGATGACCCCATATGCTATGATAGCCTCATCGGCTTATGTACTATGTTACCTATTGATAAGTTGTGACTCCTCAAGAGATGGGTTGTGCCAATATGTGAACATGTGATAGTTTGAGATAACATTCTATCTCCTTAAGTTATAAGTTAAGCGTGGTTTACTTATAGTTAATAGGGGTACACTCAAGTTTCCATCTTGGACACCAGTCACAGCCTACGAGGTTGGGTCATGACATAGGTGCTTTAATTGTCATCAGGTTAAGTTCGAGCATCAGAGACCAGGAGATTTGACCCAATGACTTCCTATTCTAGAGTAGAAGTGGGAGCGAATATTTATGGATTTTGTAGTGGGTTTACACATATTCCTCTTGAGGTTTTGATTTTGTTTGGGTTATTTTAGATCGATTGGCCAAGTCTTCCCACTTTTTACCAGTCCAGACTACCTACACTTTACAGAGGTTGGCTCAGATTTACATCCGAGAGGTAGTTCGATTGCATGGGGTGCAGTTTCTATCATTTTCGATCATGGTAATCAATTCACTTTGCATTTCTAAGGGTCTATACAGGGATATTTGGGGACTCGAGTCAAGCTCGGTACAACCTTCCACCCCTAGACCGACGATCAGTCAGAGAGGACTATTCAAGTCTTGGAGGACATGCTACGAGCCTGTGTTATTAATTTTGGTGGTCAGTGGGATCAGTCTTTGGCTTTGATAGAGTTCGCATATAATAATATCTACCATTTGAGCATTGAGATGGATCCCTTTAAGGCACTATATGATAGGAGATGTCGTTCCCCAATAGGCTAGTTTGATGCTTTTGGGGTTAGGACTTGGGGCACTGATTTGTTGCATGACTCAATGGATAGAGTTCGTATGATCCAGGAGAGGCTCCATATTGCCAAGAGTAGGCAAAAAAGTTATGTTGATAAGAGTGTTCAGCCTTTAGAGTTTATGATTGGAGACCGAGTATTCCTGCGAGTGTCGCCCATGAAAAGTATGATAAGATTTGGGAAGAGGAGTAAGATTAGCCCAGGTTCATCGGTCCTTTTAAGATCTTAAGATGGGTAAGGGAGGTAGCTTATGAGTTGGCCTTAGCCCGAGCACTTTCATATGTTCACCCTGTGTTCCATGTTTATATGTTGCAGTAGTACGTTCCAGATGAGTCTCACGTGCTTCAGTGAGATTCAGTTCATTTAACGAGTCCTTAGCCTTTGAGGAGGGGCTTGTGTCTATTTTGGATAGGCAGGTTAGGAAGTTGAGGTCTAAGGAGATTCCTTCGGTGAAAGTCTAGTGGAGGCATTGTCCGGTCGAGGAGGCTACTTGGGAGACCGAGCAGGACATGCGAACTAGATATTCTCATCTTTTTGAGCCACCAGGTACCTTTCTTCCTTGACTTTCAAGGACGAAAGTACTTTTAGTAGTAGATATTATAATGACCTTTAAGGTCATTTTTGTGTTTTTACATATTTTTACCATTTTACCCCTTTTTGTAGCTTCTTTATAGCTTTTATGTGATGTTGGGATGGATGACACACTCTCCAAGGTGTCCGGTTGAGTTTTGAGGTGGTTTGGTCATTTTTTAGGCTTAAGGTTTGAAAGAGTTGACTTTAATTAACATCCAGATATTCAGAATTTCGACGGTTCCATCATCTCCAGAAGGTCCATTTTGGTCCTAGAAGGAAGGTTAGTTTGGGTTTTGGAGTCCTCATTTTGAGTTTGTGTAATTTATCATTTTAACTTTAAAGTTTTTGCCAAGTTTGACTTTGGTCAACATTATGAGTAAACGCGCTCGGATGAAAATTTTGTCAGCACGATTAGCTCTAAAATACCGAGTTTGATCTAGAACGATCTTTAGTTTAGTTCCCGAGGTGCTCGTATTGAGTTTTAGGTTGTTTGTGAGTTTTGAATGCTTTCTTTGGAAAGTATTGAGTTTGGTGAACATTTCAATGAAGCGACCTCCATTTGGAAATCGGTCAATTCTATTAAGCTCGTAATACCATTTCTAGGGTGGTAGCGTAGTCCTTTTGCGCTCATGGGGTCCCGAATGAATTCCGGACCCCCATCGGAGAAAATCCCATTTCTCCAAAGTTCAGCATCAGCTGAACTGCTGGTGCAGGAAATTTTGTTCTTCGCATTCGCGAACAAGCGGCCTCGATCGTGAAGGATTGACTCCTTGGTCATTGCAATCACAGAGATAAGTGTCACTATCGTGAAGGTCATTTTTATTGAGTCTCGCGATCGTGGACCTAGGTCCTGCAATCGCGAAGGGTAAATTTACTAGCAATAGTAAATTAAAATACACGTTTTCAGCAGTCTAATTCCCATTTGGGACTTTGAAAAGAGTGATTTGGAGAGAAATTCTTGACCATTTTTGTTCCGGTGTGTTGGAAATTCTTGTGGGAACGTTCCAAAACCTTTTTTGTTCTAAAAATCTTTTAAGTTTCGCATAAATTTGTTGTTTCCTTGCATTTTTATCTAATCTAAAGCTTGAAATTTGTGGGGTTGGTTTGAACTCTTCCAGTGCTCGAAATGTGTCTATTTTTGGAGCACAAGTTCCTTAAGTTATTTAGGACCTTGTGATGGAGTTTGTTTTTTGATTTCACACGCGAGTCCCAATATCGAATTTTGACTTAATTTTGGTTCCATTTTTAATTATAGTAATATGGGTATCGTTGGCTTTGTTTTGATGTGTTCTTCGATAATTTGATAGAGTGGCATCGCTTGGAGGCAGTCCAAAAAGGAAAGACTCGAGTATAGTGGTTTGGGTGTGGTTTCGGCTTGAGGTAGGTCATGGCTTCTTTTTGTTAGACTTGGCTTGGTTGGAATTGATATATTTTAGTCGGTAACATGTGATTAAGTTGGTGATTTAGGTATTGATACCCTATTGAGTATTTTTTGAGCCGATGATCATCATTAGTAGCTAGTTTGGGTTTTAGCTGTTGGAGCCTTAATCTAGGTGCTAGCTTGACTTGTTTACATCGTTCAGAATCCTTAAAACTTGCTCCTAGGTGATTTGAACTTAGGATGCCGCTTGTTTGACTTGTTTGGTTTCGGCTGGTCACTTGTTGTGATTTTTAACTTATGGTTGTGCCTTGTTTGCTTATGATATTGAATTGTTGGGCCTGAGATCACACTTCTGGTATACCAGGGTCTCAAGTGAGTGATATATGATTTTTGACCTGCTTCTTTTCTCATTTACCCGCTAATGTTAAACAAATCTTTTTAAAAAAAAGATTAAGAGATGGGGTTAAGACTCTCAGCGGGTGAATAAATATGAGGAATTTAAGGAAAATATGGTGATATCTTATTTATGGCATTTCATGATTGATGAGTTTGAGATATTATTTCGGGTGACCCTTTTATTGACCTTGGGCTACACTTTATTTTATTTGATAAGCTCGAGGTATGAATTTCTGGCAGTCCGTTGTTACATATTTCAGGTTATTATTTCAATGTTGATGAGCTCGAGGTATGATTTTGGGCGCCCCATTATTTGATGAGCTCGAGGGTTATTCCAGGCACTTCATGATACTTTTGGAGGATATTGAGCCTTAACTACGAGTTTACCTTGGTGCATTCTTCCGGTATTTTATGATTTGAGATTATTGATGTGATTACATGATTGATTGAACTTACTTGACTGCCGTATATTTTTTCCCGTACCCTATTTCCTCATAACTGTAGTTTTATGCTTCTTTCCTGTTATTACTAGTATTATCGTGCTAATTATTGTATATTTATTCTTTCTGAGATTGGTCGGCTTATGATGCCTATTGAGTACCCCGTGTTTTGGTACTCATACTGCACTTCTACATCTTTTTGATGAAGCTCCCAGTTCGAGCCACCCCCAGCGCGCCTAATCATCCGTAACTGTGCCAGATTTGGATTGTGATGAGCTCCTAGCGTTCAGAGACTTACTACATTCCCTCTTTTGCTCTGACTTGTATATTGTAGTTTGGACAATCAGTTCTGCATTTTATATTCATAGTTTTTCAACTTTTGCATTTAGTAGCTCCTATATAGGTGACACCAGTTCCGAAGTTAGGTCTTGCGTCAGTCTGTCATTTTTTTATCACTTTCGGGCCTTTTTGTATATTTTGTCTCGTATTTACATGTCTATACCTTTGCCTGATTTCTTTTGTTATATTCTTCTTTCTTCCTCCTTCTTATGTTATTGATTATTTATTTAAATTGAGGTTTGACTTCTGCATTAGTTGGGTCTGGCTTGCCTACTCGGAGGTTATAATAGACGCTATCATGACCCGAATTCAAGTCGTGACATTTTTTAAAGGTGAAGAAGTAGCCCCAAAATAGCCAAAAATCAAAAGTTGGGTGTTCACAACTTATGACTTTTAGCTTTTAACTTGTAAGAGTTCAAAAAGGTTTAAAAAAAAAACAAATTCAAACACGTTGAGAAAATCATATGAACTACATGTGTAAAAATTAATGATTTAGTTGACACGTTGCTTGAGAATATACATTTTGATCATGTTTTTCAGCGAAATATTAGCCATAACATTGCCTTTTCATTTAAATTTACACTGGAAAAAACACACGCATAATTTCAATCAACAATTTGTCTCATGTTATATAGTCTTTGTATTTACATAAATATTTAGTCAAAATATGAATATTTTTCAGCAATTTGATTAATATATCTTTAACATGTTTTTCTGAGAAATAATAGGTACTAAATTACATTTGCATTGAAATTTTAATTGTAAGAAAATAAATGCAAACTTCAAATCAATATGAGAACTCACATGATTTATGAATACCACTAATTTTGATCCTTTCACGACTCACCTCATAATTACCAATCAGTATCATTTGGTTCTTTTCATTTTATACTTTTTTAGTAGTAAAAAATTCAAAAATAATGATTACATACCATTATACGAAAATGTTTGTTACAGAATGTAAAAAAAGTACTCTTTTTACAACATGAAAAAATATATATTTTACAAAATGTAAAAGAAAAGGTACCCTTTCTATAGAATGATAAGAAAATATATATTTAACAAATGTAAAGAAAATATACTTTTTCAAAATGTAAAAAAATTACCATTTAAATAACATGATTATAAAATAAACTTTTACAAAATGTAAAGAAAGTACCCTTCCAACATCATGATTAGTAAATATATACTTTACAAAATGTAAAAAAAGTACCCTTTTTGCAACGTGATCAGAAAATATATTTTTACGGAATATAAAGAAAGACCCTTTCTACAACATGATAAGAAAAATGCATTCACAAAATGTAAAGAAAATAACCTTCCTACACCATGATTAGTAAATATACTTATAGGAAATCTAAAGAATGTACATTTTCTATAACATGATAAGAAAATATACTTTTAAAGAATGTAAAGAAAGATTTCTTCCTACACCATGATTAGTGCATATCATTTTACAAAATGTAAAGAAAGTACCATTTCTACAACATAATGAGAAAATATACTTTCACAAAATGTAAAGAAAGTATCCTTCCTACATTATGATTAGTAAATATACATTTACATGATGTAAAAAAGTACCTTTCTACACTATGATAAGAAAATATAATTTTTTAATTTTACAGAATGTAAAGAAAGTACCCTTTTTATAACATGAAAAGAAAATATACTTTTATAGATTGTAAATGTCACAATCCAAGACTATTCCTAGTCATAACACGGTGCTTAGAGCCCCAAATGATCACAAGCTAACCTCATGGCTTGGCATGTCACGCCCCAAGTTAGACCCTAGATGTGACACGGCGCCTAGGATCCCGAGAGACCTTAAACAAGCCTCTTAGCATACATAGCATGACATAAGATAACATGAAATCAAGATGTAAACTTAATTACAGAAGGTAAGACTCAAAACGTAGCAAAAGATCGATAAACGAGAATTCAAAACATAAAATATGAAAGGAATATAAGTATACTAGTCTAGTCTGGCAATGCCTTTATATAGACGAGGGCATAGGATAAGCTCTAGTTCACCGAAAAACATAAGAGAGTGCAAAACTCTGAAAGTAAAGAGACAACATAGTGGTTGATCCCTCGACATGAGCACTCATCAAAACTAGCAACTCTGAATGGAACATGTGCTAGCCACAAGAATGGACAAGAACATCGTGATCTGTATTATGAAGCAATATAGGCAAAAGTATGCGTTAGTACATGAAATGTACTAAGTATGTGAGAAATGTGCATAATGTAAAACATGAGACATGTGCATAATGTAAAACATGATATCATAATAGGTGTAACTTTGAAAGGCATGACCAAGAATCCTTTAAAACTTGAAAGTAAATCGTAAATCATGATATAAGGTCAATGCATCATTTAACATACATCATTAAAAGTTTATAAGAAAACATAGTCATTTTGTGGGATATTAGTTGTAACCGACAATAAGACCATGTAAGCTATAACACGAAATCCAATGTAACTCCTACACCAAAAAAGAATCGACTACTTGCCAAGGTAGACTTTGTATCATTTAAAAGGTGGATCCACTAGCTCGGCCATTTAAAATAACCTACGGAGCACGTAGTTTGGTACTAGGGGTTGCTACTATAGATTACCTTATCAAGACTCCATCTCAAACCCTCTTAGTTCTAAGTCAAATCCCAACGGAATAGATAAAGTCAATTATCCAAAACATAACATTAGGATAGGCAATAAACATCTACCAATCAACATTATAAAATCACATAAGAATAGCTCCTTTAAAATCAAGATTCTTAACATCGTTCATATAGACACTTACCTTTCTAAGAATTTAAATCATGATTTCATTCATATTATGAGAAAGCCTTTCACAATTCATTGATACTTCCTTGAAACATAATCTATCATTTTCATAAAATGTGTGTAAATCTTTTATCAATTTTATGATCATAATTCATAGTTCATAATTGAAAATTATAGACATAATGCATGGGTCCATATAAAACCAACTATAAATTATGTATCTTAGTAAATTTATGCATACTAAAATAGAATGACATCAATTGGATCAAAATAAAAAGGTTCCATGAGATTTGACGTAAAACCCTAATTGAATTGGGTGAAATAAAACTTGAAAGATTGAGATCTTTTGGGACCCAATGGATGAAAAAAATCCATTAGTGAATTACCACATACCTTGATAATCAAATCCCTATAGGCAATATCTAACAATGAAGATTTGAACTTGACCTTGAAATGATAACTTTTCTTCCTTGAGATCGAGAGAGAATTGGAGAAGATGAGTTGAGGGACTTTGAGAATTTGAGTGAATGAGAGGGAATAACTTAGTCTTTAAGGGTTAAAATGGTTATAGGGTTAGTTATAGGTCCAAAAAGATGTAGTTAAGGGGTTAAAGAATGGAAAAGGCACAAAATACACTTTACTTAAGACTGTCAGAGGTGACGTATGGATGGGACCTACGGTCCGTAAGTCCTTTTACGACCTGTCAAACCCCTTCATAGAACCTTTGTCCAAAATTGATGTTACTGGGATTATTCCCAAATCCTACGACTCATGTCCTATGGGTCTTAGGTAATCCTAGGAGTCATAGGACTTATCCGTAGAAGTCGTGTTCCAAAATAGTAGCTACTGGAGTTGTAACTCGTCCTTACAACTTCCATTTACTGGTCATAAACTCTTCTCGTCCTGTACAACTCTAAGACTTAGTTTCTAAATCTGCCCCTACAAACACCTTCCACGACCCGTTCAAGCTTCTACGAACCATCTTGTTTGTCCATAGCAAATATTTAGAGACTCATCTTTTTACCAACTCAGGTCCTTCCCACGAACCCCATCTATAGATAATAGGACCTTATATGGTCCATAGACCTCCCTCTTAGATCACATCTTAGACTTCAATTTTTCCCAAGTGTGAGGCTCACCTACAACTACCTTCCTATGGCCTGTAGGTCCTTCTACGGATCATATGTAGGCTCATAGGAGCCTGTACCAGTACTTTTTTGCAACTTTTTCCTTCACCTTAGCTTTCCACTTCTGAAGTATTACATTTATCTCCCCCTTAGGAATATTCGTCCTTGGATGGGACTCAAGCAAGCATAAATAGAGTAGAAAATTAGATCTAACAATCCAAAATGAATGCAACAACATATTAAAAAGCATAAAAACAAGGAGTAATTAATCCTAAGCTAAAACATGACCTTAAAATCGATTTCATTAACATGCATGCATATGGAAATATGAGAATGACTAAAACACATGAATCCGAAAGAGTGGACATAAGGAATCTAAATACCTAGAGCTGAAATAGAGGGAAAGAGATGGGGATAATGAGATATCATATTGGCTTTGGCCTCCTATGTAGAACCCTCGACTAGTTGGTTCCTCTAAAGGACCTTGATGAAAGCAACTTCTTTATTCCTTAATTTTTAGACTTGATGATCTAAAATCTAAACCAAAAC
Organism: Solanum dulcamara; assembly: GCF_947179165.1. Taxonomy (NCBI): domain Eukaryota; kingdom Viridiplantae; phylum Streptophyta; class Magnoliopsida; order Solanales; family Solanaceae; genus Solanum; species Solanum dulcamara. The sequence continues at coordinate 56,457,574 of NC_077245.1, forward strand.
CTCTTCATAATATAGAATTGCTTTCACACCAACGCTGTCCAATGGAATAATAAAAGTAGGGTCACCAACACACTTCTTCAATAAAGAGATATGGAACACCTGATGCACTGATGCCAACTCCTAAGGCAAATCTAACTCATAAGCTACTTTACCTAAGTACCTTAAAATTTGACAAGGGCGTACATAATGGGGGATAAGCTTTCCTTTTTTACCTAAATGCATCACACCTTTCATAGATGATATTTTTAAGTAAACCCAATCATCAAAATCAAATTCAAGCTTGCCCCTCTTCACATTCGAATAGAAATTTTATCGCTTTTGGACAGTCTTCAACCTCTATCTAATGAGATGAACCTTCTCCATAGCTTCACAAACTAACTCAAGCCCTATCAAAGCAACCTCACCAACCTCAAACCATCAAATCAAAGATCTATACCTCATAATATACAATGCCTCAAATGGAACCATTTTGATACTCAAATGATAACTGTTGTTATAGACAAACTTAATCAATAGCAGGTGGTCATCTCAATTTCCTTTGAAGTCAATTACACAAGACCTCAAATATCCTCTAAAGTCTGAATAGTCTATTTATCTTAACCATTTGTCTGGGGTAAAAAGTTGTATTAAGCTTAACTTGAGTACTAAGACCCTTCCAAAATGACCTCCAAAACTAAGATGTAAATTGAATACTTCGATCTGAAATGATAAATAATGGGACACCATAAAGCTTAACCAACTCTTGAATGTAAAGTCTAGCATAATCCTCAGCTGAATAAGAAACCTTAATGGAAAGAAAATACGCCAACTTAGTTATTTAGTCCACAACAATCCAAATTGAATCATGTTGCCTAAGAGTATGAAGTAAACCCATAGTGAAGTCCATGTTACAGTATTCCCACTTCTAAGTAGGAATCTCAATGTCTTGAGCTAAACCTCTCAGTTTTTTATGCTCAACCTTCAATTGTTGAAAATTTAGACACTTATCCATAAATTTCACAATATCTTTCTTCATGTCATTCTAACAATACATATTCCACAAGTCACGATACATCTTGGTGGATCCCGGGTGGATAGAATATCGAGAACTATGTGTTTCAGACAATATCATTTCCCTCAAGCCATTAGCATTAGGAACACATAATCGACCTTGGCAACAAAGCACAACATCTTCCCCTTGGGACAAAGTTTCAATGGATTTTTTAGAAATTGATTTCTTTAATTCAACCAAAATTGGATCATAATCTTGCTTTGCCTTTGATGCACTGTGGATTGTGGTACTTGTAATGCTTTAAACTTAAGAATTTACATGTGTTTTAAGCATTTGTTGGTCAATTTGATTATGTTTTATCTTTAATTTGCAGGAAAATAGGTTTTGGTTGAGGTGTTAGAAGAAAGTAGTGCTGACAGTGAAGATATGACTACTCACAAACGAGCCAAGCTACGAGTGTTGGTCCTTTCCATGAGCCATAGATGGAACTCATAGTTGAGAATTCTAAAATATTGAAGTTGAGTTTGAAACTACAAAGCTAAGCTTTGAGGTATAGGAACTCCTAAGAGCCATAGGAGATGATCGTGGGTGATGTTCAGAGGATGAAAAGTTGGACTCAAAGCCACGAGTTAGCAGGATGAGCCGTAGGAATGCAATCGTAGGTAATGATCAAAGAGTTGACTATGGAAGACTCAAGCTATAATTTACCAAGATGAATCATTGGTCGTAGGTCCCATTCATAAATAAAGACCTGAATATTGGTTAACCACATCTTTCCATGAGCGCTTCACACGAGTCGTCCAAAGACCTACGACTAGTAGGCCGTGGGTTGTAGAACCTAAACCGACCTATTTTTTCCTACTATTCCTAGATTCATTCTACTTAGGATTTGATGTCTATAAATACACTTTTGGGGTTTTATATTATTTTACCCATATTTTGGAGTTTGAGATGGAAGCATAAACTACCTTTGGCTTTAATTCTTGAATTCTTGGATTTTTATCATTGACGTTTACTTTGAGATTCAATTGAATCTTTTGAATTTTCATACTCGTTATTGTAAGTGCATGATTTATTTAACCAAATTATTATAAATTTTGATCACCCAATTATGAGTAGCTAATTCCACAATTAGGATTGTCGGAACCATGAAGAATTAACAATGTGAACCTAATAAAACGTAATTCTTGAATAGTGTGCATGCATGTATTATTTTTCCCTTTGCTTTGATTGCTTTTTAATGAGTGCACGCATTAGAACTCGCCTTATCTTTACTTGTTGGTCCTAGGAGGTAACAGATGGGGAAAGGAATTATACAATAGAGATTTGAGGCTATCAACCCTCATCTAATAGCTTGAAAGGACCAAGGGATAACTAATCTGGGATCACTGGGAAGGGTAAGTAAAGGATACATTTGTAGACGGACAAAGTTGATATCATATCCCGAATCTACAGCCTAGGCATGACCGGCCTCAGAAACCATTATTGATCCCAAATGAACCCTTAGCCTGGCTAATTCACTTAGTGGAAGACTCAACTCATAAAAAGAGTAACTCGAGTAGGCATTTATAAAACATTCTCACTAATATTTAAATAATAATGTAAAACACTTGAATTCAAAATATAGCTTAATAATAAAAATCATAATTTAAAACACACTTTGAAAGACTCATACCCAACTCTACTCCACTCAGTCTATGAAGTCTCTATCTCACTACTAAAAAGGTGTCGAGATAGGCCCAAGACTACCTCAAGAACTAATCAAATATAAAAGAAAATTGATAAAGAAGGAGATCCTTTGAATGCAGGTCGAATGACATCAGGAGCTCCTGATGATAATCTCTAAAACCTGTATCTATATCATAAAATAATGCAGGTCGAATGACATCATGACATGGAATGTACGATATCGTAAAATGGCCTAAGGGAAACATGCTCATGAATACTCAAAGTCATAAATACTGAAGTAACTCAACTCAATATAAAGCATGCAATATAAAATAAGACAATGCTTTGCATAATATAATATTCAATACATCTTAGTGTAGAATAATATTTTCTTTTGAGGAGTTTCTCTAATCAACAACCATCACTTATGAGCTAGTGATGATACAACGAAGCTCTGTCATTGCCTCAACTATCCAATACCTTTCTAGAGTAAGGTACATCACATCAGTGGATCCATATATAAATTCCTCTTTTGGGACAAGTGAGGAGTTGCCCAAACCAATGGCACAATCCTATCCTACGCAGTTTATGGGTTTGAGTTATCTAGACTCTTACCTAAATTGGTGCTCAATACTTCTCCCAAAATACTAATTATGCTCATATATATCAATGATTAAAATACTCAAAATATATCTCATATAGTCTTGTTGGACTTTACATCAATTTACTCAAACTCTTTTTCAATCATCTATGCTTTCTCTTTAAAACTCATCAAGTTTTAGTAAAATCGTACATAACTCGGATAACATCAATACTTACAATTTAATATAATGCATGTATTTGGGATGCTAAGGTTTCCTAAAAACTCATCCTTTACATCAATGCATGAAATACATCAACTTCAACTCAAAAAGGTGCATAATGAGACAATGAATACCAACTCCAATGAGGGTTCATATCAGTGTAAGCATGAATAATAATTTTGATAATTGAATTATATAAAAATTACTATGATCCCAATAATTCATATGAGACTCAACAAGGAAAGAATTTCCTTATTTGAAACTCCATAGAATTATGGCTAAACTCAACTTAAAACACTAACAATTAAAATTTAGATGTAGGGCACGTGGAAGAACTCAATCCAATGTTATGAATAGATTTACATACCTAGAGTGATGATTATCAAGTCAAAATTTGAAGAGAAAGTTAAGGATTTAATCAAGGCACAAATGCAATGCAAGAACTTAAGATATCAAACTCAAGAATGAATCACTCAATTACTCCAACTCATGAAGGTACTAACTCAAAGATAGGAATAGGAATATTACCCTCCACATCAAAACTAAGAGGAACGAATAGATGCGGGAACTTTTCTTTCATATCTTCCTCAGCTTCCCATGTAGCCTCCTCAATAAATTGATTTCTCCATAAGACTTTGACTGAAACGACCTCTTTTGTCCTCAATTTACAAACTTGACGATCAACAATTTGGATATGGATCTCCTTATAGAAAAAGATATCTTTCACTCTAATATTTTCTATAGGAACAACGAGGGAAGGATCTCCTAAGTACTTCTTCAGCATGAAAATATGGAATACTGCATGAACGACATCTAACTCTGGTGGAAGATCTAACTCATAGGAAACATTGCCAACTCTCTTGATAATCTGGTACAGATCGATGTATTGGGGACTCAACTTTTCTTTCTTCCTAAATCTCATTACACCTTTCATGGGCAAGACTTTTAAATTCACCCAATCATTTACCTCAAACTCTAGTATCTTGTCCTAACATCAGTATAGGAATTTTGGAGACTTTGAGCAGTTCTCAACCTCTCTTAATGATTTTCACTTTCTTCATAGCTTGATGGACCAAGTTTGTCCCTATCAACTTAGCTTCACTAACTTTAAACCAACCAATTAGCAACCGACATATCCTTCCATAAAGAGCTTCATATGGAGCCATTTGAATACTTGAATGAAAGCTATTATTGTAAGCAAAACCAATAAGTGGAAAGTAGTCATCCTAATTTTCTTTAAATTCGATAACAAATGCTCTCAATATCTCCTAAAGGGTCTAAATTGTGTGCTCTGCTTGGCTATCTGTCTGAGAATGGAAAGTGGTACTAAGATTCACCTTAGAACCCAAACATTTGTAAAATGACTTCCAGAACTGTGCAGCGAATTTAGTACCTCTATTGGAGATGATAGATAAGGGAACTCCATGCAATCTGACTATCTCTATAATGTACAACCTTGCATAATTCTCGGTTGAACCCATAGTCTTAATGAGGAAAGAAGTGGGCTGATTTGGTCATCCTATCCACAATCACCCAAATTAAATTATGTTGTCTGCGAGACCATGGTAAGCTTGTAATGAATTTCATATTAATCATCTTCCATTTCTACTCTGGAAACTCTATATTCTGAGCTACTCTTCAAGGCCTTTGATGCTCAACCTTAACTTGTAGGCAATTCGGGCACTTTGATACAAACTCTTCTATATCCTTTTTCATACCATTCCACCAATAGACTTCTCTCAAGTCATGGTATATTTTTGTAAAGCCTTGATGAATTGAATATCTAGAGTTATGGGCCTTTGCCATTATTCTATCTCGAAGACCATCAACACTTAGAACATATAATCTTCCTTGATACCACAATACTCTATCCCCCCCCCCCTTTTCAAAAGCCATCACTTTTTCTTATGGACATCTTCCTTCTATTGAAGTAAAATTGAATGTTTATCTTCTTTTTCCTTTACCCAACTATCATGACTCGGACTAGGGATTAGCTGTGAAACAATGATCAAGAACCCTAAGGATCCTAACCAAGCCTCTGAGTATATGTTGAATTCATAAGGTCAAACAAAATATCATGAAATCGAAGTGGAAGATTAGTCTCAATCATAGAAGTCTAGAAATAAGTGGTGAAAACTCAAGCCATTTATCCAAAATGTACTACATCTACTTTATGTCTAAACATACCTCTATATACTAGACTTGATGGGGGCTTAGTACAAGTTCCTAGATAACCCGAAAGTAAGAAATTTATAAGTGTTATGAAAGTAAAGTCTTTTCCTTGGATCATGAGTGTTACACCCCGCACTTTTGAACCTTGAGATGTGTCCCTAATCTTCTTGAAAGTAGACATGAGACCCCTACTATCCACACACATTAACAACTCTAAGGAAAGAAGAATGTGATACCCCATAGTAGAGAAGGTTGGAAATGGAGTCATAAGAATCCAGAAGGAATTGAGGGCCAAGTTATGAGTCGTAGGACTCGATTTACCTACGTAAGCTACTAACTTGGAGGTCTTACATACTTAATCTATTGGAGTATGTACCAAGCTTGTGTAGCACGGGTTATATAGGCTCTTAAAATAAGACGAGATTACGAACCTACAAGAGGAAGCAAAAACTAGTTTCCAAACTTACGAAAGTGAAGCAAGCAGGTGACAAGCAAGCACCTCAAGCAAGCAGGTGACAAGAAAGTACCTCAAGCAAGCAAGTGACCCACCTACCTGCTTGGGGGGGTGGACCCTGCGCCACATGGCAGCATATGATTGGCCACATGGGCTGCCACATGTCACCCTAGGGGGGCTGCCAGTGTCACCCTAGGGGGCTGCCACGTGGCACCTTCTAAAGGGGTATACATTTATATATTATCATGACTATTAAATCAGTCCTCATCCAAAATTTCAGCAACATAAGAGAGGAAAAACATGAGGAGAAGAAGAGAGCAGCCATGAGCTTGCTTGGAGAAAATTAAGGTAAGTTTCCATGTTTTTCTCCGTGAATTAATTATCTAAGGTGTTCCTCGGTAACGTGGAGGTACATATATGTATATTATGATGACTAAGAAGTCATTTATTCATCTGTACACTTAGAAAAGTTGGGCAGAAACGTGAGAGAAAGAAGAGAGTAGGGCTACTGCCTAGGGGCTGCCAAGGTACGCCTCCGAGCTTCGCTCCATAAATTAATTATCTAAGGTATACTACGATGCATTTAGGGTATTAATAACATAAATTTACTGGTTGGGGCATCAAGGAAGTGAAGCAAACAGTCCCACCAATTTTCAGCACATCAAGAGATGTTCCGAGTTGCAATTTGGCAATTTTGGCTAATTTCGGGTAAGGTAAGGCTTCTCCTTTAAATTTGGACTTTATGGTATTTTTATGGAGTGTATTATACACCTTGTGTGTGTCTGGAAATGTGAAAATGGCATAGAAACACGTGATGTTCGGAATAAACTAAATTGGAGTCGCTATAGTTGAATTATCGTCGAAATAAAGTATTGCTCTTGTGAGGTGATGCTGAAGGGGTGTGGCTTGTTTTTGCAGGGTATAAATATTCTCTAAATTATTTGGGGGAGCTTATGGTTTCATCCACATGACCCCCCGCTTCGTACGGTTAAAGGTTTTGCAAAATGGAAACTAGACGCCCTATTGTGATATCGTATTTTTGAATAAGTTGTTTGGAGTTTATGTTGTATACTGTTGGTGTGAATTGCTACAGGTTGTTGTTTTTGGTTGGATTTAGGTCTTAGGTACCTTAATTGAAAATATGGATAGGGCACATTATAGGGGAGGTGCTTCCTAATTTTCAGCAACGCCTTAACAAATAACAGAACTAGTTGGGGAAACGACTAAGGAAATAGATTCCATTAATACTAAGGTGTAACCTAGGGTGTTGGAAAGTTAACAGGGGTTGATATTCATATTACTTTCATGTTGAATAGGTTCAAAGGATGGCGAGGCAAACAGGATAAGGAATAATTCAGACAAGGTATGTGAAGCTTCTCTTGGTATGTTTTTGGTATAGGTATGTAAAGCCTATCTTTTCTCTTTTGGCATGTCTTAGATGTAAGCAGGATATGACATGAGCTTTGGGGATAATTCCATTCCCAGGTTCTGAATATGACTTCAGTACCCTCACTCACTTTTGAATGATTAAACTTTAAAGTAGTAAGCTACTATCTTCGAGTCTTCTATATGATTGTATAATAATTGATTCGATTAAGCTCTTGTTTGTAAAAAAGGCGCTGAGATAACTAATGCTCGGACTGCTATAAGATATTTCACATTGGTAGATGTTTACGATTTCCAAAAACTCCTTTTTACATAGTTCTTAGTGACAGTTAGAGAGTATACGTCAGATACCTTCTACCCTGATCCCCAGGTGAGGGTTCACTTGATGACTTCATTGAGTCTCAGATATTGATTTAAATTGTGTTTTGTTTCTCACTACTCTACTCGTGTATACTGTAACACTTCTTCTCCGAGTCCCGGGCCAGTCATCAGATTCGTGCAATTCACTGCATTATTCGTCGAGTCCCTCGCTAGAGGGCCGGCATCCGTATGTATATATATGATGTGTTGTAATAAGGTGATGATAGCTTAGGGCCTGATACTAATACTATATGATGTGTTGTAATAAGGTGACGATGGCGTGGGGCCTGATACTGATAGTATGATTAGGTGTTATAATAAGGTGGCGATGGCATGGGGCCTGATACTAATACTACATATATGATTCACCAAACCCCTGACGGGGCCGGCTATATTGAAAATTTGAGCATGCATGTTTTTGTGATTCACAGAGTACTGGTACATGTTTTTGATTTGATAATTTGTTCTCTTGCTTCTCTATTTTGGATATACCTCCAGTTGTACTATGTTACGTTTTACATACTCACTACATACTTCGTACTGACCCCCTTTCTTGGGGGGCTGCATTCATACCCACAAGTACAGATACAGTTTTTGGGAGTCCGTCAGCTTAGGATTCCATGCAGCTCAGCTGGGAGAGGCTCCATTGTATCGGGGCCTAGTTTTTGATACTGTCCACTGATGTATAGAATTGTTTTGTCCATTTGGGGGTATGGCGGGGGCCCTGTCCCGCCATATATTGTCATTTATATTTTTAGAGGTCTGCAGACATGTATATATGGGTTGTGTAAGTCAGTTTGAGTCAGCTGAGTCTATATGATATATGATATGTGTTATTATATTATGACAGCCTTGTCGGCTTGCGTGCCCTGTCATGTTATGATACAAACAAAAAGGGCTACAGGTTCATGAAAATGTTATTGCCTAGTGGGGCTCTGTTACATGATATTGTTTTATTTACGATTCAATGTGACCACAACTAATAGATATATGTATGGGGGGTCCAGGTCAGACCTCAGTCACGGCCTACGGGGTTGGGTCGTGACAGAAGTGGTATCAGAGCAGTTCGTCCTCAGATTGTCTACAGACCGTGTCTAGTAGAGTCTTGATTATCGATGTGTTGCACGCCACATCTATAAACAGGAAGTTACAGGATATTTAAGATATTACCTTTCTTCTACATCTAAGATCGTGCCTTAGATCCGAGTCATAGAAAAATCTCTTATACTAACCTTGGATCTTAACAGAAGGACGACACCAACAGAAGGAAGTAATTAACGACATGGAAAGTTACGAAGCATGCAGGTAAGTAAAGTAAAGCCACGGAAGATATCTGTCGGGTAAGGTATTGAAGTACTATTGAAATGTAAAGTTGAAACCTAAAAGGAAAGCAGACAGGAAGTGCAACAGATGCAGTTTGAAGTTGGACATATGAGGTAAGTCCAGCATTTTTATATTATTGTTGATGTTGAAAGACCTGTGTGGCTGCAATATGAGATGACATTGAAAGCCTTGTGCGGCTGTGATATGATATATATGTGTTGGCCCTGTGAGGCATTGTTGGTATTTTCTGCGTGCAGGTTTGGGGATAAGTAAGAATTATAGAGGAAACTCTGCCGAAATTTTCCCAATACAAGAAAAAGGGAATAAAGCATAGTTTATAACATATCTCAGAAATTGATACCGAGTACTCATAGGATGCTAAATTAAAGCTATAAAAGGTACCCTTCAGGTCGTCAATAAGGGACACCCTCCTTACTCAGGGAAGTTTATTTTGGAAAAACAAAAGTCTGTCTAAGCAGTACAGTTCAGACCGCAGTATCTCCGACCGTAATTGTGCTATGGAAGAAAAAAAAAGGAGAAATTTAGGTTGAAGGGTAAGATGTCCAGTAATTAAGCTTCACTCTTTTTAGAAATACCAAACCCCCGACTCCTATTTTAAATTAGATGAGTTGTTCATAACTCGAGGATAAACTCGGAAGGGGATTAGGTAGGTCAAGTATTAACAGAAGTACTGTGATGTTTAAGAGATTCTATTTTCTTCCAACAATGGTTGGAAAATAGTTTACGATAACAGTTTATAGTTCTCCACCGACTAAGTGGGGAAAGAGCTTCAAACAGAAGCACCTCAAAGAAATGTCAGGAACTGAACACGAATACGAATTAAAAAGGGGATATATAAGTATGAATTGAACAGTGTGATATGAGTATGGAGGGATAAAGTGGATCCACTAGTAAGGCGCACTTAGTATGCATTGACTAAATTAAAAGCCTGTAAGAGCATGGAGCTTAAGATACAAAAAAATGACGTGTGTAAACAACGTCGCCCCAAAAATAGTGGAACCCTTAAGGGATGAGGATGGAAAACTTAAGGAACAAATGACACAACTTCTATTCTCCCTAAGACGCAAAGGATATAGGTTGGGATAAAGCTACTACTTCAAGAAAACCTTAAATAGTTATCGTCGGAATACTAACACTGCCTAATTGGAACTGGAACGACTATAGGTGCAAAGTAATTCTGAGAAAAGAAAAAGTAGAAAGTGGCCTTGGATGAGTTGTTCCTTGGGTCACATTATTCAAGTACCGATTAGTAGATAGGATATCATATTAAATATGGAAAGGTTCTCATCACTTCGTAATTTAGCCAAGGCTCCGTATGCGGATAGTCCGATTATAAAATATGAAGATAGATGGAGACATGATGCAGTACCAAGTAGATTGGAGGAAGAGATTGGGCGAAATTGAGACTGGACAAAGAGACATAGAGCAAGGTATAAGTAGATGAAAGTACGAGTACCCTCTAAAGGGGGGAAGTTAATGAGAAAATGGAAAATGTAGGAGGAGGCAATTGATATAGCAATATATGTGAGATAGACGTCTAAACTTCAATAAGATATCTTGTTGAACCAAGTTAGAAAGGTTCGGAAGCTACCAATAATTGGATGGAAGCCAGAATGCTACATAAGGCAGCGTTAAGAAGTTTGTGATGAGACCCTGAACACCATAACACTAGAAGGTGGCTGCGTATAAAAATAAAATAGTGTAACCATGAAAGGATATCAACCAACTTAAGAGACATTACGAATGATAGTGACAGCATGTTAGACCAAAAGCCAAAATGTTGGTTATAGAGTTAGTCGCAAATGATGTTGTAATAGATAAATAACCAAAGAAAAAGGAATAGAAAGCCTCCTGTAGTAGAAAATGAGGAGAACATAAAGTGAATAGAGGATAGTGGAGCTAAAGGTCTACGTCGATACTGGATGCAAGATAACAGACGAAAGGACAGGGCAAAACATAAAGACTCGCGAGACAACGCTGAGGTAAATCTGGAGCTAAGTTGAGTACCCCACACATTATGGCAAGGATTATAATGAAACGCGACACGAAGACTTCCCAGGGAGGTCACCCATCCCAGTATTACTCTCGCTCCAGCATGCTTAACTTTGAAATTCTGATGGAACTTAATGCGTTAGTGCTAGTATGATCGCGCGAGATGGAAGAGTCTGAACTAGCGCCTGAGAAATGACACAAGATTATGTTCCTGGAGTACTATACATTACGTTGAGGGTATTGTAAAAAGGATTTAAGCAAGACAAGAAGGATTAGCTAACTGCTAATTATCGATGCACTCAAATGCCACAGCTTTTCAATATAGAACCAGTTAATGAGAGAAAAACCGCAGAATGACTGTATGGGCCAGTGGGCTAGGGAATTTCGACACCACTTGGTAGCCAACTCTGAGGGCGAAAAAGAAGAACCCAAAAGGTAAGAGTACCAGCTGATGTAATTTACGAATGACAGGAAGCAATGCCCAAGGTCGAAAATTTTACAATATGACCAGGACTATAAGACTCATTTCGCACTCTAGCGCTAGATGAACTTGGAGGGAATGTTACTTATATATTAACGATGTTAGTCCCTGCTCCTTCAATCAAAGGTTACCTACTCCGCCGAGAAGGTGTAAAATTATAGAGTAAAAGAGTGATAGGACCTTATGGAGTCCCCACAGCTATTGTCCTAGGCAAGGGAGCCCAAGTTGTAATTGACTATCGAGAGACACAAAGATAGGTTAAGACAAATTACCGAGATGGAATTAGTGCTACAGGTGGAGTAAGACATGGCCACGAGTGGACCAAAGATCTATCCTGATATCGACTGTAGGATAAGGAGGAAAAAGGCAGGGTAAAACATGAGGACTAGCAAGGTAACGCTAGGATATTTCTTGTACCCTCTCATATTCTTGTAAAGGTAAAGAATGATACAAGATAATGTGTCTAGAGGATTACAAGCAGGGGTAAGGGAAATTGTGAAAAGGTTTAAGTAAAATTCTTTCGGAATTATATTAGATCATGTTGGACAAAGCACAGAATGAATATGAGAGTCGTTATATGAGGAGACTACAACATTATTTGGTAGCCAACCCTAAGGATTGGAAAAGAAGGAGAAGGACCCAAAAGATCGAATGCCAGTTAAAGTTCTGAAAAAAGTCGAGAAGGACTATACGAGGCTAACGGTTCCCAAATTATCAACATCGTTATAAACCTATTTTGTACTCTGTAAGAATAGGGTGCTATATGGGTTATTGTGAGTCCCCCTATTGGGGAAAAAAACTAAGCTGGTAGGCCAAACAGGATTAAAACAACTATGGACTAACAACCCAGAGTCGGTAGAAATGATATACAGATAATCGACGTCGATATTCAGGGTTCAAATTGATGATTGGATGTTCATAACGGAGTCACCAGAAAAGGGAACTTAACCCATAATATATTAGCCTATATCAAGTATTCGCACCTATTACCGATGTCTACAGGAACCCCAAGTCCTGAAACTTATATGTTAATTACCTGGATGAGAATAGGTGTGATTGCAATAGAGAACAATATCCCTACAATCGGTATAAGGTCTTGAGGGAAGTATTATTTAACATTCGAGGATGAATGTTCTAAAGGGGGGGAAGGACGTTACACCCCGCACTTTTGAACCTTGAGACGTGTCCCTAATCTTGTTGAAAGTAGCCATGAGACCCCTACTATCCACACATATTAATTAACTCTAAGGAAAGAAGAATGTGATACCCCATAGTAGAGAAGGTTAGAAATGGAGTCATAAGAATCCAGAAGGAATTGGGGGACAAGTAATGAGTCATAGGACTCGATTTACCTACGTAAGCTACTAACTTGGAGGTCTTACATACTTAAGCTATTGGAGTACGTACCAAGCTTGTGTAGCATAGGTTATATAGTCTCTTAAAATAAGACGAGATTACGAACCTACGAGAGAAAGCAAAAACTAGTTTTTGAACTTACGAAAGTGAAGCAAGCAGGTGACAAGCAAGCACCTCAAGCAAGCAGGTGACTCACCTGCCTGCTTGGGGGGGTGGACCCCGCTTCCATATGGCAGCATATGATTGGCCACATGGGCTGCCACATGTCAACCTTAGGGGCTACCACGTGTCACCCTAGGGGGCTGCCATGTGGCACACTAGGGGGCTGCCACGTGGCACCCTAGGGGGCTTCCATGTGGCACCTTCTAAAGGGGTATACATGTATATATTATCATGACTATTAAATCATTCCTCATCCAAAATTTCAGAAACATAAGAGAGAAAAAACGTGAGGAGAAGAAGGGAGCAGCCATGAGCTTGCTTGGAGAAAATTAAGGTAAGTTTCCAAGTTTTTCTCCGTGAATTAATTATCTAAGGTATTCCTAGGTCATGTGGAGGTATATATATGTATATTATGATGACTAAGAATTCATTTATTCATCTTTACACTTAGAAAAGTTGGGCAGAAATGTGAGAGAAAGAAGAGAGGAGGGCTACGACCTAGGGGCTGCCAAGGTACACCTCTGAGCTTCGCTCTGTAAATTAATTATCTAAGGTATCCTACGATGAATTTAGGGTATTAATAACATAAATTCACTGGTTGGGGCATCAAGGAAGTGAAGCAAACAGTCCCACCAATTTTCAGCACATCAAGAGATGTTTCGAGTTGCAATTTGGCAATTTTGGACAATTTTGGGTAAGGTAAGGTTTCTCCTTTAAATCTGGACTTTATGGTATTGTTAGGGAGTGTATTATACACCTTGTGTGCATATAGAAATGTGAAAATGTCATAGAAATACGTGACGTTCGGAATAAACTAAATTGGAGTCGCTATAGTTGAATTGTCGTCGAAATAAAGTATTGCTTTTGTGAGGTTCTGCTGCAGGGGTGTGGCTTGTTTTTGCAGGGTCTAAATATTCTCTAAATGAGGTGGGTGAGATACTGGTTGCATCCACACAACCCCTGCTTCCTATGGTTAAAGGTTTTGCAAAATGGAAACTAGACGCCCTATTGTGATATCGTATTTTTGAATAAGTCGTTTGAAGTTTATGTTGTATACTGTTGGTGTGAATTGCTGCAGGTTGTTGTTGTTGGTTGGATGTAGGTCTTAGGGACCTAATTGGAAATTTGTATAGAGCACATTATAGGGGAGGTGCTGCCCAATTTTCGACGACGCCTTAGCAAATAACAGAACTAGTCGGGGAAACTACTAAGGAAATAGATTCCATTAATACTAAGGTGTAACCTAGGGTGATGGAAAGTTAAGAGGGGTTGATATTCATATTACTTTCATTTTGAATAGGTTCAAAGGATGGTGAGGCAAACAGGATAAGGAATAATTCAGACAAGGTATGTGAAGCTTCTCTTGGTATGTTTTTGGTATAGGTATGTAAAGCCTATCTTTTCTCTTTTGGCATGTCTTAGATGTAAGTAGGATATGAAATGAGCTTTGGGGGTAATTCCATTCCCAGGTTCTGAATATAACTTCAGGAACCTCACTCACTTTTGAATGATTAAACTTTAAAGTAGTAAGCTGCTATCTTCGAGTCTTCTATATGACTGTATAACAATTGATTCGATTAAGCTCTTGTTTGTAAAAAAAAAGAAAGGTTGTGAGATAACTAATGATCGGACTGCTATAAGATATTTCACATTGGTAGATGTCTACGATTTCTAAAAACTCCTTTTTACATAGTTCTTAGTGACAGTTAGAGAGTATACGTCAGATACCTTCTACCTTGATCCCCAGGTGAGGGTTCACTTGATGACTTCATTGAGTCTCAGATAATAATTTAAACTGTGTTTTGTTTCTTACTACTCTACTCGTGTATACTGTAACACTTCTTCTCCGAGTCCCGGGCTAGTCATCAGATTCGT
Source organism: Solanum dulcamara (assembly GCF_947179165.1). Lineage (NCBI taxonomy): Eukaryota > Viridiplantae > Streptophyta > Magnoliopsida > Solanales > Solanaceae > Solanum > Solanum dulcamara. The sequence continues at coordinate 56,472,618 of NC_077245.1, forward strand.
GCAATTCACTGTATTGTTTGCCGAGTCCCTCGCTAGAGGGCCGACATCTGTATGTATATATATATGATGTGTTGTAATAAGGTGATAATGGCCTGGGGCCTAATACTGATACTATATGATGTGTTTTAATAAGGTGATGATGGCACGGGTCCTAATACTGATACTACATATATTATTCACCGGACCCCTGACGGGGCCGGCTATATTGAAATTTTGAGCATGCATGTTTTTTTGATTCGCAGAGTAATGGTACATGTTTCTGATTTGATAATTGGTTCCCCTGCTTCTCTATTTTGGATATACCTCCAGTTGTACTATGTTACGTTTTACATACTCAGTACATACGTCGTACTGACCCCCTTTCTTGGGGGGCTGCATTCATGCCCATAGGTACAGATACAGATTTTGGGAGTCCGTTAGCTTATGATTCCATGCAGCTCAGCTGGGAGAGGATCTATTGTATCGGGGCCTAGTTTTTTATATTATCCACTAATGTATAGATTTGTTTTATCCATTCGGGGGTACGGCGGGGGCCCTGTCCCGCCATATGTTGTCATTTATATTTTTAGAGGTCTGCAGACATATATATGTGGGTTGTGTATGTTAGTTTGAGTCAGCTGAGTCTACATGATATATGATATGTGTTATTATGTTATGGCAGCCTTGTCGGCTTGCATGCCCTGTCATGTTATGATATAAATGAAAAGGGCTATAGGTTCATGAAAATGTTATCGCCCAGTGGGGCTCTGTTACATGATATTATTTTATTTATGATTCAATGTGACCATAGCTAATAGATATATGTACGGGGGTTCCAGGTCGGACCCCAGTCATGGCCTATGGGGTTGGGTCGTAACAATGAGGACTCACCACAATGAGATAGTAAGCTCAAGATCTAGCCACGAGTAGGATGAAAGTGATCATTGGCCCCTATATTATGAAACAATGTAGACAAAAGTATACGTTAGTACATAAAAAGTACTAAGTATATGAGAATATGCATGAACAATAAACATAGGACATAGTCAATATGAATCATTTATGTAAGATCAATATCTTTAAAACATGAGTAAAACTATGAAAAACATAAAAACATTTAACTCATTGGTCATTGCAACAAAATATCATCATCATCATAGGAACCAAACATATGTGGGAGATAAAAGTCATTTTGAGAGTCAAAAGTCTTTGAAAGAGATAATAGTAGTCATACTAAGAAATACCTTAAACATTGCAAGAGAGACTTTTTACCTTTTGGAAGATCAGCCATTAGCCGACATAACCATGTGAGTTATAACATGGAGTCCCAATGTTTACCCATACATCAGAGAAAAGGGGAGGCTACTTGCTAAGGTAGACTCTTATATGCCTATGTGGATCCACTAAGCTACACGAAGGATCGAGCCTCTCCTATGATTGATCCTTAAAGAAATTGAGCCTCTCATCTGAGTGATCCTTTACCCTATGGTGGCACGTAGTTATGGGGAAATGCAATCATACTACGGGACTCATGCCTCTACCACAGGAGAGATCCTCTGAGTGATCCTTTACCCGTCCACTATTTATAAAAAAACATTGTCATAGAATAGATCCTCAATCTTGGCTCAAATAACCTTATAAAGCATAACTAAATATTATCATGAAACTTGCTTGAACATCTTGTAAAATCATGATCATATCTTATACTTGAAATTTGGGTAGAAACATGAATACATTAAAAATTTACTTGAAAATCATGAAATTAGATTGAAAACATGGATGATCATATCCTATATATCAACCCATACATAATTCATAAAGATAATATTAATTTGTTAAATTATTTAATCAATAATCATATAATATATCATGAATAAGAAGACCCAATATTATCATAAACTTAGGCCTTTTTGAATAAGGAATCATAAGAGAATTTGGAGAGAAAAACTTAGGATTCCATGGATAAAAGGTACCCATGGATGAAGTCTGACATACCTTAGCTATCAAATCCCTAACAATGGATATTGAGTGATTGGAACCCTTGAAACCCTAGCTTTGGGAAGATGAAGTCCCTAGGAGAATCTTTCTTCTTGCCTTAGAGAATATAGGTTTTGAACATTGCCCAAAAAGAGTCTAGATACATTGAACCAAAATTGGGAAAGGACAATAAAACACTTCATTAAACTTGGTCGGAATACCATTTGAGTCTCCCTCTATAGGTCATCAAAACCTTTACAGGTTGTAGATTCAATTCGTAATCTTTGGTGCATAAAACAGAAGTAACTAGAATAGGCATTAACTTCTACAACTCATCTATACAAGTCGTCGCCTCATCTATGAGTCATACAAATAACTTGTCAACAACCATTGGTACTTAGGAAAATAATATCATGCCTCAGGACCCATCCTATGAGTCCATTTTATGATTCATAAATGTTTTTATGACTCATCCAGTTGAGTCATTTCAAAAGTACTGAGACTTGCTAATTTTACAAAATCAGAGATCAACTCTGTGACTCACTCTATGAGTCGTCACCACTTCTATAAGTAGTCAACTTGATTCGTAAACCCAATTACAAACTTAGTCAATCTTCCATCCTTAGGCATTGATCCAACAAATCCATCCTACGATCCATAAAATCCTCTATGAGTCATAGGTCAACTCATGGGAACTGGTTTAGTCGAGAATTTTCCCAAATTTTCCCTTATTTCAATCTTTCAACTTCTAAGGTCTTACAATATGTTTTCCTTGGGATCATTCGTTCTTGAAGGAGATTTAACTAGCATAGAACAGATACAAAAAGAGGACTAGCAACCCATCACGAATGCAATGACACATCAAAATGCAATAAATATGAGATTTCCAATTTCAACTTAAAATGTAGCTCAAAATCAACTTCATGAACATGTATGCATATGAAAAGACATGAGAATCATAAGGATAGACATGAGAAACTAACACTTCAACTAGCATGGAAACTCAAACATTGAGGTTATCAAATCAATCATTGCACAATGAATAAGAAACCAATCCATACCAATCATTACCATAACTAAAGAAAACTCATAACTTACCGAATGAAGCAGCCCGAGCCATCTCCCTTCCTTTCCTAGTAGCCACCGAGCAATCTCTCTTCTATGTCCCATATCACTACACTTGTAGCAACCTTCCTTATTGGCCATGCATTCCGCTTGGTGAGTTCTACTAAACCTTTCACAAGGGGGAAATGGACGTCTTTCCTTGTTAGTCCTAGACAGCAGGGTATTAGAAATGATGAAACACTATCGGTCTGGGCCTTTTTTAAGTCTCTAGCTCTCTCTCTCTTAGCTTTTCATTTTCTAGTTGCTCTATATGAGTCATGATTATAGAGATATTCATTTCCTTTATCAACATCGCCATCTTACACTCTCTGGACACCAAGTCTAAAACTCCTGAAATAAACTTGCTCATTCGAGCTTTGGGGTCGGCAATCAAGGAAGAGGCATACTCGGATAGCTTTGTAAACTTGAGAGAATATTCCCTCATACTCATGTTGTCTTGCTTGAGATTAATGAACTCTATGATTTTCTCCTCTCTTAGCTCAAGTGATAAGAAGTGATTAAGAAATGAAACAATGAAATTTTCTCAAACTATAGGACCCTCATCTACTCTTTCGGCCTTCCATTGATTATACCACACTTGAGTTGGTAGGACATCAATTTCATCTTTTCTTCCAAAGTCACTCCTATTATGGCCACCACCTTATACACCTCATTAATGAACTCTTGAGTATCTTCATCCATCTTTGAACCATGGAATTTGGGAGGGTTCATTCTTGAAAGGTGTCTCACTCTAGATTCTAGGGTAAGAGCATTAGGAGGAGCAACAACACCTTAGTTGGTCAAAGCATAAGAAAATATGGTGATGTCGTTCTAAACCTCCGTATTAGTCACTTTGTTAGGGAGAGGACTATTAGCTTGAGGGACCAAAGGAGCTTAGACTCAATTAGCATCAACCTTTGTTTGCATAGGTGCTCTTCTAGGAGGCATTCTCTAAAAAGTGCAAAGGACAATTATTAGGAAGATGAAGTCTTAGGGTACACTCTATCGCACTACATAGATTATGAAAAAAGTGAAGATTTTCCTAAAATGCCTCATAGCCTTCTATTAATAGATGTGGCGAGCTTCACACCTATGAATAAGACTCTACGTGATGCAGCACGTTAGACACTCTAGGAAACTTGTACCTTATACTCTGATACTAAGTTTTTTATGACCCGGACTAGGGCCTAGCCATGACACAACAATTGAGAATCTGAAGGATCCCAACCAAGCCTCTTAGCATACATTGCATTCATACGGTCAAATAAAATATCATGAAATCAAAAGGGAAGATTAGTCTCAATTATAGAAGTCTAGAAATAAATGGTGAAAAATCAAGCCATATGTCCAAAATAGACTACATCAACTCTATGTCTAAGCATGCCTCTACATACTAGACTTGATGGGGACATATGACAAGTTCCTAGCTCACCCAAAACATAAAAGAAAGTCATAAGTGTCATGAAATCTCATCCTCAGAGCATAAGGACTCACCATAATAACATAATAAGCTCACGATCTAGACACAAGTAGGATGAACGTGATCGTTGGCCCCTACATTATGATATAATGTAGGCAAAAGTATGTGTTAGTACATAGAAAGTACTAAGTATGTAAGATTCCGCTCAAATCAAACCTAACTTTCACCTATAAATACATTCTTATATCTTCAGCCAAAACCAAGTTTTAGACTCTCAAAAAACTCCAATATGATCTTATTCTTCTACTTTGGTTTATACAAGTTTTAAGTCCATATGATCTTATTCTTCTACTTTGGTTTATACAAGTTTTAAGTCTTACTTTACTATCGAAAAACGAGTTGTGGATTTATGTAATGACCTCCCTGATTATTTTTGTAGTTTTACATGATTTTATCATTTTACCCTTCTCATAGCTTTTTTATAGCTTATATATGGTATTGGGATAGGTGGCACTCTTCTCAAGGTGTTCGATTGAGTTTTTAGGTGATTTGACCATTTTTGATGCTTAAGGTTAGTAAAAGTTGATTTTACTCAACATCTGGAGATTCGAGCATTGTATGAGAATTTCGATGGTTCCATTAGATCCGAAAGGTTCATTTTGGTCTAGAAGAAAGTTGGTTTGGGTTTTGGAGTCTTCAATTTGAGTTTAGGTGGCTTTGCCATTTTAACTTTAAATTTTAGCTAAGTTTGAATTCGGTCAATATTTTTAGTTAGCATGCTCGGATGAAAATTTCATTAGCGCGGTTAGCTTCAGAATCCAAGTTTGGTCTAGGACGATCTTTGGTTTAGTTTACGAGGTGATTGGAATGAGTTTTTGGCTATTTGTGCATTTTAAGTGTTTTTCTTTGAAATTCTTTGACTTTGGTCAACTTTCCATCGAAACAACCTCCTTGGAAAATCTATCGATTATGTTGAGTCCAGAATGTTATTTTCAGTTGGGTAGCATAGTTCGTTTGTGTCGACAAAATTCCAAATGAGTTTTGAGACCTGTTGAGGGACTTGGTTCCCTTGGTGAAAATTCACCAGCACAACTGCTGGGGCACCTCAAATTTACACTCTTCGTTCGTGGGCCACATTTGCTGAGGTGGAGCCTTTTGTTCTTTGAGTTCGCAAGCCTCAGGCTGTGTTCGCGGTGGTATGGGTGGTTGTACTCCGCATCCGCAAACAATCCTCCACATTCATAGAAAGTCAGCTTGCTGACTTCCACGTTCACGAAGCCTGTCCCCTCGTACACGAATAACATTAAGGGGCCTGCAATGAGGTCTTTTAAGACCCGATGCCAGCCTTTTTCTCTCCATTTCTAACATTTCAAAACATGATTTTTTAAAGAAAATCTTGATCATTTTTAATCATTTTTATTTCGATGCATTGGAGATTCTTGTGGAAATATTCCGAGACCTTTTTCTATCCTAAAAACATTGTAAGTTTTGCGTAAATTCCATTATTTCTTGAATTTTAACATTATTCTAGGGCTTAAAATTGATTGTGTTGATTGAGCTATTCCGGTGCTCGGAATGTGCCCATTTTTGGGCACAAGTTTCTTGAGTTATTTGGGACCTTGTGACAGAGTTGGTTTTATGATTTTATGCACGGATCCCATGTCGAATTTTTGTCCTATTTTAATTTTGTTTGTAAATATAGCAATATGGGTATCATTGTCCTTGTTTTGATATGTTCTTCGATAAGTTGATAGAGTGGCATAGTTTGGAGGCGGTCCAAAAAGGAAAGACTAAAATTTAGCGGTTCAGGTGTAGTTTCGGCTTTAAGATAGGTAATGGCTTACTCTTTTTAGACTTGGCTTGGTGAGAATTAGTATATTTTGAGTAGTAATGCATGAATAGGATAAGATTTAGGTGTTGATGTTACATTGGGGGTTTTGGAAACAATGATCATCATTAGTGACTATTTTGAGATTTTAGTCATTGGATCCTTAGTTTAAGTGATTTCTTGACTCATTCACATCGTTTAGAATCCTTATAAAGTGCTCCAAAGTGATTTGAATTTAGAGTTCCACTTGTTTGAGTTGTTTGGTGCCAATTGGTTACTTATTGTAATTTTTGGCTTATATTTATGCCTTGATTGCTTATGATATTGAAATGTTGGGCCTGAGGCCGTGTTTTTGGTACACTAGAATCTTAGGTTAGTGATTTGACACCTTGATGGTATTTCTTTTATTCAACTAGAATGATATATTATTTTGACATACGGATTTTATTGATTTGCCTCGCCGGTGTTAAAAACTCTTTTTAAAGAATAAAATGGTGATATCAAGATTTTTGAATTGATGAATAAGTGTAATGATTTAAAGGAAATACCGACAATATTTTTAATTATGGTATTTCTGATTGGGAAGCTCAAGGCGTGAATTTTAGGAAACCCGTTGATATATATCTTGGGTTATTATTACTACTACTATTATTGAGAAGCTTGAGGCATGAATTCCGGGCGATCCATTGATATATATCTGGGGTTATTATACTACTACTATTATTGAGAAACTCGAGGCATGAATTTTGGGCCCATTGATATATATCTGGGTTATTATTACTACTACTATTATTGAAAAGCTCAAGGTGTGAATTCTGAGTGGCCCATGATACATATTCGAGTTACTATTATTATTACTATCTTTGGGAAGCTTGAGGCGTGAATTTCGGGCGCTTCATGATATTTTTTTAGGATATTGAACCTCAGCTATGAGTTTACATTTGAGTATTCTTTTGATCTTTCATCATTTGGGATTATTGATGTGCTTGCATGATTGGTCGGGCTTACTTGACTACTGTATGATTATTCTCGTGCCCTCTTTCCCTATATTTATAGTTTGTGCTCCTCTCTTATTGTTATTAGTATCATTGTGCTGCTTATTAAATATTTTATTCTTTCTGAGCTCAATCGGCTTATGATGCTTATTAGGTATCCCATGTTTTGATACTTATACTGCATTTTTGCATCTTTTTGATGCAACTTCCAGTTTGAGCCACCCTCAGCGCGTACCTGATCATCCGTAGTGGTGCCAGTTCCGAATTATGGTGAGCTCCCAGCGTTCATAGACTTGATACATTCCCTCTTTTTCTTTGACTTGTATTTTTTATTTTGGACAGTCATATCTATATTGTATATTATACACATTATCAGCTTTTGTACTTAGTAGCTCCTGTATATGTGACACCAGGTTCGGGTTTTGGTCTAGTGTCAGTTTGTCATTTCTTTTGATCACTATCAGGCCTCTTGTATATTTTGTATAATATTTACATATCTATACCATGGCCCAACATTACTTTGGTTATATTCCTCTACTTCCGTCCTCTTATGTTATTAATAATTTAATTATATTGAGACTTATTTTCCATTTGTCTTGGGTTTGGCTTGCCTACTCAGGGGTTATAGTAGGTTCCATCATGATTCGGATTCGGGTCGTGACAATTTGAAACCTCAAAGCCCCAATTCACTACCCCGTGGAAGGTGAAAATCTTACTCAAATCTTTTTGTTTTGTTGTTAGAACATTATGTTTTAGAAACCATGTTGTTTAGGATCTCAAATTATCCTCTAAAAGCATGCATGTAGGTCAAAGATTCATTTTGTTTAAATCATTATTTTAAAAAATTGTGTTCAAGTTCTTTAAAACTTAAAATGTGAATCAATTTTATTTTCAGTCTTATTGGAACAAGGTTTGAATGAGTTGCACTACTTCTTTATTTATTATATCTCGATACAAAGATTATGTGTGTGTTTAGGAAATGGCTAAGACTCGAGATATTCGTATGCTTTAGGAAAAATTGATTTTATGATTTTATGAAAAATAGTATGTGAGAATATATCATCTATATAATGTAATGAAATTCTCATTCCCTTATGTTGTTTAGAAAACATTCTTTAAATAGTCAGCCATAGTTGCTAATAAACTAGTACTAGGCTAATGCAGGTCCTTATGACAAAAAAGGAAAAAGAACGTAAGTATTGATGTATCAGAATTGTAAAAGTCCTTATAAACTTGTATGTGATTAATAAAATATCATGGCATAGGAATTTGTTTTATTATTTTAGAAGTTTAATCTTAAGAATTTTTCTTTATAAATATTTATTCTTGAAAATTAAAAATGTCTTTTAAAGTAAGTCTCATAACTTGATATTGAATGTGTATGGGTCATGTCTTTGTTTGAATCTCTCTTTGGTGAAAATAATGTCTAGTATAGTCTTAAAATACCAATGGTGAAGATAAGTCCCTTAACTACAACGAGACTCAACTCCATCACTAGACTTGAAGCATACAATAATCTTTTAGTAAAATACCTCTCTTGCCTCCTCAAAATACATCAGAACAGAAAAGAAGTGGAAGCATGAGAGCAATATTAGAATCCACATCTGTTTCTTTACTCATTTCTCTCTGCTATATATTTGTTTGTAGTTTATTAACTTCATTTTTTAATTATATTTACTTATACAAGTTAGTCATAGAATATTTGAACCTAGAAGGGTAATGGGGACATTAAGTTCAGTACTTTTTTATATATATTTTCTTTTCTTTGAGAACAAATCTTCTTTCCATTCTCATAATCTTGTTTCAATTTATATATTGTCTAAATCTTTACAAATAAAAAGGCTTACATGTTCTTTATAATTTTTTGTGTCGAAAGAATTAGTTTTCAAAAGATTATCGAAATATAATCAATGAAAATAGATTCAAATATCATCAATGAAAATAACAGCAAACGTATCCCAATACTATTTGAACATCATGTTCAACAAATCCATAAAAGCTGCAGGAGCATTTGTTAGTCGAAAAGACATGACCACAAATTCAAAGTGACCATAATTAGTCCTCATGGCTATCTTTGGAATTTCATATTCTCTAACTCTGAGTTGATGATAACCCGACCTGAGGTCTATCTTAGATAATAAACTCGCACCTTATTTAGAGAAGAAACTTGCATCTTGAAGATGATTGAACAAGTCATCTATTCTGGGATGGGATACTTATTCTTGATTGTGATCTTGTTCAACTGACGGTAATCAATGTACATTCTGAGAGAACCATATTTCTTATGCACAAAGAGAATTGGAGCACCCCATGGAGAAAAATTTGTCCTGATGAAACCTTTATCTAGAAGATCCTTCAACTTCTTAAGCTCAGTTGGATCCATTTTGTAACAAGGAATGGAGATAGGATGGGTATCTGGAAAAAAGTCCATACCAAAGTCGATTTCCCTTTCGGAGGGACTCTAGGAATATCTTCGGAAAATGCTTCCAGAAATTCATTAATAATAGGAATGAACTGAAGAATTGGGGTTTCAGAACTAGAATCCTTAACCCGAACTAGATGATAGATGCAATCTTTGAAAATAATCTTTCTAGCCTTAAGGTAAGGAACAAATCGACCTATAGACACTGAAGTACTATCCTTCCATTCGATGACTGGATCACTAGGAAATTGAAATTTTATGACTCTAGTTCTATAGTCGGCTAAGGCATAACAAGCATATACCCAATCCATTTCAAAAATGATATCAAAATAAAGCATGCCTACCTCTACTAGATCAATTGAGGAAATTTTTCTAAAAACTGAGATCGAGTAATTTCTATATACCCAGTTAGCATAACCCGAGTCACCAATAAGACTAGAGACTGGGAAAGGCTCTAATAAGATTTTAGGACTGACATGAAAATTCATAACGACATAAGGAGTCACAAAAAAAAGATTTTCTCCTGACTAACAAAGCATAAACATAAAACTAAAAGACTCAAAACATACCAATGACCGCATCAGGGGAATCCTCCTGATTCTGTCGAGTCTGAAGAGCATAAAACTTACCTTGGCATTATTCGCCACCAGTACTAGATGAAGTACCTTGCTGAGTTGGGCAACCTATGGAAACACTAGGATGAGTTCGCTGGAGAACATACCTGCCTTTGCCTCGGGTAGATGGAAAATTCCTCAATCTATGACCAATCTTACCACAACCCTAACATTCACTAGTATCGGTCATAGACTCTCATGGATGGCTCTTACCATATTTCTGACAAGCGAGGAAAGTTGGCGCACTAGAAATACTACTAGAGCCTGGTGCTTTATCCTTGTTTAACTTGGGAGCTAGAGTACTAGCAAAAGATGGAGCCAAGCCTTAATATTTCTGTTGAAAAGAGAGACTACCACCTCCCGGTCTCAAATGAGAGCACTCCACATTATTTGACCAAGCCCTCTTGGTATCCTTAGCACTCTCCTTAATTTTGTCTTCCTCAATCTGTTGAGCATGAGACATCAAACAAGAGATATCCATCTCTTTAATCAATATTGTTGTTCAGCACTCTTTCACCACTATTTCTAAAACACCAAAGACAAACTTACTCATATGGGCCCTAGGTTGGCCATCATAGATGTAGCATACATCAAAAGTTGAGTGAACTTCAAAAAGTACTCCTTCACAGTCATATTACCTTAATTCAAATTAACAAACTCTTGAACCTTGGATTCCCTCAACTCGAGCAGAAAGAACCTGTCAAGAAAAGCAGCCTCAAACTTTTCCCAATCAAGTGGACCTGCATCCTCAACCTTATCATCCTTCCATTGCTTGTACCATATGTGAGCCACTCTCTTCAACTAATAAAAGGCTAACTCTGCACTTTCTGTTGGTGTGACACCCATGATCTTGTAATCTTCTTAACACCCTCAATGAACTCTTATGGATTCTCATCTACCTTAGAACCATGAAACTCTGAGGGTTCATCCGAGTGATGTCCCAGGCTATAGTAGTGTCCTTATTAGCATTCGGGTTGACTGAGGCCATAATCTTTTGGTTGAACTGAGTTGTCCTTGCATGGGCTAGCATCTGAAAAGAATCTCTAAACTCAGCATGGGACACTTGTTTAGGCAAAGGGACTGTGGGAGCTGGAGGTGCTTGTTGCTCCTCATCCTCGTTTCTTCTGATGAAAGCTCTTCTTAGAGTATAGAGTAATAGTTAGAATGGAACTATATAGAGTTTCACTCTATAAAACTATTAGGAGTATGAAAGAAGTGAAGTATTTCCTAAATATTTCATAGACTCTTATTCATAGATGTGGTGCACTTCACATTCATGAATAAAACTCTACTTAATGCAGCTTTCAGACATATTAAGACACTTGAACTTGATGCTCTAATATCAAGTTTGTCACGACCTGAGGCTACCTCCTAGTCAAGATACGGTGCTTAGAGACACAAGTGCCTCCAAGTTAACCTCATGGCATAGATTGACACTAAGATTCATAAATAACACATAATATAGCTAAAAATGCAGAAGACATCAAGAAAAGTGTAATAAAGTCTTAACATATCAGAAAAGACAATATTTGAAACATCACATGTGGAATGTAACTGTCTGTTTCAAAGTCTCTACTACATAGGTGAGTTGCTAGGACAAGTCCCTAACTAAATACAAAATATGAAAAGTGAAAGAACCAATGCTGAATGAAAGATAAACTCATCCCCGGAATATGAGAACAAACCAAATTAGCTCAACTACTGATTAGAGACATATACTTACCACAAACATGAGATGGAGTGTTAGAACCTATATTATAAAATAATATAGGTAGAAAGTATGTGGTCGGTTCTTTAAATGTACCAAATATGAGGAACATGCATAAGTAAACATGATATATGAACATGATAAGTCTATAAAACATGTTGATGCAATAATCAAATATAAAGCATGGAAATTGAGTAACTGAACTGAAATATCTTAAATATATGATCAATGCAATAATCTAAACGTCTGACTGTGGAAGATACCATTAACCGACACAAACCATGTGAGCTACAACATAAAGTCTAGTGTACTACTCCCATACTGAATAGAGAGTACACATGATATTTGAGGTATGGACCATGATATTTGAGCTAAGGTGGATCCACTAGCTAATATCTATTTCAGACAAATCCTACGGTGGCATATAGTTCTAGGAATGTGGATCAAGATGAAGAGCAACAAGCACCTTAAGCTCTGGTTGATCCTTTGGCAAAGCAAGTCTATTATGTCTAGTTTAGGGCTTTTTTCCAAGTGATAACCCAAGTTATAGAGGCATAATCCAATCATGAGGCCATAGCTCCCGTGAACCCAAATGTGGGTACGACGACAACTAGGGTTTGAGAATTTAATTGGATGAATCCTATAAAATTTCATGGTTCACAAGTGGATGAATATCTAAAAAGGTTTATTGAGTGAATCCAAAAGATCATTGATATCATGGGTGTGACTCCAGTGGAGAAGGTAGACTTGGCTGCTTATCAATTAAAGGGAGTGTCTCAAGCTTTGTTCGGCCAATGGAAGGGAGTGTCTCAAGTTCAAGAGTACTTTCCTTGATCATTTCTTTCCCTTTGAGTTGAGGGAGGCTAAGGTTTAAGATTTCATAAACATGAATCAAGAAAGTGTGAGTGTGACGGAGTTTGCCTTGAAGTTCACTCAATTTTCTAAGTATGCTCCATCTATGGTTGCCGACTCTAGAGCTTGTATGAGCAAATTTGTTTTCGGTGTCTCGGAGATGGTTGTCAAAGAGTGTAGAACAACCATGTTAATCAAAGAGATGGATATCTCAAGGTTGATGACTCATGCTAAACAAATTAAGGAAGACAAGCTTAAGGAGAATGCTAGGGATACTGTCACGCCCAAGTCTACACCCTAGGCGTGACAGGCACTCTGAAACCATTATTGGTTCCCAAAAGAACCCTTAGTCTAGCTAACTCACTAAGCTGAAGACTTCTATCTCATAAATATATTCAGATGTGAACAATAAAATATGAAACTTAATACTTTCGGTTTAAATCATAAAACTTAAATATATAATAATATAAAAGACACAACTCAATATTTTTAAAATATAAAGGAAGAAACTGAACACTATCTGACTAGTATGTGAACTCCAAAATACTGATTCTAATTAGGTACCGGGATAGGCCTACGACTACATCAAATTAATAAATAAAGGACTGAAAGTAAAGACTGAACTAAGGCTAAAGAGCTCTTTTGAATGCAAAGAGGTCTTACCAAAGATGAGTAGAAAGTTGATCTTCAACGGTACGCCTGTTGAGGATCTCGAACAATTGTGTCTCCATCATAAGAAGATGCAATGCCAAATAACGTCAGTACATGAAATGTACAATATGTAAAATAGCTGACAGAAAACTTACTCAAGATACTCAAATCAAGGAACTCAACTCTAAGAGTAACCCAACTCAATAAAGCATGCAATCTAATGAATGACAATGCTTTAAAAGACATAAAATAATAAATGTAACTCAGTGTATGAAAAATATAATACTTTACTTCTTGGGGAGTTTCTCTAATCGATAACCATCACTTATGATCTATGTGATTATACAACTAACTATTGTCATTGTCACAGCCGTCCAATACCTTGCCAGGGCAAGGAACTTGATTCATCTCTAGATCTAATAAAAAACCTCTTTTGAAATAATGAATAGTCACCCAAATAAATGGTACGATCCTATCTTACGCTGTGTAAGACCTCGGGAGTTGGAAAGTTAGAAAATGAGGTATTCAGTGAAGTCCACAGAAACTTTTCACCAGAGGCTGACCACGGGACCTTTCACGAGCCGTACTCAGCTTCATGGCTTATGGAAAGGGCCCATGTAGGTATCGGAGATCATGGGAGTTAAGGGGGAAGGTCTACGGAGGACTCTGCAGCCCAAGACTCTTGAGTTAGAGTGAGGACCACGAGAGTCACCATTAGCCGTGGTGAGCACCACGAGCCGTGGTGGCCCCCATAGAGGTCATCCCTTTAGACCTAAAATAGAGTCCCTCACCACGACCACCACCACAGGCTGTGGTGGGGTCTACAGGCTGTTGTGGGCCCTCTCTGCAGGTGTCATTTTAGTTAAGTTTAAGGGTGTTTTGGTCTTTTACCTATGATCTCATTAATTAATATGGATGGTTTTAGGGGTTTATTGTCACAATCCGATTTCTCAAGGCATGATGGCATCTACTATCAACCTACCAGTAGGTAAGCCTAACCCAATAGTCCAGAACCATAGGCAACAGACCATCACAAGCAGAAGGAAAGAAATGAATAATAATAACAATAAGAAGAAGAAGAGAAGAATAAGATAAATACAAGAAGATAACCCCCAAGACCTGGTATCAGTTGGTAGTCGAGCTACTAAACTAAATAAAGAAGTACAAGGATTATATATATAGCAGTAAAAATAATACAAATTATCTCCAAATACCAAATAAAGATTAGTCCAAGACAAAATAGAAGGAGATAAGCAACTCCGGATGTCAAGAGCTCACCCAAGTCTCCAAAATCCAGGAGCAGCTCTGCACTACATACAAATCAGTAGTGCAAACCCATACTATGATCTATAAAGTGCAAAATATAGTATGAGTACCAACAAATGACACTCAGTAGGCATCGGTCGTCTAAGCTCCAAAGTTAAAGCAAGTATAAAGAACATATAAGCAAGGAGTATATATCACAAATAACTAACAAGAATAATACAGAAGCCTGCAATAAGAAGCATCAGATATAAGAAAGAGAGATATAGAAAAGAAGCAAGGAAACCAATAAGGTAACTAGTGGCGCCAACCCAAGACCTAACATGATGATACACTACGAAGGGGGAACAACTATGTCACGACCCGATCTCTCAAGTCTTGATGGCGCCTGCTACGACCCATCAGTAGGCAAGCCAACCCATATCCCGGAACTGTGAGTAACGGGATGTCAGGGTAAGAGACTAGCAATACAATTGAAAATAGTAGAGGC
Source organism: Solanum dulcamara (assembly GCF_947179165.1). Taxonomy (NCBI): domain Eukaryota; kingdom Viridiplantae; phylum Streptophyta; class Magnoliopsida; order Solanales; family Solanaceae; genus Solanum; species Solanum dulcamara. Next base: position 56,487,921 of record NC_077245.1, read on the forward strand.
ATAATAGGAGCATACATGAACGAGCAGAAACAACTAAATATATACAAACCAAAAAGATCCCTCTTAGAACTTGGAAGTCACATATATAGAGCTACTAGTAAAAAAAGTAAAGTCCTGAAAGTGGACTACAGAAACGGAGTTGTCTCAAAAAGGAAAAAACAAGCAAAATGTATATACAGAGGGAGACGGGTAAATCCAGGATGCCATGTGCTCATCCTCGCCTTCGATCACGATCGCAGCTAGCTCGACTCAACACCGGTAACTAGTACTCGAACCTGCATCACGAAAATAGATGTAGAGTGTACTTTGAGTACCAAACTAATAGGTACCCAATAGGCATCATAGGCCGACTAAGCAAGATAAGAAAAAGTAAATTGAAGTGCGAGTAAGTGATCACACCAAAGACAGGGCAAAAAGTAAATATAGGTATGTAGAAGATCATACTAAACAAACAAAGAGAAAGAATTTAGCTAAATCCGTTGAGCTCTCATAAACCCGACGGGTACGCTCGTGCACAAGTATAAGGTAACAACCTGAATGGACCCCCATAAGCCCGACAAGAGCAAAGAAAAGCTAAAATAAAAATGAACTAAACCAAATGATTGCAATAATATCACCATTTCGAAACTCTAATACCTCTTCCAAAGTTGAGAGTAGATGAAATCATTGAACTAAAGATTCATCAAGGAATCAGGAATTGAACCACGTGTAAGTTGGACCATGGACTTTAATCAAGTAACTGTAGCTAACGAGTAACTGCGAGTAAGCTAGACCACGGACTTTAACCTGGTAACTATAGCCAAGGGTCGAACAAGGGTAAGCTAGAAAATGGACTTCAATCGGGTAACTATAGCTAAGGAACAGAACACAAGTAAGCTAGACTACATACTTTAACCGGGTAACTGTAGTTAAAGGATTGAACCAAATTAGACTCAGCAACCAATAGTGCATCATAGGGAGTACCCCCAAACCGAGTGTCATCTAGAACCCACTCTAGCTCAAACCACATACAACCAGAATCGTCGAGAAGACTCCCAAAAAATCAAGAACTAGGCAATACCAGACCGAAAGGGGAATAGGGAAATATAGAGGTAAGGTCACAATCTGAGTTATTGCCTAGCTAAAGTTCAGACTATCAGACTCAAGTCTGCTATATCAGTCTATAGGGAACCAACCGTCCAAAATGACACTGGAGAAGTTCTTAGCCCAGTGGCATAAAAATTGTGCAAGTCTAAGGCAATCACTAGTCTAATCCTAGAATAAAGCCCTACATGCTTCCAAACATATAACCACAGGCAAAGCATATAACACAAGGCGCGGATGAATGATAATAGCAGGAATCATGCTTAAATAGTCCAACAATTACCTAGTGCTTAGGACATGTATTTTAGAAATTTAGCATGCTCGACACCCCAACCCCTTCAACTCATATAATTTAATATAAAATTGCCTAAACATGCTCAGTCTCATGAGGGGAAAACCATAGCCAACCTGTAGGCCAAGCGAGCACGCTTTAACTCACGAAACCAGAGCTTTTCCCTTCCGAACGGCCTATAAATGCTACCACACTATCAATAATGAATCATAATGTTAATACGGTCATTATGACACTAAGATTATTGAGTACACAGATGAGCCAATTTCAGAGTCAAAAATCAAGAATTATAGGACTCGCTCCGTAATTAATGGAATTTACTCCAAAAATAGGCTCCAACTACGACCCCTAACTCATGTTCCACAAGGGAACACAATTCATACACCAAATCAGACCCAACCCTAACATGCATAAGTGATTAACTTCATGGCTTAAGAACTTAGGATCGCAGGAGAAAAGGTGAATATTACCTCAAAGAAAGGCCTCAACACTTAATTCTGAACACACCACTAGGTTCCCTCGAATATCTATGTAAGTTAACCTTTTGAATTGCCCAAATCGCTCAAAAATTGAAAGAGAAAACAAGGTTTGAAGTTAGATATAAAATCTGGAATTTGGGTCTTAAGAACGACCCTCAGGTGTCGCAAAAGAGACCCCACGCGATAGCTTAAGCGACACCCACCCAAAAGGTGGGCATCGCTTCAGCGACTCCTGGTCATGTAAGCGACCAGTCTCTTTAGCGATAGGGATTTCGCTTAAGCGACACCTGCCCAAGAGGGCTGGTCGCTTAAGCGATGGCACCAGATATAACTGGTGCAAGAATGAGCGTAGCATGTTAAATCCTCTAATAGGGTGCTCGGGATTTATTTGAAACCCCGTGCCTATAAATGAGATATGTTAATTCCCATACGAGGTCATTTTAATGAAAAGTGGGTCTCACAACCAAGTTCCATTTTGAGCATATTTCCATAGTGGGCCTTGGGATTAGACCAGAAGCCTCGGGAAGCGAATGAAGGGTCATTTTTGACCAAACTCGACATTTTAAAGCTAACCATACTGTCAGAATTTTTATTTGAGTGGCGTATTAGTGTTTTCTAATAATATTGACCAAAGTCAGCTATAGGCTAAATTTTATAGGCAAAAGCGTTAAATGATCCTAAACTCGTACCGATTACCTTGGTACTCGTGTTGATCATGCTACTAGCCTAATTTGCTCATTTCGGAGCTAATGGAACCGTCATACTTCTATTCTGAGGTCGTTTTCCTGAAGTTATAACCGAAGTCAACTTTTTAAGTTATAAAAGCTCTAAAAAGGGAAACGGGCCTAAAACCCAAATAAACGACCAAGCGATCGAACAGTCAATGCCAGCAAGTCATAAATGACTTGGGGTCGCTACAAGAATGCTCTAAATGACAGAATGAATGCTTAAATTCAAAAATTACCTAGAGGGTCATTACAACATCCACTACTAAAAGAACTTTCGTCTATAATAGTAAGAGTCAAGAGAAGGCTCAAATAAGACGGGGAATTCTGCCTGCATCTCATATTTGGTCTCCCAGGTAGCCTATTCGACTGGATGATGCCTTGAACGAACCTTAACCACAGGAATGGCTCTAGAATGCAACTGTCTGACATTTTTGGCCAAAATAGCAACTAGCTTCTCAATATAGATCAAACGATCAACCAAGCCTACCGCATCATACAGAAGCACATGGGACTCATTTGGAACATATCGGCGCAACATCGGAACATGGAAAACTGGATAAATAGCTAAAAAGGCCAAGGAGAAAGCTAACTCATATACAACCTCACCAATTGACCTCAATATCTCGAAAGGGCTAATATACCTAGGGCTATGCTTGCCCCACCTCCTACACTCCACACGCCCTTCATAGGTGACAAATGGAGGAATACTCTGTCGACAATAGCAAACCTCAATGGTCAATGCCTACGGTTCGTATGGATATGGTGTCTACTCTGAGCTGTCCTGAGCCTATCATGAATCACCCTCACATGATCTAAGACTTCCTATAAAGAGTCTGTACCACGCGACCTAGATTCATAGAATCAAACCAACCAATCAAAGAGCGACAATGCCTACCATATAAGGCCTCAAATAGATCCATCTAAATACGAAAGTGGTGGTTGTTGTTGTACATAAACTCCGCCAAGGGTAAGAACCGATCCCACTGACCTCCAAAATCCATAATATAAGCCCGCAATATATCCTCGAAAACCTGTATAGTGCGCTCCGACTGACCAATAATCTACGAGTGAAAAGCTGTGCTAAGGTCAACAGGGGTACCCAACTCCTCCTGAAAAGTCCTTCAAAAGCTAGATGTAAACTGTGAGCCCTGGTTTGAGATAATAGAAATAGGCACACTATAAAGGTGAACCACCTCCCGAATGTACATACATCCTAGCCTCTCATCACTATAGGAAGTATGAATGGGAAGGAAATATGCTGACTTGGTCAATCAATCAATAATGACCTAGATGATATTACGACTGCGGGAAGTGAGAGGCAACCCCACAATAAAATCCATGGTGATCCTCTCCCATTTTCACTCGGGAATGGATTATCTCTAAAGTTCGCCACCAGGCCTCAAATGCTCGATCTAAACCTACTAACAACTCAAGCAATGAGATACATAATCCACAATATCTCTTCTCATACTGCTCCATTAGTAGTGCTGCCTCAAGTCATGATACATCTTAGTAGTGCTCGGATGGATGGAGTATCTGGAGTTATAGGCCTCGCTAAGGATCATCTAAATCGAACCCCCAACTCTCAGAACACAGAGACGACCACCAAATATAAAAAACCCATTGGAATCTAAGGTAGTCAGACCGGCATCACCTCCCAAAACCTAATCTCGCAGTGCAACTTACTCCTCATCCTCAAACTAACGATTGCGAATCTGATCCAATAGAGATGAATAAGTTCCCACATAAGATAACTCATACCATGAATCAGATATATCAAGTCGAATCATCTGGTTATATAAGTACTAGATGTTCAAAGCTAATGGTCACTCCATAGTAGAGAGGAAGGCTAGAATATCCATATTCACCACCTTCCAACTCAAGGTGTCCGCTACTACACTTGCCTTTACCAAACAGTAGAGAATAGAGAGGTCATAGTCCTTCAGGAGTTGTGGCACTGCCTTTAATTAAGATCCCTCTGGCTCATCATGTACTAAAGGCTTCTATGATCAGAGTATATTCGCATCGAAGTCTATACAAGTAGTCCTTTAAATCCTAAGTGCAAATACTATTGCTGCCAACTCCAAGTCATAAGTGGGGTAGTTATGTTCGTGCAGCTTAAGCTACCTCGATGCATAATAAATAACCCGGCCCACATAACTCAAACCAATGCCAAATGCATCACAATAAGTGGTGAATCCCTCACCCTCAACTGGAAGAGTCAATATAAGAGCGGTGGTAAGCAAATCCTTGAGCCTCAGAAAGCTCCTCTCACACTTCTCTGACAACACAAATGGGACATCTTGGTGAGTCAACCGAGTCAGAGGTGCTACTATAGTAGAAAACCCCTCAACAAAGCACCTGTAATACCCTACCAATCTGACAAAGCTATGAATCTCAATCATCGAGGTGGGCCTGGACTAATTACTAATAGCCTCAATCTTTATCAAATCAACCATAATGCCATTCTTGAACACCACGTGCCCTAAGAATGCTACGGAATCAAGACAAAACTCGCACTTTAAGAACCTAGCATAAAATCGTTGATCTCTCAAAGTCTGGAGTACTACTCTCAAATATTGCTCATGCTCCTCTTGGCTCCGCGAGTATACTAGAATGCATCGATGAAGACTATGAAAAATGAGTCCAAGTACGTCCTAAACACCCGGTTCATCAAGTTTATGAACATGGAAGAGGCGTTAGTCAATCCAAAAGACATCACTAGGAATTCATAGTGGCCTTAAAGAGTCCAAAATGCAGTTTTAGGGACATCCGCTGCCCTAATTCTCAACTGGTGGTATCTGAATTTCAAACCAATCTTAAAAAATACCATGACACCCTAAAGCTGGTCGAATAGGTCGACAATCCTTGGAAGAGGGTAACGATTTTTCATTGTCACCTTGTTCAAATGCCTCTAATCGATGCACATCCACATAGTACTGTCTTTCTTCTTAACGAATAGGAATGGGGCACCCCAAGGCTATATACTAGGCCAAATGATTCCCTTATCTAAGAGATCCTGAAGCAGAACACTGAGCTCCTTGAGTGTTGCGGGGGCCATACGGTAAAGTGGGATAGAAATAGGATGAGTACCCGGAACACTGAGCTCCTTGATCTCTACGAGGGCCATACGGTATGGTGAGATGCAAATAGGATTAGTACCCGGCGCTATATCAATGGCAAAGTCAATATCGCAGTCAGGAGGGACGTCGGGCAGATCGGTAGGAAACACATCTGTAAACTCTCAGATTGTAGGTACTAAATCAACTGTAGGGCCCTCTCTACTGACATCTCTAACACAAGCCAAGCATGCCAAACACCACTAGCCACTAACCTCTAGGCCAGAACAAAAGAGATCACCCCAATTAGTGTGCGACTACAAGAGCCCTGCCATACCACCGACAGAATACCAGGCATGGTTAAGGTAACAGTCTTGGCATAGCAATCCAAGACCATACGGTGAGGGGATAACCAGTCTATGGCAAGAATCAAATCAAAATCCACCATGTCAATCAAGATTAGATCAACCCTAGTGTCACACCCCTAATAGTCACCATATGGGATCTAAAAACCTAATCGACTACTAAAGAATCACATACCGAGTCAAAACACACATCGGCTAAACTAAGGGCTCTGAACTAATACTCAGTCGAGGGGCATAATATATAGATATATAAGAATATGTCGAACTTGGATGAAATAAAATAGATACGGGATGATAGCATAATAAAACTATATCGGTGATCACATTGTCCGAGGCCTTAGCCTCTACTCTAGCTAGAGCTGCATAGAAGTGGGTCTGGGCTCCTCTACCCTTCACATTGAATCTTCCTCTTGAGTTTCTTCCCCTAGGACCTCCCCGTGCACACTGATGACCACCCCTGCAGTTCAGGCCCTGGTCTTTGTCTCTAAGTGGAGGTGCTGGTGCTGGCGCAGGTCTATCTTCTAGTGGACCTGGTAAGGCTAGCCTGTAGTGAGGGCACTCGTAGGACCAATGATCTAGATCCCCACACTCATAGCACCCTTGTGAATATCGGCTGAAAGCTGGAGGTCGGCCACCTCGGTTGGAAGAACCCATCCACAAACCACCTTAGCCCTAACTCGGGCCGACACTAGAGCCAACCTGATGGTGCTGATCACTCTCTAAAGTCTGAAGAGAGGCTTGGAAGGGGTGGCTGGACAGACCCAATTGAAGTCTCTAGAAAGATCGATCATAGGACTCCTGGGGTCTGGCGTCCATCACGGCTATCCCCTACCTAGCTCTCTTGCCACTGCCCCCTTGGGCCTCGCAATGGAGATACTCGAGCGTGCGGGCATGGTCTACCACCTTCTGAAATGAGCAGCCAGCTGAGACTAAAGACTGAGTCTTAATCCACCAGAGCCTCAATCCTCTGACAAAGCACCGAACCCTCTCCTCATCTGTGGGTAACATTATGGTGGCATATCTAGAGAGCTCATGGAATCGGGCCACTACTCCAATACAGTCATGGAGCTTTGCTCCAACAGTGAAAACTGATCTCGGAGCTGATCTATGTCACTCCTGAGAATAAATCGAGCTAATAAGGCCTCTGAAAACTCAGCCCACGTCACTAGTAGAGACTCAGCTAGCCTGGTCTCTAAGTATGTACGCCACTACTGCTAAGCGGGACCATCGAGCTAATAAGTACTGAAGTCGGCTCCTCTTGACTCCACTAGACCCTAGGTTTGTAGCCACTCCTGACAAGTGAGTAAAAATACGTGGGCATCCTCACCACAACCCTAAAAAACCTCGGTGATGATATTTTAAGGAATACCTCGAGCATCTTCTTCTCCTGAAGTGGCATGATGCTCTCCAAATTATCCGACTGAGCAACGGGTGTCGGTGGCTGCTGAACAAACTGGTGCCTCTGGTGTAGGCTGGTCCTACGGTACTGGAGCGACGGGCGCTGAGGCCTATTACATGCCCCCAATAGCAGCCAAAATCTGGGCAAACATCACTTGTAAGTCCGGAGCTTCGACTAGCGCGGGCGGTGGCTGGGCTTGTCCCAGGCACACCGACTGCTGATGTGCTGGAGCTAGTGGTGGCTCCACATGCGGCTCTGGAGTCTACTCTCAGTCCTGGACCGGCACTACAGCTCTAGCATGACCTTGAGGTCGGCCTCTACCTCTAGTGCCCGTGCGAGTCATCTTGTAAAAGAGTGGAACAATTGAGATTTCTACAAATCAACAAGACACACACTGCACGATGGAAATACAAAAGAGATACGTTCCTAAAGACATCCTGTATCCACCCGAAGATAAGTCACGGACATATCCGCACCGGACTCTACTAGGTGTTAGCTTTTTACAAGTAAGACTGGTGAACCCGAGGCTCTGATACCAATTCATCACGACCCTATCTCTCAAGTCATGATGACGCCTACTTTGACCCACTAGTAGGCAAGCCAACCCATATTTTAGAACTGCGAATAATGGGATGTCAGGGTAGAAGACTAGCAATACAATCTAAAACAGTAGAGGAATAATAGGAGCATACATGAATGGGCAGAAGCAAATAAATATATACAAATCAAAAAGATCCCTCCTAGAACCTCGAAGTGACATGTATAGAGCAACTAGTAAAATGACTACAAGTCCCAAAAGTGGACTACAGAAACAGAGTTGTCTCAAAAAGCAAAAGATAGTCAAAATATATATACAGAGGGAGACGGGTAAATCCAGGATGCAATGTGCTCACCCTCGCCTCCAACCACGACTGCAGCTGGCTCAAATTAATGTCGGTAGCTAGTACTCAAACCTACATCACAAAAACAAATGCAAAGTGTAGTATAAGTACCAAAATAACAGGTACCTAGTAGGTATCATAGACCGACTGAGCAAGATAATCAAAACTAAACTGAAGTGCGAGTAAATGATCATAACCAAAGATAGGTCAAGAAGTAAATGTAGGTATGTACAAGAGCATACTCAACAAATAAAAAGAAAGAATATAGAGAAATCTGTCGGGCTCCCATAAACCCGATGGGTACGCTCATGCACTATCAGACTCAAGTCTGTTATATCAGTCTACAAGGAGCTAATCGTCCGAAATGACATTGGAGTAGTTCTAAGGCCCAACGACACAAAAATTGCAAAAGTCTAAGGCAATCACTAGTATAAGCCTAGACTAAGGCTTAAAGGGCTTCCAAACATATAACCACATATAAAGCATACAACACAAGGTTCGGATGAATGATAATAGCAGGAATCATGTTTAAATAGTCTAACAATTTCCCAATGTAGCGCCTAGGACATGTATTCTAGGAATTTAGTATGCTCAACACCCCAACCACTCCAACTCATACAATTCAATATACAATTGCCTAAATATGCTCAGTCTTATGAGAGAAAACCGTAGCCTACCTGTAGGTTGACCGCGCGCGATCAAACTCACAAAATTGGAGCCTTTCCTTTTCGAGCATCTTTCGAATGATGTCACGCTATCAACAATAGAATCACAATGTTAATATGGTCGTTATGACACTAAAACTATCGAATTTAGAGATAGGCCAATTTTGGAGTCAAAATCAAGAATTGTAGGACCCGCTCCATAATTCACAAAATTGACTCTGAGAATAGACTCCAACTACTACCCCCATCTCATCTTCCACAAGGAAACACAATTCACACACCAGATCAAACCCAACCCTAACATGCACAAGTGATCAACTTCATGGCATAAGAACTTAGGAACGCAGGAGAAAAAGGGAATATTACCTCAAAGGATTCCTCAACTCCTAATTTTGAACACACCACTGGGTCTTCCTCAATAATCTGCATATGTTAGCCTTTTGAATCCTCCAAATCGCCCAAGAATTGAAGGAGAAAACAAGTTTTGAAGTTTGATATAAAATCTGGAATTTGGGTTTTAAGAACGACCCTCAAGTGTCGCAAAAGTGACGCCCACTAAAAGGTAGGCATTGCTTTAGCGACTCCTGATCACTTAAGCGACCAGTCGCTTTAGCGACACCCGCCCAATAGGACTGGTTACTTTAGCGAGCTCATAGCCGCTTTAGCGACACTCGTAAGTGACGGCACCAAACACAACTGGTGCAAGAATGAGCTTAGCATGCTAAATCCTCCGATAGGGTGCTCAGGATTTATTCGGAACCATATGCGCGCAAATGAGATATGCTACCCCACTAAATTTGATATTCCAGACTCAATGGCGCATTTGAAATCCTCGTATGAGGTCATTTTAACGAAAAGTGGGTCTCACACTCAAGTGCCATTTTGAATGAAAGTTCGTTTTAGACCAAACTCGACATTTCAGAGCTAACTACGTTGTCAAATTTTTTACAAGCACGTTTTCTAAAAATATTGACAAAAGTCAACTATAGGGAAAATTTCAAAGGCAAAAGCGTCAAATGGTCCTAAACTCAAAACAATTGCCTCGGTATTCGTGTTGACCTTGCTACTAGCCTAATTTGGCCATTCCAAAGCTAATGGAACTGTTAGAATTTTATTCTGAGGTCGTTTTCCTAAAGTTATGACAAAAGTCAACTTTACAAGTTATAAAAGCTCTAACATAAGGAAATGGGCCTAAAACCCAAGCGACCGAACTATCAATGCTAGTAAGTCATAAATGATTTGGGGTTACTATAGAAACACTCTAAACGGCGGAATGGATGCTTAAATTCAAAAATCACCTAGAGGGTCATTACAAACTAAGTGACACCCTACTTATAGAAGTAAACGTATATATTACATAAAGACCCAAAGGGACGTATCACTAAATCGCTACACAAAAAGTATTTAGAGGTTGATCAAATAAATTTCACACGATAAGGAATCAAGAATAGAGTTTTCCTAAAATGCCCTATAGCCTCCTGAAGATAGGATACGGACGTCTCCACACAGATCCGCAGGACTCTACTAGGCACTGCTCTTATACCGATGATATCGGCGAACTTAAGCTCTGATACCACTCTATTACGACCCTATTTCTCAAATCATGATGGAATCTACTATCAACCCACTAGTAGGTAAGCCTAACCCCACAGTCCGAAATCATAGGCAACAGACCATCACAAGCGAAAGGAAAGAAACGAATAAAAATAACAATAATAATAATAAGATAAATACAACAAGATAACCCCCAATACCTGGTATCAGTTAGTAGTCGAACTACTAAACTAAATAAGGAAGTACAAGGCTTATACATATAAAATAATATTAATAATAATAAAGACTGTCTCCGAATACCAAATGAAGACTATTCCAAGCCAAAATAAAAGAAGATAGGTAACTCCAAACGTCAAGAGCTCACCCAAGTCTCAGAAATCTAGGAGCAGCTCTGTACTATATCCAAATCAGTAGTGCAATGCCATACTATGATCTGCAAGGTGCAGAAGTGTAGTATAAGTACCAATAAGTGGAACTCAGTAAGCATCGGCCAACTGAGCTCCAAAGATAAAGCAAGTATAAATAACATGTAAGCAAGGAGTATATATCACAAGTAACTAAAAAGAATAATACGGAAGCCTGCAATAAGAAGCATCAGATATAAGAAAGAGAGAGATAGGAAACAAGCAAAGAAACCAAGGACGTACCTGGTGGCGCCAGCGCAAGACCTAACACGAGGACATACTATGAAGGGGGAACAACTAAGTGACACCCTACTAACAGAAGTAAACATAGATATTACATAAAGGCCCATAGGACCGTATCACTAAATCCCTGTACAAAAAGATAGATAAATAAGAACAAGGGCAGTAACTACCTTCAAAAAAGAAACTATCCTTTATACCACCACTATTTCACAAATAGTAAGACAATACCTCCCGAGCCCCTATGTGCCCAGGAAGTTCACTCATAAATAGGTAAATCTGCACGGCATCCCATACTATTGACAAGTACAAACAACTATACTGGTGATAGAAAATGCATATATGAACGAAAATAATGCAGTAAAACTAGTAGTACCATCTGTGCCAAGTGCCTCATACCAATATATATACACCTACTTCCAGTCCCGACTAGGAAGTAGGACCGATGCGCCTCTAAAGGGTTGCCATTGAGGGCTCGGGAATGCCCCTATATACCTGCCTGATCCCTATCCAGGTCTTATACTAATCTCTATATCCGATCATTAAGATTTTCTCCATAACGGTGATTAGAGATAAATAGCCAAATCAGTATTGAAAGGGTCAAAAATCTCTACGACCGGGCTAGTATTATAAAATGAGCACATCTTCTATGCCTTGATCGATATAACAAAATGAGTCTATCCTCGATGTCTCTAATTAGTATCATAAAATGATTGCATCATCTATGCCTCCAGTCCACTAAAAATAGTAGTAATAAAGGTAGTATGACCCCCATTCAAAAATCAGTATAAAATAGTTTAGGTTACAATCCAGCTTTCTCAAATCAATGCTAAGAACCAATTCTTGTACCGAGGTCGACTACATCCATGAGAAAACAATTATCCAATGCATGCTATCATCAGCACCCAAACAACACGCACAATCACATACAATAATGACTCCACAAGCACCTTACCCTCTAGGGCATAGAAATAGGACTAGCACATGTAACCAATCTCTAATCAAGGCCTATGGCTCAAATCTACTCCTCTAACTCAATAACAAGGCCCAAAAGGAAACTCAGACCTAACTAGGTAACAAGGAAGAGGAAATGAGGAAAACGGGTGCTTAGCTAGTCAATCAATACCTCCAGATCCAACTGAGAATACAACCTCTAGATTTCAAACTAGCCTGCCAAACGGCAAAAAGAGAACATAGAGGATTCTAGCTCTAAATCCATAAATGGAATCCAATGGTAATTCACAAGCCTAACCGGGTGGAAATTTCTACACCAAAGCTCCAAGATAGGTATTATAATAGAGAAGGATACTAGGTCTCTTAACTTCAATCTAATGTTGGTTACATCAACTAAGTTTCATTCCAAAATCAACCCTAAGGCGCAACCCCACCAATCATCAAAAATACCAAACAAGCCACCTAAAATGGGCTAACCAAGGCCAAACTAAGGCATAATCATTAATCTTACCAACTAGCCTGTAAGTCTCATAAGGCAACCTAGCCTAAGGATCACATCGAGACAAGAACCAAAAATCTAGGAATCAAGTCTAACCTGTCACATACAATTCAAACCACAAGTAATTTATACTAAACAATACCTAATCAAGCCCAATCAAAAGAAAGAACATCGTAGCCTACCTCAAAGCCAAACATGTGAGCTCCAAGTCTACTTTTTGATAGCTTTTCATTCCAAAAATGACTCCAATTGCCTCCACGCTATCAAAATATTGATTACCTCGTCAATACGAATGTTTTGACACTAAAAACATATTTTTCAGAGATAGACCCAAAATTGGGTCTAAAATGGGATTGTGGGACCCGCAATTAAAATCTCAAAAACGACTCTGTGAAAAGGTTCTAAATGCACTATTGAGCTTGTACCCTAAAATGAGGCATAAATAGATGCTCAAAATGACCTAAATCAGCTCAACATTATAAACCACCATTAAAGCATAAAGTAATCTAGGGAAACCCCCTTTGGGCAAGAAATTACCTCACTACAATGCTTTTGAAGCTCCCCAAACACTCCCACACGTAGCTAAGATCACCACAAATACAATGCACTTAGAATCGCCCAAATCAGAGTCACCTGGCTCCTAATATCGTGTTTTGATATTTGAGGAACAAGGTAGAAAATGGGTATTAAAATGACCCTCAAGTATCGCAAAAGTGAACCCGAAGTTCGCTTAAGCGAACCTCACTAAAAGGTGGGCCTCGCTAAAGCGAGACCCATGTCGCTAAAGCAACAGGTAGCCTTAGCAAAGGCCATGTAGCTTAAGTAACAACCGCCTAGGGCCGACCATCGCTTTAGCGATGCCCTGGTTACTTTAGCGATGGTCGCTTTAGCGACCAAGGGCAACTTTAGCGACAACACCAGACTTATTGTCACAACCTAAAACCAAAGTCATGATAGCACACATCCCAAACTCCATCCAGATGTGTAATCCTTAAAGTAAAACCATATGAGACTCCTAAAGGAGAAGTCACGCCACAAAATAAATAAAATCTGAACACAAATAAAATATCCCAAAACCTGTGGCGTAAGTGTAAAGAACATCTAGTACAATGATCGAGTCTAATATACATCATAAGTCTTTGAATAATAGTAAAGACTGTAAATAAAAGCTAGAAATAATAGCGGTTCGAATCCTAAGACCTCACCACTAATCTGAATGATAAAATATCTATGAGCGAAGAAGATCAATCATCACGCGGGATACCTTGACTAGGATCTGCATTAAAAAGAGTAGCAGAAGTAGGGGTGAGTACAATCCACATGTACTCAGTAGGTTTAACCGACTGAGTATAAGAAATTAATCAAAGACTATGAAATAAACTAAGAAATGCTACACCTGCACGCAGAAAAGTCCCACACCGGCTAGAACGTCGCGAATAAAGTAAATACATAATTACAAGTAAGTATCACAATCAAACAGATAGAACAATAATCACAAGTATCAATGCAATGCAATGCAATTTGATAATGAAATGATATAATGGTACAGTGGAATCAAGGTTATCACACAACCTATCGTATACACCTGCTGAGCTGTGCTACCAAGCAGGACCCAAAGGGGTCTCACAGACCATATACCTCGTCACAATCTCAAATGTATCAACTACCTTGCCACCCAGCATGTGGCCAAGTACTCATGATACTAATATCTCTTCTACTCGCCACCTACTCGTGGTCAAGGGATCACAATGTATCCACTACCTTACCACAAAACTGCCTCGGTCAGAGACTCAAGATACAAGGGTTTAAATGTGTCACATCTCTTTCTCAAAAGAATTTCCATAGATCTCAACTTCCCAATGATCGATGATAATATGAATGAGGACGAATGCAATCACATCATATAAGGCATGGAGGTAATTTACAAATTAACATGTAAAACAAGGTTCAAAGTTCTGAAAACTTAATCTAAGCATGATATTCACCCTCAATAGACAATAATGGGAAAGAAATGCCTCAAATTAAGTGTTTACCCCTTACTCAACAATATTTCAATATTCACGCATGCTCAAATCCCCCAACTCAACAGCTCAGGCGGGCATTACAAGTCAAATAACTTATTCGCATCCCTAACTCAGTTAAGTCATTAGTTACATGGTCTCAATCACAAATAAACTATCACATAAGGCCCCTAAATGGGCTACACAGCACATATAATCCCCCACACAGACATCACAATATCAATTATCAGTTCCAAACTACACTACGACCCCATCCCAAAGTCTATAATATAGAATTTGACTAATTACCCCGACACAATCCCAAGAAGGATAGCCAAACTTACCTCGATAGTCAAAACCGCACTCAAACACCTCCACCGGATGATCAACTCTCGAATTCAATGCCCAGATTGACAACCCACTATCAAGAATGAAATGTACGTGTCATAAGAAGTCCAATAATATTCATATTGATGGGTTTCAAAAATGGGGGTAAAATAGTCCCAAAATATTGATTAATTTTGAAAAGGATTGAATCTGGAAATTTCTTGCAGAATCATGCTCTACTAGTAATTAGGAACTCATGGTTGGTAAACCCACAAAAATAGAATTCAAAACGAGTTAGAAATCACTATTTTCCTTAAATTCGATTTAGGGAAAAAAAGAGATATTTGGGGTTTGAAACTAAAGATTTATGAGTTGAATCACCCAATAATTAACGAGAATAGAAGATTTAAAGTCAAAAAATCACTTACCAATAGTTTTCCTTGAAAATCCCTTCTCAAATTGCCTCCACAAGCTTTAAGAACTCAAAATGGTGAAAAATGGAGGTTTCCCGACCTTTAGTGTTTAAGGTCTAAACTGCTCTCCGCAAATGCAGACATTTAACTCCGCGAACGTGGAGCTCACTAGAGAGACCATCCGCGAATGCGGGCTCACTCTGCAAACGTGGAGAAGGGAAGAGCTGCACACTGCGAACGTAGACACACTCAACGAATGCGGAGAAGGGAGAGATCGTGCTCTGCGAATGCGGAGAAGGAAATGTGACTACACCAAATAGCAGTCCAACACTTAAGAAAAACCCCGAACGGACCCTTCGAATTCATTTGAAATCCCGTACACACAAACCATATATGCACTCCTACTAAATTCGACATTCCGGACTCAATGGAACTGTTGAAATTTGAACTCGAGGACTTCCCAACACGAAATATGTTAAGTCGCAACTATACTAGTTTCGGAACTTGAAATACCCAAAATACCCTCGGAACCTCTAAAAATTATAATGAAGTCATTTCTACCATTAAAATCACCCCCTGAAACAATTGGAATCATCTGAAATCCAATCCGAGTCTTCAAACTCGATTTGTTGACCAAAGTCAAACTTAACTTTTTTAAAACTAACTTTCCAACTTGAGACCTCAATTTCACATATCAACCCCAAATTTGTTTTCAATGACTCTCCTAGACTAATTTCCATATTTCAGAGCTGATGAAACTCTGAGACCCGTAGCTCTGTTTAGTTCTGAAAACCACTTTTTCACAACTTAACTCTATAAAACTCAAGAAGTTGTGAATTTCGCTATCTAATAATCCTTTAACACATTCAACCATACAAACTAAACAAATAATACTCAGGGTACTAATAATAGGGGTAAAATGGTAATTTCACACCAATTTCCAAAAATGACCCTCAAGGTCATTACAACATTCACCACTAAAAAGGATGTTTATCCTCAAACATAAGATAAAGGAAAGTACCTGGAGTCTCAAAAAGCTGAGGGTACCAAGCCCGCATAGCAAACTCTTACTCCCAAGCTGCCTCCTTAATAGGCCGATGCCGCTACTACACCTTGACCAAAGCAATCTCCTTGGTCCTGAGACTACGAATCTGCCCTTATAGGATAGCTACCGGCTCCTCCTTATAAGTCAAATCCGAACCCAACTCTACCACATCATAAGAAATCACGTGGGACTCATTCGGTATGTACTTGCGAAGCATAGAGACATGAAACACTGGATGGACAGCCGATAATCTAGGGGGTAAGGCCAACTCATAAGCCACCCCACCCACTTTCTTTAGAATCTCAAACGGGCCAACAAACTTTGGGCTAAGTTTGCCTTTCTTCCCGAACCACATCACACCCTTCATGGGCGATATTTTAATCCACACATAATCTCTCACCATGAACTCTAAGGGACGAATCCTCCTGTCAGCATAGCTCTTTTGACGACTTTGAGCTATCAATAGTCAACCCTGAATCAAACACATACTCTCCATAGCATCTCTAAGTAAGTCAGTATCTAACGCATTAAATGCAACTGAATCAAACCACCCAATGGGTGACCGACACCTATGACCATACAACGTCTCAAATGGTACCATCTGAATGCTGAAGTGAAAACTATTATTATAAGCAAACTCTGCTAAGGGCAATGTTGGTCCTATCGGGCACCAAAATCAATCACACAGGCCCTAAGCATGTCCTCTAAAACCTAAATAGTCTGCTCGGACTAGCCATCGGTTTGAGGATGAAATGTTGAACTAATTTCTAGTAGTGTACCCAAACTGTGCTGCAATGCCTCCTAGAAGTGAGAGTTGAACACAAAACAGCAATTCAACATAATAGAGATGGGCACCCCATGCAACCTAACAATCTCAGAAAGATAGATCCTAGCTAACTGATCCACATTATAACTAGTCTCCACCGGAAGGAAATGGGTTGTTTCGGTCAATCGATCCACAATCACCCATACAGAATCATACTTACCCAATGCCGTGGGTAATCCAGACACAAAGTCCATAGTAATATACTCCCACTTTCACTCAAGAATGGGTATCATTTGCATAAAACCACCTAGTTTTTTATGCTCATACTCCACGTGTTAGCAATTCCCACACTTAGCCATAAAATCAACAATGTCCCTCTTTATGCCACCCCACCAATAGTGTTGTTTTATGTCATTAAACATCTTTGCTACTCCCAGGTGAATCAAATACTTGGACCAATAATCTTCCTCCAAAATCATACGTACCCAATCACCTACCTTGGGAATACAATTTTGACCATTTATCCTCAAAACTCCCTCCGGATCAAGAGAGGCCGATTTAGCTTCACCACGCAATACCTTGTCTCGAATGTCCTCAACATGCCATCCTCAAACTAGTGTGCCCGAATTTGGTCCATCAAGGTAGACCTAGCCTCCACAAAGGCCAAAATGCTAGGATGTGTAGAAATATTAAGTCGGACCAACTACCTAGACAATGACTGAACCTCCAAAGTCAAAGGCCTCTCATCCACCATAAGGAAGGCCAAACTACTCATACTAGGTGCTTTGCGACTCAAGGCATCCGCTACCATATTATCTTTGCCCGGATGATAAAGAATAGTGATGTCATAGCCTTTAAATAACTCCAACCACCTACACTGCCTCATGTTTAGATTTGGCTTGGAAAAGATATACTTAAGGCTACGGTGGTCAGTAAAGACCTCACAATGCACGCCATCAAGATAGTGCATCCACAACTTTAGAACGAACACCACTACCGCCAACTCTAGGTCATGGATAGGATAGTTTTTCTCATGTACCTTCAACTACCAAGAAGAATAAGCTATAACTCTACCCTTTTGAATTAAAACACCACCCAAGCCGACTCACAAAGCATCACAAAACACGATGAAGGCCACATCCTCCTCAAGTAAGGCTAGAATAGGTACCGAAGTCAATAACTCCTTGAGCTTTTGAAAGCTCGCCTCACACTCATCGATCCACTAAAATGCTATGGTCTTTTGAGTTAGCCTAGTCAATGGGGCTGTGATAGGGAGAACTCTGAACAAATCGACGATAGTAGCCCGCTAACCCAATAAAACTCTTAATCTCGGTCATCGAAGTAGACCTAACCCAATCACAAATTGCTGCAACCTTGGCTGAATTGACCATAATACCATCCTTAGTTGCCACATGACCCAAGAAAACCACAGACTCAAGCCAAAACTCACACCTAGAGAACTTTCCATATAACTTCTACTTTCTCAATCTTTGAAACATGACCCTTAAGTCAATCTTAGAAAACACCGACGCATCCTGGAGTTGGTCAAATAGATTACCCATGCAAGTATAAAGATACTTGCTCTTGATTATAACATTTTTCAACTGCAGAAAGTCAATACACATCCTCATAGTACCACCCTTCTTTTTCACAAACATTACTGGTGCACCCCGATGAAATACTAGGCAAATAAATCATTTTTGAATAAATCTTTCAGTTGTTCCTTCAATTCCTTCAACTCGGCCGAAGCCATCTAATAAGGAGAAATAGAAATGGGCTTGGTGCCCGGCTCCAAGTCAATCACAAAGTCAGTATCACAGTCCAGAGAAACACCCAATAAGTCTATAGGAATTACACTCGTGAACTTCCTCACTACTCTCGTAGTCTCCAAAGGAGATGACTCCTTAGTAATGTCATGCACATGGGCCAAATAAGACAACCAACCTTCCTCCAACATACCATGAGCACAAATATAATATATCACTTCCATTGGATAAGAACTCGGATTACCCATCCATACTAACCGAGGCAAACCAGGATGAGTTAAGGTCACGATCTTTGCATAACAATCTAATATAGCATGCTAAGAAGATAACTAGTCTGTACCCAATATCATATCAAAATCAAGCATGTCTAATAAAATCAAGTCAGCACGGGTCTCTCTACCCAAAAATATCACAAAACACCTCCAATACACCCAATCTACCACTAAAGACTCACTTACCAAGGTAGAAATAGTAATAAGCACAGTAAAAGGCTCACACACATAATCGCTACCCACATAAAAATATGTCGACACATAAAAATAAGTAGACCCTGGATCAAATAATACCGAAGCAGGATGCTGGCAAACCAGAACAATACTTGTAATAACTACATTGGAGGCCTCCGCCAAAGATTTACCTGGTATAGCATAACACAACTGACGGTCACCTCTAGCCTAAGAACCACCACGAGCGCTACCTCTAGCTCCACTTTTGGTACCCTTGGTGCTATCTCTAGTGCCGTGTGTAGTACCTCGAATAGCTGGGGTGGGAGTAGAATGAACAGCCGGTGTCCTAGGCCACCAGGTAGAAGGAGCACATCTAGGGCAATCTTGGGCCTTATGCCCAAACTCATCACATACAAAGCAACCTCGAGGTCCTGAACCCCCGTGGAGGATAACCAGAAGTGTCAATATGGCCTCCGAAGCCCAAAGAACCATTATAACCCATCTGACCAGACCTAGGCCCACCCGTACTATCTTAGCCCTAGATAGCTGCCTAGACTGGTCTACCTTGATAGCCGTGGGTATCTGAACTTGAATACTTCCTGCCGCTGGAGGAGTGACCACCAATCTGACCCTTCCGACGGAACCTTTTGGCCTCGCCCTGTCTAATATGCTAAATGCTCTCAATCATCCTGGAATGATCAATAATACTCTAAAAGGGACCAAATAACACAAAAGACATTGTAGCCTCCTGAAGATAACCGATAAATCCCTTCACCAACTTATTGATTTGCTCGAACTCAGTAGGTATACTCGACATAGCATAACAGGCAACTCAGGAAAGTGAGCCTCGTACACTAATACTAATAGGGAGCCCTGCTCTAATCCATCGAACTCATCTTTACACTAATCATGAAGACTATATGGCATAAACCTTTTGAGGAAACTTCAGTAAGAGGTGCAACACACTTCATATGCCTCCAAAATACTCATCTAGACTTCATAGTTGATCCGCAAGACTCAACTAGACACTCTGCTCGTTAACTTATAAGACCGGTGAACCTAGCGCTATAATACCAATGTCACCACCCAAAATCGAGGTCATTATGAAACACATCACAAATCCCATCCCAATGTGTAAGCCTTAAAGTAAAACCATACGAGACTCCCAAAGGAAAAGTCAGGCCACAAAATAAACAAAAGTTGGACACAAATGAAATATCTCAAAACCTGGTGTCATAAGTGTAAAGACCATCTAGTACAATGATCGAGTCTGATATACATCATAAATCTTTGAATAATATTAAAGACTATAAATAAAAGCTAGAAATAATGGCGGTCCGAATTCCAAGACCTCACCACTAATCTGAATAATAAAATATGTGTGAATGAAGAAGATCAACCGCCATGCGGGATACCCTGACTAGGATCTGCATCAAAAAGGGACACAAAAGTAGAGGTGAGTACAATCCAAATGTACTAAGTAGGTTTAACCGACTAAGTATCAGAAATTATTCAAAAACTAAGGAACACTTCCACCTGCACGCAGAAAAGTCCCACTTCGGCTATGCTGCCATCAATTTATATAGAACAATGCGAATAAATTAAACATATAATTACAGTTCAATATCAAAATTAAAAAGTTAGAACAATTATCACAAGTATCAATGCAATCAATGCACTATGATGATGCAATGATATGATAGTACGGAGGGATTAAGGCTATTGCACAACCTGTCGTATACACTTGCTGAGCTGTGCTACCAAGAAGGACCCATGGGGTTCTCGCAGACCGTATACCTCATCACAATCTCAAATGTATCAACTACCTCACCACCCAGCTTGTGGCCAAGTACCCATGATACTAATATTTCTTCTACTCGCCACCTACTCGTGGTCAAGGGATCATAATATATCCACTACCCTACCACAAAATTGCCTTAGTCAGGGACTCAAGATACAAGGGTTTAAATGTGTCACATCTCTTTCTCAAAAGAATTTCCATAGATCTCAACTTTCCAATGATCGATGATAATATGAATGAGGACGAATTCATTCACATCATATAAGACATGGAGTTAATTTACAACTCATCATGTAAAACAAGGTTCAAAGTTCTCAAAACTTAACCTAAGCATGAAATTCACCCTCAATAGACAGTAATGGAAAAGAAATGCCTTAAATTAAGTGTTCACCCCTTACTCAACAATATTTCAATACCTGGCATGCTTAAATCCCTCAACGTAACCCCTCAGGCGGGCATTACAAGTTAAATAACCTCTTCATATCTCTAACTCAGTTAAGTCATGGGTTACACAGTCTCAATTACAAATAAAATATCACATAAGGCACCCACACAAGCTACACAGCACATAAAAGCCCCCACACAGGAATTATAATATCAATTATCAGTTTCAAACTACACTACGACCCCATCCCAAAGTCTACAACATACAATTTGACTAATTACCCCAACTCATCCCCAAGAAGTATAGCCAAACCTACCTCAATAGTCAAAACCGCACTCGAACACCTCCACCAGATGATCGACTCTCGAATTCAATGCCCAAAATGACAATCCAATATCAAGAATCAAATATACGTGTCATAAGGAGTCCAATAACATCCATATTGATGGGTTTCAAAAATGGGGGTAAAATAGTCCCAAAAAATTGATTAATTTCAAAAAGGGTCGAATCTGAAAATTTCTTGCAAAATCATACTTTACTAGAGTTCAAAACGAGTTAGAAATTACTATTTTTCTAAAATTCAGGTTAGAGAAAAAAAGGAGAAATTTGGGGTTTGAAATTAAAAATTTAAGAGTTGAAATCCCCAATAATTAACGAGAATAGAAGATTTAACGTCAAAAAATCACTTACCTAGTAGTTTTTCTCGAAAATCCCTTCTCAAATCACCTTCCCAAGTTTTAAGAACTCAAAATGGTGAAAAATGAAGGCTTTCCCGACCTTTACTGTTTCAGGTCTAAAATGCTCTCCACGAACGCGGACATTTAACTTTGTGAATGCGGAGCTCACTTGAAAGACCCTCCATGAATGCGAACTCACTCCGCGAACGCGAAGAAGGGAAGATCTGCACACTGCAAACGCGGTCACACTCCATGAATGTAGAGAAGGGAGAGATCGTGCTCCACGAACGCGGAGAGGGAATCGTGACTACACCAGATAGCAGTCTAACACTTAAGAAAATTCCCCGAACGAACTCTCAAGATTTGTTCGAAATCTCGTACACACAAACTATATGTGCACTCCTACTAAATTCGAGGTTCCGAACTCAATAGAACTATTAGAATTCAAACTCGAGGTCTCATTGATGCAGAATCCTTTAAGTCCCAACTAAACTAGTTTCGGCACTTGAAATATCCAAAATACCCTCAGAACCTCTAAAAATTACAACAAAGTCATTTCTAGCATTAGAATCACCCCAAAACTATTGGAATCACTAGAAATCCAATCCGAGTCTCCGAACTCGATTTGTTTACCAAAGTCAAACTTAACTCTTTTAAAACTAACTTTCCAACTTGAGACCTCAATTTCACATATCAACCCCAAATCTATTTTCGACGACTCTCTTAGACTAATTTTCACATTTTGGAGCTGATGGAACTGACAGAATCCCATTCCGAGATTCGTAGCTTTGTTTGGTCCCGAAAACCATTTTTTTACAACTTAACTCTATTGAACTCAAGAATTTACCAATTTCACTATCTATTAAGTCTTTAGCATATTCAACCATACAAACTAAGCAAATAATACTCGGGATACTAATTATAGGGGTAAAATGATAAATTTGTGCCAATTTCTGAAAATGACCCCTTCAAGGTCATTACATTCAGCCAGAACAACTGAGTTTTGGAAAAGGCCAAGCCTCCAACAAAGTGCTCAGGATTTATTCAGAGACCTGTGCGTGTAAATGGACTATACTACCCCACCAAATTCGACGTGTTGGACTTTATATAGGAGTAGAAATTTTCATCCGAGGTCGTCTCGATAAAAAGTGGGTCCCACACCCAAGCATAATTTTTGCAAATTCTGCAAAGAGGATCAAAATGAGATCGGAAGCCACAGAAAATTAATGAAAGATCGTTCTAGACCAAACTCAACATTCCGGAGCTAACCATGCTCATGGAATTTCAATTCAAGCGCGTTTACCAAGAATGTTGACCAAAATCAACCTTATGCCAAATTTCAGAGGCTAAAGTGCCAAATAGCCTCAAACTCACACTGATTGCCTCGATACTCATGCCAATCATGCTACTAGCCTAATTTGGCCATTTCGGACCTGATGGAATTGTCAGAATTCCATTTTGGGGTCATTTTCTTGGCTTTTTTACTATAGTCAATCATTCAAATTCTAATAGCTCAAAAATAGGAAAACGGACATAAAACTCAAACGAATGATCAAGCGACTGAACTTTCTGTGCCAGCAAGTTATATATGGCTTGGGGTCTCTACAAAAAAGCTCTAAATACTAAAAAGATCGGAGAAAGACAAAAATGACCTTGAGGGTCATTACAACATCCACTACTAAAAGGACTTTCATCCTCGAAGGTCAAAGGATAAAAAGAAATCCAAGGGCACGAAAAGATTAGAAAGCTAAGCACACAAACTCTACCAGACCTATAGGTACCCCTCTCGGGTCGAACAACGCCAACCCAGAACTCACGCTAAAGAGAAAACTCTCAATTTCACTTTTCTTCTTTATAAATCAAACCAACTTCCAATTTCTCTCTTTTGATACTAACTTCAACTAAACAAGAACAAATTCAACCGAACGCAATAGGCTCATTCGAGATAAACCAAAACCTCAGAGATTCTTCAGAATTACCCAACCAACAGATAAGAGGAGCTACTAAATAACTCCCATGTCAAATTCTTTGCTTTATACTCCAAAGTCAAGACTCTTTAGTCATCATAGATATTCTACCCATCCTAAACCATAGCAACAATTCTCAGCACCGTCTGAACACTACCCAAATAACCATAAGGAAAATGCTGGCACCACCTGAACATCGATAAGCGGCAAGAACTCAAAATAAACAACTCAGTCAGGGCACAAACCCAAGGTTCTAACCCACTATCTCCCAAAACCAATAACTTTAGTCTAAAAATTCATCTTTCAAAACTGAAACGGTTGCCTTAAGGGACAACCCAAATCCACAAGAGGAGAACCGCACTTAGATCAAATCCAATGTCACTTCGCCGCCAGAGAAACTTCTAGAAGAAGAACCGATATAGGAATCTAACCCCAAAGTAAGTGAAACTAATACCATGAGTCCATATACCACTCCATGAGTGCAAATTTGAGTAACCCACCAATCCAGGGGAAAAACTGACCCAATAAGCAATTTATTAGCATATTACACTTGAAAAAAGTGACCCAATGAAACTGAACTGTCACAACAATTACCTCAAGTTGACCCGCCAATGCAAGTCTGAGCTAACCATTCAAACACAAGAAAAGTTAACCGATAGAAAGTAAGTAAGTAGATCAACCCACCAAAAGCGACCCAAATGAAGCTGAACCATGGCAAGGTACACCATAAGGAACATTGCGAGCTAACCACAATAACACACGCGGACCACGCACCCTTAACCAGAAACAAAGAGATGATCTCATGAATTACTTTGACTCCATCCTGAAGCTGAGATTTCTAAGAGAAATTTCATTCGCCCTTAGAAGCCAAAGTCTGAATTAGTCAAAGCATACCACCGCAGAAGACCCAATTCAACAATCTGACTCTCTTGAACCATAAACGCACCCCACTGTAGTTTACGGGTAGAACTAAGGCACAACATAGAATTATCGAAACTGAAGGTAGATCTGGTTGTAAGGTAAAACAAGCATATGAATAAAAATTTTGAGACATAGTGATCAACCACCTAAAATTCCAATAGTAATTCGTTCTAGACCAAACTCAACATTCTGGAGCTAACCGCACTGACAAAATTACAATCCGAGTGCGTTTACCAAAAATATTGACCAAAGTCAATCTTAGGCCAAAATTCAAAGGCTAAAGTGCCAAATGGCCTCAAACTCGCACCGATTTCCTCCATACTCATGTCGATCATGCTACTAGCCAAATTTAGCCATTTTGGAGCTGATGAAATTGTTAGAATTCCATTCTAAGGTCGTTTTCCTAACTTTTTGCTCGAAGTCAATCATTCAAATTCCAAGAGCTCCAAAATAAGGAAATGGGCATAAAACCCAAACGAACGACCAGACGATCAAACTGTCAGTGCCAGCAAGTCATATATGGCTTGTGGTCGCTACAGGAAAGCTCTAAATGATGAAAAGGTCAAAGAAAGATGAAAATGACCTTGAGGGTAATTACATTTATTCTATCCTATTAACTACCCTAAACCCTCTCATTCTCACCCTAACACTCACATCCTAAAATCTTCTCTCTAAAATTTCCTCTTAAGAGTCTTCTTTCTGAAGCAATTCAAGAGAAAATCAAGTCAGGTCTTCAAGCCTAGAACAAATTAGGGCTTCTACGATCGAAGGTATGTGAGAATTCATTCATGAGTTCTTTCACCCATAGAGTCCCAAGGTTCTTCTCAAATTCTCTTATGAATTCTCCTTCTAAAAGTCTTAGTTTCGTGAATTTGCATTGGGTCTTCTTACTTATGAGTATTCTCATGATTATTGATTAAATTATGCATAATTCACATCATATTATATGATTTAACTTGATAAGTTGATACATCACCCCATTATCAAAGAAATTTAGAACTGGATGTGTGATCTCTTCCCTCACCACTTGCCATGCTCTTTTAAAAAACATAACATTAGTCCATCCTTTTCTGGAGCTTTGAGATCACTGACCCCTGTAAAGCCAATTTCACTTCCCTATTTGTTATGAAGCTGCTAGTTAAAGTTGTTGGGTTCTATTTAGCATTCCACCCTTCCTCATTATATTAATATCCACACTTGGGTAAGTTAGTAGTAGCTTGTCCAAGTAATTAGTCTCAACTTAATTAGTCAATAAATTATAGGATAAAAATTAATAGACTGAATTTCTACTCAAAAAATATATATGATCTACTATTATATTAATTATTTAAAAGTGTTGTTATTGGTGCCGTACAACCTTAATTAACAAGGTATCAATTCATTTTTTCAAGTTACTATGAGAAGTGCACTCAGATTGTAGAATATTCTCATAATTATAATGTATTTTTATTTGATCATGTTATATTTTTGAATTGTTTGTAACTATATATTATATTTTAAGATCAACTAAATGTTATGTAATAATTATATTTAGATAGTTTGTTTACTATAATTTTATAGTAAATTGTTTTATATTGAATGTGTTGCATTGGAAAATTATATTATAATTAAATATTTGTTAACTGAATATAGTTTGATGCATTCGAAAAAAAATATGATTATAATTTATTAAATTTTATAATATCCATGCATCACGTGTATATTATATCTGTTATGATATAATATAAAGCTCTCTTTAATTTATTAGGTTTTAGGTGTGCCTTTTATGAATGCTATTTTAGGTGTGCCTTTTATGGATGCTATTTTTCCTTTAAAATATTGGGATAATAGTAAATTAATTGGTACGTATAAAAACAAGGATTTTCAATTAAATTTTATTACTCAACCTTTTACTAACACCATTAATCAAATTATTGATAAATTAGTTTTAAAAAATCAACAAATAGATTTTATTAAATAAGAAATCTCCCTGATAGAAATAGATGTTGTTTTAAAAAATTCAAAATTACAGGAAAAAATAGATTTATTAAAAAATCAGTTTATTCTTAATATATGCGGGGATCATCCTAGTACATTTTGGAATAGAAAAAATATGTGGTTACTTTGCTTTATGAAGATTAATCACAAGGTTTTTAACCCGATTAATTCATCACTAATCATGTCGGGAACACCCCTTTTAGGGCTTACCAACGCCATGGTTTAAGCTTAGTTTACTATAAAATTATTTTAACTTTAACCTGACTAAAACCGTAACCCATTAAAGAGAAGCTCTTATTTTAGAGTCATTGCCAATTTATATTCTAACAATCTATATTAGTTATTATTTAACACTTAAATACTTAGCCCATCATGGGTCTAAGTTATACAAAAATAAATAAAAAGAAAGAAAGAAATAGGTACCTGGACACCACCAGTCTCCTGGGGTTGTTCTTCAAACTTTACTTCTTTATTTATGATACAAGGTAATATTACAAACTGATTACAATATAAAAACTTAGAGAGAGAGAGAGTAGAGAGAAGGAAGAGGAAAAGGGGTTCCAAACGTTGGGGAAAATGAATGTAGAATGCATTCATTTATAATAAAAAGAAATGAACAGGAAAATTAAAAAAGTCAAACATATTAATACAAAATGGGCTGATAAACCTATTCAACGTATGTATTATTATAATAGACCTACTCCTATTGATGTTTTAAATGAAGAACATGAACATGTTTTTAACAATAGTTATAACAGTCGCGAAATTTATGAGTGGAATATTGATGGTTTTAATGACAAACAGATTTTCACTACTGTGCATAGAATGTTAATGTATAGTACGATTTGCAAGGTTAATAAAAATACTGATAAATATATTGCTTCTATGATTGTTGCTGGGTTTACTGATCAATTAAAATTACCAACTTTTCGTTTATATATTTTTCTATATTTTTTCGGAAAATCTTTAAGATCTGATTTAGATAAATTTCTTCGCTTAATCTTGCGAGGCTTTCTGTAAAAAATTTCAGTAGAAGGAGAAAACTTCTTTTTTCTAGGTTTAACAGGAATATCAATAGCAAATTGATCACAAAATTCACCCAATTGTTGTCTTTCATTTAATCTATTCTTTTTTATATGATAATTCATTTTAATATCATTACAAACATTTAAACCCTCTTGGGTGCAAACATTGATAATTTTTCCATAAGTAAGTAATTCATAAGGAATTCTGGTATTATTACCACGTAAACTTTTTCTAACACGTTCAACAAAAATAGAAGGTAAACAATCAATAAATTTAGACTTCCAGTGTTCATGGCTACAATCATGTAATTCCATAACTCTACTAAGGAAAACATCTTTATACCATCTAAAATCAGATAATTGTCTACAACGTAAATTCTGTAGAGTAGTTCGAATAGTGTCAGCCTCATCAGTCCAACGACCACAAAAATGTTCAACCATTGTAGTAACTAAAGTATAAACAGCATTAGACCTTGTTTGGCCTTCAGAAGTGTCCTAAAAGGTTTCCATTTCTGACAAAAAAATTCAGCAGATATAGTTACTACAATGGTTGAATATTTTTGTGATCGTTGGACTGATGAGGCTAAAACTATTTGAACTACTCTACATAATTTACGCTGTAAACAATTATCTGATTTTAGATGATATAAAGATGTTTTCCTTAGTAGAGTTATGGAATTACATGATTGTAGCCATGAACACTGAAAGTCTAAATTTATTGATGGTTTACCTTCTATTTTTACTGAACGTGTTAGGAAAAGTTTACGTGGTAATAATACCAGGATTCTTTGTGAATTACTTACTTATGGAAAATTTATCAGTGTTTGCACCCAAGAGGGTTTAAATGAAAAACAATAATTAGGTGAATTTTGTGATCAATTTGCTTTTGATATGCCTATTACATCAAGAAAAAAGAAATTTTCTCCTTCTACTGAAATTTTTTACAGAAAGCCTCGCAAGATTAAGCGTAAAAATTTATCTAAATCTTTGGGGTCTATATATAAAATTATTTCCTTTTTTGGACAGTAGTGATATTCATAATCGTAGCTCGTTGTTCTTGCTTGTTGTAAATCAGAAGTAATAATTTCCTTTGTAATAAAATTCCTTTGATTTAAAATTTGCTTTAAATCAGACATTGAATAATAAGCGGGTTGTATAATAATATCAGTAGATTTTGAACCAAAGGAATTTTGTTACAAAAGAAATCACTACTTTTGATTTACAACAAGAAATTAATGTTTTAAAAGAAGAAATTATTCAGTTAAAAAATTAAAACAAGATTTGTGACAAAAGAATTTCTAGTTTAGAAGATAATAGGACTTTTGACCTACTTTTACAGGCTAATAAACCTGAAGAAAAGAATAAAGAAATTTTAGACCCCAACCTGAACAAACAAGATGAAGATTTTTTGACAAATATCAGATTTGATGATAACAGTATGATATAATATAAAGCTCTCTTTAATTTATTAGGTTTGAAGGATAATTTTATTTAATTTTTTTTATTAAATAAGTAAAAATTATTTTTATAAGATTTTTCTTATTACAGCATAAAATATAAAATCAGCCTTTAACCATGCAGGAGAAAAAAGCTACCGGCAAAAGAGGAAAGTAACATAACACCCCCTTACCTACTCATACACACCCTCAAGCCGCAACGCCCCCACTTTATCCATCATTGAGTTGGACACCTTCTTCCCCTTCTCTCTTTTTCCTCGGATTATTACAGGAGGATTTGATACTTTTCTGAGGCATATA
The DNA here is from genome assembly GCF_947179165.1 of Solanum dulcamara. NCBI lineage: Eukaryota > Viridiplantae > Streptophyta > Magnoliopsida > Solanales > Solanaceae > Solanum > Solanum dulcamara. The sequence goes on from NC_077245.1 coordinate 56,517,796, forward strand.
TACCCAGTTCGTGAACTCAAGGAAGCCGGTTTTGTGGGTTGATTTTAACTTAGAAAATGATCTTTGCTTCTTGATTTTTTGAACCTTTGCCATTCTTAAATGACAAGTGATCAAAAAACTTTCTGTTCTTTACTGGGTTTTCACTTCAGGTGCATCCTTATCATTTTCTTCTCTCTCGATGTGTATGTGTTTTTGAGTACCCAAATGGATTTTCTTATATTGGTGTAGCTCTTGAGATCTTAGTGATTTAAGCTACATTTTCCTTTTTTTTGTGTGGGTTTTCTGGATGTTTGGCTCTTGGGTTTGAGAAGTGTTCTGTATGTGTGTTTTTTCAGAGGGCTGTTCTATGTATGTGGAAAGAAAGATTAGGGTTTATTAGTGTTATTTTCAACATTCTATCTGTAACTTTTTTTATGAAAAGCTATTCTTTTTCTAATTAAGGAAGATTGTATAAGTTTAAGGTATCAAATGCCTTTTATCCTCCACTCAGTTTATGATCTTATTAGGATAATTAAGACTGTGGCCTAAAAAGGTAAAGCAATTATGGAAGTAGGATATCTCAAGAAATTATTGGATGATGCTATATGTAAATATGAAATTTTCCTGTATCATTATTATCTTCCAGTTGTGAGGTAGAAAATTTAAGGCCTGGGAATCAGTGGATTTGAAGCTCCATTTCTTTCCAATTTATCAAGTGGTAAACTAGGGTGAGACAAGTATGAAAAAGAGGCAATTTGGGAGATCTTATTCCAATTCTTTCCTTGGATTCTACGGATGACAGTTGCTTAGGGTATAAGTAGCGAGGTCTTGCATTTAATCTGCTAAAGTCCCTTACGGCCTTGCCCTAGATTACCTTGCAGGATTATCAGTTGTTTACTCTGCATATGGTTATTAAACTTGCATTTCTCTTGATATATGGGTTGTACCTAGCTATATGCTTATTTAGTGCTACTCCAACAAGAAATGATGCATTTGGACTGCCTTCTGGAGGTTACAAAGGATGTTATGCTCCTCTCTGTTATATTACCTCTTTCTTAGTAATAAGATCCAAGCTTATATATGAATTTTTTTGTTTGCTTTATAAGGCGGTTTAGGATTTTATGGTGTTGCATGATCTCTTCTATGTTAATCCATGGTTGGATCTGGTGTAGGTATTGGCATATCTTAATACTCATGTGACTAGCTCAATTGGTGTACCATCAGCGTTCCTGTTGCAAGTCCCCATGTTGCCGGAGGGTTAGTGGAGTCATGACTTGTGTAAAGATTGTCAGTCGTCTCAAGGGTAAAGCACTGGATTCATGAAAGTTCTTATGCTAGACTTTCCTTTATCTGGTAGGAAATTGGGAAACATAAAATTTTGGACTGTGCCCTCCACCTCTCACCTAAAATCCACCTGGCTTTCTTTTCTTGGGCTTTCTGTTTTTTCTCCTAACAAATGGCATCATAGGTGTTTCTAGTTTTTTATTTTATAAGTTCATGGTTAAATAGGCAGTTGTAGAGAAGGTTACTCAGTGGTCTACAACTTGTTAGTCCCTTGTTTTCTGCCTAATGGTACCTTCATATTTTATTTCTTTTATTTTTCTGGATATGGTAAAGAACCTTGGTTGTTTGGAGGTGGGCCTAGACCATTCCTCCCTTGTCAGCGCTTATATTTTCTGTTACTGCATAGCTAATGACAAAGTTAATTTTCTTTGCCTCTTTGTATCACAATCACATATTTCATTGTCATAATCTTTTCCCTAGTTTCAAATTACATGGTATTAACCTGCATTTATTGCCTGAAATAACCACTTACTAGAAGTAATTGGCATTGCTGAGCTCTTGTACAGTTATGTGCATGTGGCATCTCCATCCAGACCATAAATTGTGTGTGCTTGCTGAGATGCAGACTTTTCTCATATTGCAGGTTCTTTTTGCCACCTGCTGCTAGTAATTGCTCTCTGGTTGTGTAGTTATCAGAATGTAGTGGCTCTTCCTCTGTTACCTAAACCTTGGCAAACTCCTTCCACATCTGAACTACCTAGCTCACCAAACAGTGCAACTTTTCAGCCAATTGAAATATCACCAACTATGATCCCTCATTATCCTTTTCATGGAGAACCTTTGCCACCAATGTACCCTTCCTTCCCAAAGACATACGATCCTGTCTTGACTGGAAGATGCCCTGTAAATTTTTCAGTCATTTCAAGCATCACAGGGAAAACAGCATCTGATTGTACTCAATCTTTGTCGACAGTAGTAGGGAACGTGATATGCTGCCCACAGTTTAATAGCTTACTCCACATATTCCAGGGATTCTACAGCAACCATTCTGATACTTTAGTTTTACAAAATGCGGTGGCTGATGATTGTTTTAAAGATATCATCAGTATTCTAGCCAGCAGAGGAGCAAACAGCTCATTATCTAGCATGTGTTCTGTTAAGTCTTCTAATCTGACTGGTGAGTCTTGCCCCGTGAAGGACATCAGTACTTTTGAGAAAGCTGTAAATACAAGCAAACTGTTAGAATCTTGCAGCGCAGTTGATCCTCTGAAAGAGTGCTGCAGACCTGTTTGCCAGCCTGCAATTTCTGAGGCTGCACTTCAGATCTCAGGGATAAAAACGACACTCAGTGATAACAAGAACATAGTTGAAGTACCTAGTGAAATTGATACCCTTAATGATTGTAAGGGAGTGGTCTATTCATGGATTGCAAGGAAACTAAGGTTTGAGGATGCCAATACTGCATTTCGGTTGTTGTCTTCATGCAAAGTTAACAAAGGTAAGTATTATAGTATAATAAGGAACTTTTTACTAATAAGTGCTTATGTTTGTTTCAGTTTCATAAAGTACCTTTATCCCATTGCTTTGCTGTTCTCCATGGTACATAAGACCTTCACTGTTCTCTTATTTGTGTTCTTCACGACAAGGATAATGGATTGAGGGTGGAGGTTTTAGCTGAGATTGCAATGGAGGTCAGAAAGGGATTTGAACTCAATCTTGTGGTCTTTATCCAGAGTATAGAAAACTATTCTTCTTGCTTTTATTTGCCAAGTCTAAGTTTTCTGGTTAATTTAGGATGGTGAAGATGGTCAATTTTCGAGTTAGTTTTCTCTGTTTTAAAGACATTTCTCAAATGTTGGCCCCATTATATATCATTTGATTATGTTCGACTCTGAATGTGCTTTATTTCTTATACTAGGAGGGGTCGTTTGGTGTGAAGGATAACATCAAATAGTCTCGGGATTAAATTATAGTGCCACTTAATTTGTCGTTTGGTTGGCAAGTCCGGGATAACTTATCCCGGAATTAATAATTAATACCGGGATAAGTTATCCCTCCTCTTGGGTGGTATAATAATCTCGGGATAAGTTATCCCGGGATAAAATAGAGAAAATGACAAAAATATCCCTTTGTAGCCTTTTTATACATCACTTTTCACATTCATGTATATTCACATTATTGTTAATACCATGTATAATAACATTTAAAATTTTCACTACTCCTTATTTTTATAATAATTCTTTTTATCTTTTATTAAAAAATTAGACTATACAAATATAATTTTTATTTATTAATTTATTTGAGTAATTTTTATGTTTATTTATATTTTTATTTCTCTTCTACTAAAATACATATTTTTAATTATATATTTTTTTAGTCAATTGAAAGCTTGTATTTTATATATCAACTAAAATGAAAACTTTAATATTTTACAATTTAAGAGTGATATGTGCTTAAATGAATGATATAAATAATAAATTCTCTTTTACTTTAACAAATTTAATATGAAAGTTCTATTTTTAAGCTAAATAAGATGAATATTTTGTTTTTAAATACATATGGTACAATCATGGGAATGCACACACAAAAATATTTAAGCTAAATATGATTAAAAAAAATTATTTTTAAGAATGAATAACTAAAGCTTGCAAAGAAAATATAAAAAACTAAATAAAGTGAAGGGTATTTTTGTAAACAAACAACTTGTTCTTAAAATTTATGTAATCCATATTATTTTGAATACAGCAAACCAAACAATCAATATAAAATAATCCTAGAATAATTTATCCCATTATAACTAATCCCAGCATAACTTATCCCATCATAACGAATTCATCATAACTTGTCTTCAAACCAAACGACCCCGAAGAGTTTTAAGCCATATTTTGTATGATATGAGCTTATGCCATATTTTGTATGATATGAACTTGTGTCGTCATCTCATAGGCTTGTAAAAGTTGATCGTTGGATTTATATTGGTTTCTTTGTGGACTGAAGTTTAGAGGTGCTTATGTTCTTTTACTACTATTGCGAAGTTCTCATTGTTAGGAATCATTATCCTTTTCAAAAGAAAATTGTCTTTGTTAGGACACCGACTAGAAACTGCTGCGAGTATCTGACATGTGTGCAGATTTGAGTGTTAGAGTCATCATCACACGAGTCTTTAGAATTTAGGGATTATGATGGGTACTGTAAGTATGATGTATTCAATGGTTGTTTAAAATGACCTAGAAATACTTCATTTTCTTAGTTGAAAATGGGATTTAACTCGATTTCTATTTAATTATGTTAAATGATGAACAATTATTGTGTAATTATGCATCCCTTATTTTAATGATCAAAAAATTATGCGTCACCTTTTCAAAATTTACTTGTCTTTGTTTATACGTGTTGCGTGTCTAATAAACTATTTAAAAACAACATAAAATAATATTCAAAAAATATGTCTGCATTTATGTGTGGTTTGTGAGATATTGCACAGGAGCGGGGGTTTTATCTTGTGTGCACCCAAATAATAGCACCTGCGGGTTTCCCTTGTAATAAAAATAAGTGCTTGCATTATAAAAGAGAAATGACCTGAGAGGCCATTTTACTTGACTCTATTTGTTAGTTGGACCCTCCTACTCACCACTTTGCCAATTGAACCCTTAAACTCGTTGAAATTCAATATTTTAAACCCCTTTTTTTGACTTGTCATCCTATATGGCATTTTTGTGAAAGTGCATCGGATACACATATTTTAGGCGCGTGAGGCCTACTTAAAAAGCAATGACAACCACTTTTAACCTTTAGAACAATCATCTTCTTCCCCAATTATTCCTACACCATTGTTAATCAAACTTTAAGCTCCTTTTGGACTTTCACTCGATTTTTCTTCTCCAATATTCTGTCTCCACAAAATTTTCTTTCTCTTTCTTAATCTTCTGATCAGACCCATAAATTTCAGTAGATATAACAATCTCTCTTCGATTTCATCAAACACCAAAAAAAAGAAAAAATGGATCTTTGCAATTTCATCAAACACCTGGACAAATATTTAATACAACAACAACAACAACAACCCAGTGAAATCCCACAACGTGGGGTCTGGGGAGGGTAGAGTGTACGCAGACCTTACTCCTACCAAGGTAGGACGGCTGTTTTCGAGAGACCCTCGGCTAAAAAAAGGCATAAAAGGGGGTCAGATAAGGTTAAGAAATTCAAAGCGCTATAGGAAAATAAATAACGAAGGCATCACAGATAAAATAGAGTAATCAAAAGTACTGAAAGCAATAAATAGTAACAGAAATAGCAGAAATGAGAGTACAAGGAATTGTAATGTGCTAGTGCGCCTATGAATAGGGAAGAATAACGAGACTATGTACTAGCCTTTTACCCTAATGTGGGTCCTCCACAGCCTCCTATCTAAGGTCATGTCCTCGGTAAGCTGTAACTGAGCCATGTCCTGTCTAATCACCTCTCCCCAAAACTTCTTCGGCCTTCCCCTACCTCTTCTGTAACCATCCATGGCCAACCTCTCACACCTCCTCACTGGGTCATCTGTGTCTCTCCTCTTCACATGCCCAAACCATCTCAGTCTCATTTCCCGCATCTTGTCTTCCACCGAGGCCACTCCTACCTTGTCCCGAATAGCCTCATTTCTAATCCTGTCGCTCCTGGTGTGACCACACATCCATCTCAACATTCTCATCTCGGCAACTTTCATCTTTTGAATGTGAGAGATCTTAACTGGCCAACACTCTGCCCCATACAACATAGCCGGTCTAACCATCACTTTGTAGAACTTGCCCTTAAGTTGTGGTGGCACCTTCTTGTCGCATAACACTCCGGAAGCGAGCCTCCATTTCATCCACGCTGCCCCAATACGATGTGTGACATCATCGTCAATCTCCCCGCTGCCTTGCATGATAGACCCAAGATACTTAAAACTACTTCTCTTTTGAATGGCTTGGGCACCAAGCTTAACTTCCACGCCAACCTCCTGAGGTGTCTCACTAAACTTGCACTCTAAGTACTCTGTCTTGGTCATACTCAGCTTAAACCCTTTAGACTTCAAGGTATGTCTCCAATCCTCCAGCTTAGCATTAACTCCACTACGAGTCTCATCAATCAGGACTATGTCATCCGCGAAAAGCATACACCATGGCACCTCACCTTGAATTTGTCGCGTCAATGCATCCATTACCAAGGCAAATAAAAATGGACTTAGAGCTGATCCTTGATGCAACCCCATCCCAACTGGAAAATGCTCTGAGTCCCCTCCTACTGTCCTTACCCTGGTTTTGGCTCCCTCATACATGTCCTTGATCACCCTAATGTATGCCACAGGTACATCTTTAGCCTCCAAACATTTCCATAGTATCTCTCTTGGAACTTTATCGTAGGCCTTTTCTAAGTCGATGAATACCATATGCAAGTCTCTCTTCCTCTCCCTATATTGCTCCACCAGTCTCCTCATAAGATGGATGGCTTCTGTAGTTGAGCGTCCCGGCATAAATCCGAACTGGTTCTCTGAAATAGACACGCCTCTCCTCACCCTCATCTCCACCACTCTTTCCCACACTTTCATAGTGTGGCTTAGTAACTTGATACCTCTATAGTTGTTGCAACTCTGGATATCCCCTTTGTTTTTGTATAGAGGGATCATTACGCTCGACCTCCATTCTTCGGGCATCGTTGCCGTTTTAAAGATGACATTAAATAACCTAGTCAGCCACTCCAAACCTACCAAGCTGGCGCTCTTCCAAAATTCCCCAGGAATCTCGTCAGGTCCGGTTGCTCTTCCCCAGTGCATCCTACGAACAGCACCCTTAACCTCTTCGACCTTAATACTCCTGCAATATCCAAAATTGCGACGCCTCTCTGTATGTTCCAAATCTCCCAACACAAAGTCTCTGTCCCCTACGTCATTCAAGAGTTTATGGAAGTATGACTGCCACCTCTGTTTAATGAGAGTCTCTTCTACCAATACTTTTCCATGCTCGTCCTTAATGCACTTCACTTGATCCACATCGCGTTCCCTTCTCTCCCGCGCCCTGGCTAGCTTGAACAATTTCCTATCCCCACCTTTTTCTTCTAGTTCAGCATAAAGGCGTTCAAAAGCTATCGTTTTTGCCGTCGAAACAGCCGACTTCGCCTCCTTCTTCGCTATCTTATAAAGTTCCTTATTCGTCCACTTCTCCACCTCATCCGTGCTTTCTATCAACTTCGCGTACGCCATTTTCTTTGCTTCCACCTTCCCTTGCACTTCTACATTCCACCACTAGTCCCCTTGATGTCGACTACGACTACCTGTCGAGACTCCCAACACTTCCCTTGCTACAACCCTAATACAACTAGTCGTCCTATCCCACATACTGTTCGCATCCCCACTACTATTCCAGGCCCCCATGTCCTTCAATTTCTCTCCCATCTCCAGGGCACTAGCCGTGGTCAAACTCCCCCATCTGATCCTAGGTCGATCATTCCCGACCCTCTTCTTCCTCGTCATCTTGATCCCTAAATCCATTACCAAGAGCTTATGTCGGGTTGTAAGGTTGTCTATCGGAATGACCTTGCAGTCTTTGCACAGACCTTTATCATCCTTCCTAAGGAGTAAAAAGTCTATCTGAGTCTTAGCCACCGAACTACTGAAGGTTACCAAGTGGTCTTCCTTTTTTGGGAAATTCGAATTAACTATCACCAACCCAAAAGCTCTTGCGAACTCCAAAAGTGAAACTCCTCCATTTCTGTCCCCGAAGCCAAAGCCTCCATGCACATCGTCATACCCTCCCGAAATAGACCCGATGTGCCCATTGAAGTCCCCTCCCACGAAAAGCTTCTCAGTAGGCGGTATGCTTCCCACTAACTCGTCCAAATCCTCCCAAAAGCGCCTCTTCTCCTCCTCTGCTAAGCCCGCTTGCGGCGCATAAGCACTAATAATGTTCAAAGTGGTCCCTTCAACGACCACCTTAATCGACATCATCCTATCCGTGATTCTCCTAACCTCCACCACCTGATCCCTTAGATCACTGTCTACTAAAATGCCTACCCCATTCCTATACTTTGATCTACCAGAGAACCAAAGCTTATACCCGTCTACCTCCTTAGCTTTAGTACCTACCCATTTGGTCTCTTGGACACAAGCTATATTAATTTTCCTTTTCTTAAGAATCTTAACTAGCTCTATTGACTTTCCCGTTAACGTCCCAATGTTCCAAGAACCTACTCTTAGTCTAGACTCTCCTTTAACCCATTTACCCCTCCTTACCCTCGTCCCCGACCCTAAATGAGAACATGACCCTAATCTACCATCACTATTCAAAGCCACGAAAACGCGTATGAACTACTAAAGTATTCAATGGTCTAAAGTCAGCAAAATATAACGACAAGTGTATGAACAAAGAATATTTGGAAACCGGAGGTACCAATTCCAGTTGAAAAGAACCTGGTTCACGCGCTAAAAATACTGTTCACCTCGAAACACTGTTCACGTGCCGGAAACACTGTTCATGTGCCGGAAAAACTGTTCATGTGCCGGAAACACTGTTCATGCGCCGGAAATACCGAAAAACCTGTGCAAAAACTGCTCGAAAATCTACTGGGTTTTGGAATTTCACGGAGATAAATCAAAGATGAAAATCTAAATATTTAATCTTCCTCCATTTTCATCAAACACATAGGAAAAGATTTAAGCTTTCTCCAATTTCATTAAACACTCCAAAAAAATAAAAATTTCTCCAATCTCATTAAACACCCAAAAATGTTTTTAGAATTTTTTCAATTTTATCAAACACAAAAAAAGAAGAGGAAAACTCTGCAAAAATCACACGATAATTACTACAAATTGTTAAATCCTAAATGTGACATACACTAGAATTGGAGGTGATTTCATTAGAACCCATTACACTAAACAAAAAGTAAAGAATTTTACACTCCCTTAAAACTAACTATTGCACTAATATATATATATATATATATATATATATATATATATATATATATAGAGAGAGAGAGAGAGAGAGAGAGAGAGAGAGAGAGAGAGAGAGAGATCTAAAAACAATGAATAGGTATATAGAATTAAAAAACATGAAAAATATTTTAAAAGCAACTCGAGTTGCAATTGAACTATGAAAGCTTTAATCAATTGAATGTTCCACTCAGTTATCCAACAACAAGCTCTAATCATAGTTAACCACTAAAAATACACATGAAAATAGAGGATTCATAAACTAGCGCCAACCAGATTCTTCATAATCATTCACAGATGCAAAGGAAAGAAAAATAATAATTAAAAAAGAACTGTCCCAACAAGATCCTTTCTTGTTTAATTTTTTATTCAACAAAGAACTGAGGTGGAATAAGTTTTTTTAGACTTTCAACATATAATTTCCTATGTGGCATTTTTTAATGACGTGGAAACTGATGTGTTCTCAATTGTAATACACGCACTAATAACTCATCCATTAAAGGGTTTAAAACATTATGTTTCAATGGGTTTAAGGGTTCAGTTGTCAAATTGGTGAGTAGGAGGATCCAACTGACAAATGAAGCCAAGTACAATGGTCTCCCAGGTCATTCCGCCATTATAAAATAAAAATTAACAAAAAGTTGCAAGTTCCAAAATGATAAATGATAGTCTTGTTTAGAGTTTTGCATCCACTCTAGTGGTTTTTACTCTAGTTCATCACTTGTTTCATTGTACAAAAGTATTATAGGAATAGTGTTTAATTAGAAGGTAAAAGCTTTTGTCCAACTTTACATGAGCACTTGGGTATGTGCATTGCATGCATATTTCCTGTTAATTATTACAAAATTTGTGCACGATTGCTTACAAATTATTAAAATTCTTTGCCCACATTTTACTTATTTTTCTAAGTGCCAAACCTGTTATTACCTTAGTAACCACATAGTTAGTCAGACTCGTCAAATACTAACCGTCTCTATAATTTTTAACTAGATGATATCTCACCATACTTATATTGTATTTGTAAAGTCCATTTACTCACACCCATACTATGTAGTAAAGACAGAGTATAAACAAATCTTGTTAAAACTTAATCTTAGTCTTATCTATATATTAGGCAGGTACTAAGATCTTACTTATTAGGTTGACCGATTAGATGAAAATTGAGTCTCTTGAGATATGCATTAGGTTACATTATCAAACATGTAATGTTTCATAAGTTCTTGTGGTTACAATATCAAACTTTTAATGTTTCTAGATTTGTAATGAAAACCATTTGACTATATATAATTTTGGAGACAAGCCCTAGAATCTAAAGGTTTCAGGTTAAGCAGGACTAAAATAGAGTACTTGGAATGCAAGTTCACTGACAATGCATGAAGCAAAGGTGGAAGTGAAGATCGATCACAAGTCATATCTAAGAGAGGAAGTTTAAAGCATCTTGGAGCTATAATCCAAGAAACAACGAGATTGACAATGATGTCGCACATCGTATTTGAGTGGGGCGGGTAAAATGGAGGCTCACGTCCAAGCAACTGTGTGATAAGAATGTGTCATCAAAACTTTAAGGTAAATTCTATAGATTAGTGGTTTAGACCTATATTACTGTATGGGATAGAGTGTTGGCATGTCAAGAACACTCATTCAAACGATGCATGTAATAAAGAGGAGGATGCTAAGATGGATTTGTGGGCATACTTGGTGAGATATGATAAGAACAAAGTTATACAAGACAAGGTGAGAATGACCTTTATGATTTGACAAGATGAGGAAGCTATAATGATTCAAGCATGTGAAGAGGTGCGTTGAAGCACCAATAAGGAGGTGTGAGAGGTAGGCTATAGCAGGCTTTAAGAGAGGTAGAGGTAGGTCATAATAGGATGGGAATGAGATGGTTAGACAAGACATGACACGTTTTCAGTTTACTGAGGACGTGACCCTAGATATAAAGGTCAGAGACTAGAGTAGAAGGGTAGTAGGTCACTGAGTGTTGTCGTGCTTTCATGGGAAGAGGTAGATGATTAAAGTAGAACGGTAGTAGGTAGCAGAGCGTTGTCGTACTTTTATGTGGGAGAGGTACAAGCTAGTCCTCTCTTTTTATCTTCTCATTATTTAGCAGTATTAGTTGGTATTTGCAAAGTACTTTATTCTCTCCCCTCTGACAATATAACAATCAATCTTTATGTGTTTGGTCCTCTCGTGAATCGGTGGATTTGATGCAATGTAAAGTGCAGCCTCATTATCTCACACATGTTCCATTTTTCCCCTCTAAATTTTAAATCTTTAACAATTGCTTGATCCATATGAGTTCACATGTAGCCACTGCCATAACTTAATATTCAGCCGCTATACTCAATCTAGCAATCACATTTTGTTTTTTACTTTTCGAAGACCAAATTTCTCCAAACTAGAACATATTATCTAGAAGCAGATCGTCTGTCAGAGGGTTTCTGCCTAATCTGCGTTTTTGTATTCAACAATTTTCTTATGTCCTCTATCTTTGCAATGTAATACTGTCTGGGGAGCAAATTTTTATTGCATTCTAATGACTGTCACAAGGAGAATCCAAGAATCGACTTACAACACTAACGAAAGTCAATTTCCGATCGAGTCATAGTGGGATAATTTATTTTTTCTACCAACCTCTTATATATCTTCCAGGATCACTAAGAGGCTCCTATGACATGGTAAGAGCTTAGCATTTTGGATCCACTAGATTATCAATAATTCTACAATTTGTCATCCCAGTCTCAAGAATATTAAGTGGCAATACTTTGTGAAATTGAAATTCTTAATCTGGATTGAGCAATCTCATTGCCCAAGAAGTACCTCAATCAACCAAGATCCGTCGTATGAAAGTGTTGAAAAAGGTGATGTTACAAGTTGGTACTTCTCTTTTCATCATTACTTGTAATGACCATGTCATCAACTAAACCACCAAGTACATAGAATGACAAACTTCACTTTGAACCATGCCAAATTTTTGAATAACCATGTTAAATTTTTTGAACCATGCTTGAGGAGATTTCTAGGCCATAAAGTGATTGTTGTAGTTTTCACACCATGTTACTAGATTCCCTGTGCACCCAAACTTGATGGTTAATCCATATATACTTCATCTTCGAGATCCCCATGAAGAAAGTCATTTTTAATATCGAACTAGTCCAATAGAAAACAACCACCTTAAATAAAAAAGACCGACTGAAGCAATCTTAGCTACATAATCTACCCTAGTATATTGTTTATGGCTTTTTGATTATTACATGATTTTATTGTTGTTTTGGCTACTTTGGCACTGTTTTTTGTTTTGATTTCTCTTCATTGTCTTCTTCTTTATATTGGGATTTGTAGCACTTGAGCAAATGGTCTTTCGAAAGCAACCTCTTTACCTCCATGAGGTAGTGGTAAGATATGCGTACATTCTACCCTCCTTAGACCCCACTTGTGGGATTTCATTGGGTATGTTGTTGTATGAGAGAAGGTATCACCATAGTCAAGACCAATATATAACCTTGATGAGTAGTCATGCCTTTAGGTGACCAATCTCTCCATAATGGGCAAACTTCACCATGTATACCCAATAACAATCAACTGTAGACTTATTTCGAGGTACAGAAATAAACTCTCAAGTACCACTAGGGTGTAGGCAAATATTTTCCCAATCATAGCTTATTGCCAACCTGAATGGGAAAGACCTTCACATGAAGTCTTGGGAACAGAAACAAATGATAGTGACGAAACGAAGGCAAAATGAGTGGGTGAAAAATGATGGTAGCTCAAACAATTAGATAGGATGAGGGTTATAAGTAGAAGAATACCTTTTCGAGTGGCAATGGGAAAACTTTGTGTAGATAGGTCTCCAACAAGCAAAGACTGGTGACTCCCAAATACCATTAGGGTGTAGGCAAATATTTGCTCAATCATAGTTTATTGCAACCTGGATGAAAAAGACCTTCACATTAAGTCTTGTGAATAGACACAAATAATAGTGACGATACAAAGGTAAAAGAGTGGGTGACAAATGATGGTAGCTCAAACAAATATAGATAGGATGAGGGTTATGAGTAGAAGAATACCTTTCTGAGTGGCCATGGGAGAACTTTGTGTAGATACGTCCCCAATAGGCAAAGACTGGTGGCGGGCGTGAATCATTTGGATCGGGATGAAGAGTGCAGACAATGATGTTAAGTCAAAAGTGGTGGAGGTGGAGTTGAGGAAGACAAAGCAGTAAAAGGTGGAGTGGAAGGATAGACGATGTTAGAATCTCCAAATGATGGAATTGGTAAAACCTCCAAAAAGTCTATATGTTCAGTAGTAAAGGATGTAAAGTAGCGTTGACCTTCAAAATAAGTAACATCAATGGGCATACAATATCGCTAGAGGTCAGGTGAGTAAGATCTATATCCCTTTTGTACCCTCGAATAAACAAGAAATACACATTTAAGAGTACAAAAAGCCAATTTGTCTTTCCTCGAGTGAGGACATGGATAAAGCATGTGCTCCAAAATACACGTGATGGAAGAGAAAACAAGGTGGACTAAGCAAACAAACCAAAATGTAGAACCTTATTATGAATGTTTGGGTAAGGCATATTAATGATCAAATAACAAGATGTGAGTATTGGATTCCCTCAAAAGCACCATGGAACTTGTGTTTGTATGTAGTGCGAGTAGTCTCAATAATATGTCTATTTGTCTTTCCGCGATCCCATTTTGTAGTGGAGTGTAAGAGCAAGATGTTCGATGAATAATTCCATGGGCACACACACATTGTTGAAATTGAAATGATAATAAATAAGGGTGAGCATTTAGGCCATTCAGATTGGATATGAAATTTCAATTTGGATTTTTGGTTTTCGGATTGTAGAAACTACAATCCAAATCCAATCCTAATAGTCTCGGATTGGATTAGATTTTTTATGTTTCATTTTAGATTAATTCGTTTAGATATTTTGGATTTTCGGTTTTGACTTTTGAGTTTTTATGTCATGCCATAACAATTAATTGCCTCGATACACCTAATAGTTTGCTCCTTAGAATGTTTAACTTTCTTAAGTTAACCAGGATTGAGGCCACCTTGTCGCCCATATGTGTATTAAGCTTTACATACTCATGGAATGTTTTCCATTTTTATCTAGATAAGTAGTCACAAAAACATGATATCAGAGATGGCAATAAAGTTATTTAATGTTAATCAATGAAATCATTTAAGTTGCGCGGACTCTTCACTTTTGATGTTGCACCTGTGTCGGATTCTCCCAAAATAAACTACTTTTGGAGAATCCGACACGCACCCATTGACATTTTTGAAGAGTCCAAGCAACATAGGAAATCATGTAATGTTATTCAATAGCAAATATGACGGGTATGACCATAGGGTATTAATCTATTAGACTTTTGGTAATTGGATTTATTAGTATGGGGAACTCCTATGGGTAGGACTAAATATTAGGTATAACATTTTTGGACTTTCAGATATCCGAAAATTCATAGTACTAAATTTGATATCCAATTGGCAATTCATAAATGTAAAATATAAAATCCGAAGTCCAATCCATAATACAAAAATTCAAAAAAGTACGAATTTCAGGTTGGCCCAAACTATACCCACTCCCTAATAATAAGTCCATCTGACTCACACTCTTCACCAATCATCCTTCCCGTACTGACATTTTGTATTACAAAAAAATCATTAAAGAATGAGATGAAACAATTAAAAGCTCTAGCCAAATGACTAATTGACAGAAGACTAAAGGGACAATCAGGGACAAAAAGAACATTATCCAGTCTTGAGGAAGGTAAAAGATTGACTGGACTGACTCCATTTGCCATGGTCAGAGAACCATTAGTTAAGGTAATGGTTGTAAGGGACCGATAATAAGTAATATTAAAAAATAAAGATTTGTTACTAGAAATGTGGTCGGAAGTATGACCCAGGGACCAAGTGAGATAAATCATTCTGAGCAACATCAGCATTTCTTGGTTTACCATGTAAAGAGTAGCACAGATCACAAGTATGACCCAACTAGTTACAATAGCTACACCTTGACCAATGTTTTCCAGAGTTGTTTTATGTTGATTTCCATATTGATTTCAAGTCTAGAATGTAGTCTGAGATCTAGAACAGAAGAATCTGTAGATGTTACCTATGACTAGACGACATAGGTGGTGCAACTAGTAGTAATAATCGTGCGATTTACCACTCAAGCGAATAGGTCATCCATAACAAGAATAGTGGTGCTAGCCAAAATTTGTTCATGCACAAAGTCAAAGATTAGATGGAAGTCCAGCTGGTGTAACAACTAAAAACATCCGTTGCTGCATTTGTTTTTCAACACTCGTAGTGGTGGACAAATAACTCATTAAATTCTTTCATAATTGCCTAAATCTGTTTATGCTACATAGACATAGCCAAATCCGCCTTTTTAAGGTTACTCAACGGAGAAATCATATTATAAAAGCAGGAGATATCATTCGTGTATAGCACACGAGACTTTTTTTTTTCCAAACTAAGAAGCAAGTTTGAAATGGAAGAAACAAGGACATCAACTTCGAATAAACATACTTCCACAAGAAACTACACAATTGAACATCAATCTTCTCCCCTTCTCCCCCACTCTTTTCATTAATATCATTAGCCTGTTTAATTAAGTGATCTTGAACATCCTGTCCCTTACTCCATAATTGAATAGAGAAGACCAATATAAGTAAGTTTCACTACTTATCAAGGGTTAAGTAGTGATAGACTGACCCAAATTGCTGGAAACCATGGTCTTAGCATAAAGATATTTGATCCAGGAGACATGATGATGGGGTCAAAGAAAAATTTAATCAAATATCAAGTATATGCTAATGTAGATGTTATTGGAGTGAAATATACACGTGTTAAACTGTCTGAGTTTGAAAGATGGAAAGTCTAAACTGTCTGAGTTCGAAAGATGGAAAGTCACCAGAAATCTGAAAAAATTGGAAGTATTCATTGGAAAAACAAATTTGGTCAACAAAAAGTGGTCAGAATCAGTGAGGTACTTGTATGGGTAGCCTCGGCAAGACCACTGGAAGAAACAAGTTGAAAAATGGTTAGAGGAGCTTGCACGTGTCGCCGCATGGAGCAGATGTGCTCGGTGGACAGATTGTTTTGACAGTGTGTCAAATTAACTCCTGGAGTGATTGACTAGGGTTTGCTCGCCAAGGGATGGAGAACACTAATGGTATTAGTTTTCACACAACATTGAAGAAGAAGTTATGACACAAAACAATCCCTAGAAAGTTGTCAGAAAAATTATGTCGATGGAAGTTTCATTTTTTATGTGTTGCTAGCATTAGTCAGGCTTTGATATAATGTGAAGCAAAAGAGAAAATAAGATAGAAAATCGATTTTATTATTCCATCAAGCTATTGGGGCTTAAATAATCATGTTTACAACAATAACAACAACAACATACCCTCTGGAATTCCACAAGTGGGCTTTGGGGTGGGTAGAGTGTACACAAACCTTATCCCTACCTGGTGAAGGTAGAAAGACTGTTTTGGAGGACCCGCGGCTCAAGTACAACAAATAAATAACCATTTTTACATTGTTTGAAAAAGGAAAGGAAATCAATATGTATTACAATAGGAGTAGAGCATCGAGGGTTCGAAACCGGCTTTAGTTTTTTTTTTTAAGTTTAAAAAAAACAATATGAGTAAATTAAGCCACCTACTATATTTATTTTCATATATTCTAGAATATTCACAAGGATTCTAATAGCTAGCATCTGCGATTCAGAAGTTAGTTTTGTTTTTCGTGCCCCTGGGGTTTCGGTTCAAATAAGAGTTTGCCTGGTTATTAAGAGGGAGTCATACTTTAGATTTAGACTACTTTTTTCAAAATAAACTATCTTAAAGCTCGTAGTATTTGCTGCTTCCAAACCTGGTTGACAGGACGTGGTTCCAGGCAACCCCATCAATACTTGAGCTTAAAAATGGTATATTGGATATAGAGCCAGCACAGAGTTCTTGTTCCACGAGCACAATCACGTGGTTCGACGCTCTTCATGATTTCAAACCCTGATGTGGTCCAAAAGTTGGTATTTAAGTAAAGAAGGGTATTCAGAGCCCCATTATTATCTGAGTTCCTCACCATGAGCCAGTTTGCCTTCAAATATTTCTAGGTTATAAAAAAGTATCAGTTTGGTTTCCTTGTCTATTCTCTATCTTAAGTCTTAAACTTTAGTATCTGTATTTGTTATTTTCTATGCCAAGTTTGAGCTTTATTTGCTACGATTTGATCCAATTATGCTAGATCCACTGAAAAATCTAGTTAGGTTGTTAAGACATAAAGCACTAAATTCATCTGAAAAGGTGCATCTTTTCTTAATGTATTAATGTTGTATGTAGTCCTTGAAATGGAATTATCCTTGAGATAGAAATTTGAAGCTGTCAACTTTTATGATATTTTCATCTCTTCCCTAGATTAAGTGAGAAGGATAAATGCAGCAGTTTGTTGCCTTATTATGCCCAAGTGGTATACCTTCTAAAGTATGTAAGGCATATTTTTAAACTATTGTCTTTTGGATGTAGCTTGTCCCCTGGACTTCAAGCAGCCATCAGAAGTGATCAACGCATGCAGAAATTTAGCTGCTCCCAGTCCTTCATGTTGTAGCGCGTTAAATGCCTACATCACAAGGATACAGAAGGAAATGTTGATCACAAATCGGCAAGCAATTATATGTGCTGCTGTATTTGGTTCTATGTTACAGAAGGCTGGAGTCATGACAAATGTTTATGAGCTTTGTGATGTTGACTTGAAGGATTTTAGTCTTCAAGGTGATTATTCATTTCGTGATTTTGTCCATTTATTTATGTCTCTTGTTTCTTGGAGCTGACATTTGTGTTCTTTTCACCTGTCTTCTTTTTGCTTTGGTGGAGCAGCGTATGGGCAAGAAGGTACAGATTCTCTTTCAGAGACCATGCTTGGAAGTTGATTTATATTTGTGTAATTATACAGTACTGAGCTATAGTTGAATTTTAACTGTAATCTGTTGTTAAGAAGTATTGCCTGGGTATTACTAATTGAAAAAGAAAGAGTTGGCTGGGTGTTCATCAATATTTAGAAATGTATGCAGTAACATGCAATTTTAGGTCGAGAAATAGTAGTTTCAAATGCTGGATGCAGGATTTGCTCTTCCATCTTCCTTAATGAAATTGAAAATATCTTATGAAATCTCGCGTCTTGTACAGTTTGATAATACTTCCTCTCATGTGCCCCCGGTACTACTTTTCGTCTAACATTAGCAAAGACAGTTGACATGCACTACCGATAAATTCTATGAAATGTTTACATATTGTCCACATCTATTCTGTTTCGCGGGAGGGGGTGGGGGAACCAGATTGAATCGTCCTAACAGAATGGATTCTACTCTAATCAGATTAACAGGTTCTTTAAGTGGCTTATTCATGATATCAAAATGTCGTTGTCCTTATCTGAAGGATAGCCATAAAATCAGCAGATCCATTTCCTTATCTATTCTATGCTTAGTTGTGTACATGGCCCTTAGTTTAAGATATTTCATATATGTGGTCATGAGAACTTAAAGGTTCTTGGGTTCTGGAAACTACGTATATATCTGCAGTTAATGAAAAACAATTTGAAGTTTCTCTGTTGGCTTTAGATTTATACAGAACTGCATGTTACTATACTAGCATTTTGTTGATGGAAAGTATGTTTACCATGACCAAAAAACATTGGGTTTCCATAGTAAGAACTTTTTAGCTATTCTCGGTCTAGTTTATACTGATGAAGTTGTTCATATTAATGAAGCAGGGTGCTTGCTTCGAAGCTTACCTGCAGATCTGGTATATGACAATTCAACCGGGTTCAGTTTTACTTGTGACTTAAATGACAATATTGCTGCTCCATGGCCTTCATCATCGTCGGTCACATCCTTGTCTCTTTGTGCTCCTGGTAACTTACAGACAATTTCCCATCTTTAAATTGATTTTAGTGATTCCATAGAAGTTAGAATAATTCCTTGGTGTCTCTGGCTAAATACCATCTTTTACTGATCCACTTCAATTTGCAGAGATGTCTTTGCCAGCTTTACCAACATCACAGACATTTAGTTCTGGTGAGGATCTTTCAGTTCCTAGCTTGTTTTTATGCTATTCATTGCTGATGGCCTTTTTATTTTACTTCTGTTGCATGCGCCTGTGTAAGGAGAGCGGTGCTGGGGTGGGTTCTTCCCGTTTGACCTCATAAACGTAGTTCTCATTTTGCCTTGGAGAGTGAGTATTCGCCATTGGATACTCTTTTATCCTATCGCGAGGGAGGGAAGGAGGGGTTGCAGATGGTGTTTTAACTGTTTCATAATGTTATGGTGCCTCGAAGGTTGACTGCAGAGTTTTTTACCTCTTTGTAGGAACCAATCTCTTTATTTTGAGTTGAAATATGATACATGTGTTGTTGCCGTGATTGCAGGCTGTCACCTGGGCGGAGTGCATTTCCTCGTGTCCACTACTATGATTTTTGTTTCAACATTGTTGTACTGAATAGAGCCTATAGGAAGACAGACACTGAATGACCAGATCACATGTATATGTTTTGAGTATCCTTATGTATAGCTGCTGGTATTTGCTTAGCGATTCATGCTTTTGCGACTACGATTGTCTAAAAAATTGCATGCAATGTGCAATTTATTCTTCTGCAATTGCATTCTGTTCCGCTGAACTCTGAACAAAATCTCTCTTATTCCCGAACTCTTCCCCAAGTTTGGCTGTGTTGTCTTTCATCATTTAGGAACTCATCGTTGTGATGATAATTATCATTATTGAGTCGCTTCCATCCTTGTAAAGAATTTCAACTCCACTTAATATTCATGTGTCAATTTAGGGGTCGTTTGGTGTGAAGGATAACATCAAATAGTCTCGAGATTAAATTATAGTACTACATAATTTGTCGTTTGGTTGGCAAGTTCGGGGTTCAGGATAACTTATCCCTTGGTAACGTCCAAAAATCGAGGTCATAATGGCACAGATTCCAAACTCCACCCCGATGTGTAAGCCTAAAAGTAAAATCATACGAGACTCTCAAAGGGAGTCAAGCCACAAATAAATGCAATATAAGAACAATAACGAAATTATCTCATAATATGGTATCATAAGTGTAAAGAACATTTAATACAACGATTGAATCTGATATACCTCATAAGTCTTTGAATAATAATAAAGACTGAAAATAAAAGCTAGAACAAATGGCGGTCCGAATTTCAAAACCTCACCACTAATCTAAATAGTAAAATATCCGCAAGAGAAGGAGATCAGCTGCTGTGCAGGATACCTTGACTAGGATCTGCATCAAAAGGGACATAGAAGTAGGGGTGAGTACAATTCACATGTTCTCAGTAGGTTTAACCAATTGAGTACAAGAAATTAATCAAAACTATGAAATAAATTAAGGAACGCTTTCACCTGTACATAGAAAAGTCTCTCTCCGGCTACGCTGCCACCACTTTATAAATAATGTCGTGAATAAAGTAAACACATAAATACAGTTCAATATCACAATTTTAACAGATAGATAAAATATCATTGGTATCAATGCAATGCAATGCATTATGATGATGCAATGATATGATGGTATGGTGGGATCAAGGCTGTCGCACAATCGTCGTATACACCTGCCGAGCTATGTTGTCGAGCTATGATACCAAGCATGACCCATGGGGGTCTCGAATACCATATACCTCATCACAATCTCAATGTATCAACTAGCTCACCACACAATTCGTGGCCAAGGACTCATGATACCAATGTCTCATTCGCTTACCACCTATCTCGTGGTCAAGATTACAAAAGATGTCACATTTTCTTTCTCAAAAAGAATTTTCACAGTTTTCGACTTCTCAATGATCAATGATGATATGAATGAGGATGAATGCGTTCACAACATTTAAGGCATGTATGCAATATTTAACTCATCCCGTAGTACAAGGTTCAAAGTTCTCAAAACTTAACCTAGACATGATATTCACCCTCAATACACTGTAATGGGAAGGAAAATACTTCAAATTATGTGTTCACCCATATCTCAATAATATTTCGATACTCAAGCATGTTCAAAACCCCCAACTCAACCCCTCATGTGGCATTACAAGTCAAATAACCTCTTGACGTCTCTAACTCAGTTAAGTCATGAATTACACAGTCTCAATCACAGATAAAATATCGCATAAGGCCCCCCATACGGGCTACACAACACATATAAGCCCCCACACGGGCTACACAATATAAATTATCTGTCTCAAACTACACTACGACCCTATCCCAAAGTCTACAATATAGAATTTGACTAATCACCCCAACTCAGCCCCAAGAAGGATAGCCAAACATACCTCAATTGTCGAAACCGCACTCGAACACTCTATCGGATGGACAACCTTTGAATTCAACGTCTGAAATGACAATCCACTATCAATAATGAAACATACGCGTCATAAGGAGTCTAATGACACCCATATTGATAGGTTTTGGAACCAGGGGTAAAATAATTCAAAAATTGATCAATTTCGAAAAAGATCAAATCTGGTTTTTTTTTGTAAAATCATATTTACCAGTAATAAGAAACTCATGGTTGAAAAACCCACAAAAATAGAGTTCAAAATGAGTTAGAAATCTCTATTTTCCGTAAAATCGAGTTAGGGAAGAAACAAGGAGTTTTAGGTTTTGAAACTAAATATTGGTAGTTGAAATCATCAAATAATTAATGAAAAAGGAAGATTTTAGGTTAAAATTCACTTACGCAACGATTTTACTCAAAAATCTCTTCTCAAATCGCCTCTCCAAGCACCAAAGATTCAACAATGGAGGAAATGGGGGTTTTCTCCAAAGTTGAACATTGTTCAGGAAAAAATGTGCATCGCGATCGCGATCCGTTCAGGCGAAAATAGGCATCGCAATCGCGATCCATTAAAGCTCGCGATTGCGAAAGAAACGGGATGAAGAAGGCCATCGTGATCGCAAAACACCCCTCGCGATCGCGAAGACAACTATTCTAACTCATCGCGATCGCGATAAATAAAGATAACTGCACCAGAAATCAGCAAAATCCCAAACTTAAGTTATTTGATTAGATCCTTGGGATTTGTTCGAAATATCGTATACACAAACCTTATATGCATTCCTATTAAATTCGACGTTCCGGACTCAATGGAACCATTGAAATTCAAATTTGAGATCTCCTTCATTTGAAATTTGATAAATTGTAACTAAACTAGTTTTGACACCTTAAATGCCCAAAATACTCTCGGAACCTCTAAAAATTACAACAAAGCCATTTCTAGCGTTAAAGTCACCCTCGAAACCATTGGAATTATCATAATTTGAATCCGAGTGTGCGAACTCGATTTGTTGACCAAAGTCAAATTTAGCTTCTTTAAAACTAAACTTTCCAACTTAGAACCTCAAATCCACACATCAACCCCAAATATGATTTTGACGACTCCCCTAGACCAATTTCCACATTCTAGAGTTGATAGGATTGACGAAATCCCGTTCTGAGGCACGTAGCTCCGATTGGTATCGAAAACCACATTTTAACATCTTAACTCTATAAAACTCAAGAACTTGCCCAATTCACAAACTATTAAGACTTTAACACATTTAACCACACAAACTGATCAAATAACACTCGGGGGTACTAATGGTAGGGGTAAAATGGTAATTTTACATAAATTTTTGAAAAAGACCCTCAAGGTCATTACAAAATCCACTACTAAAAATGATGTTCATCCTCGAACATAAGATAAAGGAAAGTACCTGGACTCTCAAAAAGCTGAGGGTACCGCCCCCCCATATCAGACTCTAACTCCCAAGATGCCTCCTCAACAGGCCGATGCCACCACTGCACCTTGACCAAAGCGATCTCCCTAGTACTGAGTCTACGAAGCTGCCTATCTAGGATAGCTGTCGGCTCCTCCTTATAAGTCAAATCCGGACCCAACTCTACCGTATCATAAGAAATCACATGGGACTCATTCGATATGTACTTGCGAAGCATGGAGACACGAAACACCGGATGAACAACTGACAATTTAGGGGGTAAGGCCAACTCATAAGACATCCCACCCACTCTCCTCAGGATTTTAAACGGGCCAACGAATCTCAGGGTAAGATTTCCCTTTTCCACGAACCTTATCACACCCTTCATAGGAGATATTTTAAGCCACACACAATAACCCACTATGAACTCTAAGGGGAGAACCCTCTTGTCAGCATAGATCCTCTTATGACTCTAGGCTATTATTAATCAACTATGAATTAGGCGTACCCTCTCCATAGCATCTCTGAGTAAGTAAGTATCCAATGCATCAACCTCAACTGAATCAAACTACCAAATTGGTGATCGGCACCTACGACCATACGATGCCTCAAATGGTGCTATCTAAATGTTGGAGTGATAATTGTTATTGTAGGAAAACTATGCTAAGGGCAAGTGTTGGTCCCATCGGCCAAAATCAATCACACAGGCCCTAAGCATATCCTCCAACACATGAATAGTCTACTTGGATTGGCCATCAGTCTGGGGTGAAATACTGAACTCAAGTCTAGTTGCGTACCCAAATCACGCTGCAATTCCTCCCAAAAGTGAGAGGTAAACACTGAACCTCGGTTCGATACAATAGAGATAGGCACCCCATGCAACTTAACAATCTCACGAAGGTAGATCCTAGCTAACTGCTCCGCATTGAAGCTAGTCTTCACCGGGGGGCTGATTTGGTCAATCGATCCACGATCACCCAAATAGAGTCGTACTTACCCAATTCCGTAGGTAATCCAGACACAAAATCCATGGTGTTATGCTCCCACTTCCACTCGGGAATGGGCATCCTTTGCATAAGACCACCCAGTTTTTGATACTCATACTTCACCTATTGGCAATTCAGACACTTAGCCATAAAATCAACAATGTCCCTCTTCATGCCACACCACCAATAGTGCTGTTTCACGTCATGAAACATCTTTGCTGCTCTCGGGTGAATAGAATACTTGGTGCAATGAGCCTCCTCCAATATCATACATACCCAATCACCAACCTTGGGAACACAAATGTGATTATTAATCCTCAAACCCCTTCGGGATCAAGAGAGGCTGATTTAACTTCACTTCTCAACATATTGTCTCGAATGGACTTCAACTTGTCATCCTCAAATTGATGTGTACCAATTTGGTCCATCAAAGTAGACCTAGCCTCTATAAAGGCCAACATGCTATGATGTGTAGAAATATTAAATCAGGCCAACTGTCTAGCCAATGACTGAACCTCCAAAGCCAAAGCCCTCTCATCCGCCTTAAAGAAGGACAAACTACCCATACTAGATACTTTGCGACTCAGGGCATCTACTACCACATTAGCTTTTCTCGAATGATAAAGAATGGTGATGTCATAGTCTTTCAACAACTCCAACCATCTACGCTGCCTCATGTTCAGATTCAGATGAGAAAAGATATACTTAAGGCTATCGTGGTCAGTACAGACCTCACAATGCACACCATAGAGATAGTGCCTTCACAACTTCAAAACAAACACCACCGCCGCCAACTCTAGGTCGTGGGTAGGATAGTTCTTCTCATGTACCTTCAACTGTCAAGAAGCATAAGTTATAACTCTAGCCTTTTGCATCAATACACCATCCAAGCCAATCCCCGAAGCATCACAAAATATAATAAAGGCCACACCTTTCTCAGGTATGGCTAGAATAGGTGCTAAAGTCAATAGCTTCTTGAGCTTTTGAAAGCTCTCCTCATACTCATCAGTCCACTAAAATGCAACGGTCTTTTGAGTTAGCCTAGTCAATGGGGCTGTAATAGAAGAGAAGCCCTAAACAAACCGACGATAATAGCCTGCCAACCCAATAAAGTTCCGAATCTCGATAGCTGAAGTTGGCCTAACCTAATCAGGAATCGCTACAACCTTGGCCGGATCGATCATAATACCATCCTTGGTCACCACATGACCCACGAATGTCATAGAATCAAGCCAAAACGCATATTTAGAGAATTTTGCATTCAACTCCTCCTCTCTCAATCTCTAAAGGACCGTCCTCAAGTGACTAACATGATTGGCCTCAGTCTAGGAATAAATCTAGATGTCATCAATTAAAACGATCACAAATAAGTCTAAATAAGGCTAGAATACCAGTTCATCAACTCCATAAAAGAAGTTGGGGCATTAATCAACCCAAAAGACATAACTATAAACTCATAATGCCCATAACGAGTCCTGAACGTAGTCTTTGGGATGTCAGATTCTCGAATTCTCAACTGATGGTAAGCCAAACTCGAATCAATTTTGGAGAACAATGATGAACCTTGAAGCTGGTCAAATAAATCATCAATATGAGAAAGAAGATACTTGTTCTTGATGGTGAATTTGTTCAACTGTTGATAGTCAATACACATCCTCATGGTACCATTCTTATTCTTCACAAATAAGATCGGTGCACCCCATAGAGATACACTAGGCCGAATAAACCCCATCCTTACACAATATGTTAGACACCCTAGGATACTTGAACCTTGTCTCTGATACCAAGTTTGTCATGATCTAACCTAAGGCCTAATCTTAACATGGAGATTGGGATGCGAGGGACCCCAACCATAAGCCATATTAGCATTCATTGTATACATAAGGTAAAGAAAAATATAAAGATAAGCGGAAGTAATCATAAGTGGGGTAAGGGACTTAGGAAAACCCAACTCTAAAAACATCAAAAACGGACTACACCAATGCACCGTCTAAACATGCCTCTAGTTTAACCTTCGATGGGGGCTTAGGACAAGCTCCTAGCTCACCCTAGAATTAAAAGAAATGTCTAATCAAAAGAAACATGAAATAAAGTCTTGTCCTCAGTAGAATGAGTACTTACAGACTCTTAGAACTCTAAAGAAAACTCTAGCCACGATCGGGGTAATCGCGAGTGTCATCTGTCCCTATATTATGAGATAATGTAGGTAAAATATGCGTTAGTACATTTGAATATACTAAGTATGTAAGATATGCATGAACAATGAAATAAGACATAAAAAATATGAATATAGGATGCATGGCCAATGTAATGAAAAGCATGAAATAAGGCTTGGAAATCATTTGAAATCATATTAAAAATTTGTGGTCAATGCATCATAAATATCATAGTAAAACTTACTTCATGTCATATAACTTGTGAGGTAGGACCTTTAACCTTATAAGAGATCATGGACATGTGAAAATATTAGTAGTCATAGTAAGAATTACCTTAAACATCGAGAGAAGGACCTTGTAACTTAGTGAGAGCGACCGTTAACCGACATAAACCATGTGAGCTATAACATGGAATCCCAATGTTTACCCATGCATAGGAGAAAAGGGGGAGACTACTTGCCAAGGTAGACTCCTATATATCTAAGTGGATCCACTAAGCTACATGAAGGATTGAGCCTCAACTACGGGCGACCCTCTAAGGAATCAAGCCTCTTCTACTGGCGATCCTCTAAGGAATCAAGCCTCTTCTACGGGTGATCTTTTATCCTACGGTGGCATGTAGTTATGGGATAATGAGATCTTTCTATGGGTCTCTTGCCTTTTCTACGGGAGAGAATGCCTATCCCAAGGTCCATTGGGTGCTAGGTAAACTCTCAATGAAATAGACAAATCATAAAACATAAACTCAATCATCATGTGGGAGGGGTCATACCTACTACCCGTCCACTCTTCATAAGAACATAATCATAAAATAGCTCCTTAGCTTTATCTCATGTAATGTGAGTGTAGACCTTTCATCATCACATATATTTATTCGTAAAACATCTTTAGGGCCTTAACTCACCCTGTCATTAACTTTCTTGAACATTATAGAATCATCATTCACAAAACATCTTTGCAAAAAGCACCTTTAAACTCATTTGTAGACCTTTTCAAACATTCACAAAGCTTTCGTTGAATATAACTTGGAACTCAAGATTATAGTTTATACTTGCAACTTAGGGTAAAACATGCATACATGATGGATGGACTTATCACACATAATAACTTCTTTGATATTAAATTTGATCATCATTATAACTTTTATCATAAAAATCACAATCTCAACTTTAAATCATGAAAACGTTACTTGAAGATCATTGAACTCGTAATCTATTCATGAAAATCATCTTTAACTTCATAATCTAAACTTCGAAATATCTTCATGCATGGACATTAATCATTCAACTCAAAATCATGGAATTCATATAAAAACATGAATATAATGATCATTGACAACATCTAAAAACGGAATTAAATAAGCCCAATGAAATTGAACAGAAACGTTGTTGAGCTTGAGACCCTAGCTTGAGTGTGGAAGAAGACCATTGAGAGAAGCCCTTGGGAGAGAAGACTTGTAATTTTTGAGAGTTAATAAAAGAATGAGAGTTTAGGAATACTTAAGATTGTCAATAGTTGAGAACTTAGTCACAAAAATGTCCAAATACATTGAGGAACTTATAGGGAAAAGACCAAACAACCCCTCATAAAAATCTATTCGAAGGACCCTATGAAGCAGCCTTAGGGGTCGTCAAAAACATTATGGGTCGTAGACCCCTTTCGTCCTGTCAAACCTTGAAAAAAAAGGCTGAAAAAATGAGCCTCTAATCTTTGTTTACAACCAATGTTTATGGGTCGTAAATATTTCTACAACTCTTCACTTGTTTCCACGGGTCGTAACTCAAGGTTGAAATATTTTTTATTTGATAGTCTTTAGTAAAATGATCATAACGTTTTCGTCCGACCTCCAAATAAGACAAAATTAGTGGCGTTGGAAAGAGGATTCAAAATAACTTTAATTTGATAATATTAGACTACCTAATTTGTTAAATTCTAGGATATATGATTATTTAAAGTTGTCCCAAGTAAAATCTTTCACCAAAACTCAATCGGTAAAGAAGCTTTTTACTCGACTTTGTGCTAGAGGATTCGTGTGACCTTAAAAAATCTCCAAATATATTCCCTCACTTAATAATTGGTATTAAAATCTATGCATAAGTAAGAATCACCCCTTCACGACAGTACGAGTGGCTTTTACAATTCGTCAATTGGTCTACGAGTCGTTAACATGAGTCGCCAAAGTAGTGCTCCAAAATCATAGGCTATTGTAATGAAACTTGGTCCCTACGACTCATCCTTCTACGAGTCGTACAAATGACTCGTCAATTTCCTGCTTCACTTAGTCAAAATTGAAAACTCAGGACCCAATTCTACGAGTCCATTCTACGACTCATAACTCATCCTATGACCCGTCTTGTTGAGTCATTTCAAAAGTACTGAGGTTTTTCAATTTCACAAAATCAAAGATCATTTCTACGACTAACTCTATGAGTCATCACTATTGCTATGTGTCATCAACTTGACTCGTAAACTCCATTCCAAACTTAGTCGATTTTCCAACCCCAATATCATTCCTACGAGCCGCTTCTACGACACGTAGGCCAAGTTGTAAACTCTGGGATAGTCCTTTTCCTTGGAATTTTCTTTCATTTTGACTTTTCTACCTTCGGGGTCTTACAATATCTCCACCTTGGGAACATTCATCCTCGAATGAGATTCGACTAGTATAGAAATGACATAGAAAGAGGACTAGCAACCTCAAATAAAAACACTAACAAATGAATTTGCATAAACCTTGGGAATTTTAAATCATCATAAAACATGACCTTTAAAATCAACTTCATGGAAATGCACACATACGAAAAGACATGAGATTAACTAGAACCTGGGAATTTGTAATAATAGAACTGTGAAGTTAACACTTCAACTAGAATGGAAACTCAAACACTCTAGTTATAAAATCAATCATTGCACAATGGATACAAAACTAATCCATACCAACCATTTTCATAATCAAATAAAAGTCATAACATACCAGATGAAGCAGCCCGAGCCATCTCCCTTCCTCTTCTAGTAACCACCGAGCAATCTCTTATCTTATGCCCTATATCACAACACTTGTAGGAAACCTCTTTACCTTCCATGTATTATCTTTGGTGAGTACTACCAAACCTTTCACAAGGGGGAAACAGACGTCCTTTCTTATTAGCCCTAAACGCTGAGGCATTAACAAAAAAATGACAACTATCGATTTGTGCCCTCTTGGAGTCCCTAGATTTCTCCCTTAACTTCATATGTTCTATTTGTTCTGCATATGTCATTAGTCGGGTGATATATATATCCCTTACTAGCATCTCCATCTTACAATCCTTGGACACCAAGTTCGCAACTCCCGAAATAAACTTACTCATCTGAGCCTTAGGGTCAGCAACCATAAATCGGGCATACTCGAACAATTGAGTGAACTTGAGGGCATACTCCCTTACACTCATATTCCCTTTATTGATATTGATGAAGTCTTGTATCTTGGCATCTCTCAACTCCAATGGGAACAAGCGATCAAGGAACACCCCTTTGAACTCATCCCAAGTCACGAGCTCCTCCTCTCTAGGCCTTTCACTTTTCTATTGATCAAACCAAATTTATGCAACACTCCTCAATTAGTACGTAGACAACTCCACCCTTTCAACCAAGCTAATTCCTATGATCTCAACAATCTTATAGATACCCTCAATAAACTCTTGGGATCCTTATCAACTTTAGAACTCCAAAACTCCAGAGGATTCATCCTCATGAAATCACGAATTGTTGTTGCCGATGTACTAATATTTGGATTTACTAGAGCAACCACCTCATGGTTTAATTGAGCCATAACGGCTTGAGCAAGTACTTGGAAGGCGACTCAAAACTCAACATTGGAAACTTGATTATTCATAGGGTCATTCATAGCTTGTTTCTCCTCTTCAACCATGTTCCTTCTAACAGGGTATTTTCGTGGAGGCATATTCTAAAAATCGCAAAGAACAAGCGTTAGAGGGAAAAGACTTAACCACTCTACCGCACGACATAGATCATAAAAGAAGTGAGACCTTTCCTAAAAGGTTTCATAGCCTCCTATCCATGGATGTGGCGCGCTTCACGCCAATGAAAAAGAGTCTACTTAACACGACATGTTAGACATCCTAGGAAATTTGAACCTTGTTCTCTGATACCAAATTTGTCATGACCCGACCTAGGGCCTAGTCGTAACATGGCTATCCGGATGCGAAAGACCCCAACCATAAGCCATCTTAGCATTTATTATATACATAAGGTAAAGAACAATATAAAGATAAGCGGAAGTAATCATAAGTGGGGTAAGGAACTTAGGAAAATCCAACTCTAAAAATGTCAAAACCGGACTACACCAATACACCATCTAAACAT
Source organism: Solanum dulcamara (assembly GCF_947179165.1). NCBI lineage: Eukaryota > Viridiplantae > Streptophyta > Magnoliopsida > Solanales > Solanaceae > Solanum > Solanum dulcamara. The sequence continues at coordinate 56,548,307 of NC_077245.1, forward strand.
GCCCCATTTTAACCTTCAATGGGGGCTTAGGACAAGCTCCTAGTTCACCCTAGAAATAAAAGAAATGTCTAAGAAAAATAAACATGAAATAAAGTCTTGTCCTTGGTAGAATGAGGACTCACCAACTCTTAGAACTCTAAAGAAAACTCTAGCCACAATCGGGGTAATCGCTAGTGTCGTCCATCCCTACATTATGAGACAATTTAGGCAAAATATGCGTGAGTACATTTGAATATACTAAGTATGTGAGATATGCATGAACAATGAAATAAGACATAAAAAATATGAATATAGGATGCATGACAAATATAATGAAAAGCATAAAATAAGGCTTGAAAATCATTTGAAATCATATTAAAAACATGTGGTCAATGCATCATAAATATCATAGTAATACTTAATTCATGTCAAAGAACTTGTGAGATAGGACCTTTAACATTATAAGAGTTTATGGATGTGAAATATATTAGTATTAATAGTAAGAAATACCTTAAACGTCGAGGAAAGGACCTTGTATTTTAGTGAGTGCGATCGTTAACCGATATACACCATGTGAGATATAACATAGAGTCCTAATGTTTACCCATACATCAGAGGAAAGGGGGAGATTACTTGCCAAGGTAGACTACTATATGCCTATGTGGATCCACTAAGCTACATGAAGGATCGATCCTCAACTACGGGCGACCCTCTAAGGAATAAAACCTCTTCTACAGGTGATCCTCTAAGGAATCAAGCCTCTTCTATGGGTCATCCTCTATCCTACGGTGGCGCGTAGTTATGGGATAATGTGATCTTTCTACGAGTTTTTTCCCTTTGCTGCGGGAGAGATTGCCTATTCCAAGGTCCACTGGGTGCTAGGTAAACTCTCAACAAAATAGACAAACTATAAAACATAATCTCAATCATCATGTGGGAGGGGCAATATCTACTACCCGTCCACTCTTCATAAGAACAAAATCATAGAATATCTCCTTAACTTTATGTCACTTAATGTGAGTGTATGTCACATCCCTCAAAAATATTAAAATATATATATACCTTAAGAATTCCTTGGAAATAGGCCACTCATGTAACGTATTATCCTTAATATTTTTGGAAAATTCGAGTTGGAAATATCGATTAGGGGACAAAATATGCGAGAAAATGGTCTTGATGGATTTTTAGGACCCGTAAAATGGAAGAAAGATTTTTGAAGTAACCAAAAAATAGTGTGGTCCGCGATAGGACCGCGTCGCAGACATGGGAAGTCGCACAAGACAGAGTAGTCCGTGACAGGACCGTGTCGCCATCGGTTTCCTGGCCGAAATTAAGTTTTTTGAAGGGCATTTTAGACTTTTACCAAATTATTAGTTAATGAAACTAGACGTTTTTAGGACCTAATTCAACTCTATAAATATACCTAAACCTCTAATTCAATTTATTTTTCTATAATTCATCTATCAAATATTTCTCTCTCTACAAAAAGGATCTCAAGGGTTTCCATTGAAGACTTCAAGCAAATTCACTCAATTTCTCTATCAAAACGCTCAATTATTTCCTAATTAATTTGTGTTCTCACTCAAGGTATGTGGGTATTGATTCATGGATCCTTTATTTCATGAAGCCCAATCAATTTCTCAAGTTTTCTATCAAATTAAAGTATGATATTTTATGGGTTTTGTGATCTCTATTCCAATTGCATTAATGTTGATTTAAAGTATGATAATTAGTCTATATTGATATAAATTGGTGGATATTGAATTAAATTGAAGAGTTTTACCATGAATTCTCCTATTTTGATTTCTAAGGTTCATGATGTAAAATATGAGTATTTTTAATTATACTTTCAAATGATATTATCTATATGAATTATGTATGGCCTGATATAAAGTTTACGATCATGCATATCTTCATGCTAATTTCATAATATTTTAAGATAATTGGTCATGCATTCATGTCATGCCCTAATTTTAAGTTCAAGCTATGGTCATGAATTTTCAAAGTATGAATTATGACTATGTATTCCCATGATGATCATGAATTCTAAGTATGTTTCAAGTTATGAATTTTATGCAAGTTATGAAGTAAGGTGACTTAGGATCCTATGTGGTGACCTAAGGCCTGTTGAAATGAATTATGCAAAAATGATTGTAATGATGAAAGGACAATTCTCACATTACAAGTATGTTATGAGAATGTACTACTCTATGATTTCAAGCTTATGAACATGACTATGATATATGATATTATGATCTTATGTTATGTATGTATTCCATGGGATTTGATTTAGCACCGAGTGGACTTGAGGTGGGGGCCCTCCAAAAGGCCTAATAGCAGCCTCATGTCCCATAAACTATGTGCCACCGTAAGTTGCCTTGATGGCCTAGCAAATGAATCCACAAATAGCACATGTTCATGATTAGGAGTCTACCTTGGAAAAGTAGCCTCCTCATTCTCGTTATGGGTATCATCGAATTCCATGTTATAATACGCATAGTCTTATTGTCGGTTATGGTTCCTATCCCACATATTTATGATTTCTTAAGTACGTTATGACTTGAACTTATGTTTCAAATGCTTTGGTCAATATGATTTTCTCATTTCTTTATGTATTCCATCTTATCATGTGATTTACTTGACCCTTGTATTTCCATGATTTACGTTGCATGTCACACCCTCATACTTAGTACATTCCAACATACTAATGCATAGTTTTTGCCTACATTGTCTCATAATATAGGGGTTGAGGTTGAAGATCCTTATTGTTCACATAACTAGTAGGCATCCTCTAATCGAAGGCGTTGTGGTGAGTCCTTATTAACTGGGGACTAGTTTCAAGTTACTTACTATTTTTTTTCAAAAGACGTTTGATTATGTTGTATATTGAGGGTGAGCTAGGGACATGTCTTAGCCCCCACCCATACTCATGTTTTGAGGCATCTAGTTGGGCATATGTTGGAGTCTATGTTGTCATAAAACATTTTTTTTAGATTTTTATACATGGCTTAGACTCTCTTATGATGTTTCCTCTTTTATATTTTACCTTATGTATGCTTATAATATTTACAAGAGGCTTCTTTGGAGCCCCTCTAAGGTTTTGATCACCGTATTACGACTAAGTCTTAGGTTGGGTCGTGAAAAGCTTGGTATCAGAGCACAAGATTTTCTAAGTGTCTTAGGTTGTCCAACATGCCGCGTCAAGTAGAGTCTTATTCATGGGTGTGAAGTGTGCCACACTTATGAGTAGGAGGCTATGAGGCATTTTAGGAACTCTCACTTCTTTCATGATCAATGTCGTGCTATAGAGTTTACATTAAGACTTCTTCTCCCTAATAGTCTTTCTTTGCAATTTTAAGAAAAGTGGCTCTAAGAAGACCACCATTTCTAAGGGGAGATAATGTTAATGAAGCCCAAGCTCTCCTGGCTCCTCAAGACAATGGTCTTCTATCGGACCAAGTGACTAATGCAGAGTTCCAAACGCTATCACTATGCTAGCCAGAACAGTGACCAACTAAGGTGTCGTGGTTCCTCCTAACATTCCTACTCCAGCCTCAAGAGTTAGGGACTTTGCACGTATGAATCCTCTAAAATTCCATGGCTCAAAGGTCGATGAGGATTCTCAAGAGTTCATTGATAAAGTCTATAAAATAGTGAGTATTATGGGGGTGACTTTGGAAGAAAAAGTAGAGTTGGCATCTTACCAACTCAAAGGTGTTGCTCAACTATGGTACACTCAATGGAAGTTTGAGAGGGTGGATGAAGGTCCTCTCGGATGAGAAGCTTTCAAATGCTTTCCTTGATCACTTTTTCCCTCTTGAGTTAAGGGAGACTAAAGTGTTGGAGTTTATAAATCTTCGACAAGGCAACATGGGGATGAGGGACTATGCCCTAAAGTTTACTAAGCTATCCAAGTATGCTCCTTCAATGGTTGTCTATCCACGTGCCCAAATAAGTAAATTCATATCGGGGGTGTCCGACTTGGTTTCTAAGAAATGTCGCACCGCTATGCTTGTTAAGAAGATGGATATATCTTGGCTCATGACTTTTGCCGAAAATATTAAAGGGGAAAATCTCAAAGAAATGAGGATGAGGAATTCTGAGAGGTACCCGTATGAAAGTGGGCGCTCTCATCAAGGCCAAAGCTTGGGGAAGAAGTTTGCTAAGGATATGGTGCCATACCCTAAATCTCAAAGTGAAGGAGGTGTAAATGCTAGTAACCATTCTTCTCCAAAATATGCAAAGTGTGGAAGGAATCATGGAGAAAAGTGCTTTATTAGAATGAGTGCTTGCTATGGATTTGGCAAGATAGGCCATAAATGATCCGAGTGCTCTCTTGTAGCCAACAAGGGTGGAGATGGTCGTCCAATAGGAGGACAAGTACAACAAGGCGCCCAAGCTCAACCTAAGGGTGGCCAACGCAACAACCACTTCCATGCTCTTTATGCTAGGCAAGAGGTCGATAAGGCTCCTGATGTGGTTACAGGTATGTTACGAGTCTTTAACTTTGATGTATATGCATTTATTGATCCAGTTGCCAACTTGTCTTTTGTTGCTCCTTACATTGCTATGAGGTTTGATGTGTGCCTTGAAGTGTTAATCGAACCTTTCTCGGTGTATACTCCTATTAATGGTTCGGTATTAGCCAAGAGAGTTTATAGAAATTATCCCATATGGGTCTTGCACAAAGTTATTCCATATGACATTGTTGAACTTGGTATGATTGATTTCGACATCATTCTTGGTATGGATTGGTTACATGCCACTTATGCATCTATATGTTGTAGAACTCGTAAGGTTAAGTTTCACTCCCCTAATGAGCCTATCCTTGAATGGAAGGGTAATGATTCGGTGGTTAAGGATCGATTCATCTCATGTATTAAGGTCTAGAAAATAATTTCCAAAGGGTGCATTTATCATATTGTGCGAGTTAGGGATATTGATTCCAAAACTCCTACTCTTGAGTTGGTCCCTATAGTTAATAAGTTCTCCGATGTGTTTCCCGATGATTTGCTTGGTGTTCCTCCCGAAAGGGAGATAGACTTTGACATAGATCTCCTTTTCGATAACCAACCTATCTCTATTCCTCTTTACCGTATGGCTCCGGCGGAACTTAAGGAGTTGAAAGAGCAATTGAAGGATTTGTTGGATAAGGGTTTTATAAGACCAAGTATTTCACCATGGGGTGCTCCTGTGTTATTTGTTAGGAAGAAATATGGGTCACTCCAAATGTGTATAGACTACCGACAATTGAATAAGGTCACCATAAAGAACAAATATTCAATCCCAAGGATAGATGACTTGTTTGATCAATTACAAGGAGCAAGCTATTTTTCCAAGATTGACCTCCATTCCGTCTATCATCAATTGAGGGGTAAGGGAATGTGATATTCCCAAGATGGCCTTTTAGACAAGTTATGGTCATTTTGAATTTTTAGTAATGTCATTTGGATTGACAAATGCTCCCGCTATATTCATGGATTTGATGAATCGCATTTTCAAGCCATATTTGGACATGTTTGTAGTGGTGTTTATAGATGATATCTTGATTTACTCTCGGAATGAGGAAGATCTTATGGGTCACTTGAGTATTGTGTTGCAAACATTGAGGGAAATGGAACTATTCGCTAAATTTAGTAAATGCGAATATTGACTAAGAGAGGTTACATTTCTTTGAAATATGGTGTCTAGTGATGGGATTAAAGTAGATCCAAAGAAAATAAAGGCAGTTAAAAATTAGCCCAGACCATTGTCTCTTTCAGATATTAGGAGCGTTTTGGGCTTAGCCAGATACTACAGAAGATTTGTTGAAGGGTTCTCATCTATTGCTTCGCCTTTAAATAAGTTGACAAAAAAGAAGGCAAAATTTCAATAGTCGGAAGAATGTGAGAAAAACTTTCAAATATTGAAAGATCATCTTTCGTCGGCTCCTATTTTGACATTGCCTGAAGGTTCAGATGGGTTTGTTGTTTATTGTGATGCTTCACGTGTTGTTTTGGGTTGTGTATTGATGCAACATGGTAAGGTTATAACCTATGCCTCTAGGCAATTTAAAGTACATGAAAGAAATTACCCAACCCACGATCTTCAACTTGCGGTGGTTGTGTTTGCATTAAAAATTTGGCACCACTATCTTTATGGGGTGCATGCTGATGTGTTTACCGACCACAGAAGCTTGCAATATGTGTTTAGTCAATAGGACTTAAACCTTAGGCAAAGGAGGTGGCTTGAACTCCTAAAATACTATGACATGAGCGTATTCTACCATCCGGGTAAGGCAAATGTTGTAGCCGATGCTCTTAGTCGATTGTCTATGGGTAGTGTTGTACATGTTGAAGAATTTAAAAGGGAATTGGTCAAATAAGTCCATAGATTGGCACATTTAGGTGTGCGTTTGGTTGATTCTAATGATGCAGGCGTCCTTATACATAATGGTTCAGAATCGTCTCTTGTGGTAGACGTCAAGGCCAAACAAGACCATGATCCAATTTTGGTCGAATTGAAGAAGTCAATTGCCAAAAAGTCCGTTGAGGCTTACTCCCTAGGAGAAGATGGGGTATTATGTTACCAAGGTCGGTTGTGTGTTCCAAATGTTGATGGAATAAGAGAGTTGTTATTGAATGAGGCCCATAGTTCTCGGTATTCAATTCATTTGGGATCCACCAAGATGTATCGTGAATTGAGGGAAGTGTATTGGTGGAATGGCATGAAGAAGGACATAGCGGAGTTCATGTCTAAGTGTCCTAATTGCTAATAAGTGAAAGTTGAACATTAAAGACTAGGAGGTTTAACTCAATAAATCGAAATTCCTATATGGAAGTGGGAAGATGTGAACATGGACTTTATCACGGGTTTGCCTCGTACTAGAAGACAACATGGTTCTATTTGGGTCATTGTGGACCGAATGACCAAATTGACTCATTTTCTACCGGTCAAAACTTCTTATGGTGCTGAAGACTATGCTAAGTTGTACATTCGTGAACTTGTGAAACTTTATGGTGTTCCTTTGTCGATTATATTGGATAGAGGTACTCAATTTATTTCACATTTTTGGAAGTCATTTCTAAAAGGTCTTGGCATTAAATTCAAGTTAACTACCGCTTTTCATCTCAAACCGATGGGAAAGCCGAGAGAATGATTCAAACCTTGGAGGATATATTAAGGACATGTGTGATTGACCTTAGAGAAATTTGGGATGATCATTTACCATTGATTGAGTTTGCTTATAATAATAGCTATCACTCTAGCATCCACATGGATCCTTTTGAAGCCTTGTATGAGAGAAGATGTAGGTCTCTGGTGGGGTGGTTTGAAGTTAGTGAGATGGCGCTAATTGGTGCAGATTTGGTAATTGATGCAATGGAAAAAGTAAGGCTCATAAGAGAAAGATTGAAAACGGCTCAAAGTCATCAAAAGTCCTATTCGGACACTAGGAGGAACTTGAATTTGATGTGGACGATATGGTGTATTTGAAGATTTCACCTATGAAAGGGGTAATGCGATTTGGTAAGAAAGGGAAGTTGAGCCCTAGATATATAGGACCATATAGGTTATTGAAGGCATTGAGAAGGTAGCATATGAGTTAGACTTGCCACTTGAGTTGGCTATGGTTCATCCGGTATTTCATGTGTCAATGTTGAGGAAGTTTGTGGGTGATCCAAATTCGATTGTACCAAGGGAAACATGAGTATTGAAGAGAATTTAGCTTATGAGGAGGTCTCGATTGAGATTTTAGACCTGCAAGTGAAGAGGCTGAGAAATAAAGATGTTGCATCTGTCAAAGTATTATGGAGGAATCAACAAGTAGAGAGTGCAACGTGGGAAGTGGAATCGGACATGATGAAGCTGTTACACCCCATACTTTTGTACTTTGGAACGCGTTCTTAAGTCTCTTGAAAGGCTCTTAAGTTTCATGGAAGGATCGTAAGCCTCTTAAGTTTCTTAAGGTTTCCTAAAATTTCTTAAAGCTTCTTAAGACTTCTTAAGAACTCTTAAGCTTCTTAAGAGTTGCCATGTAAGCCGGATAATCTATAACGCTATCAAACAACTCTAAGGAAAGGAGAATGCGATACCCCATAGTAGAGAAGATTAGAAATAGAGTTATAAGAATCCGAAAGAAGTTGGAGACCGAATGATGAGTCGTGGGACACGACTTATTTACGTAAGCTACCAACTTGGAAATCTTACATACTTAAGCTACTGGAGTACATACCAATCTTATGTAGAAAGGATTACATAGGTTCGTAAAGTAAGATAAGATTATGAACCCACGAGGGGGGAAAGAGAGTTCCACATGGCAACAGCTGAAGCAAGGGTGGTGGACCCCACATGCTATGTGGCAGCCTGTGATTGGAGGAAAGGGGTATGTTGGCCCAATGAGGGCTTGACACGTGTCACCACTTAGTGCTTGATATTTGTCACCCCTTAGGTAGCCTACATATATATGTCTTATGACTTATTAAATTTCCATACTTATCTAGAAAATTGGCCAGTTAAGGTCTCTCACGTTCAAAAGATGAAAGTTGCTGAGATGAGAATGTTGAGATGGATGTGTGGGCATACCAAGAGCGACAAGATTAGAAATGAAGCTATTTGGCACAAGGTAGGAGTGGCCTCGGTGGAAGATAAAATGAGGGAAGTGAGACTAAGGTGGTTTGGGCATGTGAAGAGAGAAATAAAGATGCCCCAGTGTGGAGGTATGAGAGGTTGGCCATCAATGATTTCAGAAGAGGTAGAGATAGGCCGAAGAAATATTGGGGAGAAATGATTAGATAGAACATGACACAATTATAGCTTACTGAGGACATGACCTTAGATAGGAGGGTGTGGAGGACCCATATTAGGGTAGAAGGCTAGTACAAAGTCTCGTTATTCTCCCTTATTAGTAGGCGCATTAGCACAATATAATTTCTTATGCTATAATATCCATTATTATTTATTACTCTCTATACTTTCATTATTCTATTTTATCTGTGTCATTTTCGATACTTTATTTCTCATAACACTTTAAATTTCTTGAACTCATCTGACCTCTTTTATGCTTTTATTGAGCCGAGGGTCTCTCGAAAATAGCCGTTTCACCTTGGTAGGAGTAAGGTATGCATACACTTTACCCTCCCCAGACCCCATGATATGGGATTTCATTGGGTTTTTGTTGTTTTTGTTGTTGTTGTACTTATCTAGAAAATTCAAGAACAAGAAAGAAGAGAAGAAAAGAAACTAGAGAGGGAGAGAGCCATGGTTTTGGAAGGAAAAAAAAGGTGAGTTCTTCGATTTCGCTCTGTGAATTAATTATATAGGGTGTAACATGATATTATGAAGGTGTTATTAATGAAAATTTATGGTTTGTAGAACCCCAAAACGTTACCAAACAACCACAAAATTTTAGGCGCGCTAAAGGAACTTCCGAGGCAAGTTTCGACGAGTTTGATGAGTTTTGGGAAAGGTAAGGGCTTCCATTTCAAATTAGAGTTTAGGATGTTGTTATGAGGTATATTACATGTCTTAAATAAGGTTGGAAGTGGAAAAATTGTATAAGGATGCTTGACGTTAGAAACAAACTAAATTGAAGTAGTTATAGCTAAATCGAAGTCGAGTAGTGGGTTGCCTTTGTGGTACTGCAGGTGCATATGGTTGGGTTGCGTGTCACAGGGATTTAAAGTGTTTTAAAAAGGGTGTGGGTTCTTCTGGTTTCATCCACACGACCCTCCATTTGGTATGGTTAAAGATTCTGTGAAATAAAGATTAAAAACTCAATTTTCGTATCGTAGTTTTGAGCTAGTTGTTTGGAGTTGTATTGTGTAATGTTGAGGTGGTTTACTTGTATATATGCTACTGGTTTTTTTTGTATGGTTTTTGACACTGTGTCCGAGTTGAAACCTCGGGGATGTTGAAGTTACAGGGGAAATGCTGCCAGATTTTCGGTAGAATCGCAACTAGTAACAAACTAATCGAGGGTAATGGATAAGGAAATGAATCCTATTAGTACTTGGTTGTAGAGTGGGATATTGGAAAGTTAAAGGTATTAATCTTAGTATTACTTTCATGTCAAATAGGTTAAGTAGGTATCAAGGCAAGCCGGATTTTAATTAATCCCAAAAAAGGTATGTGAAGCTTTCTCTTGTCATGTCTTAGCCTTAAGTGATTGCTATACGAAATGTGGGGATAATTCCATTCATATAACTCCAAGTATGACTCATAAGTCTTATTCACTTATCGATGGTAAAATTCCTATACTAATTGAGTTATTGCCTCTCAAGGCTTCTATATGATGGAGAGTAGTAAGTATGTGAAGTTATCTCCTTTCTCTTGGCATGTTTAGGCATAAGTACATAGAGCTACCCTTCTTTCCTCTTGATATGTCTTTGACATAAGTGTGGTTCTATGCTGGTAAATCAATGCAATAATAAGGTTATGATATCGAGTCCATGATGGGCCGGGTACGATATATGTAATGATGACTCCTTGAGCAAAAAGTAGAGACTAGGTAAAGCTTATTCTTTCTCTTCCTTTGACATATCCTAATTGTAAGTAAAATGTGATACGAACTATGGGGTAACTCCACTTTTAAGTCCTAAATGTAATCCGTATCTATTCACTTCTGAATGTCAAACTCTTGTAGTAAGTTGAACTACTTTCCTTGAACTCCATAGGTTGAGAAGTACTGGATGCATAAGTTCCTAGTCCTAAGGACTATGTGATGACGGGTATCCTTGATTCTATAAACTGTTAGTATTACTTTAGTACATGTCTAGGGTCCTCGAGATCCTATGTGATATAGGCCTCAATGTCATTTAGAAGGCACTCAATATGGCTACACTACTATTCTGGTCCTCGGACGATAGCTTAATCTTCTTACGTTGTTGAGTCTTTGATAATGATTTAGATTATATATGGTTACTCACTACTTGATTCGTGTATACTGTAATACATCTTTCACCGAGTCTCAGGCTAGCTATAATATAATTATTATTATATGATATGTGGATTGTATCAAACATTCATCGGCATTACTATATGGTATGTGGATCAGACCGAATGTTCCTCGGCATTACTATATGATATGTGGATCAGACCGAACTTTCCTCGGCATTACTATATGAGATGTGGATCGGGCCGTCATTCCTCGGCATTATTATATGATATGCGGATCGGGCCGTATGTTCCTCAGCATGTACTTACTATATACATGGATCAGGCTATACATTCTACAATGCTAATAATATATATGTATATATGATGACAGAATGATGTAGATGGTACATCGAGTCCTATAAAGGGCTGGGTACGGTATATGATGATTATAACATCGAGTCCCATAAAGAGCTGGGTACGGTATGTAATGATTATGACATCGAGTCCCATAAAGGTCTGGGTACGGTATATGATGATATGATGACATCGAGTCCCTAAAATGGGCTGGGCACAGTACATGATGGTAATATGTATGACTTTCTTTTATACGATGCGAGTACGGTAAATAGTTAAATGTTATACTTATCCCCTGCATCCCTACGCCAACTGTAATTTCCTTATGATGTCTATGCTTTAAATACTCAGTACATACGTCGTACTGACCCTCCTTTCTCGGGGGGGGGGGGGGGGCTGCATTCATGTCTGCAGGTACAGATACACACTTTGGGGATCCATCAGCGTAGGAGTTCCACTCAGCAGTTCAGAAGCGCTCCATTGTGCCGGAGCCTAGTTTTGGTATTAACCCTCGATATATATATTTATTTGTTCATGGGTACGGTGGGGGCCCTATCCCGCCTTATGTTACTTTTCTTACTCTTAGAGGTCTGTGGACATGTATGTGGGTTGTGTATGGATTGTATAAGTATGTATGTACAGTGGTGCCTATGATAAGCCTCATCGACTTATATGTTATCCTGCCTGTTGATGTGCTATAACTTAAACAGGGGACATATTTACTTACAGATAGTAGGGATATACGCGAGTGCCCAATTCGGGCACCCGTCACGGCCTACGGGATTGGGTCATGATAGAAGCGATATCCTTATATATTTCCTTTCACTCAAGCCTAAAGGTACTAAGTTGCTCATGATCAAATCAATTAAACTTCTACGCTTCAGTTCCATATGTCATTCATATACATGCATGATTCATGAAAATGATTTCTCTCAAGGACTATGTTTTATTTCAAGTATGAAGTTTACATGTTATATGTATTTTTCAAAGTGTCCTCATGTCCATGTCGGGTTTCTAAATCCTTTTTCCATGTCTTTCCTATATTAGTTGAATCTTATTCGAGGACGAATGTTTCCAAGGGGGAGATATTGTAACATCCCTCAGAAATTTAAAAATAAAATAATATATATACCTTAAGAATGCCTTAGAAATAGGCCGCTCATGTAAAATATTATCCTTAATCTTTTTGAAAAATTTGAGTTGAGAATATCAATTAGGAGGTCAAAACATGCAGGAAAATGGTCTCGGTGGATTTTTAGAACCCGTAGAATGGAAGAAATATTTTTGAAGAAACCATAAAATAGTGTGGTCCGCGACAGGACCACGTTGCGGAACTGGAAAGCTGCACAAGACAGAGTAGTCCGCGACAGGACCGCATCGTGGACCTAGGACAGTTTATCGGCCAAGTAGACCATGGCAAGTCCACTTCGCCGAGCTGAGAAGGTTTTCTGGCCAAAATTAATTTTTTTAAGGGCGTTTTAGACTTTTCCCAAATTATTAGTTAGTGAACCTAGATATTTTTAGGACCTAATTCAACTCTATAAATTTACCTAAACCTCTAATTCAATTCATTTTTCTATAATTCATCTATCAAATATTTCTCTCTCTACAAAAAGGATCTCAAGGGTTTCCATTGAAGACTTCAAGCAAATGCACTCAATTTCTCCATCAAAATGCTCAAGTTTTTCCCAATTAATTTATGTTCTCACTCAAGGTATATGGGTATTGATTCATGGATCCTTTCTTTCATGAAGTCCAATCAATTTCTCAAGTTTTCTATCAAATTAAAGCATAATATTTTATGGGTTTTGTGATCTCTATTCCAATTGCATGAATGTTGATTTAAAGTATGATCATTAGTCTATTTTGATATAAATTGGTGGCTATTAAGTTAAATTGAAGAGTTTTCCCATGAATTCTCCTATTTTGATCTTTAGGGTTAATGATGTAAAATATGAGTATTTTTAATTATACTTCCAAATGATATTATATATATAAATTATGTATGGCCTGATATAAAGTTTATGATCTTGCATATCTTCAAGCTAATTTCATGATTTTTAAGTTAATTGGTCATGCATTCATGTCATGCCCTAATTTTAAGTTCAAGATATGGTCATGAATTTTCAAAGTATGAATTATGACTATGTGTTCCCATGATGATCATGAATTCTATGTATGTTTCAAGTTATGAATTTTATGCAAGTTATGAAGTAAGGTGACTTAGGATCCTATGTGGTGACCTAAGGCCTATTGAAATGAATTATGCAAAAATAATTGTAATGATGAAAGGACAATTCTCACATTACAAGTATGTTATGAGAATGAGCTACTCTATGATTTCAAGCATATGAACATGACTATGATATATGATATTATGATCTTATGTTATGTACATATTCCATGGAATTTGACTTAGCACCGAGTGGACTTGAGGTAGGGGCCCTACCAAAAGCCTTAGTAGCAGCCTCATGTCCCATAAACTACGTACCACCGTAGGTTGCCTTGATGGCCTAGCTACTAGATCCACAAATAGCACCTGTTCATGATTAGGAGTCTACCTTGGTAAAGTATCCTCCTCCTTCTCGATGTGGGTATCATCAGATTCCATGTTATAGATCGCATGATCTTATTATCGGTTATGGTTCCTATCCCACATATGTATGATTTCTTAAGTACGTTATGACTTGAACTTATGTTTTAAATGCTTTGGTCAATATGATTTTCTCATGACTTTATGTATTCCATCTTATCATGTGATTTACTTGATCCTTGCATTTTCATGATTTACGTTGCATGTCACGCCCTCATACTTAGTACATTCCAATGTACTAATGCATAGTTTTTGCCTACATTGTCTCATAATATATGGGTTGAGGTTGAAGATCCTTATCATTCACATAACTAGTAGGCATCCTTTAATCGAAGGCATTGTGGTGAGTCCTCATAGATCGGGGACTAGTTTCAAGTTACTTACTACTTTCTTTTCAAAAGACGTTTGCTTATGTTGTATATTGAGGGTGAGCTAGGGACATGTCTTAGCCCTCGCCCATACTTATTTTTCGAGGCATCTAGTTGGGCATATGTTTAAGTCTATGTTGTCATAAAATATTTTTTTTAGATTTCTATATATGGATTAGGCTCTCTTATGATATTTCCGCTTTTATATTTTACCTTATGTATATTTATGATATGTACAAGAGGATTGGTTGGAGCCCCTCTAGGGTTTCAATCGTCGTGTTACGACTAGGCCCTAGGTCAGATCGTGACAGTGTAGACCTTTCATCATCACATATATTATTCATAAAATATCTTTAGGGCATTAACTCACCCTATCATTAACTTACTTGAACATTGTATGATCATCATTCACAAAACTTCTTTGCAAAAAGCACCTTTAAACTGATTTGTAGACCTTGTCAAGCATTCACAAAGCTTTTGTTAAATATAACTTGGAACTCAAGATCATATCTTATACTTTCAATAAAATATACATACATGATAGATGGACTTATCACACCATAATAACTTCTTTGATCTTAACTTTGATCATCATTATAACTTTTATCATAAAAAACATAATCCCAACTTTAAATCATGAAAACTTTACTTGAAGATCATTAAACTCGTAATCTATTCATGAAGATCATCTTTAACTTCATAATCTAAGCTTGGAAATAGCTTCATGCATGGACATTTTTAGTAAAATGATCCTAACATTTTTGTCCAATCTCCAAATGAGGAAAAATTTGTATCTTCAGAAAGAGGATTCAAAGACCTTTAATTTGATAGGTTGTGGACTACCTAATTCGTTAAATTCTTGGATATATGATCATTTAAAGTTGACTCACGTAAATTCTTTCACCAAAACTCAATCGGTAAAGAAACTTTCTTATCGACTTTGTGCTAAAGGATTCCGGTGACCTTAAAATGTCTCCAAATCTATTCCCACCCTTAATTAGTGGTTTTTACATCTATGCACAATTAAGAATCATCCCTTTACGACTCTACGGATGGATTCTATGACTTGTCATTTGGTGTACGAGTCGTTAACATGAGTCGTCAAAGTCGTGCTCCAAAATCATACTTGGTCCTTAAGATTCATCCTTATGAGTCATCGACTCTCCTACGAGTCGTACAAATGACTTGTCAATTTCCCCCCTTCACTTAGTCAAAATTCAGAACTCAGGACCCAATTCTATGTGTCTATTCTACGTCTCGTAACTCATCCTATGACCCATCTTGTTGAGTTGTTTCGAAAGTACTGAGTTTTTCAATTTCACAAAATCAAAGATCAACTCTACGACTAACTCTATGAGTCGTCACCATTGTACGTGTCGTCAACTTGACTCGTAAACTCTATTCCAAATTTAGTCGAATTTCCAAATCCAATATCATTCCTACGAGCCACTTCTACAACCTGTAGAAATCCCTATGACTCATAGGGCAAGTCGTAAACTCTGGGACAGTCCCTTTCCTTGGAATTTTCTTTCATTTCAACTATTCTACTTTCAGGGTCTTACATAGGCAAATTGAGCATAACAATCTAATATAGCATGATAAGGAGATAAGAAGTCCATACCCAATATCATATCAAAATCAAGCATGTCTAATAAAATCAAGTATGCACGGGTCTCTCTACCCAAAAATATCACCAAACAACCCCGATATACCTGAAGCACCACTAAGGACTCACCTACTGAGGTAGAAACAGTAATAAGCATAGCAAGAGGCTCATATATATAGTCACTACCCACATCAAAATAGGTCGACACATAAGAATAGGCACACCTTGGATCAAATAATACTGAAGCAGGATATTGGCAGTGGAAAATACTTGTAATAACTACATCAAAAGCCTCCTCAGATCTACCTGGTATAACATAACATAGCTGACAGTCACCTCTAGCCTGAGACCTAGTATGAACGCCACCTCTAGCTCTACCCTTGGTGCCCACTCTAGTACCTTATGAAGTACCTCACACGGCTGGAGCGAGAGTAGAATGAACAATCGGCGTCCCGAGCTGTCCAATAGATGAAGCACACCAGGGGAAATTTTCGGCCTTATGCCCAAACTCATCACACACAAAGAAGCCTTGAAGTCTTGAATCCTGTGGAGGATAACTAGAAGTGTCAATACATCCTTCAGAGGCCGAAGAACGACCCTATCTAGATCCACCTGTACCATCTGAGCCCTGAATAGCCTCCTGGACCGGTCTGCCTTGATAACTATAGGTACCTAAACCCGAGTACTCCATGCCTTTGGAGAAATGACCACCAAACTAAACTTGCCGATGGAACCTCTTGGCCCCACCCTTTCTAGCATGCAGAATGCTCTCTATCATCCTGGTATGGTCAATACACTTTGGAAAGTACAACCAGATAACATAAGAGAGACTTTCGCTTCCTGAAGATAACAAGTGAATCCCTTCACCAGCTTATGAATCTGTTCAAAATCAGTGGGGATACTAGACATAGCATAACAAGACAAGTCATAAAAGTAGGCCTCGTACTCAAATACAGATAAGGAACCCTACTCCAATCTGTCAAACTCATCTCTACGCTGATCTCGGAGTCTATAAGTCACAAACCTCTCAAGAAATACCTTTGAAAATTGCTCCCAACTCATCATAGGGGAACCAACAGGCCTCCAAGTAATAACCAATCTCCACCACTCCATAGCAACCCATGTAGATTCATAGGAAGTGTAAGCTACTCCATGTGCCTAAAAAATACCCAGATTAAATAACCTATCCTAGCACTCAGTCAGAAAATTATAGGCTTTCTCTCTTTCCATTCCATCAAATCTAGGAGGTACCAACCGAAAAAATATCTCAAAGCTCTTCTGCTCAGCTACCGACATGGAAACACTAGCAGAAACTGGCGGAGTTGCAAATCTTGGGGGTATGATAAAAGGTATAGAAGAAGATCCCGTAGTCTAAAATCAAACACTAGGCTCCTGAACTAGTGGTGTAGTACCAACTAAGATAAAAGCGCTTGAAGTTCTTGGGAGATTACCAGGAGTCAGAGCACCATCCAATCTAGCCAATAGTCTAACCAATAACTCCTGAAGCATCGGAGTATTATCAGGGACCACTGGAGGCTGGGCTGGCCTCTTCTACTTAGTCTTCTGCTCATAATCATCCTCGTGCTCATACATTGACTCAGGCGATGGCTAACTCCACCGCGTCCTCTGCCTCACCTGCAAATTGGGGCTTGGGCAGTAGGTGCAGCCTCACTCTTGATGACTCCGGCTCTAGTCATTACCATATGCATTGAAGAAATAGATTAGAGGTATACAATACTTGATATGAATAACTCACGCGAAAGGAATCAAAAGAAGGAATTTATCCTAATAAGTATCTTGTAGCCTCTCAAAGATAAGTGTGGAGGTCTACGTACTGATCAACAAGACTCTACTAGACACCATGCTCTTTAACTCATAAGACCGGTGAACTAAGCGCTCTGATAACAATTTGTCACGGCCCAAAAATCGAGGTAATGATGATACATATCCCAAACCCCCCTGATGTGTAAGCCTAAAAGTAAAATCATACGAGACTCCCAAAGGGAAGTCAGACCATAAATAAATGCAATATAAAGACAATAATGAAATTATCCAAAACCTGGTATCATAAGTGTAAAGAACATTAAATACAATGATCAGATCTGATATACATCATAAGTCTTCGAATAATAATAAAGAATTGAAATAAAAGATAGAACTAATGGCGGTCCGAATCTCAAGACCTCACTACTAATTTGAATAGTAAAATATCCGCAAGAGAAGGAGATCAGCTGCTGTACGGGATACGCTACTAGGGTCTACATCAAAAGGGACATAGAAGTAGGGGTGAGTACAATCCATATGTACACAGTAGGTTTAATCGACTGAGTACAAGGAATTAAATAAAATTATGAAATAAACTAAGGAACGCTTCCACCTGCACGTAGAAAAGTCCCACACCAGCTATGCTGTCGCCACTTTATATAGATAGACGCGACTAAAGTAAACACATAAATATAGTTCAATAACATAATTTTAATGGATAGATCAAATATCACTGATATCAATAATGCAATGCATTATGATGATGCAATGATATGATGGTACGGTAGAATCAAATATGTCGCACAACCAATCATATACACCTATAGAGCTTTGCTACCTAGCAGGACCCATGAGGGTCTCGCAAACCATATACCTCATCACAATATCAATGTATCAACTACCTCACCACCCAAATCATGGCCAAGGACTCATGATACTAATGTCTAATTCGCTTGTCACCTATCTCGTGGTCAGGTTTACAAAAGATGTCTCATTTTCTTTCAAAAAAATAATTTCCACAGTTCTTGACTTCCCAATGATCAATGATGATATGAATGAGAATGAATGCATTCACAAAATATAAGGCATAGAGGTAATTGTCAATTCATCCTATAGTACAAGGTTCAAAAGTTCTCAAAACTTAACCTAGACATGATATTCACCCTCAATAGACTGTAATGAGAAGGAAAATACTTCAAATTAAGTGTTCACCCCTTTCTAAAATATAGATACTCAAGAAAGCTCAAAACCTCCCAACTCAACCCCTCACATGGCATTACAAGTCAAATAACCTCTCGACGTCTCTAACTCAGTTAAGTCATGGATTACACAGTCTCAATCACAGATAAAATATCACATAAGGCCCCACACGGGCTACACAACACATATAAGCCCCCACACGGGCATCACAATATAAATTATCAGTCCCAAACTATACTATGATCCCATCCCAAAGTCTATAACTTAGAATTTGACTAATCGCCCCAACTCAGCCCTAAGAAGGATAGCCAAACCTACCTCAATTGTCAAAACCACACTCGAATGCTGTATCGAACGAACAACCTTTGAATTCAATATCCAAAATGACAATCCACTATCAAGAATGCAACCTACGCATCATAAAGAGTCTAATGACACCCATATTGATAAGTTTCAGAACCGAGGGTAAAAATAGTCCCAAAATTGATCGATTTCAAAAAGGTCAAATATGGAATTTTCATGTAAAATCAAATTCTATCAGTAATAAGGAACTCATTATTGAAAAATCCACAAAAATAGAGTTTAAAACGAGTTAGAAATCACCATTTTCCTTAAATTTTGGTTAGAGAAGAAACAAGGAGTTTGGGAGTTTGAAACTGAAAATTGGTGGTTGAAATCATCAAATAATTAATAAAAAAGGAAAGTTTTAGGTTTAAAATCACTTACCCAATGATTTTACTGAAAAAACTCTTCTCAAATCACCTTTCCAAGTCCAAAGACTCAGCAATGTAGGAAATGGGGGTTTTCTCCGAAGATGAACACTGTTCATGCAAAAAATGTGCATTGCGATCGCGATCTACTAAAGCTCGCGATCGCGAAAGACACGGGATGGAAATGACCATCGCGATTGCGAAGATAACTATTCTGACTCATCAGGATTACGTGGACTAGGGTCGCGATCATGATGAATAAGGGTAACCGCACCAAAAACCAGCAAAATCCCAAACACAAGTTTTCCGATCGGACCCTCATAATTCATTTGGAATCCTGTATACACAAACTTTATATGCACTCTTACTAAATTCAATGTTTTAGACTCAATGGAACTATCAAAATTTGAATTCGAGGTCTCCTTGACCCAAAATCTGATAAGTTGCAACTAAACTAGTTTTGGCACCTTAAATATCCAAAATAACCTCGAAACCTCTAAAAATTAAAACAAAGTCATTTCTAGCATTAGAATCACCCTCCAAAATTATTGGAATCATCAGAATTTCAATCTGAGTCTCCAAACTCAATTTGTTGACCAAAGTCAAGATTAGCTCCTTTAAAACTAATTTTTCCAACTTGGAACCTAAATCCACGTATCAACCCCAAATATGATTCCGTCGACCCCCTGACCAATTTTAACATTCCGAAACTGATAGAAATGATAGAATCCCATTACGAGGCTCGTAGCTCTGATTGATACCAAAAACCACTTTTAAACATCTTAACTCTATAAAACTCAAGAACTTGCCCAATTCACAAACTATCAAGAGTTTAACACATTCAACCACACAAACTGATCAAATAACACTTGGGGGTACTAACGGTAGAAGTAAAATGGTAATTTTGCACAAGTTTTTGAAAATGACCTTCAAGGTCATTACATTCTCCTCTTGATGGTATAGTAATCTCGGGATAACTTGTCCCAGGATAAAATAGAGAAAATGGCAAAAATTATTGCTTTTATATCCTTTTTATATATCACTTTTCACATCCATGTATTTCACATTATTTTTAATACCATATATAATAACATTTACAATCTTTACTACTCTTTATTTTTATGGTAATTTTTTATATTTTTTTATTGAAAAATTAGATGATTTTTTAGTGTTCGGCCATTTCTAGCAAAGTCTAAAGGACATATTCGTTGCCCTACACAAATATAATTTTTATTTATTAATTTTTTTGACTAATTCTTATGTTTATTTATATTTTTATTTCTCTATTACTAAATTACATATTTTTAATTGTGAAAGTTTTCAAAATGTAATTATTAAGATATTATATTTTGAGTTACTGAATTTTATAAGTTCAAGTTGTAGTAGTAAAACTCTATCAAGTTATAACAAATTTTAAAATATAATGAAGTAATTAATTTATTAATAAATGGATTAAAGAAAAATGTAATAAATGTATTAATGGTAATAGTGAATAACCATTCAACCAGGACTCTAGTTTTAATTTATAAATTAATTTATTATATATTATTAAAAAATAACAATATTTTTCCTTTAATATAGTATTTTATAAATGGTCAGATATATAATTCTTAATTTTTTCTATTAAGTTGGACACTATTTTGGTTGTTATCAATCTCCTAATTAATATCTTAATTAATTATATCAATCTCTTATTTTAGTTTCTCTTCCCTCCTTTCTATGACATTTTTGTTATTGTTTTGAAAATTGATATCATTTTTTATTTTTTTATTTGAAAATATTTTTTTTAATTTAGTATTCTTATTTCTTAAATCTGTTTTATTTTTTAAATCTCTCCTTACTATTTTCAAACAATTTTCTCCCTTAATATAACCACATTAGTTATTTTTCTTTAATTTTTCATGCATTTTTTTTCTTTTTCTTCCCTATTTATTTTTAATACAATTTTTATCCTTTCATTCATGATTTGAAATTAATTTATATTTTATAAAAAAATTGTAAAAGTAACATAATTACCATCAATCCAGGAATTAAATCCCTTATTTTTCTCATTTAGTTGATTTAGTTGTAACGGTAAATATCCTTAATTTTCTCAATTAGTTGATGCGGTTAGATAAAGTCCTTCTTGAGATTTATTATTTTAATATATAAAGAATTAAATAAAACAGAATAAAAAAGGCAATTAATTTTAGTTACCATAAAATCTAAAATTACCATCAACCCATGAATTAAACCCCTTATTTTTCTCATTAAATTGATTTAGTTGTAACAGTAAGTCACATTTACTACCTTAATTTTCTCAATTAGTTGTGCAGAACATTCTGTTTTGTGTATGAAATTTGTTTGAATTTGAAATGTAGAAGTTATTATCCACTATTGTATGAAATTTACTTAAAATTTAAATTTCAGAAGTGTTTGTGTCACGCCCCGGGAGGGTACCTAGACGTGGCCAACACTCGAAGACCATTGCTGATCCTCAAGAGAACCACTTAGTCCAATCACACTTTCATTCAATCACATTCTATCAGTGGAAGACTCTTTATCAAGAAACTACTCATAAAACAAGGCCAAATGGCAACCATCTATCAAATCCAATCAACAAACTAGTATGAAAGAAACTAGTCAAATATGATACGAATCAACAACATCACAATCTAGTTTATGAAGCCTCTATCAACTATTTATTTCATGGCTACCTCAAATCAAATGACGAAAAATTAAACTCAAAGCTATAATGATAAATGTGGTATCCTCCGGAAGCAGGGAGGACTCACCACATAGTTGAATGCGAATAGATCCTCAACAATGCACCTGTTGATGATCTCTAGTACCTGTCTTTGCATTATGATACGATGTAGGACCAAATAGACATCAGTACATGGAATATATGAGTATGAAAAATAGCAGAATGAAACATGCATCAAGGTAGAATCAAACCAACTTAGAGATCTCAATCAAAAAGGTGAAATTCAATCAAGATGTTATAAGTCTAAACAAGAATAAGATTTAAATGAAGAAAATTCATATACAATCCAATCCAATCCAATTTATTCCAATCTAATCCAATTAGAGTACTATCAAGACCTATATGAGAGTTTCTCTTATCCGAAAACCATCACTTATGAGCCAGTGATAGTACAATAAGTCGATGCTGTTGCCACGCCCGTTCAATACCTTGCCAGGGTAAGAACAAATCAACCAATCATGGATCCAAAACCATTTAAGTCTTATCATGTCAGGATAATAATATAGGAAACATCGAACTTAACGGTTCAATCCTCTCCTATATTTGGCAAAGTAGTTATTGGGTTCGAATTATTACTTACTTTTACCCAATTTGGTGCTCGATACTCCTCCTAAGACTTAAAGCTCATAAGACAATCAATCCAAATCAAATCAATAAGTCACTTTTGGACTCCTTTCAACTCATCCATTCTATCAAATTAATCCTCTCAACTAATCAATTTCCTAATTATTCCCAATCATTTATTTAAGAGATGGTTTAGAAAATCATTTATGATAAACCTGGGCTCAAAAATTTTGGTGACTTTATCCTTGCTGATCATACCTGTTATGCAACACATGTATACTTGCTGTTGATGGAGCATAGTTTGAATACGTCCTCTGAAAGGGACTTGTTGCCCTTACTCTACCTTTGCTCATTCTCATGCCTAGCTGATTTTTCCTTCTTGCTGAAGTTCTCTTCCTTCTCTTCCCTCTTATCATCCTCTACCTGTTGAGCATATACCATCAGTCTGGAAATATCCATGTCAAAAATTAGCAGTGATGCTTTGCACTCCTTCTTCACATGTCTTCCCAATCCAGAGACAAACTTCCTCATTTTAGACCACATATCTAGGACCATCTCTGGAGCATATATAGAAAATTGGGTAAACTTAAGGCTGTATTCCTTCACAATCAGCCCTTCTTACTTTAGATTCACAAACTCCTCTACCTTTACTTCCCTCAATTCTCTAGGAAATAAGTGATCAAGGAATGCTCCCTCAAACTCGTCCCAAATAGAAGGCTCCGCATCCTCACCTCAACCTTCTTCACACTGGTTATACCAGACATTATAAACATCCTTGAGCTAATATGAAACCAACTCAACCCTCTTAATCTCAGTAGCATACATTGATTTTAGTATTTTCCATATCTCATTGATAAAGTTCTGGGGGTCCTCCTCAACCTTACAACCCGTGAAAACTGGTGGGTTCATCCTCAAGAAGTATCAGATCCTCACTAAAGCTAATAACTCTTAGGAGCTAGAGCTGGGAGCTGGGAGCTAGTGAACTCTGGATACCCCTCTGGCCAGCTATCAGTTGGGTGAGCATAGTGGCGGCACCTCTGAACTCAGCTTCTAAAGTAGGAGCTGGCAGAGTAGTAGGCTCTTGTGGATCCTCAATAGAATTTGTAGGTTAGCACCTAGTTCTCACTCAATATGGTGAGGGCATCTCAGATTGCAGAACCTCAGTATTGGTAGCGTTCTTCTGACTAGCGGTGCATTTTGGAGGTATTATCTGCAAGCGCGGAATCCATGAATTAGGAAGGAACTTTTAGAGTTAAACTCTTTAGTGTGAACTCAGATATGAAAGAAGTGAAATAATTCTTAAAGTCCTATAGACTCCTGATTATAAGTGTGATTCATAACACACCCATAAGTAAAATTCTACTAGACATTGTTTCATAGACTCCCTAGGAATCTTGAACTCTATGCTTTGATACCAAGTTTGTCAAGCCTCAGGAGGGTACCCTAGACATGCCCAATACTCGAAGACCATTACTGGTCCTCAAGCAAACTACTTAGTCCAATCACACCTTCATTCAATCATATTCTATCAGCGGAAGACTCACTTATCAAGAAACTACTCATAAAACAAGGCCAAAGGCCAACTATCTATCAAATCTAATCAACAAACTAGTCTGAAAGAAACTAGTCAAATACGATATAATTCAACAACATCACAATATAGTATATAAAGCCTCTATCAACTGTCTAAGTGGTACCAATGACAGGTTCATAGCTACCTCAAATCAAATGAAAAAAAATTAAACTCAAAGCTAGAATGATAAATGTGGTATCCTCCGAAAGCATGGAGGTATCATTAAATAGTTGAATGTGAATAGATCCTCAATGATGTGCCTGTTGATGATCTCTACTACCTGTCTCTACATCATGATATAATGCAGACCCAAATGGACTTCAGTACATGGAATGTACGAGTATGTAAAATAGCAGAATAAAATACGCGTCAAGGTAGAATCAACCTAACTTAGAGATCTCAATTGGGAAGGTGAACAATTCAATCAAGATATCCTAAGTCTAAACAAGCATAAGATTTAGAGGAAGACCAATCATATACAATCCAATCTAACCTATTCCAATCCAATCCAATTAGAGTACTATCAAGACCTATATGAGAGATTTTCTTATCTGACAACCATCACTTATGAGCAGTGATAGTACAACAAGCTGATGTTATTGGCACATCCGTTCAATACCTTGATAGTGTAAGAATGAATAAACCAATCATGGATCCAAAACCAATCAAGTCCTATCATGTCAGGACAATAATTTAGAAAATATCTGACTTGATTGTTCAATCCTCTCCTATATTTGGCGACGTAGTTATTGGGTTCGAGTTATTACTTACTCTTACCTAATTCGGTGCTCGATACTCCTCCAAAGACTCAAAGCTCATAAGACAATCAATCCAAACCAAATCAAATCAATGTATCTTTTGGACTCCTTTCAACTCATCCATTCTATCAAATCAATCATCTCAACCAATCAATTTCCTAATCATTCCCAATCATTTATTAAAGAGATGGTTTAGACAATCATTTACAACAACACTCAGTTGAGACCATTCACTTGAGTTCAATTATGAAAATATACCAGACTATCATCTCATCAACACTATCATCATATTCATATCATAGTCACAATCATACATTCGCAAGTTTAAGGCTCAAGACTCAATCCTTAGGCATATATAATTCAATATCAATCAACATTCTCTTAGGGTTTATAAAACAAGTAGTTCAAATCATACGTTCAAGGAAATTCATTCGTGGAAAAGCATGAACTTATCATTAATCATTAAAACATGTAAATTTTAGAAAGAAAATTCTCATGAACACATTAATGGGGACTTAATGCATTCACAGTCTTTCTATCGCAATCATGAGAACATGGAAGAACAAAATCCATATTTTAGTTTTTCCTTACATACCTGGAACGAAGAACAATCAAGAACTCAAAGACCTTGCTTGAAGAACTTAAACCCTAGTTTTTCTCCTCTTCTCAAATCCTTGCTCTCAAATAATCTAAGTGTTAATGAGAGTATTATGTGTACTAGCTACTGGTAATGGACTTAATTTAGTCCTAAAATGTTAGGGTTTTTATTTAGGAAGGGTGGGAAAGACCAATCTATCCTTTGTTAAAACTGAAATATGTCATCAACGAGTCGTTTATATGATAGAAACTTCTATGGGTCATCATCTTCAATTGTGGAATTGGCTTGAAAAGATGGTGGTCTACGACTTAAGTCTACGAGTCGTAAACCCCTCGACGAGTTGTAAACCCCTCGATGAGTCATAAATCCCTCGATGAGTCATAAGCACGACTCATCCTACAGGTTTCTTAGAAGCCTGAAATTCTGAGTCTCTGAAGTTTCTCTATGGGTCATTTCTACAACTCATAGGAACTTCGACAACTCGTCAATTCAACTCGTAGGAGTAACATTCGAATTTAGAATTTTGGTTAAGTGACAGGACCTTCTATAAGTCGTTTCTATGACTCATAGGAGTCATTGCGACTCATAAAGGTAATTGTAGAAAGGGTTTCTACGATATCATAATTTACCAAGTGGTGGCAGGATCTACGAGTCATCCCTACGACTCATAGAACAACCTACAAATTGTAGACCTCCCTCGTGGTCCATTGTTTGGTTTAATTCATCAAATTTTCTCAATCTTTCTCATAGTCCTCGATCCTAGCTTAGGTTAGGATAACACAGGGTTTTATAGTTTGTTTAAAACCTGTGTATAGTAGTGAATGGAATTTGTATCCAAATAATAAATTTGAATATTAAAGTTGTCAGAATTTGTAAATCCAATGAAACCACCCTTTTTAAATATGATCAGTGTTAAAATATTCAAAATATACAAGTTTCATACTAAAGATCATAATCATATTTTAAAATATAATCACTTGTAAATATAATATGTTAAAAAATTCAAAGAATAAAATTTTTATATCAATATCATACACAGAACAATGGTTCAGTATTGAAAAAAATGTTCAAAAATATATAAATTTCACACCAGCGTTTTACACATAAACATAAACTTTAAAAATTCAAGAACGACTACTTAATTATTACCCTGATTAATAAGTAATGTGTATAAGAACTTGTAAATTACTTATTATTTTATTTAGTTATTTTTGCAAGTGTATATAGTCAAAATCCTATTAAAATTCACTACTCACTATACTTTCATGCCATAAATTTGTTAGATATTGAAGCCACACTTATTAAATATGATTAGTGGTAAAAATATTCAAAATATATAGATTTTATACCACGATCATAATCAGATTTTAAAATATAGTGATGTGTAAATATAATGACACTGAAAAAGATCAAAGTATACAAATTTCAAGACAATATCATACACACTAAAAAGGGTTCAGTGTTGAAAAATGTTCAAATTGTACAAATTTCATACCAAGATCATAATCAACTATGTTATACCAGAAAATATTCGTATTAAATTAGAAGCTATATGTTATTAAACAATAAATACACTTTCATAAATCATTCCATAACAAAATAAACAATGCTTAGAAAAAATACGATATAAAAAAATAGTATGTGTTGTTGTTTTGTTAGAAAAATGCACTAATACTAGAATACAAAAGCAAACACACGAGTCCATCCTTTATCTGGGAGAAGGTTTTCTTAGTTTTGACGTGGGATACTTGGTGGTGTCCAGAGTCTGTTCAATTTCATGACAAATGCAAACAAACAATATCAAGTTTAGTCCAATTTAACCTAATTTTGGATAATTATAAAACAAGCATAAAATTAGGACGATACATAAACTATAATCATATCAGTTACATGCCTTTTATATACATATTTCATACACAAAAAACTACTATATACTTACCATATTATGCCAATTTTGTACCATTTATAGTCCAATAAAACTACACACAATAGAACTACAAAAAGAATCATAATTATATAAGTTTAAATGCAGTAATAAAAGACAAATCCATACCAATTTTATTGGAAGTTAATATCAAAACTAATGAAAAATATATGAATAATATAGCTAAATCACATGACTTTCATACTAATTACATGTCATATATATATATGTATATACAGTATACATCCAATGCATACCACTATGCCAAGTCTATACAAATTTTATGCCACTTTAATATCAAGTCACCTTTCTGTAATTTAGGTTGACAAAGTACATATTTCAATTCAAAGGTATATGCCAATTTCATTTCACTTTCATGCTATTTCATATCTGGAGCACATTCCATGTCAAAAAATACCATATATTTAAAATACAACTATAAGACACACAATAAAAAATATAGTCTGTAATAATAATAAATAATCTAAAAATATACATAATGTATACCAAAATCATCCCATTTTCACAAAAAAAGGAAGGCAAGACATAAATTATATCAATTTCGTAGTAATTTCATACAACTTTCATAACAGGGGTATGAATAAAAAAATTTAAAAGAATTTTTTCATAAATATAAATACCTACACAATATGTTTGACCTTTTTCGATTTTGAGGGTTTTTGAATCCTTCAATGTTGAACTAGTGGGTCTTTTTCCAGAGGGTTTTGAAGGCTCACCCTTTTCCACCGTCTTTACTTTTTTTGATTTATTCTAACTTATGAAATCAAATCAGAATTAGAATCCGAATAATCGGATGAATGAGTCTCCAACATCTCCCTCTTTCTTTTTTCCCCTTCTTTATGGTTTCTTTTTTCTTCACTTGAGTTTTCTTCTTTTTGGGTGCATTCTTCTTTTTGGATATAATCTTCGGAGGAGTTGGATTTTCAGAAGAACCGTTGAAATCGTGTTGAACACAAATGGTTTGAAATAGAGAGGAAACTGTTCTGAATGAAGTTAAAGAGAGAAGGTAAAGTAGAAAGAGTAAGAGAAACTGAAAACTACACGATAAAGGTAAAAATCAGAATGTAACAATCTCCCTCCACATAATTATCTCCTATTAATTATATTCTAAATAAATATATTAAAAAAATTAATTTAAACTAATTTTAAATAAACACATATATGTTGAGAACTGTAAATAAAATGTTATAAGTGGTAAATACTTAAAAACTACATTTAAAACTTGTAATATTTACTCTTAATTACATATATGGTATAATTTTTCCTTTTAATTATACAGTTTTATTCACTTGAAAGCTTGTCTTTAAATATCAACTACAATAAATTTTTTATTATTTTACAATTTAAGAGTGATATGTGCTTAAATAAAACGATATAAATAATAAATTCTCTACTTTAACAAATTTAAGATGAAAGTTCTATTTTAAAACTAAATAAGATGAATGTTTTATTTTAAATTGTCACAACTTGAATCCGGGTGTGATGACACTCATCTCAACCCACCAAGATAAGTCAGCCTAATACCCAATGAAAAGTAGATGTGGAAGAAAAAGAAAAGAATCAAAATTTAACTTAACTGAAAACATGTAAAATAAACTCAAAATCCTCAAGATTGGTTGTCAAGTGTACAAGCCACTAATACAATACCGAAGTACGAAAGAAAATACAGTCACAATGTCTTTGTCTCTAGAATAGGACTAAATCATATTAAAGAGTAAGAGGTGTCTGCTAGATGGATGTAACAACTATCTCAACACTCGAGATGATAGCCTCAGACGTGGTAGAGAACACTAAGAGATCAAGCAGGTCCGGGCTCAAGACCTACACAAGTGTAGAAGCAAGGGGTGAGTACCAAACAACACGATACTCAGCAAGTGGACAACTAAAACTAAGAAAAGATCAATAGATACAAGTACTCCAGTCTTTCCAACCGAACCTCCTTAACTACAACCTGCATAAAACCAGTCCAACTCTACACTTGTACAATAATAATAGTAATACAGTCCACGAATACTCATCAATAGTCTCATCAATGAATCATATCAAGTCAAGTTCGGCATATACAGAGCAATAAGTGGTAAATACGAATTCACAAATATCAACAAAATGCGATGCAATACAATGAGATGATGCATGTCTATCCTATCAGTACACATCCATTGAATTACAGTTCAGAATCCATGGGGGATATTTCTATCCATGTAACCTTCCACGGAGCGTGTGGCCCATCCCCTCAATATATATATCCTGCCATGGAGCATGTGGTCCGATCTTTTTGTTTCATAATACCTGCCACGGAGCGTGTGGACGACTCCTTTTGTTTTATATCATTTTCAGTCTCAATACAATATGTCAGAATCAATGCAATCAATTCATGTTCATATAATTCACAATAATAACATGACAAAAATAATAATTTTTCCTATCTCACATCAACATAGTCATTTCACATGTCCAAAATAAAATCATAATCACAACATATCAATTCCTCCAATACATGTCATTAGATCACCATTTTATACCCCTCATCTCCATTTTTAAGTCCAATCATACAGTCAATAACTCAGTCCAATTCTCATTACTCCCCAGTACACATAACATGGAAATACAAGCATCTACAAGCTTAAACTAAGGTTTAGAAATTCACTTGCCTTAATTAATCAAGCAATCACTCTGGGACTTGAGCCTTCCCTTTTCGTTGGGCCTCTAAATCAACGTAATCTAGTCAAATAAATAATCACAATAAGATTTTTGAAACTAACAACACCCTTATTACCATATTCTAGCCTAGACCTAAAAATTTAAGCAAATCTATAAACACGTTCCTAATCTTGATGCCACTTAACATGTCAACTCCCATATTTTCTGAATTTCAAAACTAGGGTTAAACCTCAATTAAATTGAATAATCACTTTAAAAATTGAGCCTTTCATAACGCTTCCAAATGATCAAAATCTATTCAAATACATAATCTTCATAAGAATAGGAATTCAATGATACCCATATTGCTATATTTATTTTCGGATAAAAAATTGGGTCAAAAAGTCATCCTGAGTCATTGAAGTCAAATCTAAAATTTTCTTTCCGATTATGTTCACTCATGATAAAATAAACTCAAATGTCAAATTTCAGCTAAAACGGATCGTTATTCGACCCCCAAATCAAGATTTTATGTGAAGAACCCTAGGGTCATATTTTATTATTTCAGCGTTATTTCTCCACCAATATACCCTAAAAATATGTTCATAATCACATGAAAATTTAATTGAAAGGATGAGAATAATTACCTTGACTCTTTGGAATGAAAATCCCTATTTTTCTCTTCTCCTTTATTTTTATTTTCTCTTTTCTTTTCTTTCTTCCTCCGTATTTTTCCCCCAGTTTCTGCAGCTTTTCGCCGCCGCCGCCGCTGCCTTATACCCACATCTGATGGCTTAATGCCATCAGATTTTATATATATCTATTTTTTTCTTTTCTTTTATTATTATTTTTTTCCTTCTTTTTTTTTCTAAATTAATCATGTACTAAAAGTGACAAACCATACTAATCTATTTTATTAAATATAAGAAAAGTGGTATAAGTATTAAATAAATTAACACTTTATCCCACCAATTAAATTAATTCTCTAAAATTATCCTTCAACTAATTAACCGAAGTTACCGAAAGGTCCAAAATTTTTAACTTAAATTTACAAAAAGGGTCTTCTATGAAAGGGGAAGACTCGTTCTCAAAATTACCTAATGGGTCATTATATAAATACATATGGTACCTGATGTACTATGGATTTATGACACTTTTAATACTTTAAACTTGAGAATTTGCATGTCTCTGAAGTGTTTATTAGCATATTTGATGTTAGTTGTGTTTATTTTGTGGGAAACGGAGTCGGAGAATTGATTGAGTAATCACAACACTGAAGGAAGGAGTTTTTGGAGATTATGGATCAATCAGAGATAGAGGAATGCAGTTAATGTAAAGTTGACGGGTAAAGTCTACCACTCTTTCTTATTATTACGAGTCGTCAAGTGAAGTCGTTAAGTAGATGTGAAAGACTGAGGGCAAAGTGAATAGGACGAGTCAGTTCTATGGCTCGTTCATATTTTTACGAGTCGTAGGGAACACTCATAGCGGAAGTTACTGATGATGAAGTAAGGGCTGTGTCTACGACTAAAGTTCATGAGTCATCCTCTAAGTTACGAGCCGTGGAAGGCTGTCGTGAAGAAGAAGAGCTCTTCAGTACAATGTGATTGATTACGAGCTGGGTCTATGACTTGTCAAAGTTATTACTATCCGTAGAAATAAATCGTAGACCCAAACAGACTTAAAGTTTCCTATGTTTTCCAAATTCATATTTACTTAGGATTATTTATCTATAAATACACTTCTTAGGTTTATTTTACTTTATGCATGTTTTTGGGTTTGAGAATAAAGCTTGAACTACTTTTGGTCTTTTATTCTTGAATTTTAGTTTTTTTATCGATATTTTACGTTCAGATTTTATTGAAGATTTTGGATTCTCACAATTATTATTGTAAGTTCATGATTTTGTTTAACCTAAACATTATTGATTTGATCACATAGTCATGAGTAGCTAATTCCACAACTAGGGCTGTGAGAATCATGAAATATTAACGACGTAGAACTTAATAAGAAGTAATCCTTGAATGGTGTGCATGCATGTATTATTTTTCCCTTTATTTTGATTGCTTTTCAACAATGGCCAACGTTAGAACTCGCCTTATCCTTACTTGCCGGATCAAGGAGGTAACAAATGGAAAAAGGGATTAAACAACGAGATTTGGGGCTAATCATCCTCATCTAATTAGCTTGAACAGATCAAGGGATAGCTACATCTGAGATTATTTGTAAGCGTTAGTAAAGCATACACTCGTAGACAGATCAATTTGCGTAGTGAAATTCACTTATTTTTTGGATCAAAGACTTAGGTGAAATTAACTTACCGATTCTGCATGTAACACACTATGAAAGGATTACTCATAGAAAAAGGTCTACTTAGTTAAGGATTCTTGGGGAACACATAAAACCTTAATTTCACTTAATATTGATTTAAATCATATTAAACCTCTGCTTTTGTTCGTTGATGCTTGTTATTTGATTTGTTAGTTAGTTTTATAAGAGTCCCCCCTTTCTTTATGGAAATAAATTGATTACTAAAGCAAATAATAAATGATTAATCTAAAGTCTAAACCATATTCCTCATGGGATGGACCCTAACTTTTGTTAGGTTTTATATTTGATCAACGATCGGTTTATATTTCTTTAGGGAGGTGTAATTTGAGAGTATTACATTTTGGCGTCATTGCCGGGGAATTTGGCTTTTAGATTAGATTATTTTTTATTATTTGATTTGTAGTCAATATTTGCTTATTTTATGTTATTTTTCTTTTTGTTTGTACTGAAATAGGTTTTGATTCCTAGTGCATGCCAAGTACGAGAAGTCAAGGCATTCCCTTGATTCCATTTAATCCCGAAATTGAAAGAGCATTACGTAGGATGGCGAACAACAACAATAACAATGATGGAAACGAACTTAGTGATGGGGAGGAACATCTTGGAGGGCAACATGACAATGTACCAAAATATCCTCCGCAACATCAACCATATAACGTTCTTAAAAATCCATCAATAGCAAGACAACGTCCTCCACCTAGACAACATCCTGAATTCGGCATATGGAATAACTATGGGGTCAACCCTAGCAACATATGGACTATTGGAGCTATTGTGTTACCCCCATTGCCACCGGGACCTAAGTTTAGCATCACAAGCAGGATGATTTAAATGCTTCATAGTAGAGGACTGTTTCCTGGATTTCCATCTGAAGATCCACACATTCATCTCCAAAATATGGCGTACGTTTGCTAGGGCAGTGTTGGCGACCCAGACCTAAATATGGATTTCATTGGACTGCATGTTTTTCCATTATCACTTACTGGCGAAGCTTCAATTTGGCTATCCGAATTTTCATACAATTCCATCACAAATTGGGATGAATTATATAAGGCATTCATGGAGAAGTATATCCCATTGTCTAAGAATTTGAAACTAATGGACTGAATCAACAACTTCCAACAAATGCCTCGAGAGTCAATTTGTGGAGTTTGGGAGAGATTTGTAAAACATCTACGAAGAGTGCCAAATCATAAAATAGCAGATGAGTCACTTCTTGAGATGTTTTACCTTGCACTTGATAATAATTGAAAAGTTGTTACAGACAGCATCACTGGTGGAACATTTTTGGCCAACACTTTCCAAGAGGCTGTAGAGGGACTTGATCGTGTTACAAAGACCAACCAACTTGGAGCACTAGGGATACAGAAACTTCAAAAAGCTTTTTTACTATTAGCACAAATCAAGGTGCCGAGATATAAAATGAAGAAGTAATACAAGAGCTGACTCAATTAAAAACCGAACTCAAGCTGGCATTAAAAACCATGGGACTAGAGAAAATCAATGAAATTGACTATCAAGGTAGGGAACCAAATTATGATGATTATGGATATGAGAAGATGCTTACTATGTGAATGATCAAGTGGGGGATTTTTGGACTAAATCCCAAGCATCCAATTAGTATTCGTAGCGCCAAGGTCAAGGAAATCAAGGTTGGAACTATAATAACTTCAATTGAGAGGGCATTATAAATGTGACAACAACTACAATCGTGAAAGGAACTACAATCACGAGAACAATTACAATCAAAATGGATATAATGATCTCAACCGTGGGCAAGACAAAGAAGGTGATTGGGGAAGGAGAGGTAACAATAAGAGTGGTGCATACATCCCTCCCGAAAATTAAGATGGGGGATCTGGACTTGCAAGAATCGAAGATATGATGACAAAGATGATGAAAAAGTATGACGCAATAGAGGATAATGTTAAGGAGATATGTAATGATATTTCAAAAATGAATCAAAAAGTTAAGTCACATCTACATCCATAAAGCTTATTGAGCAACAACTGGGGAAGATTTCGTCGTCTTTGAATCCATGAAAGAAAGGAACTCTCCTAAGTAATATAATTCAAAATGCAAAGAATGATGGGCAATGCATGGCTTTGACAACCCGAAGTGGCATTCAAAAAGTGGATCCACCTATGCTAGAACTTGAGTACATTGCACTCGACACGGCTATTAGTGAGAATGAAACAAAAAGAAAAATTGAGGAAGAAGCAGTAGGTGAAGAGCTAAGCAAAAAACAGGATGAAAAAGGAGATGCAAAGCATGGCAAGAAAGTAAGCAATGCAAAAGATGCTGCTCCAACTCTAATTCCATTGCTAAGACCTCCTCCTCCATTTCCGCAAAGATTGAAGAAAAAGGCTGAAGATGGAAAGTTTCTTAAGTTTATTTCCATGTAAAAATAACTTTCGGTGAATGTTCCTTTGATAGAGGCACTAGAGCAATTACCGGGATATGCCAAGTTTATGAAGGATCTTGTCAGAAAAAAGAGAATGGTAAGCTTTGAACCAGCCAATAACTTGTATCATTGTAGAGCAATCGCTACTCAATCACTCATGAAAAAGAAAAAGAACTAGGCGCATTCACCATATCATGTACCATTAGGGTATTTAACTTTGCGAAAGCATTATATGACTTGGGTGCTAGAATTAACTTGATACCGCTAGCAGTATTTTGATAATTAGGCTCATGACCCCCAAATCGACATTAATAAAGCTCTTGCTAGCTGCTCATACTATGAAAAAACCTATGGTCATTATTTATGATGTTCTAGTAAAGGTTGAATCATTTATATTCCTCACTGACTTCATCATTCTAGATTACGAGGAAGACTTTGATATTTCTATAATTTTAGGTAGACCATTTTTAGCAACCAGACATGCTTTGGTAAACATGGAAATTGGCCAACTAAAGTTTCAATTGAATAATGAAGAGGTGATTTTTGATGTATGCTGAGCAATGAAGCATCACATTGATTTGTGAGTTGTTTCCATGATTGATGTTGTTGATGATTTACATCCATAAATACATATTGAAGAGAGATTGGGTGTTGAAGCTCTAGCAGCTGTCATCATGAATTTTAATAAAGATCGCATTGGAGAGTATGATGAGATAGTTTGTGCACTAAATGGACTTGGGACTTTGAATCACATACCAAAAAGACTTGACTTAGACTTAAAGAATATAACAACCCCGCTTGCAATACCATCCATCGAGGAACCTCCATCTTTGGAACTCAAAGCGCTGTCATCTCACTTGTAATATGCATTCTTGGGACCCAAAAACACACTATCGATCATAATAGCTGCCGATCTTCACCAAAAGAAGTGTTAGCTCTTACATCCATCTTGAGGCATTTCAAAAGAGAAATAGGATGGTCTATAGCCGACATCATAGGCATACCATCGGTCATATATACTCATAAAATCCAACTCATGTCAGATTTCAAGCAAGTCATTGAACAACAATAACACCTCAACCCACCTATACAAGAGGTAGTTGAAAAGGAGGTCATCAAGTGGTTATATGCTTGAGTTGTTTATCCAATCGCGGATAATAATTGGGTAAGTCCTGTCCAATATGTATCAAAAAGGGTGGTATTACTGCGACGAAAAATGCAAAGAATGAACTCATTCTAATGAGGTCTGTCATTGGTTGGAGAGTGTGCATGGATTATCACAAGCTAAACTCATGGACAGAAGAAGATCACTTTCCAATGCCTTTCATGGATCAGATGCTCGACTATCTCGCTGGCAAAGGATGGTACTATTTTCTCAATGGATATTTGAGATATAATCTAATCTCTATAGCACCCAAAGACCAAGAGAAGACCACTTTCACATGTCCATATGGGACTTTAACCTTCAAATGGATGCCATTCAGATTGTGTAATGCACCGATGAACTTTTAACGTTGTATGGTGTGTATCTTTTCAGATATGGTGGAAGATATAATTGAAGTTTTCATGGATGATTTTTCAGTGGTTGGTGACTCATTTGATGAATGCTTGGTTCATCTCTAAGATGTTCTAAAAAGGTGTGGAGTGCAACCTTGTGCTCAATTGGGAGAAGTGTCACTTTATGGTGAAAGAGGGAATAGTGCTGGGTCACAAGATTTAAAATAAAAGCATTGAGGTAGATCAAGCAAGTATTGAGGTAATCACACAATATACGCTCCCATATCTGTTAAAGGTATTTGAATCTTTTTAGGGCACACAAAATTTTATCGACGCTTCATCAAAGACTTCTCCAAAATAGCTCGTGCTTTATGCAAACTATTAAAGAAGGAGACTAAGTTTGTTTTTGATGAGGCCTGTCTAAAAGAGTTTAAGGAGTTGATGCAAAGCTTAGTATCAGCTCCATTCATTATTGCACTGGATTTGGAGAAGCCATTTGAAATCATGTGTGATGCTAGTGGGGTAGCAGTTGGCGTAGTATTGGGACAAAGGTACGAGAAGATTCTACATCCAATATACTATGTTACCGAAGCCTTTAATGTTTCTCAAAGAAACTACACCATGACCGAATAAGAGTTGCTTGCCATTGTAATCTCCTTCGAGAAATTTAGATCCTACTTGTTGGGAACCAAAGTCATTGTACACACAGACCATACAATATTGAGATATCTCATGGAAAATAAGGATGCTAAGCTGAGACTTATTCATTGGGTATTATTGTCACAAGAGTTTGACTTTGAAGTGAAAGATCGAAAAGAGACAGAAAACCAAGTTGCGGACCATCTCTCTAGACTTGAAGATGAGGCGATGTTAAATTTGGATGATGGAGCTGAGATAAATAACACATTTCCGAATGAACAAGTATAGGCAGCATCACCCGACTTGATTTCATGTTTTACCAATGTTTCTAACTACTTAGTAAGTGATATAGTGTCGTCCGAATTGAATATTCACTAACGCCGTAAGTTCATGTTCGATGTGAAGAAGTTCATTTGGGAGGAACCATACTTGTTCCGTGTTTTTGCCGATGGGATTATTCTTCACTATGTACCTGAAGTAGAGATGATGAGTATTTTTGAAGCATGACATTCATTGCCCATTGGAGGCCATTATAGTGCTATCCGAATAGTCTACAAGATTCTACAATATGGGTAGTACTGGCCAATATTTTATCAAGACGCTCATAATTTTGCCAAGTCTTGTGATCGCTGTGAAAGGGAAGAAGGAATTTTAAGGAAACATGAACTCACACTCACTCCTATTCTAGTCATTGAACTGTTTGTTGTATGGGAACCGATTTTATGGGCCCTTTTGTAAGTTTAAGTGGAATGAAGTACATCCTTATTGCATTTGACTATGTATCTAAATGGGTAAAATCTTTTGTATTTCCCAATAATGAAGCAAAACAATGTCACCGCCTTCCTCAAACGAAATACTTTCTCAAGATTGGTACACCAAGGGCAATAATCAGCGACGGAGATTCCCACTTTTGTAATCGATTGTTCAAAGTGTTACTTGAAAAGAATGGGGTTCGACATAATGTAGCAACTCCTTATCATCCACAAACTAGTGGATAAGGTAAAGTCTCCAATCTTGAAATCAAGTAAATACTTGCAAAGATGGTGAGCGTAAATAGAAAAGATTGATCAAGGATGCTTGATGACGCTCTATGGGCCTACCGCACTACATTAAAGACTCCCATAGCTATGTCACCTTATTAACTTGTCTTCGGGAAATCTTTCCATCTATCTGTAGAGTTGAAACACAAAGCTATGTGGGCGTTAAAGAAATTCAACATGGATTGGGATGCCGCATCAAAGCAAAGGATGAATCAAAAAAATGAGCTTAGTGAGTATTTCCTAAATGCATATGAGAGAGAAGACTTTTACAAAGAGAAGATGAAGAAGTATCACGACCAAAATAGTAAAAATCAAACATTTGTGCCCGGAGCCTTAGTCCTTCTTTTCAACTCAAGGATGCATTTATTTCCTGGCAAACTCAAGTCAAAATAGGTGAGACCAGTCCGAGTGAGTCAGGTTTTTCCACATGGTGCAGTGGCACTAAAAAAGAAAGATGGTACGAGGTTCAAAGTTAATGGTCAAAGAATCAAAGTATACATGGGCATAGAGGATGAAAACAAAACTGTAGAAGCATGGAAGCTTAGTGAAGTCTAAGTAACTAAGCATAGCTGCGTTGTCCGCAATGTTAAATCAAGCACTACTTGGGAGGCAGCCAAACCTACTTTCTTATTCACTTAGTTTATTTTTTTTTCTCTCTATTCTCATTTGTTAGTTTTTTAGGACAGCAGAGACTTTGTTAGTATCTGTGTCAAATTAGAGTCACAAAAAACATAAAAAATATGCCAAAGATTGAGTACGTCCCTATGTCGAATTGAAAATACTAAAACTGAAAAGGACTCAGAGAGACATACGAGTCGTGTTTACGGGTCATGTAAACTTCTACAGCTCATAAACTTGACTCATCGAACTTCAGATTCTAAACATGATGCAGCTTTAAGTCTACGAGTATGCTCTATGACTCATAAAACTTTCTACGACCCGTAGCCTATACTTGTGGACTCCAGGTATGTTTTCTTTTATTAGTCTAAGTGTTAAGGCAATTTATGAATCTAGATTATGAATCGTGATATATATTACGACTTATAACTAGCCATTTTTGTAGACTTAGTAAGCTAACCGACCCTACCCGTGATGAATTAAATAAAAGAGAAGAAGTTTAACTCCAATTTTCCCAATAAATTAGCTGAACACTGTTCACCTTCCTCTCAAAACAACCCCTTCATTTCCATATTCCTAATCATCCCATTGAAGTTAAATCAATAAAAAGCCCATTACCCCAGACAACCCAGCATCCCACAATACCTACCCAAAATTAAACCCACAAGGACTCACTCTTAAATTGTGGTAAGTTGATCTTTCCATACTTTTATATTTTGAGCTTGTTTTACTTAAATCCTTAGTGTATTGGGATGAAAGGAACAATAGGGCATTTTGTGTGTTAGACCTTACATGATTGAGCTGATTTATACCTCAAATGCTCACTCTAATTTTGTGAATTGGGGAAATTAGGAAGTTGTATAAATTATGGTTAAATATATAAATTGATACATTATGGGGTTATTGAACTTGATTGTTGTGCTGCCTTTGTAAGTTTACCCAATGAACTTGAAGATATTTTTCAGTTGGTGGTTTTCTACGAGTCCTAGGTAATTCTATGAGTCGTAATTATTCCTCGTCAAGGAGATCTCAAATTTAGTAGTTGAACCCTCACAAGTATGACCTGTACGAGTCTACTTATGACTCGTAGATTCTTCTACGACTCATAAATTAGACTCGTCAATAGAATAGGTAGGCTTCCAACATTTGGGTGTTTTGAGATTTTGATTTTTACTTGTTGAAATAATATTTGAATTGGGAAACTAGGACTGTGATGAATTTGTTGTTTAAAATCGATGGATTGAATAAATGGGGGTCATTAATCATGTTTTGTTGTGCTTTAATTGTGATGATCACTGATCTTGAAGTTTTGTTCAATCGAGGGTTTTGTATGGGTTGTAGAAAAATCTACGAGTCGTAGTTACCCCTCGTAAATCAAGATCACAAGATCAGTGCTTTAATCCTCCCACCAACAAGTTTTACGAGTCTAATTATGGGTCATATACGACTCGTAAATTAGACTCATCAAGATAACATAATAAAATTCTAGTACCTAAGTGTTTGGACACTCAACTTGTATGAGTATATCATATGAGTCGTAGGCTTGTCAATGATTCGTAGGGTTGTCTCGTACAAGTCAAGTACCCAAACTCAATAGCATAGACCTAAGTCTACGAATGACTCTACCGGTCATAGAAACATAAACAAATAGTCAATACAACTCCTAGATGAGATTCAAAGACTACAAACTTGCAGGTCTGAGTCTACGAGTTGGTTCTATGAATCGTAGACTTTTCTATGAACTGTAGTTACCTCCTCGTAGACCCAAAATCATTAAGTTCCCAGTTAATTTTTTTCTTCTTTCTTTCTTTTCTTGTTTTTCTTGTTATGCTCATGTACTAACTCTTACTCAATAGGTGCAATGCCTCCTAAATGAATAACGAAGAAGGGTGGTGGTAAGAAAAAGCCTTCAAGAAAGGAAGTCACGAAGATTTTAAAATGACGCATCCAGGATGCGCCAACAAACGCCAAACTTAGTGCTTCCAAGAAAGAGTCCTCTCATGACTCATAGACACCCTTGGTTAGGAAATCCAAATACCAACACTCCACAAAAATTTTCCCAGTGCCGGACCAAAGCAGAGGCTCTTCCCCTCTGCATACGTTAACAACATCTACACCACCCCATTATGAAGAGGGGGATTCAGTAGAGGTGGAGGAGATCAATGAAGACTCAGTACCCCAATCCTCTTCAAGATCTATGTACTCTGAGGGAAAGTCAATGTCTGAGCCTCCCTCCATACCAGTCCACATAGGAGGACAAATAAAGCGGTGGTGTATTGAAGGGCTACTTGGCTTTTACAAATTAGGGCAAGAGAGGAATGATCACCAAAATTTATGGAGGCCCATTACTGAGGAGCAACTTGTGATCATAACTTGGTTAGAGGCAGTCCCAAATATCAGTGATTTGTTTTATTGCCGCACATTAGATTGGATGGCAGAGCATCTCGAGAGTTACAGTAATAACATGGTATGCGAGTTCTATGGTTCCTACACGGAAATGATCAAATAGATAGCTCCTTCCAAGGCAAAGGAGCTGGGGTAGCAAGTGATTTTCACCACATTGTTCTGGAAGGTCCCCATTAGTTTATTATAAGAGACATTCTGATGGGTCATCTACTGCCCAAACTTTCCATCGGCAATATCGACGACCGATCGATCAAAAAATAAAGGTGGTGCGAGATAAAAATATTATGAGGGATCCGGTGCAAAGTGGCGAGCTACAAAGATGGGTAGAGGGTTATATAGAGGAGCATGTCATAGCAGTGGATTGGGTATCACACCCAACTTCGATCAAGAAAGCATCGCTGAAATTTGCAGCAAAGTTTTGGTGGGCTATTATCCATCACCCATTTTGCCCAACCAATGTAGACAATCATTTAACTCTGGATTGGGCGGTGATTATTGCTAGCTTGATGGTGAGATATGAAGTGGACGTTGTTAAAATCATCATTGCAGAGATTCATGAGAGAGATATATAGCGGAACACCATAATCCCTTTTCCTTGTCTTGTGTTCTCACTATGTAGGGAAGCTATAGTTCCATTGATTGCTGGGGTCAACCCAATGATTGGAGTGAATAGATATCACAACTCAAAATAGGACCAGGCCGCAACACGGTGATCGGGATGCGAGGGTCTCCAACCATAAGCCATCTAGCATACATCGCATAAATAAGGTAAAGAGACATGGCAATATAAACGGAAGTAATCATCACAAGGAAATGGGACTAAGAGAATTCAACTCAATAGATGTCTAAACTATATTAAGTCATAAGTCTTCTAAACATGCCTCTAGTCTAGACTTTGATGGGGGCTTAGAAAAAACTCCTAGCTCACCCAAAAAATAAGAAGAAGTCAAAATGATAGCAAAAAGAATCAAATTCATTGCCCTCGACAAGATGAGGACTCACCAACTCTTGATATTTAATCAACTTTATCCATGAATAGGATGGTCGTGAGTACTATCCACCCCTACATTATGAGACAATGTAGACAAAATATGCATTGGTACATTTGAATGTACTAAGTATGTGAGGTATGCATGAATAATTAATAGGTTTCTGAATAATATGCCATAAGATGCATGACCAATCAAAATAAACATGAATAGAGTTTAAAAATATTTGTTAACACATGAAACTCATGGTCAGTGCATAACATAAAAACTTTATCATATAACTCATAGCTTAACTTTAACTTGTGTATGATAAGATCTTTAATCAACATCTAATACCATGTGAGCTATAACATGGAATCCGATGAAACCCCCATCGAGAAAGGAAAGGATACCTTGCCAGGGTATACTCCATCATGTTACTCATCTCAACTTAACTCAACCATGCTATATATGGACCCAATAGCTAGGCCATGGAGCCAATCCTACGTGGGCAACGTAGTTTGTGACTTTAGGTTCCCACTAGGATTCTCTTGCGTAACTAACTATGTTACCGGACCGAACCTCACCTAGAAGTCCTCTTTGTGCTTAGTCAATATCCCAATAGAAACTCTTTAAAATATGATCATAACATAATAGAGAAAGATAGTAACTGCCTATCTATCCATCTTTAAAACATATTAGGAATAACTCATTAACTTTGTGAGTCATAAGAATCCATAATTTCGGTGAGAATTGTACTTATCACCATCTTTATTATTATTGTGTGAGAATTGGACTTATGACAACATAATAACTTCTTTGATCTTAACTTTGATCATCATCATAACTTCTTTGATCCTAACTTTGATCATTATTATAAAATCATAAATCTCAACTTTAAATCATAGAAACTTTCATTGAAAATCATTGAACTCATAATCAACTCATAAAATTATCTTTAACATTCATGATCATAACTTCAAAATAGCTTTACGCATGAGCATTCATAATTCATATCACAATCATGCTATTCATATGGAAACATGAATATAATGATCATTGATAACATCTAAAAATAGAATTGAATCAGCATAATGCAATTCATCAACATTAGGGTTCATAACTCAATTGAAATTAAATAAAACTTTGAGAAAACTTTGGGGCTTCATGGGTGAAAGGGACTCATGAATCAATCTCTGCATATATTTATTAATTTCACTTAGAATTGTAGTATAAACCTTGAAGAAATTTGGAAACCCTAGCTTGAGTTTTAAGAAGAAACCTTGAGAGAATTGAGAGTTCTTACCTTAGGAAATTTAGGAGAATTGCTTGTGAATGAGAGGATTTCAAAGAATTGGGTATTTATAGGGTTGAACTTAGACCTAATTGTGTCTAGGTTCATTGAACCGAAAATGGTAAATGACACATAGGCCCCTCATTAAACATCAGACTTTGGACCTACGAGACCCTTCCTATGGGTCGTAGAAGAATTGATGACCTCATTAAAACGACTCGTCTTGTAGGTCTGAGAAAAGGCTTGAAAATCAGGTCTCTGAAGTTTGAGAACAAGCCATGTTTACGACCCATAAACTTTATTATAATCCGTTAAATCCATCCGTCCTATAGGTCCTAAAAACCTGCAATTTCATAGGTCTATAAAGTTTCATTACAATTCGTTCTTACGACCC
Source organism: Solanum dulcamara (assembly GCF_947179165.1). NCBI lineage: Eukaryota > Viridiplantae > Streptophyta > Magnoliopsida > Solanales > Solanaceae > Solanum > Solanum dulcamara. The sequence goes on from NC_077245.1 coordinate 56,592,150, forward strand.
ATTAACAGGATGACGACTCATCCTGTTGAGTTGTAGAACCTTTCCTGAGGGAAACATCCTAATTTTCTCGAGGGATCACTCTATGACTCACCTTTATGAGCCATAGAAAACCCTACGAGCTATAGAGTAACTTGTAAACATGGGTCAGTTTAGGATTTTAAGATTTTTCTCCTTGTTTCAATGTTCCGACTTTCAGGGTGTTATAATATCTCTCCCTTGGGATCATTCATCCTCGAATGAGATTAATTTATCATAGGTATGACATGGAAAGAGAAATACCAACCCAACATGATCATAATAACACCTTAGAATGCATAAAACATGAAAAATTCAACTTAACATAAAATCATAACTTTAAAAAAATCAACTTTTCATGAACATTCATGCATATGAATGACATAGGAGGAACTGAACACTTAAGAGTTCAATTCACCTTGAATAAGAACAACTTACTACCTTAGGATTGAGTGGAGGGAAAGAGGTACGAGTAACTTTTCATCATATCCGCCTCTACCTCCCAAGTAGCACTTTTTACTTATTGATTTCTCAATAATACTTTGACGGACACAACTTCTTAATTTGTCGGTCTAAGATTTCCATCGGAACTTCTTCATAAGAAAAATTATCTTTAACACTTACATCCTCCAAAGAGTCAATGGATTTTGGATCACCCACAAACTTCCACAACATAGACATATGAAACACTGCGTAAACCATAGATAACTCAAGTGACAAATCTAACTCATAAGCCAACTTGCCATCACGTCTCAATATCTTATAAGGTACAACATATCTAGGACTTAGTTTTCATTTCTTACCAAAGAGCATTACACCCTTCATGGGTGAAACCTTCAAATAGAACCAATTATCCACCTCAAATTCAAGGTCTCTTTTCCTAACGTTCGAATAGGACTTTTGACAACTTTGAGCCATCTTCGATCTTTCCCTAATGACTTTTACCTTTTATATATCATCTATCACCAAATCGGGACCAATCAAGGCCATCTCACCTACTTCCAACCATCCCACCTGGGACCTACATCTTTTCCCATACAATGCTTCAAAAGGAGCCATTTGGATGCTAGAGTGATAACTATTATTATAGGCAAATTAGATCAAGGGAAAATGTTCATCCCAACTTCCTTTAAAATCAATAACACACTCCCTTAACATATTCTCTAATGTTTGGATCATTCTTTTGGCTTGACCATCGATTTGAGGATGGAAAGCAGTACTTAACATGACCTTTATACCAAGACCCTTTTAAAATAACTTCCAAAAGTGTTAAGTGAATTGTGTACCTCAATCCGATATAATAGACAAGGGCACCCTATGAAGTCTTACCAACTCACGAACATATAACTTAGCATAATCTTCAGCACCATAGGAAGTCTTAACCGATAGAAAATAAGCCAACTTAGTCATCTGATCTACAACAATTAAATGGAATCATGTTGATTCTTAGTACGAGGCAAACCCATTATAAAGTCCAAATTGACACTTTCCCACTTCCAAGTAGAAATTTCAATATATTGGGCTAGAACTCCCCACCTTTGATGATCAACTTTAACTTGTTGGCAATTTGGATTAGCTACAAATTCCTCTATATCCTTCTTCATTCCATTCCACCAATACACTTACCTCAAATCATGATACATTTTTTTGGAACCCAGATGAGTCGAATATTGGGAACTATAGGCCTTATTCAATTTCAACTCTCTCAATCCATCAATATTAGGTACACATAACCGATCTTGATAACGAAGCAGACTATCTTCCCTTTGGGATAAACCCTCATTGGATTTTTCAGCAATCGACTTCTTCAACTAAATCAATGTCGGATCATGGTCTTGTTTGGCCTCATAATCCGCCACAAGAGACGATTTTGAACCATTATGAACAAGAATAGCTCCATCATCAGAGTCAACCGATCGCACACCTAAACGTTCCAATCTATGAACATCTTTGATCAGTTCTTTCTTATCATCCTCTACATATGCAACACTACTAATGGGAAATGTACTTAGTGCATTGGCAACCACATTAGCTTTGCCCGAGTAGTACAACACACTCATGTTATAGTCCTTCAACAATTTAAGCTATCTCTTTTGCCAAAGGTTCAGGTCCTTTTGCTTAAAAACATATTGTAAACTCTTATGGTTAGTGAACACATACACATGGACACCATAAAGGTAATGTCTCCAAATCTTCAAAGAAAACACAACTGCCGCTAACTCCAAATCATGAGTTGGATAATTTCGTTCATGCACTTTAAGTTGCCTAGAAGCATAGGATATTACCTTACCATGTTGCATCAAAACACAACAAAGACCAACCCTTGAAGAGTCACAATACACCACAAAACCATTAGACCCTTTTAATAGAGTGAAAATAGGAGCAGTAGTGAGACAATGTTTCAACTCATGAAAACTTCACAAGCTTTCGACTATTGAAACTTCACATTCTTTTGAATCAACTTTGTCGAAGATGACGAGATCAGTGAAAATTCTTTCACAAATCTCCTATAGTATCAAGCTAGGCCCAAGAAACTCTTAATATTCGGAGGAGATAATGGTCTAGGCTAATTCTTAACCGCATCGGTTTTATTAGGATCAACCAAAATTCACATTTGTCAAAATTGGCAAATAATTGCTTGTCTCTTAGAGTCTACAACATAATTCTCAAGTGGTTTGCATGATCTTCCTCATTTCGAGAGTAAACCAAAATGTCATTAATGAAAACAATCACAAACATGTCAAAATATTATTTGAACACCCTATTTATCAAGCCTATGAATGTCGCGGGGGAATTAGTCAAACCAAATGACATAACCAGGAACTCATAATGGCCATACCTTATTTGAAATGCTATCTTGGGAATACCACACTCCTCACCTTTAATTAGTGATAACCAGAATGAAGATTTATCTTAGAGAAGTAACTTGCCCCTTGCAATTGATCAAAGAAATCATCTATCCTCAGAATTGGGTATTTAATCTTGATGGTTACTTTATTCAATTGCCGGTAGTCAATGCACATATGTAATGAACTATCCTTCTTTCTAACAAACAAAACTGGAGCACCTTATGGGGATATATTTGGTCTAATGAAACCTTTATATAACAAGTCTTTCAATTGATCCTTTAACTACTTTAATTCCACCTGGGCCATTCTGTAATAAGGAATAGAAATAGGTTGAGTACCCAGAAGAAGTAAATCATTGGGAAACACATCAGGAAACTCATTAACAATGGGGACCAACTCTAGAATAGGGGCTTTAGAATTTTCATATCTAACCCTCACAAGATGATAAATGCAACCCTTGGAAATCATTTTTTGAGCTTTAAGGCACCAAATAAATTAACCTTTGAAACAGAATTACTACCCTTCCATTCTAGGATCGACTCATTTGGTAATTAGAACTTAACCACTCGAGTTGTACAATCAATAGAACCATAACATACATGTAGCCAATCCATCCCAAGGAGAGCATCAAAATCGTTCATCTCAAGCTCAACATCGGGAGTCTCTTCCACCGTTTGCCTATCATGGAGAGAATAAAACCTATTATTGCATTGACCACCCCGTTGTTGCACTTGTGCACTTTAGAAATTTTTTCTTGAGGAAGAGCATCTTTGACCTTGAATTCCTTAGCATGATAACCCAGTTTACCACACTGGTAGCATACATTCAACCTAACTAGACATTCACACTTATGGTTCTTACTACACTTATTACATGCTGGAGTAACTTGGCCAATAGGAGTACATCCTTGAGGCTTAGGGTTGGGCACCCTATCCTTTTCAAACCTTGGAATTATGGCATTAGAAGACCCTTGGCCGGAGTGCTTTTGGTGAAAAATAAAATGTCCACCACTTCTGAACTTACCATGAGAGAATTCACCACCATCGGCCCTTGGCCTCTTGGACTCCCTATTCTTTACCTTTAGCTTTTCACTCTCTACTTGATCCTCATAGGTCATGGTCTATATATGTCCATTTCTCAAATCAACATAGCCGTTTTGCACTCTATTGAGACCATATCCGACACACTTGATACAAACTTGCTCATACGAGCTCTTGAGTTGGCAACCATGAATGGAGCAAATTTTGACAATTGAGTAAACTTGAGGGCATACTCCCTCACTCATACCACTTTGTTAATATTGATGAACTCTTACACTTTGTCCTTCCTCAACTCTAATGGAAAAAATGGTCAAGAAATACCCCCTTGAGCTCATCCCAAGCCACAAGATCTGCCTCTCTAGGCCTCTCACATTTCCATTGATCAAACCAAATTTGAGAAACACCCTTCAATTGATATGTGGCCAATTCTTCCCTCTTAACCAGGCTAATCCCCATGCTGTCCACAATCTTATGGATACTATCAAAAAAATCTTATGGATCCTCGTCAACTTTAGAACCCTAAAACTCCAAAGGATTCATCCTCATGAAATTATAAAATTTTTTCAATTCATACCCACATCCTCATAAAATCATTGAACTCATGATCAACTCATAAAATCATCTTTAACTTTCATGGTCATAACTTGAAAATAGCTTTATGCATGAGCATTCATAATTCATCTTAAAATCATGCAATTCATATAAAAAAATACATATAATGATCATTGATAATATCTAAAAATGGAATTGAAACAACCTAATATAATTCATCAAAACTAGGGTTCATAACTCAATTGAAATTAAATAAAACTTTGAGAAAACTTTGGGGCTTCATGGGTGAAAGGGACTCATGAATCAATCTCTGCATATATTTATTAATTTCACTTAGAATTGTAGTATAAACCTTGAAGAAATTTGGAAACCCTAGCTTGAGCCTAAAGAAGAAACCTTGAGAGAATTGAGAGTTCTTACCTTAGGAAATTTAGGAGAATTACTTGTGAATGAGGGAATTTCAAAGAATTGGGTATTTATAGGGTTGAACTTGGCCCTAATTGTGTCTAGGTTCATTGAATGAAACTTGGGAAATGAGACATATAACCCTCATTAAACTTCAGACTTTAGACCTACGAGACCTTTCCTATGGGTCATAGAAGAATTGACGAGTTGTCATAATGGCTCATTCTGCAGAAAATCAGGTCTCTGAAGTTTAAGAATGAGTCGTGTTTATGACCGAGAAACTTTATTATGACTCATTAAATCCATTCGTCCTGTAGGCCCCAAAAAAACCTCCAATTTTATAGGTCTCTGAAGTTTCATTATGATTCGTTCTTATGACATCAATAGGATGATGAATCATCCTATTAAGTCATAGAACCTCTCCTGTATCCTACTTTGCTCGAGGGGTCACTCTACGACTCACTTTTATGATCCATATAGTGACTCATAAACATAGGTCAATTCAAGATTTTGAGATTTTTCTCCTTGTTCCAACTTTTTTTAAAGGTCTTACAATAGAACAACAGACCCGAGGCTCATTAAGGATGATATAAACCCCATTGGGCAGCATCATACTCCCTATTCGAATAAGAAACTACCTGATTTTGAGAATGTTCAGCGGACTTCACAAGCTAATTTGGAAGCTTCTTCGGACCTTAAGACACCCTTTATGGAGCCATCAGAGGCTGCCTCGGCAGTCCTGCCTACTAGTATGGTGCGTCCACATCAAATAGGCTTGGTCACCATTTCAGTCGAAACCTTACATACCTTGATGCAGCGGTAGGCCCAGACAGAGGCCTAATTAGGTCACTTGATTCAGCAGCTCAATCCTTGGGTTTGAAAGCTATTACTGAATCAGAGAAGTACATAGCGGCAAAGTTTGAGGCATCTTGGATGATTGGGAGCAGAAGATACATGCACATATTGATGCTTTTGAGATAAGGGTGAATAAGAGGTTGTGTTCCTCTTCTAGTTTTGACATTGCTGCCATTTAGACAAAGCTTGGAGTACTACATGTTGAGGTCACATCTTTGGCTACACTAACCCCTAAACCATTGGATGTGCTAGTCATTCAGCCACCACACTTGTTTGATCTATTTATGGATAATGATACGGTAGTGGAAAGAGAAAATGGCCCTATACTGATGATGACACTTCAGACATGGATGGGGGAAGGAAAACAAAGCAAAAGGAGAGTCATGATCTCAAGGAGGCCACTCGTGCATTTAGAGTGACCAATGAGATACGACGAGATGAGGAGAGGCAACATTCTATTAGAGCCTCAATCTCATATGTTGGCACTCATAATGATGCACAGTCTACCATGGTACCACATGCTATTGCACCAGGGTCCACACATATGTCCCGGATGCCACTATATAGACTTCATCACTTATGCCCTACATGTTCTTTTTATTTTATCCTGTACTTTTTACTTATATTGTATTGTATTGAGGACAATGCAAGTATTTTCAAGTAGGGGTGGGGTGGTTATGAATGCATGAGTATCTAGGAGAAGTATGAGTATCTAGACACTCGATAAAATCCTTGGGGTTTTCTTGCCTGTGTTTTTTCCCCATAGGACCTTTTTAATTTATGTTGAAACTTCATGTTTAGGATGTAAATGTAAAATAAGAATAGGGATCTATGGCATGATGACTAGAAGGTTTTAAAAGAAAACAAATAGACCCCTCCAAAATTTTACTTGAAATATTGTGACTATTTCTTTGATATATTGACTATGTTTGTATGACATGAAGTAAGCTGATATGATAACACATGACTTAGATTGAAATATGAACCAAAGATTTATAGTTGACAATGAAACTTGATGCCAAGTTTGTGTAAGGTATTTATGTAATCTGAATATTTGTGTCAATCCAGAACTTGCCCCATTGGTCGTACTATGATAATTGAACTGTTGATTAGTAAATGATCATAGGCGATTTTTGAATTACTCCACTTAGACTTAAAAGAACCAACTAAACATTATTTTACCCTTTGAACCAAATATCCCTAATCCTAATTGTAATCCTTTATGTTGGTCCTGGTCCCTGAGGATAATGTGCACCTCAACTCAGGCTTCAACGGTTTAAGAGTCTAAGTATTGAAAATAAGGGCAAGTCTATGGTATTATGTATGAACATCTGAATTTCTTTTGTGAGCATGAGTATTTTCCATGCCCCTGAACTTTAAAGAAAAATTAACAATAGATGTGAAAAAGAGACTTCTTTTCAGTGAGGGCACAAGTGACATCGTCTAAATAGTCATAAAAATGTTGCATGTTGTTTTTGCATATGAATTTATCTATTGGTGTTGAAGTGTATAATATTGATCCACATAAGTTAGTTTGATTTGAAATAATGGGTGGAACAGTATCATGGATAGAAATTGGAGGGGATCAGAGGCCAGTAGCCTTGTGATTGTTTTACATCCTTGATCTTATATTGCATTGTGTCATTTTAGTATAGTAGCATTTCTTGAGGTTAAAAAACTATTTTAATTTAAGGGTGTTGATGTACCTTAGACTTACGACGCTTATAATACTTTAAACTTGAGAATTTGCATTTCTCTTAAGTGTTTATTGGCATATTTGATATTAGTTGTGTTTATTTTATAAAAACCTGAGTTGGAGAATTAATTGAGGAATAACAACACTGAAGAAAGGAGTTTTTGGAGATTACAGACCAATCCTATGATTCGTAGTTACTTCTACGGGGTCGTAGGCATCAATTGTCTAAGTAGAGATAGAGAAATGCCGTTAAAATGAAGTTGACGGGTAAAGTCTATGACTCATTCTTATTATTACGAGTCAACAAGTGAAGTCGTTAAGTAGAAGTAAAAGATTGAGGGAAAAATAAAGAAGACGAGTCAATTCTACGGCTCATTCATATTTCTACAAGTCATAGAACACACTTGTAGCGGAAATTACTGATGATGAAGTAAGGGCCGTGTCTACGACTCCAGTTTACGAGTTGTCCTCAAAGTTACGAGCCGTAGAAGGTTGTCATAAAGAAGAAGAGTTCTGCAGTGCAATGTGATTGATTATAGCTAGGTCTATGACTTGTTAAAGTTATTATGATCCGTAGAAACGAATCGTAGACATGAACCGATTAAAAGTTTGTCTATAAATACACTTCTTAGGTTTTTATACACATTTTTGGGTTTGAGAATAGAGCTTGAACTACTTTTGAGCTTTTATTCTTGAATTTCGGTTTTCGTTATCGATAGTTTACATTTGGATTTTATTGAAGATTTTGGATTCTCTCAATTATTATTGTAAGTTCATGATTTATTTTAACCTAAACATTATTGATTGTGAGCACGCAGTCATGAGTAGCTAATTGCACAACTAGGGTTGTCACGAAGAATTAAGGACGTAGATCTTAATAAGAAGTAATTCTTGAATAGTGTGCATGAATGTATTTTTTTATCTTCTTTATGATTAATTTTTAATGGTGGCCAACGTTAGAACTTGCTGGATCAAGGAGGTAACATATGGGAAAAAAAATTAAACAACGAGATTTGGGGCTAATTATTTTCATCTAATTAGCTTGAACAAATCAAGGGATAGCCAAATTTCGGATCATTGGTAAGGGTTAGTAAAACATACACTCGCAGATGGATAAGTTGAGTAGTGAAATTCACCTATTTTCCAGATCAAGGACTTTAGTGAAATTAACTTACCGATTCTGCATGTAACACACTAGGAAAGGATTACTCATAAAATAGGGTCTACTTAGTTAAGGATTCGTGGGAACACATAAAATTCTAGTTTCACTTTATATTGATTTAAACCACATTAAACTGCTACTTTTGTTCGTTGATGCTTGTTATTTGATTTTTTAATTAGTTTTATAAAAATTCCCCCCTTTCTTTACAGAAATAAATTGATTACTAAAGTAAATAATAAATGATTAATCTAAAGTCTAAACCATATTCCCCGTGGGATAGACCCTAACCTTTGTTAGGTTCTATATTTGATCAACGATCAGTTTATACTTCTTTAGGGAGGTCTAATTTGAGCGTATTAGTACCATCATGAGAATGCACACACAAAAATATTTAAGCTCAATAAGGTGAAAATTTTATTTTTAAGAATGAAAACTAAAGCTTGCAAATAAAATATAAGAAACTAAATAAAGTGAAGGGTGTTTTTGTAAACAAATAACTTGTTCTTAAAATTTATGCAATGCCTATTATTTTAAATACAACAAACAAAACAATCAATAAAAAATAACCCCAATATAACTTATCCCATTATAACTAATCTCAGCATAACTTATTCCATCATATCTAATTCCATCATAACTTATATTCAAATTAAACGACCCCTTAGAGTGTGCACATGATGATATAGCATGGTTAAAAATAAATAAGAATTTTCGATCTTATTCTATTATCTCTTCCTGAAATAAATTAATAAATCATTCTGCACCTACTTTCATACTATGAAACTGCGTGGAATATATTTTTAGGATGACTAATCAAGAACAATCAGGATATATAAGGTTAAAGCTGAAAAATATGAGATGTAGAAGGGAAGCGAGACAATCATTCTGTAGTTGTGTAGAGATGGCAGATGTTGCGAATGCGGAGTAGGTTTAACCTTAACTCGCAAAGACTGAACCCACACTATCCTTCCCTGCATAGCTTAATTTTATATTTTCAACTTAGCTCCAACTTGGATTGCTCTGCCTAAACCCATACTGCAACTGCTCCACTTAAAGTTTTTTTCCACCAATTGTATCTTTGGATTTTTCCCCGTTGAATCAATAGTTCTTTTTAGGGGTTTGATGTTAAAAAATAGTTTTTATTTGAATATAAATTTTGCACTCAATTCTTTTTAGTACTTGTTAATTTGCACAAGGAGTATGAATACAACAACTAGGAAACTCTCCTACTCTATTGGAGTTGGATTCAAGAACTTAGCTGAGATGGTGAGAGGGAACATAATTCAACAACAAGGCCTTCATAGAAATGGACATCACTTAACTTACTGCACATGGTGATGGTATATCCTATGGCAGGGTTCTGTCATGACCCAAAATCCAAGTATGATGGCACTTATCTTTTTCCATCAGAGAAGTCAGCCTAACCTACTAAATGCAGAAGTAAAAGCGGAAATAGTTTAAAAACAAGCAATTTAAATGTCAAAAATGGAAAATTTTAATCATTACAAAATCCCCCATGAACTGGTTGTCATATGTACAAGCCTTCTAAATATATGATACTAAAATAAATACAAGTCTCAACCTTTGTATCTCGAATAGAACAAAGTAAAAGATAAATAGGAATAAGAAAGATGGCCGGCATCAACAACTACCTCTCAAATCACCTCAGAAAGCCTCGGATGGAAGATGAGAGAACAGGGTCACTATTCGGGCTCAGAACCTACACAAGTGCAGATAAAAATGGTGAGTACCACCAACACGGTACCCAACAAGCGAAAGACTAACAGTAAGAGTAAGCTAATAAGACACACGTACTCCTATCATACCATCCAACCCCAGATTACAACTTGCACAAAAATCAGCCTAGTCTAACAGTTTTAAAAACACAATAGAAATATACATATGGGTCTCCACGTCAGTACAACTCAAGTAACAATAGGATCTCATTAGTCATAATAAATATCAAGGGGATATTAGGGGCAAAATAGTCCAAAATGGCAAAAGATGCATGATACAATGTAATAAAATGCAATGACACATATAGTGATGCATCTTTGTCCTAAATGATACACATCCATTGACTAGCAGGCCGGAACCCATAGGGTCCACACATGGACCATGTATCCACCAGAACCATTTCTCTTTTTCCATAAATCATCTCTCACCTGAACCATTTCCCTTTGATATTGTCGGAACTATTTTCCTTCGTCACAAATCACGCCGAAACTATTTTCCTTCTACATAATCCTCGAATCAAATCCCATCTCAAAGTATCGGAAGCAATGAAAATAGGCAATGTCCATTTAACATACAATGATGAAATGATAATATCAATAGGTCACAACTCATATCACAACAGCCTATTCAAGTATTCATAATAAGTCAAGTATCTATTCATATCAAACACAACATGCTAAATCATCTCATTTGCCATCTATCACTCCCTTATTCATTATCAAGTTCGTTTGAACATTAAATAATCCCCAAAATCACTTCAAATTACTTCAAAACATGTAAAATACAAATGCATGATCCTACAAGCTTAAACATAGGTTTAGAAATTCACTTTCCTCGATTTCAATCTCAAACTACTTCAGAATCTAAGCTTTACCCTTACACCGAGGTTCTAAATCAAGATAATCTATTCAAATATGATATTTCAATGAGAACACGAGGATAACTAATCAATAATTTTGAACACCAGGCCTAATTCTGACCCGAACAACTCAAAATACCTTACTTCAAAAAATGAATAGAAATTCAAATTTTTTACATGAAAACAATCCTTGAAGTATTTAGAAACTAATGCTGAAAACCAATTTGAATTTGGATTTGAAAATAGCCCTCAAACACCAATTTTAAGAAATAAAATGTTCTTGGTGAAACCCCCAATTTTTTGAAGCTTTCAAACCATGAATTCAGAGTAAAATCATATTAAAAATACTGGGTAATAAAATATTAAAGTGAAGAACACTTACTAATGCCAATATTCTCGAATAGTCCCTTCAAAATTCCCTAAGCCGAGCGCCTAGGGTTCAACAATGGTGAAAATAGGATGAATACTGATTTTTGGGAAATTTCAGATCTGCCTAGTCATTACAATTTGCGATCGCGAAGAGTAAAATTGGTCAACTCATTAAAGCTGAACATCACGATCGTGGAGAAGGCATCATGATTGTAATGCCTAAAAAAGTAACACTTCGCAATCGCGACTAGGCCTACACGATTGCGAAGAACAAAACCACCTGCACCAGATATTAATAACACAATAGTTTCACCACATCTCAAATCTCGGAATCACCCCTCGAGATTTGTTTAGAATCTCAAATCATTGCCTCAATAACAACAAAATCAATCGAACCCTTCCCCAAGAACTATCCATTAGCCATTATTGTTGTAGGTATCATTCATTTGGTTCTAGTGTACCAATTAAATATCATCCAAAAATAACCCTAATCCTCCCATAGTAATCACACCTTGCTAGTTTTGGATTAAAACAATCATTTCCTAGGTAAATTTAGTTTAGTAAGCAACCCTAAGTGCAAAGCGAATTTGATGAGACGACTTCAAAAATCATAAGTACTTAGTTGGATTGCTAAACTTGAGTGTGTATGGACCAAACTGGGATGGTGAAATATTATTTATGATCACGTGAAGGGGATAGCTATGAACTCAGAGAGATTTGTGGGAACTTCAAGGATATATCATGATAGGGAAGGTTTGGCGATTGGAATATTTGAAGTGAAGTGTAATGTTCAAAGAAAAGGGGAATTCAAACCAAATTTAGGTGAAAATGTGGGTAAAAATCCTTTTTTGATTTGGGGATTAGGATTTCAAGTTGGACCGGGTTGGAGTGTTTTAGTTTAGGCTAACTAAGGGACCATGGACCATGGTGGTGGTTGTGGAAACCATTACGGCCCGTGGAACCCCTAGCGTGAGACTTAACTTAGCCAATAACAATAACACACATACCTAGGTTCACGGAAGGCGAAATAGTTTGTGAAGTTCATCACAGGCCATAAAGCCAACCATTAACCTAAAGCCCATTTGCCAGTGTCTCACCATGTTTTCTCACCATGAGGTGTAGTTCCCTATACGGTCCTTATAGGGGCCCGTGGATGGAAGACATTGACCCATATTTTGTATTTTCTCTAAATTTGACTCCCTGCACTCATAGAACACACCAAGACACTATAAAAACATCAAAAACAAATTCTAGCCTATCTACTACAAGTATAATCCTTAGGTTTCCTCCCAAGAAATGCTTGATTTCATGTTGCGGCACGATGCGGTTCACTTAACTACTTAGGCTTTATCAAGATTTTCCCCATGAGTTGCCTCTCATGCAATGCTTGATTTAACATTGCGGCATGATGCAGGTCCCTTGATTACTCAAACTTCATCAAGTTAGAGCTCTTCAACTATGTTTTCTTTCTCATTGGATCCCAAGTATAGCTTCACACGATGACCATTTACCTTAAACTTGCTCCCTTCCTGTGCTGTGATCTCAACTATACCATGTGGAAACACTCGTGATATAGTGAAAGGGCCAGCATATTTAGACTTCAACTAACGCAAAAATAATCTCAGTTTGGAGTTGAACAACATAACTAAGTCTCCAAGGAATAAATCTCGCTTCTCTATACGCTGATCATGATATAGCTTCATTTATTCTTTTTATAGAGATTACCTCCCATATGCTCTTAAGAGAAACTCATATATCTCATTAATTTGATCTAGCCTCATATTTGCAGCTTTGTTCAACCTCAAATTCAACCTCTTTAGTGACCACAATGCCTTGTGCTCTAACTCCACATAAAAATGACATTCCTTTGCAAACACTAACTGATATGGTGATGTAAAAATGTATGTTTTGAAAGCGTTCCAATATGCCCATTATGCATCATCAAGCTTCCTTGACCAGTCAGTTTTTTTTGTATTCACATACTTAGCCATGATCTCTTTTATTTCCCTATTGGACACTTCAACTTATCCACTCGACTGAGGATGGTATGGAGTACATACATTGTGCTTTCTTACACCATATTTGGACAATAGAGTTCAAAATATCTTATAAAAAAAATAGGACCCACATCATTGATGATTGCTCTTGGAATGGCAGACTTAGAGAAGGTGTTCTATTTTAGAGAACTAGCTACACTCTTACTCTTGTTGTCTGTTAAGGCCACAACTTCCACCCACTTTAAGACATAGTTGACTAAGAACAAAAAAATATAGTATCCCATATGAGCTCACGAATGGTCCCATGAATTTGATATCCTAGACATCAAATAGCTTAACCTAAAATATTAAAGTCATAGGAAACTCTTGGTTCCTTGATATAGCACATTTCCTTTGGCATTTATCGCAGCTCTTCGCCAGATCATATGCGTATTTATAAATGGTTTGGCAATAATATCCGCATGAAAGCACATTTTGAGATGGTTAGGCTCTATTATGATGACCACCTAGTGTAGAAGAGTGACATGCCTCAAAAATACTCATCATCTCAGCTTCCGACACATATCCCCTAATCAGATTATCAGCACACATTCTAAACAAATAAGGCTCATCCCAAAAGTAATTGTTCATATCATGTAAGAACTTCTTCTTCTACTGGAACATCAAGTCTTCAAGCATCATATCACAAACTAAATAGTTGGCAAAGTCATCATACAAAGAAATATGGTAAAGAGTAGCGGCTAATACCTGATCATCTAGAAATGAATCACCAATCTCAAGCTCATCCCTATCTCTTTTTTTCAACTTCCAACCTTGACAAGTCGTCAGCTACCTGATTCGCACAACCCTTTATGTCCTTGACTTCAAAGTCAAATTCTTGTAGTAAAAGAACCTATCGGATCAACCTTGGCTTTGCATCTTTCTTTTCTATTAAGTACCTCAAAGCTGCATGGTCAGTGTGCACTATCACTTTTGTACCCAGAACGTATGCTCTTAATTTCTTGAATGCATAACAATTACTAGCAACTCCTGCTCAGTGACAATCTAGTTCTTCTAGGATGCATTGAGTGCCTTTCTAGCATAGTAGATAGGGTGAAAGATCTTGTCGCACTTTTTCCCTAGAAAAACCCCCAAAGCGACACCACTCGTATCATGACCCAAGTTAGGACCTAGGCATGAAACGACAATCAAAATCTTGAGGGACCCCAACCAATCCCTTTAGCATACATCGCATACATAAGGTAACTTAAAACATCAATGAAGGACATAAGTGGAAGGTAAGTTTCAATAAAGCCTCAATAAGAGAATGCTTTGAGAAAAATACCTGAGCAATCATTATTATAACTCATGATAGTCTAAATATGCCACTACATAGTCTAGATGGAGGCATAATACATGTTCCTAAATCACCCAAAGGAGAAAGAAATGTCAAGAAAAAAAGAATATAAACCCATATTGGTTACGCCCTGGAGACATGAGGACTCACCAATCAAGTAGTAGCAATCAATATAACTCTAGCAACGAGTGAGAGGAGCATGATCGCCGGACCCTACATTATGATATAATGTAGGCAAAAGTATGTGTTAGTACATGGAATACATAAAGTATATGAGATGCATGCATGGAAAATAATAATAGGACAGAAGCAATATGAATGTGGGGATGCATGACCAATATCTTTGAAAGCATATATAAAATTTGAAAACTTTGAAAAATTGTAATCATATGGTCAATGCATCATGAAATTGACATAAGAGATAATACCATATTATATACCTTTGTGTGGGATAGGACCTTAACCGACACTTAAGACCATGTGAGCTATAACATGTAATTCGATGTAAATTTCACATTGAGAATAAAGAGACTACTTGCCAAGGTAGACTCCATGAGAACATCTTAACATCATGAGCTATACTTGGATCCACTAGCTAAGCCATAAAATCAACATATGGTAGCAATGTAGTTAAGGACTATTGGTTTCTACTAGGATTACCTTGGGTAGCTACTTTGGCTATCAGATCGAACCCCACCTAAAATTCCTCTTGGTGCCTAGTCATTATCCCAATGAAACTCAATAAACCATCATCAGAATATCATCGTAAAATAGTTATAAGAGTAGCTTATTACATGAGTGATTCATAGGAATATGTGAGTCGATGAAAAAGCCTGACACCTCTTAAACATTTGTTGTGAGAAAATCTTTCACAATTCTCCCACTAGCCCTAAAATCTCAAATGGGCCAATGAACCAAGGTTTAAGCTTGTCCTTCTTCCCAAATTGCATCACGCCCTTCATGAGCGACACTCAAAGCCATACATGACTACCTTTCATGAACTCTAATGGTCGAACTCTCTTGTCTGCATAACTCTATTACCTACTCTGGGATGTCAAGAGCCTACCTTGAATCATGCAAACCTGCTCCATGGTATCTTTAAGCAAGTCTGTATCAAGAGAATCCATCTCAGCAGAATAAAACTATTCGATATGAGATCTACACCTCCTACCATACAATACCTCAAATAGGGACACCTAAATACCAGAATAATAACTATTCTTGTAGGAAAACTCTACTAAGGGAAAATGTTGATCCCACTTAGCACCAAAATCTATAACACAAGCTCAGAGCATATCCTCCAATACATTAATCGTCCGCTCAGACTGGCCATGAGTCTGTTGGTGAAATATTGTCCTCATATCAAGTCTAGTACCCAAACCATGTTGTAATTCCCTCCAGAAGTGCAGAATAAACAATGAACCCCAGTCAGAAACAATAGATACAGGCACCTCATAAACCCAAACAATCTAACTGATGTACAACTGGGCTAGCTTCTCTACCGTATACTTTACCCAAAATGGAATGAAATAGGTAGACTTGGTCAGTCTATCAACATACACCCATATGGAATCATAACCACCCACAATGGTAGGAAAACCCACAATAAAGTTTATGATGATCCGGTCCTACTTCCAAGTAGGAATATGCATCCTCTGAGTCATATCTCCAAGCCACTAATGCTCACACTTAAGCTATTGACATTTTAAACACTTGGACACAAGCTCTACAATGTCCCTTTTTATCACACTAATATGTCATGTATTTATGATACTTTCAACAATTAAAATGGTAAATTAGTTTGCGTTGCAAGCATATTTCTATAAATATGATATGTGTTTTGTTTATGTTAATAGGAAAACTAAGTCACGCATTAGTTTGGATGATTTTTATGGGTTTGAGTGCTGTTTTGTTGAGGATTGAGGAATATGAGTCTCACAATGGACCGTAGTGCCTTCACGAGCCATGGTTGTTTGCGTATTGTTGATGGGAGAAGGAAGTTGAAACTTTGAAGAATAACTCCACGGAAACCACCATAGACCGTAGTGCCTAGCACAGGTGGTGTGGCTGTCGTAATGCTGAAGGTGTGAAGAGGAAAGCGGAATTGAATTTTGGTCAAGAGAAACTCCATGGTACCCTTCACATGATGTGGATTCCACTATGGAGAGTGAAGGTTGATCATGGAGGATGTTAATGGATGATGGAAATTCTTTGAAAGGAATTACTACGGACACTAGTATGGGTCGTAATCATCACTACAAGGCATAAGGATTGCCCAAAAAGAAGCAAAGATCTAAACAGTGTTGAAACCCAAGTTAAACACCACAAAAGCAGGACCACGGACAGTTAACTCCAGTACGGTCCGTAGTGATCGAGCGTGAAATGTGCCGACTTAAGTTTTCCTAGTTGATTTAGGATTTGTTTTTGTATTTTTATAAATACCCGAATTTATTTTATTTTTAGGGGTTTTCATTTTTATTAGTTTCTTGGAGTATTATTGTGAACACATTGAAGATACATCTACTACTTTTTGAGATTGATTCTTGAAATATCATTCCAGTTTTAATTCGTGATTCGTGATTCATGTGTTTGATTAAAGGTTTACTTCTTCATTCATGTAGCTATTGATTCATGAATTCCATACAAATTCTTATTCTTTTACTTACAATTATAGGTAGCTAATCCCACAACTAGGGTTATGGGAACCATGATGACTTAAGTAGAATAGGCAAACGTAGAATTAATATTCGTGATTTTCTTTTGCATGCATTATGATTTCTTCATTTAAAAGTCTTTCTTAGTTAGTGCACAAATTAAGAACTTGAAATTATTTATTGCTTGCCTGGGAGGGAGTTAGTGATTAGGAAAAGACTATCACAATAGTAATTCAAAGTGTCTGGCTTTAACTGAAGGGATAAACTTCGTCTTAGTTACTTGAGCTAGGGAGGAGATATTACTCTGAGATCTAAAGCTAGGTTTAGGAAAGCATATATTATGAGATTGGGAGGATATGAATGATATATGTCTAAGAAGGACAAGGAGGTGAATTAGATGTTATATAATTAGTTAGATTTGCATGCAATACATAGAACAATATCATGAATACAAATTGTCTATTAAGTTACATGTCATGGGGAACACAATCCTAGTTAAATTCTCATGTTGTTCACAACTTAATTGTTCATTACTTTGATAAAACATCATTAAGTGTTACAAAATTAAACAACCCCCCCTGCATTTTACTTTATGCAAATTTATTTTCAGGAAGTAGGGACTACAACTGAAATGTGCTTGCTAATAGACATTTTTAACCTATTCCCTATGGGTTCGACCCCTACTCTTAGTTGGGTAAAATATAATGTTAATGATCATCTATATTTCTTTCAAGAGGTATACTTGAGCATTATCAAAATGGCACCATTTCTAGGGAATATGGCTTTGAAAGATTCTATTAGTTGCTAATTCAGTTTGTAGTTCTACTTCCTAATTTTACTTCTTATTTCTTCTTTGTTTTTTAAGGGTACAAATAGTTCATGCCAAACACCTGAAGCAAGGGTCAACCAGTACTTTCCTATGATCCTAAACTACAAAGGTCAATTCAAAAGATGAATGTGCAAGAGAGTGAAGCACAAAGGCTGAGGGAGTTGGCTAAAAACCAAGTCAAGGATGAAGCGGACAACAAAGATGAACTCAATGGAGCATTGAGGGAAAGATATCAAAGACCTTTGAACTTTGCCCTACATAATAATGATGCTGATACAAATGGTGCAGGAGCTATTGGAACTATAGTCCTCCCACCACTACCTCAGGGCATGAAGTTCACTATCACTAGTACCATGTTGCAAATATTGAATCTAAAACGAATATTTAGTGGAGTAGAAAGTGATGATGCCAACCAACAAGTGATGAACTTTATCTCCACTTGCAAGTCATCTAAAATAGTTGGGGTTAGCCAATAAGTCATACGACTGCGTATGTTTCCATTGTATCTATCTAAGGAGGCATTGAAGGGGTTGAATGAGCTTTTACATGACTCTATCACCAGCTAGAGGAAGTTAAAGGAAGCATTTCTGGAGATGTTTTTGTCATGAACCGATTTCTCAAGTCATGTTGGCACCTACTATCAACCCACCAGTAGGTAAGCCTAACCCCACAGTATGGAACCATAGGCAATGGATCATCACAAACAGAAGGAAAGAAGCGAATAATAATAATAATATAATTAGAAAAGAAGAATGAGAATAATATCACAAGAAAACACCCAAGACCCGATATTAGTTGTTACTCGAGTTACTAAACTAATGTAAAGGAATACAAGGCTTATACAAATACAATAATAGTGCAACTATCCCCGAATACAAAATAGAGACTAATCCAAGCTAAAAATAAAGGGATATAGGCAACTCCGAACACCAAGATCTCACCCAGGTCTCCAAAATCTAAGAGCTTCTCCACACGATCACAAAATCAGTAGTGAAAACCCGTACTATAAACTACAGGGTGCAGAAATGTGGTATGAGTACCAACAAGTGACACTTAGTAGGCATCAACCGACTGAGCTCCAAATATAAAGCAAGTATAAAGAACATGTAAGCAAAGAGTATAGATCACAAGTAACTAACAAGAATAATACGGAAGCATGCAATAAGGAACATCTAATACAAGAAACGGAGAATATAAGAAACAAAACGGGGAACCAAAGGATGTACCTGGTGGCGCCAACACAACAACATGCTATGAAAGAGGACTACGAAGTGAAAACCTACTAACAAAAGTAAACACAGATATCACATAAAGGCCCAAAAGACCGCATCAACTAAATTCCTGTACAAAAGGTTAAATAAATATGAACAACGACAGTAACTACCTTGAAACAATAGACCACACTTTATAGTACAACAAGTTCTTAAAAAGCCAAACAATACCTTCTAAGCCTCTGTGCCCAGGTGGTTTACTCACAAATAGGTAAACCCATAATACGTCCTGTATTATCGAAAGGTACAAACAACTATGGTGGTGATAGGCAATGCATATATGAATAAAAGTCATGCAGAAAAAGTAGTAGTATCATCAATGCCAAGTGCCTCATACTAAGATATATACACCTAATTCCAGTCCTGGCCAGGAAGTAGGACCCATGCGCCTTCCTGGATTGCCATAGGGGACTCGAAAATGCCCCTATATACCTGTCTGGCCCCCATCCAAGTCTTATATCAATATAGATATGTATTAATTTATATGTCCGATCATCAAAAATTAGATCTGTCGTGGTGACCGGAGATAAATAGTCAAATTTATATAGATTGGGTCGGGAACTCCCTCCGACCAAACCAAAATAATAAAATAAGCACATCCTTAATGCCTGGATCTAATATTATTAAATGAGTGCATCCTCGATGTCCATTAAGTTGAAAATAGTAGTAATAAAGGTATTATGACCTCATTTCAAAAATCACTATAAAATAGTTGGGTTACAACTCAGTTTTCTCAAATCAATGCCAAGAACTAATGCATGCACCGAGGTTAACTACATCCATGAGAAAATAATGATCTAATGCAATGCATGCCATCACCAGCACCCAAACAATACGCACAATCACATACAATAATGACACCACAAGCACCTTACCCTCTAGATCATAGAAATAGAACTAGCACATGCAATCAACCTCTAACCAAGGCCTAGGGATCGAATCTACTCCCCTAACTCAACAACAAAGCCCAAAAGGGAACTCAATCCTAAATGAGTAATAAGGAGGAGGAAATAAGGAAATATGTACTAAGCTAGTCAATCAATAGCTTTAGATCCAACTAGCAATACAACCTCGAGATTATAAACACACCTAGCCTGCCAAACGGCAAAAAAGAAGCATAGAGGATTCTAGCTCTAAATCCAGAGATGGGGTCTAACAGTAATTCACAAGCCTAACTAGGAGAAAACCACTACACCAAGGCTCCAAAATAGGTGCTACGATACTGAAGAGCACTCAGTCTCAAAAATTCCCGCTAACAACAACTACAAAAACTAAGGATCAACCCCACACTCAATTCTAAGGAATAATTCCACCAAACACCATAAGCATCAAACAAGCCACCTAAAAATAGGTTAACCATGGCCAAACTAAGGCATAAGCAATAATGTTATCAACTAGACTAGAAGTCTCATAAAGGCAACATAGCCTAAAGCTCATACCAGATAAAAAGATAAGAAACTAGGAATCGAGTCTAACCCATCACATACAATCCAAACTATAAGATATTTATAATAAATAATACCTCATTAAACTCAATCAAAATAAAGGAGATTTTAGCCTACCTTTAAGTCGAACACGCACGCTCCAAGTCCACTTTCTGATAGTGCTTCACTCCGAAAACAACTTGACTTCTATGCTATCAAAATGTTGATCACCTCATCAATAAGAATATTGACACCAAAATCATATTTTTTGGAGACATATCCAAAATTAGGTCAAAATGGGATTATGGGACCTGCAATAGGAATCTCAAAAATAACTCTGTGAAAATATTCTAAATGAGATATTGAGCTTGTACCCTAAATAGGGCACAAATCGATTCTCAAAATAATAAAAAAATAACCCAACATAATATATCACCATTAAAGCATAAAACTAAGCTAGGGAAGCCCCTTTGAAGCAGAAATTACCTCAAACCATTACCTTGCATTCTCTCCAAAACACAACAACATGTAGCCATGATCAATACAAATATGTTCACTTGGAATCACTCAATTTGGAGCTTTATAGCTGTAAAAATTGCAAAAGACGCAATGGGGGTCGAGGTTGAAAATGGTTGTTGGTCTTAAATTAAAGACCAACCATCAAACCTCTATGAACGCGATGACCAAGTTCGCAAAAGCAAAGGGAAGGATCCTTCTTATCCACAAGCGTGGATACCAGGTCCGCGAACACGGAGGAAAAACTCCCTAACCTCCACAAAAATGGGGACCAAGTCCGTGAATGTGGAGGGAAAGTTCCTTCTTCTCTGCAAATATGGGATTAGGTTTGCAAATGCGGAGACCAAATCAAAGGTCCATAAACAAGGGCTGCACCAGCTGAACTAGGAGTTGGAAAATACCTTGATGGGGTATCGGAGATTCATTCAAAATCCCGTGTGCTCAAACAAACTATGCTACCCTACTAAATTTGATGTTTCAAACTCAATGGCATAGTCAAAATTTCCAACCGAGGTCGTCTCGACAACAAATGGGTCCTACATCATTGTGTTATTTTTTCCAAATCTAGAAGAAGTCTCAAAATGAGATTGGAAGTCTCAGGAACTGCACGAAGGGAATATTCCAGAGCAAATTATATTGAAGAAATTTCAATCCGAGTGCATTTACCAAGAATATTGACCAAAGTCAACCCTCAGCTAAAGCTTAAAGGTTAAAATATTTATAGACTCAAAGACTGGAGCCGAGCATGCTACTAGCATAAAATAACCATTCCAAGAACAATTACAATTCCATTCTGAGGTCGTTTTGCTGGAGTTTTGACCATTGTCAATCGTTCAAACTCTAAGAGCTCCAAAATATGAAAATGGGCATAAAACCCAAATAAATGACTAGACGACAGAATTATCAGTGCCAGCAAGTTATAAATATCTTAGGATCACTACAAAAAAGCTCTAAATATTGAAAAGGTTGGAAAAGATGAGAATGACCTTGAGGGTAGTTACAGTTTTTCCCACTATCCAAGAACTGCAAATCAAGGATGAGATTGGTTCTCACAAGTAGCTACCTACTAAATTAGTGCATGAAACTTGGGAGAGATTCAGACAGAAGCTAAAGCAGTGTCCAAATCATAACCTAACTGATGAGCACTTGAAGGAAAATTCTACAAGTCTTGCAATTTTATGACCAAGTAAGTCATGGATGTAGATTGTGGTGGTTCATTCATGTACAAGATATTTCAAGAAACCACAACAATTCTAAATCATATAGCAAAGAATAACAGAGATTGGTACACTAGAGACACTGATATAATAGGTTTTAGGTTTCTATTTGAGATGTCAGTAGAGAAAAGGCGAAAGGAAGAGGAGCGTAACCAGGACATTACCCACATGAGGATGTAGATGGATCTGTTAACCAAGTATTTTGTAGGTGGTAGGATATAAAAGGCAAAAGTTGTAGATACTGGAAGTCGATATGATAAACCAGAGTTTGATTATAAGGAGCAAGCCAAGTTTCTAAATAGCCAGAGGGGTTTCTGGACGTACAACTCTAAAAACCAAGGTCAAAACTTTCAACGGGATAACTACTATGACCGAATTGGTAATCATGATCAAGCAAATTAGAAGAACAAGGACAACTTTAAGAATGACATAAATGGGTTTTATGTGCCACTAATGAACATAGATTGGGCCGGAAACAATAGTGGTAACTCTAAGCGAGAAGACATAATGAAAAAGTTTCTACAGAAGGTTGAGATGATTGAGTTTGGAGTCAAAGATATATGAGATAACATGACTAATATCAGTCAATTGGTAGATTCACACTCTACCTCTATCAAATGGTTGGAGCATCATATGGGCTAGTTGTCAGCAACACTTAATTAGAGTGAGACTAATACTTTACCTAGTGACACAGTCCAAAAATCTTATTACAGACTAAAGCTGCAGCTTCTTAAATTGATGGGCAGGTAAGGCTTCCGACAAATATGGCAGTTATATTCAACGATGATGATAAGGCTGATGAGCTAGTAGTGAAGCAAAAAATGAATAAGGAAAACAATGGTACAAAGCAAATAAAGGCAAAGATACATCACCCTTTGCCATCTGTTTGTAAAACACCTCTTCTATTTCCCCATAGATTGAAGAAAAAGGCTGAGGATAGCCAGTTTTTGAAGTTTATTTCGATGCTCAAGGATATATTGGTCAATATCTTATTGGTGGAAGCACTAGAGAAAAGGTCTAGTTATGCAAAGTTCATGAATGATTAAGTTACAAAGAAGAGAACAATTTCTTTTGAGCCAGCCAACAATTTACATCACTGTAGCACCATTGCTACAAGATCCTTGGTTGAAAATAAGGAAGATTTGGGTGCATTCACCATACCTTGTACCATTGGTGCTTTTAATTGTGCTAGGGATCTATGTGATTTGGGAGCTAGCATCAACTTAATGTCGCTAGCCATCTATAGACAGTTGGGCTTGGGATCTCCCAAACTGACTTCTATTAGGTTACTGATGGCAGATAGATTTATGAAATAGCCAGTAGGAATTTTGTGTGATATGTTGGTATGAGTGGGACGTTTCATTTTCCCTATTGATATTGTTATACTAGATTGTCAGGTTGATTTTAAGGTTCCTATCATCTTGGAGAGACCATTTTTGGCGATTGGCAGAGCATTAGTAGATGTAGAATGTGGAGAACTTACCTTCAGACTAAACAATGAAGAATTCAAGTTCAATATATACGCCTTCATGTAGTAGCCAAAGGATATAACAGTGATGTTTGTGTTTGATATTGAGGTAGAGAGAGTTGATGTGCCCATTGAGGAGAAGCTTACTGTTGATCCTTTAACAGCTGTAATTATGAATTTCGAAGGTAATGGTATTAAGGGGTATGACAAGTCCGTAAATGATTTGAAGGGTATAGGATCACACCCCTACGCTCCCAATAAGCTAGATCTTGACTTGAGGAACAAGATGACTCCACCAGCTAAACCATCTACAGAGGATCCACTTATACTTGAGCTCAAAGAATTGCCAATCCATTTAAGGTATGTAATTCTTAGTGAATATAACATTTTTCCAGTGATTGTTGGTATAGATTGGAGTGAAGGATAGGTTACAACACTAGTTGAGGTATTACAAAGGTACAAGGAAGCAATTAGTTGGACTATTGCCAATATAATAGATACTCCTTCTGGCATTTTCACTCATAAAATACTATTGGAGGAGGATTCCATTCCTAGTATCAATCACTAGAGAAGATTAAACCCTTCTATAAAAGAGGTAGTAAAGAAGGAAGTCATTAAGTGGTTAGATGCAGGTGTGGTATATCCCATATCTGATAGCAACGGGGTTAGACCTGTTCAATGTGTCCCTATGAAGGGAGGTATGACAAGTGTCGCGAATGATAAGAATGAGCTAGTCTCACTTAGGCCAATCACTTTATTACGAGTCTACATGGACTACAGAAAGCTTAACAAATGGATTTTGAAGGATTATTTTCCAATGCCCTTCATGGAGCAAATGTTAGATATTTTGGCACGCAGAGGTTGGTACTATTTTTTGAATAGGTACTCTGGCTACAACCAGATCTTAATAGCACTAGAGGACTAGGAGAAGATGAACTTTATATGTCCTTATGTTACCTTTGTGTTCAAGCGCATGTCATTTGGATGATGTAATGCACCTGCTACATTCCAACATTGCATGATATCTATATTCTCTGACATGGTAGAGGACACTATTGATGTATTTATAGATGATATTTCTATGGTAGGTGATACTTTTGATGACTGTTTGTTGAATCTTTGAAAGGCTTTGCAAAAATACGAAGAGGATAGCCTAGTCTTGCACAAGGAAAATGCCACTTCAGGGTTAAAGAGGGTATTGTGCTGGGCCACAAAATATTGGAAAAAAGTTTGGAGGTTGACAAGGCGAAGATAAAAATAATTGAGAAATTTCCTCCTTTTATCTCTATAAAGGGTGTCCACAGCTTCTTGGTCCATGCAGGTTTTTATAGGCATTTTATCAAGGATTTCTCTAAAATCGCACACCTTTTGTGAAGTTGTTAGAGAAGGAAGTAAATTTCTATTTTTATCACGACCCAAGCCTAGGGCCTAGATGTGACATTACGAATGAGAAACCCAAAAGTACCTCAAACAAGCCTCTTAGCATTCTTTTAGCCTTTCATAGGTAATGACAATAAATGAACAAGCAAAAATTATAATAGTAAATCTTCAACTTACATATGTCCAATAATACCTCTAACTTTTAGATTTAATGGGGCTAAGACAAGTCCCTAGCTCACCCTTAATCAAAATAGAAGAAATGCCATAGTAAAAGATCTCAATATATCATAAGCTAGAAATATAAAGGAGTATTATTCCCGGAACATGGAAACTCACCAAAAGTAGTCTTTAAACGAAATCTCAACTAGCCACGTGGAGGAGAACGAGGAGGAGCACTGGTCCCTATATGGTGATATCATGTAGGCAAAAAGTATGCGTTAGTACTTTGAATGTACTAAGTATGTAAGGATGGATGAACATTGAGGAAATATTAAAATATTTATGTAATATGGAATATAATGTAATGCATGCATAATAAATCATATAGATATCCTTTAAAATATTCATTTTGTGGGAAAGTGACCATAACCAACATTTAAGACCATGCGAGCTATTACATGAAATCCAACATAACCCCCGACGTTGGCCGAGGAGACTACTTACCGGGGAGAACTCCGTCAACTTCATTCATTTCTTTAATTTTAACTTTAAGGGCTTTCATGGATCTATTAACCTAAGCCTACAAGGGCTCCTATGTTGGCACATAGTTAATGAGACAAGGGGTTGCTACTAGGATTCCCTTACCGAATCCCACCTCAATGCACCATTCGGTGCTAAGTCAATCTCACAGAATAGTTTAATACTTCAAAATAGTCATAGCATATAGCTTGAAAATTCAAATATCATATTCGGTAGAATAGCTCATTAAAACATTTAATAATTCAAATATGAAAGAATTGTCCTTATTGCATAAAGAATCCATCATTCAAATCATTTCATCATTCTTTCATTTCATAAGACTCTCTTTTGATCATAGATATTATTTTCATAAATATTCATTTGGAGTCAAAGCTTCCAAGTCAAACTTTATTGAAGACATAGTAAAACTAGGTGGGTTCAAATCACTTGAACTTGCAAACATGTATGTAAATAAATATACATAAATACTTTGAAATTCACTAATTAAAAATCATGCTTTAAACAACCTACCATGAATTTCAAGAACCTTTAAAGAGATAAATAAAGAAATTACTTGCAAATCATCAATTCATACATATGAAATTATGTTGCATCAAAATAGACCAATAATTATTAGTTTAACCATGATTCATGCTATTAAGTAAAAATAAGATTTACCTATAAGAAAAAATTACTTAAAATCAAGAGACTTAATTGAAAGAGTTTTTGGACTACATGGGTGGAAAAACCCATTGATAAGCACCCACATAAATTAGAGTAAAGATTAAAAAAATAAACATAATTTATCATATAATCAAAATAATTTAGGCATGAGAGTTGAAGGAATACTCTCACTAAAGCCTTACATATCTAGAATATGAAGCGTTACTTAGAATCGAAGGATTTAATGAATACACTTGAATCCTAGCCTTTTCTCTTTGCAGGAGCATTTTGTGTACTATCCGGAGTATATTAATTGTCACGACCCAACCCTGTAGGCCATGATGGGTGCCCGAATCGGACACACACGCGTACCCATGCAACCTATACATAACCTGTCCCCTGTTTATACCCAAAATGCACCAATATGTACGAAAACCTACAAGCCGACGAGGCTGTAATACTACATGTAGGGTCGTTCCATAACACACATATACGCAAGCCGACAAGGCTGCCACAATATAGGGAACGCCCTAAATCACAGGTCATATCAGTACAGCTGTACATACATATATATAACTCAGATCCCACTCATATACAACTTATATACAACCTATATACGGATCATACACCACTCATATACAGGCACAATCCACATACGTATCCACAGACCTCTAAGAGTAAGAAAACAGTAACATAAGGCGGGACAGGGCCCCTACCGTACCCGTAACCAAACGAATATATACACCATGTTTAGTACCAAAATCAGGCTCCAGCACAATGGAGCACTTTTGGACTGCTGAGTGGAATCCCTATGCTGGCGGATCCCCAAACTGTATACCTATACCTGCGGGCATGAACGCAGCCCCTCGGAGAAGGGGGTCAGTACGACATATGTACTGAGTATGTAAAATATAATATAGCACAACTGAACACATATCTGAAACAGCGAAGCAGGGGATAACATATCATATGAAAACTTATACCTGTACCCTGTGAAGTATCAAAGTATGCATGTTTACATTATATCGTATAGCCGGCCCTATCAGGGGTCCGGTGGATACATCTGTAATATCGTCACAGCCCAGTGCCATCACCACCTTATTACCACGCATCATCATATATATACACACGTATCCTGGCCCTCTAGTGAGGGACTCGAGGAATAATGCAGTGAGCTGTGCACGAGAACATATCCTGGCCCGGGACTCAGGGAAAGATGGGTCACAGTATACACGAGTAGAGTAATGAGCAACTATATGCAATTTAAATCATTATCGAAGACTCAACCGTAGAAGAAAATTAAGCTATTGTCTAAGAATCAGGATTGTAATGTAATCACCTTAAATGCCCTTTAAATGCCATTAGGGGCTATACTAGTTAGTGTTTTGGGGTCCTTAGACACGTACTAAGATAATTCTAACTGCTTAAGGACTCCAGAATATATGTTTTCATATAGTCCTTACAACTAGGAGCCCGTATATTCATTAAGTCCTTAGTATGTGTAAGGCTCAAGGAAAGTAGCTTAACTGTTATAAAAGTTCATTACCCAGAAGTGAATAAAAGACACTTAGAAATGGAATTACTTCAGAGATCACATCATTGTTTACTTACCTCTACGACATGCCAAAAGAAGAGAAAGAATAGGCTTTACCTACCTCTTATGGATTCCCCGTAATCGTGTCCACGTCGTTGTCCTCGAAACCTATTTAACACGGAAGGCAAGTATTAACAACCTTAGACTTTTCAGCAACTTAGACTACCTAAGATTATTCATTGAGTTCGTCCCCTCGCTCGCATCCTCGACTAGTTCCTTAACCAGTTAAGAAGTTAACGAAAATCGGACAGCACCTCCCCTATAACGTGCCCTATCCGAATACACAACCATGTCCTTATAACCTGCATCTAACCAACAATACAACCATCAGCCCAAAAATATACATATTATGACAACATTACACAATATAAACCCTCAACAATTCACTCGAAACTAAAATACCCAAAACTAGAGTTTTTAATCTTTCTTTCGCGAATTCTTTAATTATAAAGCGGAGGGTCATGTGGATGCAACCAGAATCCACCCATGACCTTAGAAACGCACATTCCAGCACCCTAACAACTCATCAAATGACCAGCAGTCACATACCACAAGCACGAGGAATTATTCGATTACAATTAACTATAGCGATTCCAATTTCGTTTATTTCAAACGTCGAACTTTTGAAGCCTTTTCCCCAACTTCCAGAAGCTCCTAAGGTGTATAATACACTCTAATTTAACATCATAAACTTCAAATTAGAGGGGAAGAACTTACCTTTCCCGAAATTGGCTAAAACTAGCCGAAATTGTGCCTCGGAACTTCTGCAACGTGCTGAAATTGAGCGGGCTGCTTGTGGTACTTCCTCGCTGCCCCAAATTGAAATTTTAGGTTATAAAACACTAATATACAACTTAGGGGCACGTCAAATAATTAATTCATGGAACGAAACCCGGAAGCTTACCCAAGAAGGGTCAAATCCGTAGCCCTCTCCCTTGCCCCTTTTCACGTTTTCTCCCCTTTTTTCCTTCCAAATTTCAGTTGCAACATGGAGTTTTAGTTCCATCAACGTCTTAAAACACATATATACGTATCCACGTACTTAATATACACCGTATATAATTAATTCACGGAAGAAAGTTGAGAAACGCACCTTTAATCTTCAAGAACCAAGGCTGCCTCTCTTTTCTCTCTTCTCACGTTTTTTTCTCTAAGTATAGCTGCTGTTTTGGATAAATTAACAACTGAAGTATTACATATTCATATATATATATGAGGTGACACATGTCATCCCCTAAGGGTGACACGTGTCAGGCCCTCATTGGGCCACCTCAACCATATGGCCAATGGGGTGCTGCTACGTGGCAGCGGGGTTCACCTCCCCCAAGCAGGTGGGTCACCTACTTGACCCCAAGTAGGTGGGTCACATGCTTGCTTAGGGCTGCCACGTGTCACCCTCCTATTGGCTGCCCCACGAAATTTGTTTCTCTTCCTCGTGGGTTCGTAATCGCGTCTTAGTTTAAGAGCCTATGTCATTCATGCTATGGAAGCTTGGTGTGTACTCAAATAGCTTAGGTAAGTAAAACTTCTAAGTTAGAGGTGTACGTACGCAAATTAAGCCCTATGACTCATCGCTTGGCCTCCAACTTCCTCCGACTTCTCTTGACCTTATCTCCAATCCTCCCTACTATGGGGTGTCACATTCTCCCTTCTTAGAATTGTTTAATAGTGTCGTAACTTAGGCGGCTCACATGATAGCTTTTAAGTAGCTTTAGGAACCTTTCGAGTTCAAGAATGTGGGGTGTAACATCCTTCCCCCCTTTAGAACATTCATCCCCGAATGTTGAATAAAACTTCTCTTAAGACTTTATGCCGATTATAGGGAGGTTTTCTTCTACTATGATAACATACATTTTCATCTAAATAATTAATATACCAGTTCTAAGAGTTGGGGTTACCTGTAGATGTCGAAAATAGGTACGGATATTTGTTTTTCATGTCCTCCTCAGCCTCTCAGGTCATTTCTTCCCGATTCCTATTTCGCTACAACACCTTGACAGAAGCTACGTCCTTAGTCCGCAGTCTTCTGATTTGCCGATCCAGGATGGCGATAGGTTGCTCTTTGTAGGCTAACTCCTCTGTGACCTGGATATCATCTACGGGATGTACCCGGGATGGATCACCTACACATTTACAAAGCATTGACACGTGAAAGACTGGATGTACAACTTCTAGATCCGCTGGTAAGTTTAGTTCGTATGCCACTTTGCCTATTCGGCAAAGAATCAAGTAAGGGCCAATGTATCTTGGACTCAGCTTCCCTTTCTTGCCGAACCTCATTACCCCTTTCATGGGCGATACTTTTAAGAACACCTAATCACCTACTTGAAATTCCAAGGATCGACGTCGATTATCTGCATATGATTTTTATCGACTCTGGGCTGCTAATAATCTTTCCCGAATAAGCTTTATTTTATTTACCGGCTGTTGGACCATGTCTGGGCCTATTAGTTGTGTTTCGCCAACCTCAAACCAACCGATAGGCGACCTACACTTCCTGCCGTATAAAGCCTCATATGGTGCCATCTGGATGCTAGAGTGATAACTGTTATTGTAGGCAAACTCAATAAGTGGTACATGATCATCCTAGCTACCTTTGAAGTCAATTATGCAGGCCCGCAACATATCCTCTAACGTTTGAATCGTACGCTCTGCTTGCCCATCAGTTTGAGGATGAAATGCTGTACTAAGTCTTACCTGTGTCCCCAAGCCTTCCTGGAATGACTTCCAAAAGTGGGCTGTGAACTGAGCTCCTCTATCTGAAATAATAGATGTGGGAACTCCATGAAGTCATACTATTTCCTTAATGTACAATTTCGCATAGTCTTCGGCTGAGTAAGTAGTCCGAACTAGAAGGAAGTGGGCTGATTTTGTCAGCCTATCCACGATAACCCATATAGAATCCTACTTTCGAAGAGTCCGAGGCAAACCTGTAATGAAGTCCATATTAATCGCTTCCCATTTCCATGTTGGAATCTCCATCTCCTGTAGTAGCCCACTCGGTTTCTGATGTTCAACTTTAACTTGTTGGCAGTTTGGGCATTGGGCTACGAACTCTGCTATATCCCTTTTCATACCGTCCCACCAATACAGATATCTGAGGTCGTGATACATCTTGGTTGATCCCGGATGAATAGAATAGCGAGTGTAATGTGCCTCTCCCAGCACTTGCTGTCGTAGTCCTGCAACCTCCGGTACACAGACTCTGCCTTGGTATCGTAATACCCCACCGGCCGTAAGGTCAAATGGAGTCTTTTTCTTTTGGATAGTTTCATCTCTATACTTCGCTAGAATAGGGTCCTGGTATTGACATCGTTTTACTTCCTCCATAATGGAGGATTCAGCAATTCTTCAAATAGAAACCCCGTCATCACCCTTATCAACTAAGCTGACTCCAAGACTGGCAAGCCGGCAGATCTCACGGATCATTTCCTTCTGTTCCGGTCATACCTCTGCTAAGCTACCCATTGATTTACGGCTGAGCGCATCCGCCACCATATTCGCTTTCCCAGGGTGGTATAAGATGTCGACATCATAATCTTTCAGTAATTCCAACCACCTTCTCTACCGTAAGTTCAATTCCTTTTGTTTAAAGATATACTGGAGGCTTTTGTGATCTGTATAGATATCCACATGCACACCATATAAATAGTGCCTCCATATTTTCAAGGCATGAATCACCTCTGCTAATTCCAAGTCATGCGTTGGATAATTCTTTCCATGTTTCATGAGCTGCCAGAAGGCATAAGCTATAACTTTACCCTGTTGCATCAATACACATCCAAGTCCAATACTGGAAGCATCACAATAAATAACAAGCCCATTGGGTCCTTCTGGAAGGGTTAGAACAGGAGCCGTAGTAAATTTTTCTTTTAACAACTGAAAGCTCCGTTCACAAGCATCAGTCCACTGGAACTTAGCCGCCTCTTGAGTCAGTCTTGTTAAAGGCGCCGAAATGGAAGCAAACTGTTCTACGAACCTCCTGTAATATCCTGCTAACCCCAGAAAGCTACGTACCTCCGTAGGAGTTGTAGGTCTTGGCTATGCCTTCATGGCCTCAATCTTCTATGTATCTATGCGAATACCATCGATCCCAATAATATGCCCCAGAAAAGCCACTGAAGTTAACCAAAATTCACATTTAGAAAATTTAGCGTATAATTTCTAGTGTTGGAGTATTCCCAGTACTGCCCACAAATGATCCGCAGGTTCCTTTTCTGATCGTGAATAAACCAAAATATCATTAATAAATACGATCACGAACAAATATAGAAATGGTTTGAACACTCGGTTCATCAAGTCCATAAACACCGCTGGAGCATTTGTCAACCCAAAAGACATCACTTTGAACTCATAATGTCCGTATTGGGTTCTGAATGCGGTCTTTGGGATATCCGCTTCTCTTACCCGTACCTGATGGTAGCCTGACCGCAGGTCTATCTTCAAAAAGCATTTAGCACCCTGCAACTGGTCAAACAAATCATCAATCCTGGGGAGGGGATATCTGTTCTTAATTGTTACCTTGTTCAGCTGCCTATAGCCAATGCACATTCGCAGCGATCCATCTTTCTTTTTAACAAATAATACCGGCGCTCCCCATGGGGATGTATTGGGCCTAATGAAGCCTTTTTCCAGCAAGTCCTTCAGTTGCTCCTTTAGCTCCTTTAATTCCGCGGGTGCCATTCTATATGGGGGAATAGAAATTGGCTGAGTATCTGGTGGCATGTCTATCGTGAACTCTATCTCCCGTTCGGGAGGAAGACCTGGAAGTTCATCTGGAAACACATCTGGATATTCATTAACCACGGGTACCGACTGAAGAGTTGGCACCTCTGTTTCTAAATCGTGCATGCGGACTAAATGATAAATACACCCCTTCCTGATCATTTTCCTTGCCTTAAGGTATGAAATAAACTTACCCTTCGGCGACGCCGTGTTTTCTGCCCACTCAACAATTGATTCACCCAGAAACTGGAACCGAACTACTTTATTTCTACAGTCTACATTGGCACGACATGAAGCTAACCAATCCATACCCATAATAACATCAAATTTCACCATATCCAATTCTATCAAATCAGCCAAGGTACGATGACTATATACATTAACCGGGCAATTTCTATATACTTGTTTCACCACAAGAGAGTCTCCTACTGGTGTAGCCACCTCAAATGCTTCTATTAATTCAGGCTTAATCCCAATTCTATTAGCAACAAAAGGAGATATATATGATAAAGTAGAGCCGGGATCCATCAATGCATATACGTCCCGAGCAAGGATTGATAATGTACCTGTAACTATATTTGGCGACGCTTCCTGATCTTGTCTACTAGCCAAAGCATATATATGATTAGAAAGGCCACAAGAACTAGAAGCTCCACCATGACCTCTACCACGGCCTGCCGGTATCTACATACCCCGCCCCATCGGGCGCATAGCCACAGAAGAAGAAGAACCCGCAACCGACCTAGTTGGCTGAGCTATACCACCTGGAGTACTTTTAAATGGACATTCCCTCGCAATATGGCCTTGGCGGCCACAAGAAAAACAGGCACCTGTACTTCGGCGACATTCCCCAAAATGAAGTCTATTACAACGGGGACACTGTGGTAGTAGTGGTCTTGACTGTCGAGAACTCTGGTCCACCTGTATACCTGATGCTCTGGAGCTTTGACTAGGCCCCAAATATCTGGTGCTCTCAACTCTTCCACTTGGAAACTGTGGAGGTACACTTCGAGCTGGCTGGGAGGGGTATCTACCAAACTGCTGGAATCGCCCGCTATGAAATTCC
The DNA here is from genome assembly GCF_947179165.1 of Solanum dulcamara. Classification (NCBI taxonomy): domain Eukaryota; kingdom Viridiplantae; phylum Streptophyta; class Magnoliopsida; order Solanales; family Solanaceae; genus Solanum; species Solanum dulcamara. The sequence continues at coordinate 56,626,507 of NC_077245.1, forward strand.
CCGATATAACCAACTGACTTAGCCCTCTTAGGCTGACTTTTATCAAACCATCTGTCAGGCTGATGCCTTCTATGTCGCTCTTCTACCCCTTGGGCATATGCTTATACCCGAGCAATATCCATGCCTGACTGAGAAGCCATGGCCATACAGCTATCAACCAAATAAAGGTCTAAGCCCATGATGTACCGATGCACCCTATCTGCCATATCTGCCACAACTGTGGGGGCATACCTCGCCAATGAGTCAAACTTGAGGCTATAGTTGTGAATACTCCTGCCGTTCTGCTTTAACTGCAAAAATTTATCCCATTCATCTGGAGGAGCACTCTCTCCCCTTGATAACTCCCAAAACTCGTGCCAGTTAGCAGCCACATCACGCAGCCAATAGGAGGCTAATTCCACTGACTCAGTCTCTGAGGCCCTAATGATTCGCAGTGTACGCTGCATCTGTCTAGTGAACTCTTGTGGGTCTTCTGCAGGTCTCGATCCATGAAATTCTGGGGGATTGCAGGCTAGGAAGTCACGAACCCTCAAGCTATCTTGTCTATTTGCATCATCTGGGCCATGCCTCCAGGCCTGACCTGCCATCAGTCCAGTCAGCAACTGTATTGTATCTCTCATAGCTCTGTCTTCCGCCCCATGCTGTGGGACTGGAGGCTCCTGTACTAGAGGTTCGGGATCTACAATTGCTGCTGCCCTAAACTCCTCTGGGGTGGCGATGTAGTAGAACTTGCCGACTGGAGTACAATCCTCGGCATAGACTGGGCACGGGCCCTAGTAATTCTTAGGGTCTGACTAGTTTCCCCAGCTGCTGACTTGTCCTTTTGGGCAGTGGTTGCTTTCCGTGGAGGCATCACTACAAACATAAAGGTAGGTTAGTGAAGGATCATCCTAAAACATAACTCAATAGCACGATCTATGATAAGAAAGAAAGTAACATCCTAAATGTCCTGTAGCCTCCTGTTTATAGATATGGTGCACAACACACCGATAAACAAGCCTCTACTAGACACGGTCTGTCGACACTCCAAGGACAAACTGCTTTGATACCACTTCTGTCATGACCCAACCCCATAGGCCGTGACGGGTGCCCAAACCGGACACACATGCGTACCCCTGCCACCTATACATAACCTGTCTCCTGTTTATACCCAAAAAGCACCAATATGTACGAAAACATATAAGCCGACGAGGATATAATACTATATGTAGGGTCGTTCCATAAAACACATATACGCAAGCCGACAAGGCTGCCACAATATAAGGAACGCCCTAAATCACAGGTCATATCAGTACAGCTGTACATACATATATATAACTCAGATCCTACTCATATACAACTTATATACAACCTATATACGCCTTATACACCACTCATATACAGGCACAACCCATATACGTATCCACAGACCTCTAAGAGTAAGAAAACAGTAACATAAGGCGGGACAGGGCCCCTGCCGTACCCGTAACCAAACGAATATATACACCATGTTTAGTACCAAAATCAGGCTCCAGCACAATGGAGCACTTCTGGACTGCTGAGTGGAACCCCTATGCTGGCAGATCTCCAAATTGTGTACCTGTTCCTGCGGGCATGAACGCAGTCCCCCGGAGAAGGGGGTTAGTACGACATATGTACTGAGTATGTAAAACATAATATAGCACAACTGAACACATATCTGAAACAGCGAAGCAGGGGATAACATATCATATGAAAACTTATACCTGTACCCTGTGAAGTATCAAAGTATGCATGTTTACATTATATCGTATAGCCGGCCCTATCAGGGGTCCGGTGGATACATCTATAATATTGTCACAGCCCAGTGCCATCACCACCTTATTACCACGCATCATCATATATATATACACACGTATCCCGGCCCTCTAGTGAGGGACTCGAGGAATAATGCAGTGAGCTGCGCACGAGAACATATCCTAGCCCGGGACTCAGGGAAAGATGGGTCACAGTATACACGAGTAGAGTAATGAGCAACTATATGCAATTTAAATCATTATCGAAGACTCAACCGTAGAAGAAAATTAAGCTATTGTCTAAGAATCAGGATTGTAATGTAATCACCTTAAATACCCTTTAAATGCCATTAGGGGCTATACTAGTTAGTGTTTTGGGGTCCTTAGACACGTACTAAGATAATTCTAACTGCTTAAGGACTCCAGAATACATGTTTTCATATAGTCCTTACAACTAGGAGCCCGTATATTCATTAAGTCCTTAGTATAGGTAAGGCTCAAGGAAAGTAGCTTAACTGTTATAAAAGTTCATTACCCAGAAGTGAATAAAAGACACTTAGAAATGGAATTACTTCAGAGATCACATCATTGTTTACTTACCTCTACGACATGCCAAAAGAAGAGAAAGAATAGGCTTTACCTACCACTTATGGATTCCCCGTAATCGTGTCCACGTCGTTGTCCTAGAAACCTATTTAACACGGAAGTAAGGCAAGTATTAACAACCTTAGACTTTTCAGCAACTTATACTACCTACGAGTATTCATCGAGCTCGTCCCCTCGCTCGCATCCTCGACTAGTTCCTTAACCAGTTAAGAAGTTAACGAAAATCGGACAGCACCTCTCCTATAACGTGCCCTATCCGAATACACAACCATGTCCTTAGAACCTGAATCTAACCAAAAATACAACCATCAGCCCAAAAATATACATATTACGACAACATTACACAATATAAACCCTCAACAATTCACTCGAAACTAAGATACCCAAAACTAGAGTTTTTAATCTTTCTTTCGCGAATTTTTTAATTCCAAAGCGGAGGGTCGTGTGGCTGAAACCAGAATCCACCCACGCCCTTAGAAACACACATTCCAGCACCCTAACAACTCATCAAACGACCAGCAGTCACATACCACAAGCACGAGGCATTATTCGATTACAATTAACTATAGCGATTCCAATTTCGCTTATTTCAAACGTCAAACTTTTGAAGCCTTTTACCCAACTTCCAGCAGATACTAAGGTGTATAATACACTCTAATTTAAAATCATAAACTTCAAATTAAAGGGGAAGAACTTACCTTTCCCGAAATTGGCTAAAACTAGCCGAAATTGTGCCTCGGAACTTCTTCAACGTGCTGAAATTGAGCGGGCTGCTTGTGGTACTTCCTCGCTGCCCCAAATTGAATTTTTAGGTTATAAAACACTAATATACAACTTAGGGGCACGTCAAATAATTAATTCACGGAACGAAACCCGGAAGCTTACCCAACAAGGGTCAAACCCGTAGCCCTCTCCCTTGCCCCTTTTCACGTTTTCTCCCCTTTTTTCCTTCCAAATTTCAGTTGCAACGCTGGGGTTTTAGTTCCATCAACGTATTAAAACATATATATACGTATCCACGTACTTAATATACACCGTATATAATTAATTCACGGAAGAAAGTTGAGAAACTCACCTTTAATCTTCAAGAACCAAGGCTGCCTCTCTTTTCTCTCTTCTCACGTTTTTTTCTCTAAGTATAGCTGCTGTTTTGGATAAATTAACAACTGAAGTATTACATATTCATATATATATATGAGGTGACACATGTCATCCCCTAAGGGTGACACGTGTCAGGCCCTCATTGGGCCACCTCAACCATATGGCCAATGGGGTGCTGCTACGTGGCAGCGGGGTTCACCTCCCCCAAGCAGGTGGGTCACCTACTTGACCCCAAGTAGGTGGGTCACATGCTTGCTTAGGGCTGCCACGTGTCACCCTCCTATTGGCTGCCCCACGAAATTTTTTTCTCTTCCTCGTGGGTTCGTAATCGCGTCTTAGTTTAAGAGCCTATGTCATTCATGCTATGGAAGCTTGGTGTGTACTCAAATAGCTTAGGTAAGTAAAACTTCTAAGTTAGAGGCGTACGTACGCAAATCAAGCCCTATGACTCATCGCTTGGCCTCCAACTTCCTCCGATTTCTCTTGACCTTATCTCCAATCTTCCCTACTATGGGGTGTCACATTCTCCCTTCTTAGAATTGTTTAATAGTGTCGTAACTTAGGCGGCTCACATGATAGATTTTAAGTAGCTTTAGGAACCTTTCGAGTTCAAGAATGTGGGGTGTAACATTAATCATCAAAGTAGTATTTCTATACTACTAAGAACTAAAACTATATTTTGAGAATGAGTAAAGAAGTGTATAGAGAGAAGAGTTGCTTGAAAAATGTTGATGAACAAAATGATGAATTAAGGTGGGTATTTATAGGTGTGAAAGAGGGACCTAACAATAATTAAAATAATTATAAAGAAAAATCTGAAAATTTAATGGAAGATTGTGATGTCATGGATAATGTCAAATGGAGGACTATTGATGTCATGAGTGATGTCAAATGTATCTAGATCTTTCCATGGTTGGTGAGATGAATTTTCTTTTAACGGAATACCCTTTTTCGGAGCTACGTTTGAATAAGATAACTTCCTCATTAGGATTTGGTATCTCACATAAATTGTTGATCTAGAAGTATAATTTCATTTCATTCAAGAATTAACCAATTTGAGCATCCTATAGTGAGATATGATTTTTTTTCTACAAATACTCCATTTCATCATAGCACCCTGTCTTAGATAATGATGTTGGGGTTATTCAGAAATTTGAATTACCTAATTTGGACCAACGTACGAAAAGTTATGCCCAAAATATAGAAGCTGTATTATTTTCATCGAGAATTGGAACATCATATACAATATTTTTAGGGGATGTTACATTATCTCCCCCTTGGAAACATTCATCCTCGAATAAGGAAAGAATTAGGTTGAGTAGAGAAAAGAGTAAACCAACAATCCATCATTAATGCAATAGTGTAATTTAAAACATCATTCGAATCATATTTCATAATTTTGCAAGCATATGACAAGAAAAGTTGATATGCAAGGATTTCAAGTATTTGAGCAAGGATAACTTAATATCTTAGTTTTGGGTAGAGAGAAAAAAATAACGGTATCATTTAATCATATCCTCTTCTGCTTCCCATGTTGCACTTTCTCTTTGTTGATTCCTCCAAAGGACTTTAACAGATGCAACTTCTTTGTTCTTCAATCTCTTAACTTGCCGGTCCAAAATTTCAATAGGAACTTCGTCATAGGTCAAGTTTTCTTCAATATTCACTACTCCCACATGTATAATGGAACTAGGATCACCCACACATTTTTTCAACATAGACACATGGAACACCAGATGAACCATAGCTATTTCCAATGGTAATTCCAAACCATATGCAACCTTGCCAACACGTCTCACGATTCTATAAGGTCCTACATACCTAGGGCTCAATTTCCCTTTCTTTCCAAAATGAACCACACCCTTCATGGGTGAAACCTTTAGATACACCCAATCGTCCACATTAAACTCAAGATCCCTTCTTCTAGTGTCAGAATAGGACTTTTGACGACTTTGAGCCTTATTCAACCTTTCTCTAATGATCTTCACCTTCTCTAAAGCATCAAGTACCAAATCGGGGACCAACAAGGTCATCTCACCTACTTCGAACCAACCAATAGATGATCTACATCTTCTCCTATACAAAACCTCAAATGACGCCATCTCAATACTTGAGTGGTAACTATTATTACAGGCAAACTCGATGAGCAGTAGATAATCATCCCAATTTCCTTTAAACTCCAACACATAAGCCCTTAACATATCCTCTAGTGTTTGAATCGTCCTTTTGGCTTGCCCATCTGTTTGAGGATGGAAGGCGGTGCTCAATTTTACCTTAGTACCGAGGCCCTTTTGAAATGATCTCCAAAAGTGAGAAGTAAATTGGGTACCACGATCCGAAATAATGGATAATGGTACACCATGCAACCTCACCAACTCCCGTATATACAACTTGGTATAGTCTTTTGCACTATAGGAAGTCTTAACTGGTAGGAAGTAAGCTGACTTAGTCATTCTATCAACAATGACCCAAATCAAATCATGACATTTTTGGGTATGAGGCAAACCCACTACAAAATCCATATTCACATCTTCCCACGTCCAAGTAGGGATTTCAATGTCTTGGGCTAGGCCACACGACCTTTGATGTTCGGCCTTCACCTATTGGCAATTTGGACATCCGGACACAAACCTTGCTATGTCCTTCTTCATGCCACCCCACCAATAGAACTCTTTTAAGTCTCAGTATATTTTCGTCGAACCTGGATGATTGGAGTATGTAGAATTATGAGCCTCAATCAAGATCAAACTCCTTAGGCCATCAACATCTGAAACACATAGCCGACCTTGGTAGTATATCACCCCATCTCCCCTTTGGGAAAAGACTTCTATCTTTTTTCCTTTACCAATTTCTTTAACTCGATAAACGTCGAGTTAAGATCTTTCTTTGTTTTAACATCTACCACCAAACAGGATTCGGACCTATTTTGAACAACCATACCACTATCATTAGTACCACATAACTTCACCCCTAATCAAGCCAACCGATGAACATCTTTTACCAACTCTCTCTTCCCTTCATCCACATGGACCACACTCCCCATAGACACTCTACTAAGTGCATCGGCAACTACATTGGCTTTACACAGATGATAGTGCACACTCATAGCATAGTCCTTAAGGAGTTATAGCCACCTCATTTGCCTTAGATTAAGGTCCTTTTAGGTGAACACATATTAAAGACTTTTATGATCGGTATACACATCCACATATACCCCATAGAGGTAGTGCCTCCAAATCTTCAGAAAAAAAACAATGGTTGCCAATTCAAGGTCATGGGTAGGGTAGTTACGCTCATGCACCTTTAATTGTCTAGAAGCATAGGCTATGACCTTGCTATTTTGCATTAAGACACAACCTAAACCAATCTTTGAAGCATCACAATAAACTACAAACCCTTCTAATCCTTCTAGCAGAGTCAAAATAAGAGTGGAGGTAAGTCGATCTTTCATGGTCTGGAAACTCTTCTCACATTCATCCGTCCATATGAATTTGGCTTTCTTTTGGGTCAATTTTGTCATAGGAGATCAGATGGAAGAAAAACCTTCGACGAACCTTCTATAGTACCTAGTTAGACCCAAGATGCTCCTAATGTCTGAAGGAGATAACGGTCTAGGCCAATTCTTGACTGCCTATGTTTTCTTAGGATCAACTTTGATCCCATCACCGGACACTACGTGACCAAGAAATATCACCTCCTTCAACCCAAATTCACACTTACTAAATTTTGCAAACAATTGTCTATCCCTCAACGTTTGAAGCATAACTCTCAAATGGTTCTTGTGTTCTTCCTCACCCCGAGAGTAAATCAAAATATCATCAATGAAGACCACCACAAAATTATCAAGGTAAGATTTGAACACCCTATTCATCAAGTCCATGAATACAACCGGTGCATTCGTCAACCCAAAACTTAACACCACAAACTCAAAGTGACCATACCTTGTTCGGAAGGCCATTTTGGGAATGTCACACTCCCTCACCCTTAGTTGGTGATAGCCGGACCGAAGGTCGATCTTGGAGAAGTGACTTGTCCCTTGTAATTAATCAAACAAGTCATCTATTCTAGGGAGTGGGTATTTGTTTTTAATGGTCATCTTATTTAATTACTGGTATTCTATGCACATTCGAAGCGACCCATCCTTCTTTCTCATAAATAACTCGAGAGTACCCCATGGCAAAATACTTGGTCTTATGAACCCCTTTTCTAACAAGTACTGTAACTGTTCCTTCAACTCTTTCAATTCTGTTGGGGCCATTCGGTAAGGAGAAATAGAGATAAGTTGGGTATCGGGGAGAGATCGATACCAAAATCAACTTCCCTTTTGAGAGGGACACCAGGAAAGTCATCGGGAAAGTCATCAGGAAAGACATCGGGATTGACTATGGGAACCTACTCAAGAGGAGGACTTTCGGAGTCAACATCCCTAACCCTCACAATGTGATAAATACAACCCTTAGAAATCATTTTTTGGGCCTTAAGATAAGAAATAAACTTACCCTTCACCACCAAATCACGACCCTCCCATTCAATAATGGACTTATTTGAAAATTGGAACTTGACTCGATGAGTCCTACAATCTATAGAAGCATAAAATGCATGTAACCAATCCATCCCAAGAATGATATCGAAGTTTACCATGTAAAGCTTAATGAGATCACACGGAATAACTTTATGCAAGATAGACACGGGACTACCCCTATAGAGCTTTCTATCCATAACCAATTTACCCACGGAAGTAGACACCAAGTAGGGCTCTAATAACATTTCGGTGACACATCAAACCTATTAGCAAAGAATGGAGTAACAAACAGTGCATACACATCAAAAGCAAAGACCTTTAACATACCAGTAATGACATTGGGTGTGTCCTCAACCACTAGTCTCCCATGCAAGGCTTAAAAGTGGTTAGTGCGTTGGACACCTCCTTAGGCTTGTTGAACATGAGAAAATTGGCCTTGAGGCCTACCGCCACCATCTCTACAATCCTTAGCATGGTGGCCTAGCTTGCCATACTTAAAGCATAAATTGGAGTCAGCTAGGCATTCCCTTTTGTGAGTCCTTCCACACTTCTTGCTAGCGGGGAAAGTTTGAGCAACAAATTCTCTCTTGGAACAATTGGTTCACCACCCTTGTCTTTGTTGAACCTCGAAGGAGGAGTATTGGTGGAATTTTCTCTCACAAATCATTGCCCACCTTGGTCTTTGCCATGGTTACCATAACCGGACCTTTGAGGGTTAAACTCTCCACCATCCACTTTAGCCTTTTTGAACCCCATTGATCTCTCTCTCATCTTCTCTTCTTCAATTTGTTCTACATAAGTCATTAGCCGAGAGATATCCATCTCCTTGATCAACATGGCCATTTTGCACTCCTTAGAAACCAAGATTGAGACATCGGAAATAAACTTGCTCATCCTAGCTCTTGGGTCAGAGACTATAAAGGGAGCATACTTTGACAACTTAGTGAATTTGAGAGCATATTCCCTCACGCTCATACTCCCTTGATGGAGATTGATGAAATCTTGGATTTTGGCCTCCCTTAGCTCTGATGGGAAGAAGCGGTCTAGGAAGGCACCTTTGAACTCTTCCCATCCTATTGGACTCATTTCCTCATCCTTTTGAACAACCCATTGTTCGTACCACACCTGAGCCACTCCTTTAAGTTGATAGAACACTAGCTTATCCTTCTCATTCTGTGGCACACCCATGATAGCCACAATCCAGTATACCTCATCAATGAACTCCATAGGATCCTTATCTAATTTATAACTATCAAATTCGGGCAGATTCATCCTTTGGAAATCCCGAATCCTAGAGGCTAGATTTGGCAGTAGGGGATGAGGAACACCATGATGCCTTTGGTTGGCTACAACTTGAGTAAACAATGTAATGATATTGTGAAACTCGGTATGGATTACCCCTTTCTCATGATGTGGGGCATTGGGAACCGGGGGAGCTTGGTCCTCATCATCAACCCTTGCTATTGGATCTGCTCTTCCACGAGTCATTATCTAGAGAACAAGAAATGGGTCATTCGTTAAAGAAAAGCTTAGGATACTCTAAGGCACGATATGAATTTGAAAGAAGTGAAAAACTTTCCTAAATGCCTCATAGTCTCCTATTCATAATTGTGGCGTGCTTCACAACCATGAACAAGAACATTTTCAATGCAGTATATTGGACTCGAAGGACCATTCAAAACCTTAGGCTCTGATACCAAGTTTGTCATGACCCAAGCCTAGGTCCTAGACATGACATTAAAAATGAGGAACCCGAAAGTACCTCAAACTAACCTCTTAGCATTCTTCTATCCTTTCATAGGTAATGATGATAAATGAACAAGCGAAAATCATAATAGTAAATCTTCAACTTACATATGTCCAACAATACCTCTAACTTTTAAATTTAACGGGGCTAAGACAAGTCCCTAGCTCACCCTCAATCATAATAGAAGAAATGCCATAATAAAATATCTCAATATATGATAAGCTAGAAATATAAAGGAGTATTGTTCCCAAAACATGGGAACTCACAAAAAGTAGTCTTCAAACGAAATCTCAACTAGTCATGTGGAGGAGAACGAGGAAGATCACCGGTCCCTATATGGTGATATTATGTAGGCAAAAGAGTATGCGTTAGTACTTTGAATGTACTAAGTATGTAAGGATGCATGAACATTGAGGAAACATTAAAACATTTATGTAATATGGAACATAATGTAATGCATGCATAATAAATCATATAGATATCCTTTAAAACATTCATTTTGTGGGAAAATGACCATAATCGATATTTTAGACCATGCGAGCTATTACATGGAATCCAACATAACCCCCTACGTTGGCCTGGGAGACTACTTATCGGGTAGAACTCCGTCAACTTCATTCATTTTTTTAACTTTAACTTTAAGGGCTTTCATGGATCCATTAGCCTAAACCTACAAGGGCTCCTATGTTGGCACATAGTTAATGAGACAAGGGGTTGCTACTAGGATTCTCTTACCGAATCCCACCTCAATGCCCTATTTGGTGCTAAGTCAATCCCATGGAATAGTTTTATACTTCAAAATAGTCAAAGCATATAGCTTGAGAATCAAACATCATATTCGGTAGAATAGCTCATTAAAATATTTAGTAATTCAAATATGAAAGAATTGTCCTTATTGCATAAAGAATCCATCATTCAAATTATTTCATCATTCTTTAATTTCATAAGACTCCATTTTGATCATAGATATTGATTTCATAAACATTCATTTGGAGTCAAAACTTTCAAGTCAAACTTTATTAAAAATATAGTAAAACTAGGTGGGTTCAAATTACTTCAACTTGCAAACATGTATGTAAATAAATATACATAAATACTTTGAAATCCATTAATTAAAAACCATGCTTTAAACAACACACCATGAATTTCAAGAACCTTTAAAGAGATAAATAGAGAAATTACTTGCAAATCATTAATTCAGACATATAAAATTATGTTGCATCAAAATAGACAAATAATCATTAGTTTAACCATGATTCATGCTATTAAGTAAAAATAAGAATTACCTATAAGAAAAAATTACTTAAAATCAAGAGATTTAATTGAAAGAGGTTTTAGACTACATGGGTGGAAGAACCTATTGATAAGAACCCACATAACTTAGAGTAAAGCTTAAAGAATATAAATATAATTTATCATATAATCAAAATAATTTAGATATGAGAGTGGAAGAAATACTCTCACTGAAGCCTTACATACCTGAATCTAAAGCATTACTTAGAATCAAAGGACTTAATGAATACACTTGAATCCTAGCTTTTTCTCTTTGCCGGAGCGTTTTGTGTACTATCCGGAGTATATTAATCACCGAAGTGGTATTTATACACTACTAAGAACTAAAACTATATTTTGAGAATGAGTAAAGAAGTGTATAGAGAGAAGAGTTGCTTGAAAAATGTTGATGAACAAAATGATGAATTAAGGTGGGTATTTATAGGTGTGAAAGAGGGACCTAACAATAATTAAAATAATTATAAAAAAATTAAAAACTTAATGGAAGATTGTGATGTCATGGATGATGTCAAATGGAGGACTATTGATGTCATGAGTGATGTCAAATATATCTAGATCTTTCCATGGTTGGTGAGATGAATTGTTTTTTAACGGAATACCCTTTTTTGGAGCTACATTTGAATAAGATAACTTCCTCATTAGGATTTGGTATCTTCATATGAATTGTTGATCTAGAAGTATAATTTTATGTCATTCAGGAATTAACCGATTTGGAGCATCCTACAGTGAGATATGATTTTTCTTCTACAAATACTCATTTTATCACAGCACCCTATCTTACAATAATTAATTTATTTGACCTACTTAACCTCTGAATCTTAAAATATGATCTTCAGAAAAGTTATAGGTAATGATGTTGGGGTTATTTAAAAATTTAAATCACCTAATTTGGACGATCCTATGAAAGGTTATGCCAAAATATAGAAGTTGTATTATTTTCATCCAGAATTGGAACATCATATACAATATTTTTAGGGGATGTTACAATTTCGATGAGGCATGTGTGAAAGCATTGGAGTGGTTGAAGGATAAGTAGATTTTAGCATTGGTGATTGTTTCACCAAATTGGTCTATCCATTTGAGATCATATGTGATTCTAGTAGTGTTGCTTTAGGGGTTGTATTCGGGCAAAAGTGCAACAAGATCTTTCATTCCGTATAGTATGCTAGCAAGGCCCTAAATGCAGCCCAGAAGAATTACACCTTGACTGAGCCTAAACCATTAACAGTAGTGTATGCATTAAAAAATTTAGAGCTTACCTTTTGGGTAGCAAGGTGATAATGCACACTGACCATACAGCCTTTAGATATTTGATGACAAAAAGGATGCTAAGCTTAATCAAATGGGTGTTGTTGCTCAAGGAATTTGATTTTGAAGTGAAAGACCGTAAAGGCAGTGAAAATCAGATAGTTGACCATTTTTCCAGGCTGGTTAATGAAAATAGAGGTAAGAACGAGCTTGACATTGACGATTCCTTCCCCGATGAATAGGTTTTGGCTGCCACTCTTGATCTCATTCCTTGGTTTGGTGATTATAACTATCTCGTTAGTGATCTTATGCATAAAGACCTTACTTTCCAATAAAGAAAGAAGATTTTACATGATATTAACAGGTAATTCTGGGATGAGCCATACTTATTCAGGATGTGCGCTGATAATGTCATCAAGAGGTGTATTGCAAAAAGTAGAAATGTTAAGCATTTTGAAGGCCTATCACTCATAATAGGTAGGTGAACACCATAGTGGGAGTCATACAGCCCAAAAGATACTGCAATGTGGATACTACTGGCCTATTATCTACAAAGATGCAGATTACTTGGTGAAGATTTGTGACTCATGCCAAAGGCATGGGAACATATCTAGGTATTAAAAGCTACCTATGATACTAATCCTGGAGGTAGAGTTGTTTGATCAATGGGGCATCGCTTTTATGGGGCCATTCGTGAGGTCATAAGGGATGAAGTACATTCTTGTGGCAGTTGGTTATGTCTCAAAAAGAGTGGAATCTGTCTCCCTACTAGATAATGAGAGTAAGAGAATTATTGGTTTTCTATAAAGAAACATCGTTTCCAGGTTTGGGACTCCTAGGGCTATCATCAGTGATGGGGGTTCCTATTTTTACAATAAGATTTTTGGACTCTACTGGTGAAATACAATGTACGACAACATAAGGTAGCTACTCCATATCATCCCTAGTCTAGTGGGCAGGTTGAGGTGTCAAACTGCAAAATCAAAATTATTCTAGACAAGTCTGTGAATGCTAACAAGACTGCTTGGGCGAAGAAGCTAGATGATGCTCTTTGGGCATACCGGGCAACTTTAAAAACACCTATTGATATGTCCGCATACCAGTTAGTTTTTGTAAAGGCATGTCATTTGCCTGTGGAGCTGGAACATAAGGCGTTGTGGGCCTTGAAAAAGTTAAACTTGAATTGGAGTAAAGATGTACATATGAGGCTAGGTCAAATCAATGAGATGGATGAGTTTTGCTTGCGTGCATATGAGAGTGCTTCTTTATACAAAGAGCGAATGAAACTATATCATGAAAGGCATGTTGAGCAGCGAAAATTCAGCATTGGGGACAAAGTGTTGTTATTTAATTCCCATCTTAGGTTGTTTCCAGGCAAGCTACGGTCAAAGTAGTCTGGACCTTTATCCATCACACAGGTATTTTCTCATGGAGCAATTGAAATTGAAGCTCAATATGGTCATAGGTTCAAAGTGAATGGACAACGGGTGAAATGGTCCTTGGGATCTCCTGACGAAGTAAAAGTTGTTGAAAAGCTCCAACTTGATGAATTATGAGTAGTGAAGGAACCTGCATCGTGCCATAATGTCAAATCAGGCGTTGCATAAGAGGCAACCCATATGGAAAAGCTTCACAAAGTCTGAGTAGTGGATTGACCCGCGTCATGCTGTGACGTTAAATCAAGAATTGCTTGGGAGGAACCCCAAGGGTTGTATTGGTTTTAGATAGGCTAAATTCTGTTATTTGATGTTTTTATAGTGTCATACTTGTTCAGTGAGTGCAGGGTCTCAAAGGAGGAGAAAAATATTAAAAAGAGGCCAAGATTCCCCAACACAGGAAACAACTCTCAGAGATCTTTTTTCTTTTGGGAAGATACAGGAGCGAAACAAATACGGACTGTATAGGGCACCACGTCCCATGGTGGAGTGGCGTGATGATCACTATCTTAAGGAAATCCAATATTACGGGAGGGATTATAGTCCATGATGAACTTTACGGTTTATGTTGCCTTCCATGAATCCCAAGTAAGGTCCCTCACCTTTTGTCTGAGTCTATCACTACGATAGGGATTATGGTCCGTGATTAACGTCATGAACCATTTTTTTCTCTATGCAGCCCTTGCAAGACCACCTTCTTTTTTTCTAATTCTCATGTCACAAAAGGGGAGTACACTCTGTGGTGCTCTTCACGAGTATCCACCATGAGTTGTGAAGCCCAGTTGGCTAATTAATTTTAGTCGACCCGATTTTGACCTAGGTACAAACTAATTAGGGATTTTGGTTTATTACCCATTTGAACCCAAATTTGGGCCACTTCTAATTTCCCCACTATGAACCAACACAAAGAACACCCTTCCAATCCCTTGTCATGAAAACCCTTCCAACTCCCATTGATTTAAGTTGCAAATAGTGATTTATATGGGAACTTGAGTGTCCTAGTGCCTGGAAATATGAAAATCAATGGTGTAAAGCATACATTGAATGAATTTAGTAAGTTTCTCTTTTTAATTCCTTATGTCGATGCAAAATGAGAGTTGTATCATAGTTAATATTATGTGTGCATAATTACTGGGATATATTTAAATTTAGAGTGTATATGTATGTGCATTGTATGTGGGGATAAGGTGATTCATATTTAGATATTAGTAGTGCAAAATTAAAATTGATGCATACGTCTAATTGTTTAAACATGAATCTATGCTTGTTGTTTTGTATGTTTCAAATGGTTGAATGGGATTACAATGTTGTAAATATTGCATTGGGATTGGAAAGTTGTTCGAACACTGGCAAGACTGGGCAATCAGGGATGATGACCTTCAGTATGGAATGTATTGCACCTCACAATTAGTGGTGGAGGCCCATTGTCCTCCTAACTGAAAATATTCCAACTGTAGGATCACTGAAGACATCACAGATCGTGAAGTTCATCATGGGCCTTGGTGTTGTTCTGTGGTCCAAACACTTAGAAAAGGAACACCTGAGACCTGGGTTCTGGAAGGCACTACAGAAGCCTTCACGGCCCGTGAATGTCCACTGTACTCACACACTTTTTGATAATTTTTTGAGAATCTGAAAGACACAAAAATAGTTTTTATTTTAGTCTCCGCTTGCAATCTCCCTATGATAGATTGAGTGATGTCATTTCTTAAGAATTATCGTTATGCTTGTATGTAATATAGGGAAGTCTAAGTACCCGTTTAAATCCGTTGCATCATCTTGCTAAATTACTAACCATTTGTTGCTTTTGATAGGTACCATGGCACGACCAAGAATGTTTCCAATCCATGTCATCAAAGAATCATAGCATGAATTAGAGCATGAGTCGGGAAGCAATGCATCTAGTGGGTCTGAGGTACAAGTAGACACCACTATCTCTCCTCATGCTTTTCCCATGACTAGATTGAAAGCAGCTACCAAGGTTGAGGCCACACCCTCCTATTCTAAAGAGGAGGCAGCCGGCTCGACCAATGAGGTAAATGGTATGATGCATGGTAATGCAACTGGTGATGAGGATGACGGACTGGATCCTATAGAGAGATTTACCCATGAAAAATAAAGTGACCCAATTGCACCCTGCACAGTTATTGATTTTCTAAGAAATAGGTGGCTTGTTCTGAGTCAGCACAATATCTTTGCAAACAGCCTAACTAAAGGGTTTGATAATTTTTTGAGAATCTGAAAGACACAAAAATAGTTTTTATTTTAGTCTCCGCTTGCAATCTCCTTATGATAGATTGAGTGATGTCATTTCTTAAGAATTATCGTTATGCTTGTATGTAATATAGGGAAGTCTAAGTACCCATTTAAATCCGTTGCATCATCTTGCTAAATTACTAACCATTTTTTGCTTTCGATAGGTACCATGGCACGACCAAGAATGTTTCCAATCCATGTCATCAAAGAATCATAGCATGAATTAGAGCATGAGTCGGGAAGCAATGCATCTAGTGGGTCTGAGGTACAAGTAGACACCACTATCTCTCCTCATGCTTTTCCCATGACTAGATTGAAAGCAGCTACCAAGGTTGAGGCCACACCCTCCTATTTTAAAGAGGAGGCAGCCGGCTCGACCAATAAGGTAAATGGTATGATGCATAATCCAGTAAGGAGGGTAATGCAACTGGTGATGAGGATGATGGACTAGATCCTATAGAGAGATTTACCCATGAAAAATAAAGTGACCCAATTGCACCCTGCACAGTTATTGATTTTCTAAGAAATAGGTGGCTTGTTCTGAGTCAGCACAATATCTTTGCAAACAGCCTAACTAAAGGGTTTGATAATTTTTTGAGAATCTGAAAGACACAAAAATAGTTTTTATTTTAGTCTCCGCTTGCAATCTCCCTATGATAGATTGAGTGATGTCATTTCTTAAGAATTATCATTATGCTTGTATGTAATATAGGGAAGTCTAAGTACCCGTTTAATTCTGTTGCATCATCTTGCTAAATTACTAACTATTTGTTGCTTTTGATAGGTACCATGGCACGACCAAGAATGTTTCCAATCCATGTCATCAAAGAATCATAGCATGAATTAGAGCATGAGTCGGGAAGCAATGCATCTAGTGGGTCTGAGGTACAAGTAGACACCACTATCTCTCCTCATGCTTTTCCCATGACTAGATTGAAAGCAGCTACCAAGGTTGAGGCCACACCCTTCTATTCTAAAGAGGAGGCAGCCGGCTCGACCAATGAGGTTAATGGTATGATGCATAATCCAGTAAGGAGGGTAATGCATCTGGTGATGAGGATGACGGACTGGATCCTATAGAGAGATTTACCCATGAAAAATAAAGTAACCCAATTGCACCCTGCACAGTTATTGATTTTCTAAGAAATAGGTGGCTTGTTCTGAGTCAGCATAATATCTTTGCAAACAGCCTAACTAAAGGGTCCAAAGACTTGGGTAAGCGAGCCATTGTGCCAGAGGTCTCGGTGGTCATTGATAACTTGTCTTCCCTGCCTAAGCTCAAAGATCTCTTCTTCAAGCATCCTTTTGAGTGGATAACGGCGAACCCATGGTACTACGGTAAGAATCTAGTTCGGGAGTTCTATTCTACTTATGCAGCCACAATGATGAATATTATGCCCAAGGAGACTTTAGGAAAAAAAATAGGGCCGTATTATTGAAGTCACCCCCACTGAATGTAATCATGGTTTATGGAAAGGTAGTAGATATCTTCAAAGCTATAATCACCTGATTCTTATATGGTCGAGAATTCTTGATTGATGTTTGAATGGGTCTTTCTATGAGCACTGATACCATGAGGTTAGTGATGAGAGGCAAATGAGTGATCCTAAGGTGCAAAAATAGATCATGGGTTGGACTGTCGAGCCTATTGCTATCGAGGGTGAAAATGTGTCATAGGTCACTAATCCCAGGCATCGATTACTAAGGCTTCCTTCACTTTCCCAACTTAGTTTTGGTGGGCCACTATTCGTGCTCGTCTCTGACCGACGGAAAGGACAACACCCTCCACCCCACATAGGTGTCACTAGTAACCTATATTATAGCTCGTTTTGGACTGCATAGTGGTTGGCAAATTGTAGCCAAAATTCAGGATCGTGCTTTTAATAAGCTTGCTGGCCTTCCATTCCCATGTTTGATTAGGAGGTTATGTGAGTTTGTGGTTACCTTAGTAAATCGCCACTTTGACAAAGGCTTCATAGCGACGAAGTCCATAAATGTGACACTGATAAAAGATTTGCACAACCCACTGTACAAGACAAAACAAGGACGACCTATTGGGATAGTAATTGTGCCCACAAGACCACCACCTCCTCCTCTATATTTAGAGGGTGAGACTTCATGACCTCCAATGGAGTATGTCGTAGAGTAGCCCAAGACTGACACTAGGCCTACCCTATCCAAGCTAGGAACTTCAGGTATGATGATCATTGTCCTTTATGCACTCTTTGAGCTATTGGTGAAGGATCAATGGCAGATATGGGCATTAGTAGACCAAGTGATTGAGCGGCTACCTAGGGTGGTCCAGATGTAGATACAGTAGGAGGCAACTCAGATTCACATCGAGCTCAGGTAGGAGTTACACTGATACAAGGCCATATTGAAGGCTTTGAGGATAATATAACTACTCAAAATGGTCATCTAGGTGATGAGGAGACTGTCTCCTTACGGACAGAGCTGGCTAAATTATGAGAGATTATGAGGAAATTAGAAAAAAAGTCATCCTCTATTGTTTTTGCTAGTGTTACAGATACCTTGCTACAACTGTTATTGGCATAGCCTTCACCTGTGCAGCTAGATGGAGTGTGGAGCTCTATTTTGGCCCCCAAGCTCGATAAAAAGGATAAGGGCAAGAAGTAGTAAGAGAGAGATGATTCTGCAGATGAGGCAAAAAAAATAAGGAGAGTGGAGAGGAAAGCTAAGAAGATGTCTAAGCGCACTTCCCGAAAAGAATTCCTAGAGAGATAATAGCTCGAGAGGCTACGAGAGTTAGAGCTTCGGCTAGTGAGTCCCTCCCTTTGAGACTATTGCAATCTCAGCTCCAATTGGGACTGTGTATGAGGTCCTTCCTAGCATACTTATTCCTGCTAAAGGTGATGACCCTTCGAGGGAGCCTACATCATTGAGTACACCGTACCAATTTCCCTCTACTCAAGCCTAAAGTAGTAAGTTGTTCTTATTCAAAGTTAATCGAACTCTTATGTATTCAGTTCCTCCTTGTCATTCATATGCATGCATGTTCATAATTTTATTTTAAGTTGAAGTTTTCATGCTCCATGCATTTTAAGGTGTCATTATGTTTATGTTGGGTTGCTAGTCCTCTTTCTATGTCCTTCCTATGATAAGTTAATCTCCTCTGAGGAAGAATGTTCCCAAAGGGGAGATATTATAAGAACCCAGAAGTCGAAAAGTTGAAACCAAGGAGAAAATTCTCAAAACATTCTAAATGACTCATGTTTACAAGTACTTTTATGACTCGTAGGGACTTCTATAACTCGTAGAAGTGAGTCATAGAGTGAGTCCCAAGGGTTTGTTTAGAACCAACCTTAGGTGACACCCTACAACTCAACAAGATGAGTTGTAGGCATGTCTATGGATCATAATAACCAGTCGTAACCCAACATCAGAGGCCATGTTTTAGAGGTCCCTCAAAGTCAAGTCTGCGACTTGATAGGATGACTCGTAGAAATTATTACAAGTCATAGAAAAAGACTCATAACCAAAGTCCTGAGGGTCTCAAATCTACAGGATTCAAGACCTGCAGGACGAGTCCATGTTAAGACTCATAGATAAGTTTATGAGTCATAGACACGACCCATTAGTAAACTTCAGAGACTTCAAAATCAGACTTCTTCTTAGACCAATAAGATGAGTCGACATGAAAACTCATCCTCTTTTCACCAACTCGTAGAGTCAATCCATAGGGTCGAAAGTTCAACTTTAATAAAAGGAAATTGTGTCTTTTCCCATGTTTGGTTCAATGAACCTAGACACTTATATCTACCTAATTTTTTGAAATTCCCTCATTCAAAAGACATTCTTCTAAAATTTCACTAAGGCAAGGAACTCAATTCTCTCAATGGTTTCTCTTTAAGCTCAAGCTAGGGTTTCCATATTTATACAAGGTTTCTTCCTCAAGTCTTAGTGAAAACACTCAAGGTATGTGAGGATTGATCCAGGGGTTTATTTCACCCAAGGAATACCAATATTTTCTCACGTTTTTATTCAATTTCAATTGAATATGAACCTTAGTTTTGATGAATTGTATTGGACTGATTTAATTCCACTTTTAGATGTTATAAAGGATCATTATATGCATGTTTTCATATGAATTACATAATTTTAAGTTGAAGTATGAATGCCCATGCATAAAGCTACTTTCAAGTTATGATTATGAAAGTTAAAGATGATTTTATAAGTTGATCATGAGTTTAATGATGTTTAATGAAAGTTTCTATGATTTAAAGTTGAGATTATGAGTTTATGATGAAAGTTATGATGATCAAAATTAAGATCAAAGAAGTTATTATGGTGTGATAAGTTCAATTCTCACACAATCATGTTAAAGATGGTGATAAGTACAAGTCTCACCGAAGGTTTGGATTCTTATGAATAACTAAGTTAATGAGCTATTCCTAATGTTTTGTAAAAATGGATTTATAGGCAGTTACTATCTTTATCTATTATGTCATGATCATGTTTTATGAGTTTTCCATTAGGATATTGACTAAGCACTGATAGGGCTTCTAGTTTGGGTTCGGTCTGGTAACATAGTTAGTTACCCAAGGTAATTCTAATAGTAACCTAAAGTCCCAAACTATGTAGACCGAGTAGGTTTCCTTCATTTCCTATCTAGTGGATCCACATATAGAAAAGTTTAATTGAGTTGAGATGAGTACCATGACGGAGTATATCCTGGTAAGGTAGCCTCCCCCTTCTCGATAAGAGTTTTATCGGATTCCATGTAATAGCTCGCATGGTCTTACATGTCGGATAAAGGATCTTATCCCACATAAATTGAATGTCAAGTTATGAGTTCATGATGAAGTTTTATGATATGCATTGACCATGAGTTTCATATGTTTTCAAATCTTTTAAGCTTTTCATGATTGTCCATGCATCTCATGGTATATTGTTTACGTTCCTTTACTTGTTTATGTATACCTCACATAATACATTCAAACATACTAAAGCATATTTTGCTTACATTGTGTCATATTGTAGGGATGGATGACACTCACGACCATCCTATTCATGGCTAGAGTTGCTCTAGATTCTTAAAGAGTTTGTGAGTCCTTATTCTATAGAGGATATGACTTTTACTCTTGTTGTTTACATAACTTTCTTCATTTGTTAGGGTGAGATAGGAGCTTTTCCTAAGCCCCCATCAAAGACTAGACTACAAGCATGTTTAGATGATGTTATAATTTAGTTTGTATGGGACATCTCTTGAGTTGACTTCCCTTAGTCCCAATCCCTTAAGTTGATACTTCCTCTTATATATTATTATCATATTCTTTACCTTATGAATGTAATTAATACTAAGATGTCTTGGTTGGGGTCCCTCACATCCCGATCGACATGTCGCGGCTTGGCCCTAGTTTGGGTTGTGACATTTACCTTATGCATGCTTATGATATGCTAAGAGGCTTGATTGGGATTTCTTCAGGAGTTTTAATCGTCGTGGCATGGCTGGGCCCTAGTTTTGGTTGTGATAAAACTGCATTGAGCATACAAAATGCATGCACTATCTTGTTGTATGTATATCCAATACGTGTCTAAACGAGATCACTACAGCCTCCTTTATGAACTTTACCTACTATACTTGCATTTTGTATGCGTATGCAATTACCATCCTATGTAACGCATATCCACCATAGAAGGGAAACATATCCCTATATCTCTCACCATTTGTCTCAAGCAACTGCATCTCAGATGAAGTCGCAAGTCCCATTTTATCTCACGCATTCTCAACATCTGTGCATAGATCCTAAATTTGCAAAATCTCACTTTCCATCTTTGGGCCATTCTGATAAGCCTCTACGATTCAAAGAATCCCTTCTCCACTTGTATTTATTTACCTACATCTTGCGCACTGTGTACATTGCCTTTTTATTTAGCTGGGGGTGGGGGTGTTTCTTGCCTTATTTTATAGTAGTTAGTCGAATAAACTCCAAGTGTTTTCTTTATACCATACTTATTTTCTAAAGAGCAACTTTTTTTTCTCAAACCGGGTTGACATTTACCTATGATAGATTGAGAGCAACTTTCTTAAGGAAAATGCAAAAAAATAGTTTTATTTTGAGTCTGTGTTACACTTATGTGAGGCCCCAAAAGTTAAAAAGTCAGAATATGAGATTGAAGAGGAAAACTGAGAAAAGTCAATGTTGAGGCTTGCCAATTGAACTTGGTGACTCACCTAGAGGGTTAGGTGACTCGCCTAAGGCCCCAAGTTCTCGCCAAAATATTCTGAAAAAAATATGCTCAGAAGGCAAGGAAAGTCTATGAGGTGAAGAGGTCCTTGGCGACCCGCCAAGTTGGTTAGGCGAGTTGACTTCTCTCGCCGAAAGATTCAAAGAAGTTGGAAGGAAAAAGGAAGAAGCTGATGGGAGAAAATAAAGTTTGGTAACTCACCAAACAGATTGGCGAGCTGAGGAAATCTCTCCAAGATGTTCAGAAAAGTTGGAAAAAAAGCAAGAGTGTGCAAGAGGAAAAAAGCCAATTTTAACTTGCTTGAGCCTATGGTTGCACAATTTTTAGCCTTTTGGCACTGGGGCTGGCCTTGCAAGATCTTTATTTTGGTTCCATAATATATTGGATGTGATCTACTAAATTTAATATTTTTAAAAAAATAAGTTCCATCCTATCGGTTTATTGCTCCTTTTATATAGAATTGATATCTTTTCGCTCAAAGTTCCATCACTTGATTAATATATTTTCGCTCAAAGTTTTGCTAATCTATTTACATATTTTCGCTCAAAGTTCCATTACTTTATTGATATATTTTCTCTCAAAGCTTTCTACGCTTCAATTTATAAGCCAATCTGATTGAAATCGTGCACCACGAAATCCACAACTCTTCTTCTTTGTTTTCCTTAATTTGTTTCCACTTTGACATCATCGTATTTACATTGCTATATCACCCTCCAAACTAAATCCATTCTAAAAAGAAAATCCTAACACAAATCCCACCAGAAGCTTTTGTTGGAAAAATAAATATGTACAGGGCATTCTCCTTCAGCCAATAAATACACTAACTATTATTTGTATGTAGGAATTCAAGAAGGGCCCAACCTATTCTACCATATTTTATGCATGTATATCGTTCGCCTAACTTATATTTATAGCTGCTTCTGCCATAATTTTATTTTTAAAAAAAAGCAAGCAATGCCATGTTTTGGATGTTAAAAATTTGCTCTAATCTACTTTTTGTGTCCTCTTGCTTTTGCTAACTCTCAAAATCGCCCGGAATTAGCAACTATAACCATTTTTCCTATGTATCTCTAACCATCTAGATTCACCACACATGTCGACTGAAATTAAACTATCAAAAAAGAGTTTACCAATTAACAAGTTACCCAAACACTCATCAGTTGGATGATGAGAGTATTAGTACTAGATGGGGTTCAATACTAACTTACAAGAATTAAAGGTATGAAGGCACTTTCTGAACAATAATATTAGTTGATGAAGAGGTAACATCATTGACACTTTTACTTAGCTAATACTATCATTAGTTTACTAGTGACATCACCCGTCGCTTACATCAATGCTAGAGGACCAAGTTTCAAGAAACACTATTGAATAAGCATATCGAAACATGGTAGGACTTCTTGAAGCCAAATAAGAGTTACTACATTGTTACTGGACGGTTGGATCATATCAACCCCAATACTTTGGTTCACAAAGAAGTCGAATTGTCCTTTACATACAACATAATCATAAAAGAGACTGACAATGATGTTTCGACAGACGTCTTCTCTAATGGTTTTTTATTATTGGAACACGCAGAAATTATCCAATGTTGTCATATTTGGTAACTTTTCACACAAATTATCAGCTTTTACCATGCTCAACTACATTAGAGATATCACTAATTTACTCATGACTAGGGAATAATCTAAACAAACAAATAAAACAGCTCTTGGGCTGAGGGAGGTAAAAAAAAGCTAGACCCTGGTTCTAAGATTTATTCGTGTAAAATGTGGTGGTGAAAAAAATATATATTTGTATCCCTAAGTGACATCTTATATATAGATACTCTAGAGTAAGCCCAAAGAAGAATTAGCCACAGTTTGCAGAGCATAAATTTGATAGAAAATACATCCTGTCTCTATGAAATCCCAGCCATAGTCAAAACTATTTGGCAAAATAACCCCTATGTTTGCAAGCAAACTATCGTGCACTACTACTATATGTGGCCCTATGGTAAATGAACTAAATGATTTCGAAGGAATGCACAACAGCATAAGGGATTCAGCTAGAGGGACCAACCCCATAAAGAAGAACAACACAGAATTAAATCCACTAAAGAAGACACCAGTAAAAAATGCAATACAAATTTAGAGACCATTGTTATGATGTTGAATGCCAATAAAAGATGTAAGACAAATATAGAAACCACATTTATGGACGTTTGGCAATTAGGAGTGTATTTAATTTATATTTAGATGCTGATTATGTTCTTGTAGCCCTTATGTTAATGTTGTGCATTATAATGTTGGTTATAAAATAAACTAGTGTCTTTAGTACCACACGTACTGGCCATTTTCTAATGATGAATCAATCAAAAGCAAAAGCACAAATAAGTACACATAATTGAAAGCCAAGTGATTTCATTCAGAAATCTCATAGTCCTCCATAAACAGTCGCACTTATATACTAATGCTATAAAAAAGATCATGTATGTTACATTGGTCACCTATTACTACTTCAAAAGACCTTGTGCTCCCTATAGATTATATCTAGCTTGATAGAGCTGATAGTAACAATGCAAATTAAAGGAGTTTACATGCTAAAGATATACATTAACTTGATGAGGAACCACTGATAAATTTTCAGAATGGACAAAACACAATGAGGATACACTGAAAGAGGGCAATCAGAGAACACGCAAATTATTGCCCTTTAAAACAAATCAAAATACGGTTTATAATATATAGGTGTGTTCATTCCATCGGCAATAGAGAAAGAATCAATTTGATCGAATGGATAAATTGTACAGTGAGCAATATTAATCTGATGGTGTTAACCTGAAAAATCGATTAGCTTTGTTTATGTATTAAAAGATGCTTATGCAATAATAGCTTGATGAAAATATGCTTTAAATTCTTTCTTACATTGCTATGTTACAAGAATCTGATACCTTTCGTAAGATTCAATTTACACATAACATGATTATCATACTGATTCCAGATTTTTCAATACCAAATTAACACATACTGAATTTACAAAGTGTCTCAATTGAAACAAATAATTGTTCGCTCAAAGCTAGTATAATTTCTCATGGATTTTCAATTAAACTCACACACGAAAACTACAGGTTAGTTTAACAAATGTTAAAGTATACGAATAGAATTGAAAGTTACGACCAATTTGTAATTCTAAAATACTCACATGAACACATCAAAAACTTAATAGGGCTCAAACGCAAAATACTTTTGGATGAAGAAAGGGCATTGCGAAGGGTGCAAAAATATGTGGCATCAACTAATTTGTTGGAAGATAGGGACATTGAAGAAGTGGAAAACGAGTTGGCTACTTAAAGCATTGTCAGAGGAGAACGATGTTAGAGGTGCATTTCATTAAATAGAAGATTACATATTAACTTATAGACGTTAAATTGTTGTCACCAAAAAAATCATAACGCTACACTAATGGCAACAATTTTCGACTGTGCTTTAGGAGAAACTAATGGCAACTAGGGGTGTTCATGGTTCGGTTTAGGTCGGTTACTGATTAAAACCATAATCAAACTAATTTAATCAGTTTTTAAATGTATAAAATCATAACCAAACCAAGTAAAATAATAACCACCAGTTTGGTTATTGTCGGTTTGGTTTGGTTTTTTAGTTTATGATTAGCCGGGACAATTCAAATATTCTCTTTCTACATTCTTCAAATTTCTTATGAAGCTCTTTTTTTCTCTCGACCCACAAGGGCGAACTTTGCTGCATATTGAGGGAAAGACATGCTGATGGCAAATCAGGTGGACCAAACTTGCAATGCAGTTTAGATTTAAAAGAACAAGTCAAACGGAGGTTTCAAAATACAAACAACTTTGTCCATTAAAATAAAAAAATACATATTTAAACTAAACTAACTAGAGAATTCATAATATAAATAATTATAAATTTTATGTATATAATTATTGGTTTGGTTCAGTTATTTATTCAGTTATTTTTTACTATAACCATAACCAAACTAAATATTATCAATTTTTCAAATTTAAAACCAAACCAAATCAATTATCGGTTTTTTTATTCTGTTTGGTTAAATTTTCGGTTTGGTTTTGGTTTTAACCAAAACTTTGAATAGCCCTAATGGAAACTTATCACCAATAACTACTCATAAGCTGGGGAAAAACAGAATGCATTTACTATCAAGCCAAGAAGTTTGAATATGACCAACCAACATTTTATTTCCCAAGTGGATATATATTAAGTTGACAGTCGAAATTGAAGGAAAATTATACAAATTATTTGTGGCAGAGTCAAAAGAAGTTAAATTATTCAGAAAAAACAAAAATAAGAGATTATAATAGCATCTTTGCTTTTACGTCATTTGGAGTATGGGTTGATAAAGAAATAGCACCTTCTATGAAAGGATTTGACAATTTTAAGGCTCAAGAAAAAGTATATCACGATCTACCATCGTTGATCCTAAAGGATGACAGGCCATGCTACTTTTAGCTATATTTCTATAATATGAACCATGAATTAGCAGATAGAATGTCAGAGAAATCCATATGAAGAATTCTTTTCTCGGCTTAAATATGATTCAATTTTTCAGAATTTAGAAATACGCATAGCTATGAATGATTCTTTAGACCAACGGGTGTATAACAAACCCTTAGTGGATCAATTTGTAGCTATTTGGGTAGATGAAAACAATCCAAATGAACCATTTGAAAGAGATATTGTTGTAAAAGAACACTCAAGAAACAAATATCGAGTTAAACATTATTATGAATACTATCTCACGGATATATGAGTCTCAAGACTAGGCACACACGTGCAACACAAGTGCGGTGAATCTAGTTCATATAAATGTGCCAATCCTTAACCAAAGGTATGAGGTCTTTTAAGATTCAAGATTTTAAAAATCTCAAAAATCACTTAGCTGAAATTCCATGAGAATGTAGTATTGGTGACATAGATACCAAAAGAACTGTTAGAATGTACGCATCCACTAAACTCCTGGGACCAGGTCCCTTATCAGAAAGCAATGCAGAAAACTAAAGAACAAAAATGTAACATCAGACACAAGATTTTATGTGGAAACTCCTTGCTCAAAGGAGAAAACCATGACCGGTCCCACAAGATTTCACC
Organism: Solanum dulcamara; assembly: GCF_947179165.1. Classification (NCBI taxonomy): domain Eukaryota; kingdom Viridiplantae; phylum Streptophyta; class Magnoliopsida; order Solanales; family Solanaceae; genus Solanum; species Solanum dulcamara. The sequence goes on from NC_077245.1 coordinate 56,653,797, forward strand.
TCTAATTTTCACTAAACAACTGAGCCAAAGATTTAGATTACAAACTCTTACAATCTAGGAATTGGACTCACAATCCCTTTCCTCTCTATAAAACAACTCTGTCATACTCAGATTTGAAGAAATAACTATATTGCTTTCTAAATCACTAAACTCCTAACTAACTTAGACTTCAAATAGTATCCATAACTAACTCTAGTTATTTTGATAAGATGAATAAACTAACATGAACTGGTCTAATTCCTTTATAGATTAGAAATAGACATTATAAATATTAAGACCATGAAATCAAGACTTTAAAACAAGAACAAACTCTTGATAACTCTAACTCAACTAGGTCTTTCGTCTTCTTCAAGAGAAGATTTCAGAGAGCAAAAGCTTCAATGGTTTTCTTTTTCATTGATTTCAAAAATCTGAGTAGGAAATATTATAATTAATATATATATAAATTATATACATTGTGTTGGAAATTTTCTATTGGATAGACAACTGTCCTCCTGCACATAGACTCGGATACACACACAACAGACCTGCAAATTTGGAAGGATCTGTTTGGTACTATTGTCTGCTAATATTATCAACTTAGAGTCCTCTAAGGGATCAGGTCCCTTACCTGTTTCCTTAGTTTGTTAAATCATCAAAACCAACAGCATTAAGAATTATCAATTTCCCCCTTTTTGATGATGACAAACCCCTTACAACATTCTCTTTTTACACACATTCAGTTCCACTACATACAGAACAGATTCAAAACCAAAAGCAATAGCAATTCCCCCTATCATTAATATTCCCCACTTCACAATATTTACCTTTTTGCATCACCAGTCCAGTTCCCTTCTCATCAATTCAATGATATTGATTCTAAATGATCATTCAGCTTAAATATATTCCCCCTTTTGACATAATAAAAAAAAGAAAAATAGTAAACTAAGATCAAAGCATGCATATTCTTAGAAAAGTCATGGCCACTAAGGGCAACACAAGTACAATTCAATCAGTAATGAATCAAGAAGATAATAGGAGAAATAGAGTCATTCAGTCACAATAAATTAAGCATAATATTCAGTACATTACAAAACAACTAAAAATACAAACCACTGTCATTAGTTTAAGGAAATCAGGGGAATTTCAGAAAAACACACTAAGAGGATGGGGGGCTTTTTAGTGAGGGATTTGAGGAAGAGGGACAAATGAATGGTGGAACTCTCATAGTGTTGAAGAAGTTTGTCCTTGAGACTGGTGACCTGTGCAGCAAGACTATTATTCTCTTCCCTAAGTACTTGCAATTCAGAAGAACCTGGTCCCTCTTATTGTACTTTATCTAGCTATGCCTTAAGACTTGCAATCTCAGCATCTTTATCACTCAACAGAGCGATCATACCTTTCAATATATGCATTAACTAGGTTTTTTTGATCAACTATTTTGATATCCTGCTTACTTTCCCAGTCTTTCCCTTCACGCACTCACATTCAACTAAAGTGTTCATAGAAAATATCTGTTTAACAGTTCCTCTTACACCTGCACTAAGAAGAACATTAAAATGATTGAACACTCTAGTGAGGAAATACCCATACCGCATACCATGCTTGCCATCTTTAGTAGTGATTATTTTGTGCAAGTGTTCCAACATAAGTGCTGGTAGAATAATAGCATCAAACATGCTCAATGCTTCCATGACGAACAAATCAGCAACAAATGCTACTGTCCTCTTCTCAGACTTAGGAAGCACTACCTTGTACAACTGATACACTCCCTTTAAAAACCTCTTTGGAATGTCTGATGTATTTAATTTTTGGAGTTTTCCACACTCCTGAACAAATTTCTTTGAACAGCCCATTCTTTTGACAGATCTGATCCCCTCTAATTTCACTTTCAGAATTTCACCAAGAACATATTTATTCAAATAAATATCTAAACCTTAAATATTGGTGTAAAGACATCCATCATCCTTAAATTCAACATCAAAGTAAAAATCTCGAACCTCTAATTCATGCAACACTGGAACATGGTCTATGAATAGGTGAGTCCATCCTTGAAGCTCTATTGCATCAGCTAAGTCACACATCCCTGGCTTATCCATAATATCAGTGTAGAACAACCTACCATTTAATAATTTTTGAGTCATCAAAATATTGAATCTTTCTTCCTAGGATAGCTCCTTCTCAACCTTCATTTTTTTACTACTTGAACCTGGTCCCTTGTCAGGCTTAGGTTTAGATGCAGCAAATAACTCATCTATATCCATTTCATCAGTATTGGGAGAGGATTCTCACCTTTTTGGGTATTGTTCAAGGGATGACACTCTTTTTTATTTGTGTCCCAACCCAAGCCTGGGGCCTACACGTGACACGGTAATCGAAAACCTAAAGGATCCCAACCAAACCATCTTAGCATACATCACATACATAAGGTAAAGAAACATAACAACATAAGCGGAAGAACCCATTCAACAAGAAGTCAAAGGAAAGTAAATTTCAACCAAATGCCCATAATGGGCTTACATCAACTTAAACGTCTAAACAAGCCTCTATCCTAGACTTGATGGGGGCTTAGAACAAGATCCTAGATCACACAAATCATAAGAGAAAGTGAAAGTATCAATATGAAAGAAAATTCATCTCATCGATGAATGAGGGCTCACCAACTCTTGAGAACTAAGCAACTCTAGCCATAAATAGGATGATCGTCACCGGCTCCTACATTATGAGACAATGTAGGAAAAATATATGTTAGAACATAGAAGAGAGTTATGCATGAATAATTAATAAGACATGACCAATATAACATAGGATGCATGACCAATCATAATGAGCATTAGTAAGGCTTAAAAGCATTTGAAAACATATGAAAACGTATGGTCAATACATCATAAACTTCATAGTAAATCTCATATCTTTGCATTTAGCTTGTGTGGGATAATATTTTTAACCGACATATTAGGGCCATGCAAGCTATGACATGGAATACGATATAACTCTCACATTGAGAAGAGAGAGGCTACTTGACAAGGTAGACTCCATGAGAACAACGTTAACTTTGTGAGTTATATGTGGATCCACTAGCTAAGCCATGATGGTAACCTGCGGGGGTAACATAGTTTTGGACTTTAGGTTACTACTCAGATTCTCTTGGATAACTAACTATGTTATCATACCGAACTCCACCTATAAGTTCTCCCTATGCTTAGTTAATATCCCAATGGAATTTATTAAATCATGATTATAAATATTATAGGGAAAGATAGTAACTACCTATCAATCCATCTTTATAAAACACAATAAGAGTAGCTCATTAACTTTAGTGATTCATAGGAATCCATAAACTTTGGTGAGAATTGTCCTTATCACCATCTTAAATATGAGTGTGTGAGAATTGTACTTATCACACCATAATAACTTTCTTGGATCATAATTGATCATCATAATAACTTTCATCATAATCTCAACTTTATTTATAAAAACTTTCTTTGAATCATCATTGAACTCATAATCAAACTCATGAAAATCAACTTTAAGCTTCAAAATCATGATTAAAAATAACTTTAGGCATTAACATTCATAATTCAACTCAAAATCATGCAATTCATGTAGAAACATGCTTATAATTATCATTGATAACATCTAAAAATGAAATTGAACCAGCCGAATGCAATTCATCAAAATTAGCGTTAACGGATAATTAAAAATTTGTGAAACTCTATGGGTGAAAGGAACTCATGGATAAATCCCCACATACCTTTGTGAAATCAACTCAAAATTGAAGACGAATTTGATTTCTTTTGAAACCCTAGCTTGAAATTTGGAGAAGAGCTTGAGAGGATTTGTGATCTTGCCTTAGAGAAATTTGAAAAATGATTTAGAATAGAGGGAATTTTTAAGGGTGGAGTTGTTATAGGGTTGAACTTAGCCATATTTTGTGTATAGATACATTGCACCGAACTTAGGAAAAAGACAATATTTCCCTTCATTAATTTCAGATTTTGAACCTACGACTAGGGTTCTACGAGTCATCCTTAGGTCTACGACTCGTAGACTTAAGTCATCGTTCAGGTACTAATTTTCTAGGATTTGGTAACATCTGAAGTTTCATCTACGAGTCATGATTATGACTCATTATTATGATTATAAGTCATCAACTTGACTCATCCTGCAGGTCTGAAAACCTGCAATTTGAGGGTCTCTGAAGCTTCATCATGACTCATTATTAAAAGTCGTCAACACATCTATGACTCATCATGTGGAGTCGTAGGGTCTCTCCTGAGTTTGGTCTTGAATAGGCCCTTAAGATTCACCCTATGACTAGTCCTTATGAGCCGTAGAAGGGACTATAAGTCATAGCGTGACCCGTCAACTTGAGGACAGGCCATATTTTGAGAGATTCTCTTTGGTTCCAACTTTTTAACTTCTGAGGCCTTACAATATCTCTCTCTTGGGAACATTCGTTCTTTAATGAGATTCAACTAGCTTTGGAAAGACAAGAAAGGAGGAGTAGCAACCCAACATGAATACAATGGCACATTAGAATGTATAGAACATGAAAATTTCAAACTTAACATAAAATATGGCTTAAAATCAACTTTTATGAACATGCATGCATATAAATGACATAGGAGGAACTAAATACATAGGAGTTTAATTGATTAGAATAAGAACAAATTACTACCTTAGGCTTGAGTAGAGGAAAAGAGATATGGGTATCATTTCATTGTGTTCGCCTCTGCTTTCCAAGTAGCACTCTCTACTTGTTGATTTCTCCATATTACTTTGACGGACACAACGTCTTTATTTCTTAGCTTCTTCACTTGTCGGTCTAAGATTTCCTCCGGAACCTCCGCATAAGTCAAATTCTCTTCAATACTCAAATCTTTCAATGGTAAAATGGAATTCAGATCACCCACAAACTTTATCAACATAGATACATGAAAAATCGAGTGAACCGTAGCTAACTCAAATGGAAAATCTAACGTATAAGCCACCTGGCCAATATGCCTCAATATATTATAAGGTCCAACATATCTCGGACTCAATTTCCCTTTCTTAACAAAATGCATTACACCCTTCATGGTTGAAACATTCAAATAAACCCAAACATCTACCTCAAATTCAAGCTTTATTTTCATAATGTCTGAATAGGACTTTTGGCGACTTTAATTCATCTTCAACCTCTCCCTTATGAGTCTCACTTTTTTCATAGCATCTATAACCAAATCTGGACCAATCAGCACCATCTCACCTACTTTAAACCATCCCACCAGGGACCTACATCTTCTCTCATATAATGCTTCAAAAGGAGCCATTAGGATTCTACAGTGATAACTATTGTTGTAGGAAAACTCAATGAATGGTAGGTGTTCATCCCAAATTTCTTTTAAATCAATAACACATACCCTTAGCATATCCTCTAAATTTTGAATCGTTCTTTCGGCTTGACCATTGATTTAAGGATGGAAAATAGTACTTAACTTATCCTTTGTACCAAGACCCACAAAACGACTTCAAAAAGTGACAAGTAAATTGGGTACCTCAATCCGATATAATGGAAAAGGGAAAACCATGAAGTCTTACCAACTCATGAACATACAACTTAGCATAATCTTCAGCACCATAGGAAGTCTTAACTAGTAGAAAATGAGCCAACTTAGTCATTAATTCCACAACAACCCAAATGAAATCATATTGTTTTTTAATATGAGGCAAACCCGTTACAAAGTCTATATTCACATCTTCCCACTTCCAAGTAGGATTTCAATGTCTTGAGCTAAACACCCCAATTTTTTGATGCTCAACTTTAACTTGTTGGAAATTTGGACACTTACCTACAAACTCCTCTATATCCTTCTTCATACCATTCAACAAATACACTTCCCTCAAATCATGATACATTTTGGTAGATCCCAAATGAATCAAATATCGAGAACTATGGGCCTCATTCAATATCAACTCTCTTAACCTATCAACATTAGAAACACACAAATAACCTTTGTAGCGAAGTACCCCATCTCTCCCGGGAAAAAGCCTCAAATGGAATTTTCAGCAACCGACTTCTTTAATTCAACCAACATAGGATCATTGTCTTTCTTGGCCTTGACATCCATCATAAGAGATGATTCCGAACCATCTTGAATAAGGATACCTCCATCATTGGAATCAACCAACGGAACACCTAATCAAGACAACCCATGCACATCCTTAACCAATTCTTTCTTGCCTTCCTCAACATGTGCAACACTATTTATGGACAATCTACTTAGTGCATCGGCAACCAGATTAGCTTGACCCGGATGGTACAACACACTTGTATCACAATCTTTCAATAATTCTATCCATCTCTTTTGCCAAAGGTTCAAGTTTTTTTGCTTAAACACATATTGTAAACTTTTATGGTCGGTAAACACATCCACATGGATACCATAAAGATAGTGTTCTAAATCTTCAAGGCAAACACAATCGTCCCTAATTCCATGTCATGAGTTTGATAGTTTTTTTCATACACCTTAAGTTGCCTAGAAGCACAGGCCATCACCTTATATGTTGCATCAAAACAAAACCAAGACCAATTCATGAATCATCACAATATACAACAAAACCTTCAGACCCTTCTGACAAGGTCAAAATAGCGGCAGTAGTAAGATGATCTTTCAATTCTTGGAAACTCTTCTCACAAGCTTCCGAGCATTGAAACTTCACTTTCTTTTGAATTAACTTAGTCAAAGGTGACGACATCGATGAAAACCCTTTTACAAATCTTCTATAATATCTGGCTAGGCTCAAGAAACTTCTAATATCCAAAGGAGACAATGGTCTAAACCAACTCTTAACCACTTCGATTTTCTTAACTGGACACAATATGACTAAGGAAAGCAACCTCCCTTAGCCAAAACTCACACTTATTGAACTTGACAAATAATTGTTTGTCCCTTAGAGTTTGAAATACAACCCTCTAGTGATTAGCATGCTCTCTTCATTCTGAGATTAAACCAAAATGTCATCAATAAACATAATTACCAATATGTCCAAATATTATTTGAAAACCCTATTCATCAAGTCTATGAATGTCGCGGGGGCATTGTTCAATCCAAATGATATAACTAAAACTTATAATGGCCATAACTTGTTCGAAATGTGATCTTGGGAATATTACACTCCCTCACCCTTAGTCGGTGATAATCGGAATGGAGGTCAATCTTAGAAAAGTAACTTGCCCCTTACAATTGGTCAGACAAACCATCTATCTTGGGAATTGGATATTTATTCTTGATGGTTACTTTGTTCAATTGTTGGTAGTCAATACACATACATAGAAAACTATTTTTTTCTAACAAACAAAATGGGAGCACCCCATGGGGATATACTTGGTCTAATGAAACCTTTGTCTAACAAGTCTTTCAATTGATCCTTTAACTCCTTTAGTTCTGTTGAAGCCATTCAGTAAGGGGGAATAAAAATGGGTTGACTACCCAAAATTAGATATATGCCAAAGTCAATTTCCTTTTTGAGAAGAACACCGGTTATATCATTGGGAAATACATCCGAAAACCCATTAATAATAGGGACTGACTCTAGAGTAAAGGCTTCAAAATTAGTATCCCTAACCCTCACAAAATGGTAGATACAACCTTTGGAAATCATTTTTCGAGCTTTAAGGCAATAAATGAATTGACCTTTAAATAAAAAATTACTACCCTTCTATTCTAGGATCGACTCATTAGGGAATATGAACTTAACCACTCAAGTTATACAATTAATAGAAACATAAAACCTATAGTTAATCCATACCAAGGATAACATCAAAATCGGTCATTTCAAGCTCAACTAGATCACATAGAGTTACTTTATGGAAAATCAAAACTGAACAACTTCTAAATACTTTTTAGCCACAATTGACTCACCTACGAGAGTATAAACAGAAAAAGACTCTACAATATTTTGGGGTTAACATAAAATCTCATGGCCATATAAGGAGTAACAAAAGACAAATTGGCACTCGGATCAAGTAAAGCATAAACATCATAGTGAAAGACCCATAACATATCGGTAACAATATCGAGAGTCTCCTCCACCTCTTACCTACCATGAAGAGCATAAAACTGATTATTGCGTTGACCACCCTTTGGTTGCACTCGAGAACCTTGTTGCACTTGGCCACCATGAGCAACTTATCCTTGAGGATGACTATATTTGACCTTACATTCCTTAGCATGATTACCTAGCTTGCCACATCAATAGCATGCATGCAAACCCACTAAACATTCTCCCTTGTGGTTTTTTCCACATTTGTTGCATGTGGGGGTAACTTGGCCAATAGAAGCACCTTAAGGCTTAGGGTTGGGCACCCTATCCTTGTCAAACCTTGGAGTAGTGGCATTTGAAGAACCTTTTACGGAGTACTTTTGGCAAAAATGAGGACGTCCACCACTTTTAGACGTAGCATGAGAGGAATCATCACCATCCATACTTGCCCTCTTGGACTCTCTAGTTTTCTCTGTTAGCTTTTCACCCTCTATTTGCTCTGCATAGGTTATAAGTCTAGAGATGTCCATTTCCCAAATCAACATGGCCACCTTGCACTCCTTAGAAAGCACATCTAACACAATATTGCTCATACGAGCTCTTGGGTCAGCAATCATGAATGAAGCATATTTTGACAATTGAGTGAAATTGAGGGCATACTCCCTCACACTCATACCACCTTACTTAAGATTGATGAACTCTTGTACCTTGGCCTCCCTCAACTCTAATGGGAAAAAGAGATCAAGAAAAACTCTTTTAAATTCCTCATAAGTCACGGGATCTATCTCTCTAGGCTTCTCACTCTTATATTGATCAAACTAAATTCGAACAATACCCTTCAATTGATAAGTAGCCAACTCCGCCATCTCTACTGGTCTAACTCCAATAATCTCCACGATCTTGTGAATGTTATCAATAAAGTCTTGTGTATCCTCTTCCACCTTGGAATAAAAAAACTCTAGAGAATTCATCCTCATGAAGTCACGAACTCTTGTTTCCACTATACCCACACTGGGGTTCATGGGAGCAACACCTCACGATTTGCTTGTGCCATCACGGCTTGAGAAAGTACTTAAAAGGCCACTTGAAACTCAACATTAGAGACTTGGTCATTCAAGGGATCAATCGGAGTTTGTTTCTCCTCCTCAACCACAATCCTTCGATCGGGGTATCTTCATGGAGGCATTTTCTAAAAATCTCAAAGAATAAACATTAGAGAGAAGGACATAGAGTACCACTCTACTGCATGACATATATTATAAAATAAGTAAGATTTTCCTAAGACGCTTCATAGCCTCATATTTATAGATGTGGTATGCTTCACAAAACTCTACTCAACACGGCATGCTAGACTCTCTGGGACACTCTTAAACATTATGCTCTGATACCAAATTTGTCATGACCCAAGCCTAAGGCCTAGACGTGACATAGCGATTGGGACTGAAAGGATACCAACCAAGACATCGTAGCATACATCGCATACATAAGGTAAAAAAATATAACAAGATAAGAAGAAGAATCCATTCAAAAAGAAGTCAAAGGGAAGTAAACTCCAACAAAATGCTTAATGGGATTACATCAACTTGAACGTCTAAACATGCCTCTATCCTAGACTTGATGGGGGATTAGGAAAAGCTCCAATCTCACCTGAATTATAATAAAAAGTCATAGTAGCAATATGAAAAAAAAAATCATGTCCTCAATGAATGAGGACTCACCAACTCTTTAGAACTAAGAAAATCTAGCCACGAATAAGATGATCTTCTCCCTCTCCTACATTATGAGACAATGTAGGCGAAATATACGTTAGTATATTAGCTCCTACATTATGAGACAATGTAGATGAAATATGTGTTAGTACATAAAAGGTATAAAGTATGTGAGTTATGCATGAAAAAGTAATAGGACATGAGAAATATTACATAGGATACATGACCAATCATAATAAGCATGAGTAAGGCTTAAGAGCATTTGAAAACATATGAAAACTTATGGTCAATTCATCATAAAACTTCATAGTAAATCTCATATCTTTGCATTCAACTTGTGTGGGATAAGACCTTTAACCGACATAATTTGATGTAACTCCCACATCGAGAAGAAAGAGGCTACTTGCCAAGGTAGACTCCGTGCGAACAACTTTAACTTTGTAAGCTATATGTTGATCCACTAGATGAGCCATGAAGGCAACCTACGGGGGCAATATAGTTTGGGACTTTACGTTTCTACTAGGATTCTCTTGGGTAACTAATTATGTTACCAGACCGAACCCACCTATAAGTTCGCTTAAACTTAGTTAATATCCTAGCATAATTCATTAAAACATGATCATAAACATTATAGGGAAAAATAGTAACTACTTATCAATCCATCTTTATAAAACATAATAAGATTAGCTCATTAACTTTAGTGATTCATAAGAATCCAAAACTTTGGTGAGAATTTTCCTGATCACCATCTTTAACATGAGTTTGTGAGAATTATACTTATCACACCATAATAACTCTTTTAGATATAATTGTCATCATCATAACTTTCATCATAATCTCAACTTCATTCATAAAAACTTTTTTTGAATCATTATTGAACTCATAATCAAACTCATGAAAATCATCCTTAAGTTTCATAATCATGACTAAAAATAACTTTAGGCATGGGCATTCATAATTCAACTCAAAATCATGCAATTGATGTATAAACATATTTATAATGATCATTGATAACATCTTTAAAATAAAATTGAAATAACCCGATGCAGTTCATCAAAACTAGGGTTAATAGATAATTGAAAATTGAAGAAAACCTTGAGGAAACCTTGGGACTCCATGGGTGAAAAGAACTCATGGATCAATCCCCACACACCTTGGTGAAATCAACTCAAAATTGAAGAAGCGCTTTTGAAACCCTAGCTTGAAATTTGGAGAAGAGCTTGATAGGATTTGTGATCTTGCCTTAGAGAAATTTGAAGAATGATTTAGAATAAAGGGAATTTTGGAGGGTGGGGTATTTATAGGCTTGAACATAGCCATAATTTGTGTCTAGATACATTGCACCACACTTTGTGAAAAGAGAATATTCCCTTTCATTAATTTTGGATTTTGAACCTACGACTAGGGTTCTATGAGTAGTTCTTAAGTCTACAACTCGTAGACTTCATTCATCGTGCAGGTCTTAAATTTCTGAGATTTGGTAACCTCTAAAGTTTCATCTATGAGTCATGATTATGAATCTTCAATATGATTATGAATTTTCAACTTGACTTATCCTACAAGTCTAAAAACCTGTAATTTAAGGGTCTCTAAAGTTTGACCATAACTCGTTATTACAATTTATCAACACGTCTATGATTCATCATGTGGGGTCGTAGGGTCACTCCTGAGTTTGGTCCTAGACAGGCCCTTGGGATTCACCTTATGACTTATCCCTACGTGTCGTAGAAGGGACTACGAGTCATAGAGTGATACGTCAACTTGAAGACAGGTCATACTTTGAGAGATTCTCTGTGGTTCCAATTGTTCAACTTTCGGGGCCTTACAGTTTGATTTCTTCTTTTCTTCCTTTACTTCTTCTCCTTTTCCTTTCCTCTTCTTTCTTACTGGTTTCTTCTTAGAGCCTTTTCTTGTCCTTAGATTTGTGACTCTTTTCCCTCTAGGAAGAGCCTTCGTAGGTAGTCTCTCAGCATTTTTTTCACCTTTCTCTGATTCAGTCTCACTGTCATTTTCTCCTTTAGACACCTCAATGATATACTCTTCATAAGGCATGACAGTCTCATTAATTCTTGACAATCTTCATCTCCTTCTCTTAGTGGTTCTTTCCTTGCTTACTTTCATAGCATTACACATCAGTTTCTTAGATGAACTCATTGTAGTGGGATTGGGTTTTGGCTTCAAGACTGGTGTCTCAACCACTTTCTCCTTCCCTTTGCTTGATGTAGGCACCATTGTTCTTTTAATTCCCGAAGACAATGGCATATTATACTCATCGCTTTCATCGTCAAGTGCACTTATGAAATGTGGGGCAATTTTCATGGTTTTGTCCAAGTTAGAAGGAGGTTCTTTAGAGGGAGGAAGATTGGCATTACCTGGTTCTTCTTCTGAGAATGAAGGTACAACTTTGTCCTGCATGGTTGCAAAACTCTCTACAGCCAAGCTTTCAACTACCAATTCTTCACTCATTACCATAATGTTTGACTCAAATCCTTTTTCTTTCAGGAAGATCCCCTTCAAATTATTTCTCTATAATATCGTTTGAAGGCATACCAGGTAGAGACAAGGATAACTTAGGTTAAAAAATGAGTTTGGACTGAATAAACTCATTTGAGGACATGTTTTGAGGCTCATTCAAGTCCATAGTAGGAGAGACTACAGGGAATTCTTGTTCATTGACTTTAATAGTGGCAACAGGAACAGGGTTTTCAGACACTTCACCCGCGGGAAGGGTTGAAGAAGGAGTAGAAAAAGATGGAGTATCAGAACTACTAAGAAATGCAGTAAGATCAATATCTTGAAGGGCTTTAAGCATATCCTGAGTTTTTGAACTTGGGTTAGACATCTTAGGATCTGGAGACAGAATGAAAGATGAAATTTTAGAGAGAGAGATAAATTTGCTTCAGAACAGAATAAGGTTTTGATTTTTGAAAATGAGGAACTTGTGAAGGTATATAAAAGGAAAGGAAAAGATGTGTTAGGTCCCTTAGAAAAGGTCATGATCATTGAGTTTTAACTGATGGTACAATGGTCAGAAGACAGATGACTGACATGTGGCAATCATAACGATTCACATAAGAAGTTAACAATGCAATGTAAGGAATACTTAACCTTGAGACAGGACCAAGTCCCTCTCTATAAGTTAGGAACGATTTATCCGACTCCTCCAATTCTCTTTTTATTCAAGCTCATTTTTTGTGAGTGTATACCTGCATAGGTACAAAATTGAAGTTCACAAAATAATACAATGCAAAGATCAAAGATACCTGCATCCTAATCATAGTCAATGAGAGTTGTGAGCTTTAGATAAACCCAAATCAGTTCAGTTTGAGCCTACCTAATTTCAATTTGTTCTTCTCAAAATAATCCATGCTCAGAGCCTTAGTGAAGATATCAGCAATTTGATCCTCAATTTTGCAAAACTTCATATAATATTTCCCTTTTTAACATTATCTCTCAGAAAGTTATGCCTGACATCTATGTGCTTGGTTCTCTTGTGTTGCACTGGGTTCTTTGCCATGTTTAAGGCACTGGTGTTGTCACACAGAAGAGGAATTATTTGAGAAACAACCCCAAAATCTTCTAGTTGTTTCTTAATACACAGCAATTGTGCACAACATGAGGCAGCTACTACATATTCAACTTTGACTGTTGAAAGAGCAACAAAATGCTGCTTCTTAGTACCCTAAGAGATAAGACATGAACCCAAGAAATTAGCAATTTCTAAGGTGCTCTTCCTATCAACCTGGATGTCACGACCCAAATTCGGTCCATGATAGCGCCTATTATAACCCTCGAGTAGGCAAACAAGACCCAAGTCAAACGAAAGTCAAACCGCAATTTAATTACATAATTAATAACATAAGAAGGCAGAAGAAAAAAGAATGTAACAAAAGAAAAGTCAGGCTAGGGTATAGATATGTAAATAAAATATAAAATATACAAAAGGCTCGATAGTGACCAAAATGGTGAACTGATACTAGACAGAAACCCCAGACCTGGTGTCACTTATACCAGAGCTACTAAGTACAAAGCTGAATATATATATATATACAACGCAAAACCGCCTGTCCGGAATACAAAATACAACTCAGATCAAAAGAGGAAATGTAGCAAGTCTCTGAACGTCGGGAGCGCACCACAATTCAGATCTGGCATAGATACGGATTATCAGGTGTGCGCTGAGGGTAGCTCGAACTAGGAGATGCATTAAAAAGAAGTAGAAGTGCAGTATGAGTACCAAAATATGGGGTACTTAGTAGGCATAATAGGTCGACCGAGATCGGAAAGAATACATATATAATAAGCAGCAAGATTATATTAATAATAACAATGAAAAAACATTAAAACTACGATCTCAAGGAAAAAGGGGTATGGGAAGATCATACAATAATCAAATAAATCCAACAAATCATGTCATCAAGTCCATAATCTCAACTCATAAAATATCAGAAAAATGCACAAGGTGAACTCGTAGTTATGGCTCAATATCCTTCAAAAGTATCATGAAGCGCTCGGAATAACCCTTGATCTCATCAATAAAAGGGCCACCCAAAATCATACCTTGAGTTCATCAACATCGAAATAATAACCCAGAATATGTATCAATAGGCCATCCAAAATTCACACCTCGAGCTTATTAATAAAATAAAGTGTAGCCCAAAGTCTATAAATGGTAGTCCGGAATTACTCCTCGAGCTCATCAACCATGAGGTTCCATAAATAAGATATCACTGTATTTTCTTAAATACCTCATATTTAATCATCAACCAAAAGTCCTATTATCATCTTTTACTCTTTCTTTTAAAAGGAGTTTTGAACACCGGTGAAGTAAATAAGACAAATAGCATGTCAAAATCATATATCACTCACTGAGACTCTGGTGTACCGAAAGCACTGCCTCGGGCCCAATATTTCAACAACAGAAGAAACCAAGGCATAAGCATAAGCCAAAAATCTAAAACCAACTCCGTCACAAGGTCCAAAATAGCACAAGAAAATTGTGCTCCAAAAATGGGCACATTTTGAGCATCGGAAGAGCTCAAACAACCCCCACCAAATTTAAGCCCTTGAATAGTTCAAAAATACAAGAAACAACAAAAATATGCAAAACTTACGAGGCTTTTGAATGAGAAAGGGTTCCGCAACATTCTCACGAGAATATCCAATGCATTGGAGTAAGAATGATCAAAAAATGCCAAGAGGAGCTCTCAAAATTCCAGAATTACCAAGTCCGAAAATGGAACTTAGCTGTTGGAAATGGTCATTTAATTTCACTGAAGTCAGCGAAACTACCCTTCGCAATTGCAAGTTCTTACTCAACTACCCATCGCGATCATGATAGTCAATCACATGATCACGATGCCCAGGGTCTCAGACCTTCGTGATCGTGCCCTTGGATTTTCAAAAGCACAAATGGCCTAAAACTCAATTCGAGCACCTCGAGAACCAAACCAAAGGTCATTCTAGACCAGATTCGACATTCTGGAGCTAACCGCACTGATGAAATTTTGATCTGAGCACATTTACTCAAAATATTAATCGAAGGCAAACTTGGCCAAAACTTTTAAGTTAAAAAAACAAATCGCACAAACTCAAACCAAAGAGTCCAAAACTCAAACCAACCTTTTTTTTAGACCAAAATAGACCTTCCAGAGCTGATAGAGCCATCGAAATTCTCATACGATGCTTGAATTCTCTTGATGTTGACTAAAGTTAACTCTTCTAAACTTTAAGCCTCAAAATGGCCAAAATACCTCAAAACTCAACCAAATACTTTGGGAAGCGTGCGATCCATCCCAACAGCACATAAGGGATATAAAGAAGCTACAGAAAAGGAGAAAACGGTAAAAATATGCAAAAGCATGAAAATTACTTTGGAGCTCATTACAACATTCACTACTAAAAGGACTTTCATCCTCGAAAGTCAAGGAAGAAAGGTACCTGATGGCTCAAAAAGATGAGGATATTGGGTCCTCATATCCTGCACGGGCTCCTGAGTAATCTCTTTAATTAGACGATGCCTCCACTGGACTTTCACCGATGGAATCTCCTTAGACATCAACTTCCTAACCTCTTTGTCCAAAATAGACACAAGCTCCTCTTCAAAGGATAAGGACTCATCAAACTGAACCAAATCCCAATGAAGCATGTAAGACTCATCTGGGATATACTGCCACAGTATAGAAATATGGAACATAGGATGAATACCTCAAAGTGTTGGGGGCAAGGCCAACTCATAAGATACCTCCCCTACCTGTTTAAAGATCTCAAAAGGACCGATGAACTTAGGGTTAAGCTTACCCCTCCTCCCAAATCTCACTATGCCCTTCATGGGCAATACTTCCAGGAATACTCGGTCTACAATCTTAGTCTGAAATAATAGATACTGGCATCCCATGGAATTGCACCACCTCTCAGATGTAAATCTGAGCCAATCTTTGTGAAGTGTAGGTAGTCTGGACTGGTAAGAAGTGAGTAGACTTGATCAATCTATCTACAATGACCCAAATAGAATCAAAACCTCGGGGGTATATGGTAAAACCACTATAAAGCCGATAGCTATCTATTCCCACTACCATTTTAGAATGGGTAGTCGCTAGCTCAAACCACCTGGCCTTTGATGCTCGAACTTAACCTACTGACAGTTCAATCACCTAACAATAAAAACTGTAATGTCCCACTTCATCCCACACCACTAGTAATGTTGTCGTAGGTCGTAATACATCTTCACCGCACCAGGATAAATGGAATATATGGAACAATGGGCCTTCCTCAAGGATGAGCCTTACTAAATCTCCAACTCTAGGAACATAGATACGACCCTCAATCATCAAAATGCTCTCTGGATCTAAGGTTGCCTTCCTAGCCTCTCCACTAAGTACCTTATCACAAATCGCCCTTAGCTGTGGGTCCTCAAACTGTTGTGCCCGAATTTGCCCGGCTCAAAAATATCAAGACAAACCATCTGGTTAGCTAAGGAATAAATGTCCAAAGCTAAAGGTTGCTCTTCAACTGATAAGAATACCAAACTCCCCATACTCACCGCCTTCTGACTTAGAGCATATGCTACTATATTTACCTTACCTGGGTGATAGAGAATAGTGACGTCATAGTCCTTCAGCAACTCCAACCACCTGCGCTGCCTCAAATTAATGTCTTTTTGGCTAAATATGTACTGAAGACTACGGTGGTCCATGTAGATCTCATAATGGGATCCATACAAGTAATGCCTCTAAATCTTGAATGCGAAGACTACCGCTGCCAATGCTAAATCATGTATGGGGTAGTTCCGCTCAAGTACCTTCAGCTGTCTGGAAGTATATGTAATAACTCTACCATATTACATCAGAATGCACCCTAAAACAACATCTGAAGTATCATAAAACATTGTAAAACCCTATTCTTTGATAGAAAGAGTAAGAATCGGAGCTGAAGTCAACTAGGCTTTGAGCTTTAAGAAGCTCGCCTCACACTCATCAGACCACCAGAATGGAGTATTCTTTTGTGTTAATCTAGTCAAGGGCATTGTAATAAAAGAGAACCCCTCCACAAACCATCTGTAATATCCTGCCAACCCAACGAAACTATAAATCTCGGGAGGAGAAGTGGGCCTAGCCCAATCATAAACTATTGCTATCTTCATCGAATCTACCATAATCTCATCCTTAGACACCAAGTGTCCTAGGAAAGCTATAGACTCAAGCCAGAATTCACACTTAGAGAATTTGGCATATAACTATTGATCTCGCAAGGTCTAAAGTACTATCCTCAAGTGTTGTTCATGTTGCTCTCTGCTCCCAGAGTAGACTAGAATGTCATCAATGAATACAATGACAAAGGAGTCTAAGTAGGGTATGAACACACGGTTCATCAAATCCATGAATGCTGCGGTGGCATTAGTCAACCTGAAAGACATGACTAAGAACTCATAGTACTTGTATCGAGTCCTAAAAGCAGTCATAAGGATATCTGAATCCTTAATCCTCAACTAGTGATACCCTGACCTCAAGTCTATCTTAGAGAATACTATTGCACCTTGGAGCTGGTCAAATAAGCCATCAATCTGTGGCATCAGGTACCTATTCTTGATGGTCACTTTATGAAGTTGCTTATAGTAAATACACATACGTAAGGTACCATCTTTCTTTCAGGAGCACCTCAGGGAGACATACTGGACTAATAAACCCCTTACTTAAGAGGTCCTAGAGATGTACCTTAAACTCCCTCAACTCAACTAGAGCCATCCAATACGGTAGAATAAAGACTGGTTATATACCCGGCTCAACATCAATGCCGAAATCAATGTCACGCTCAGGAGGAAGCCTAGGTAGATCGGTGGGAAATACATCAGAGAACTGTCGAACCACTGAAATAGAATCAATAAAAAGAGTGTCAGTTCTAGAGTTGCGGACATAAGCAAGATAGGCTAGACACCCCTTTTCCACTAACCGTTGAGCCTTGAGGAAGGATATCACACCACACATTACATGACTAGCTACACCTGCCCGCACGACCGAAGGAATACTAGGCATAAACAAGGTAACGATCTTGGAAAATTAATCTAAAATTGTATGATGAGTATACAACCAATCCATGTCTAGAATCAAGTCAAAATCTACCATATCTAGCATAATCAAGTCTAGTCTAGTATTATACCCCAAGATAGTCACCACACATTATTGATACACTCGATCCACTATTAAAGAATCACCTATAAGAGTAGCTACACATATAGGTATGGGCAATGAATAACATAAAACATCCCATCGAGTAGCATAACGAGCAAACACATACGAGTAAGTGGACCCTGGATCAAATAAAGCATAGGCAGGCTGATGAGAGACGGAGATCATACCTATGATAATGATATCTGAGTCTTCGCCTCTAGCAATCTGGAAAGACATACATATGATTGTGTGCACCTCTATCACTTGTTTAACCTACCTGCGGTCCACCCCTAGTACCTTGAGAATCACTTCTGCCACCCTGTACACTCTCTTGGCGGCTGAATTAGGGCCCTAAGGGCCTAAACCTATTGACTCTGGTGTCTGTGATGGATGATAATAGGACACTCTCTAGAAAAGTGGCCTATCATACCACACTCATAGCATGGCCCTCTGAATGAACCTCCTTGTGATATCCCAGCTAAATTTGAATAGCCACCACATCTTGAATACCTAAAAGTCTAACCCCGAGAAGGTGGACCTAAAGTTTGGCCGCTCTGACAACTGACACCTGCTGATCTACCATTAATAAGCTGTAAGGCTGTCTGAATGGGTCTACTAGGTGGATACTACTGTAAATGGCCTCTGCTAAAAGAACCCCTACCGTGTGATTGGCATCTACAAAAACTGCCCTGGCGATAAGGCCTCTTATCATTCTCTTCATAGGCTTCATGTATAGCCTCAATAGTATATACATGATCTACTATCTGCAAGAATGAACAGTTTGATGCAACATCCAACCTTAAAGAAACAGATAACCCTCTAAAAAAACCTCTACCTATTTCTCCTCTATTAGCATAATCATGGTAGCGTGCTTGGAGTGCTCACGGAATCGAGAATCATACTCAGTAACCATTATCGATCCCTGTACAAGTGTTGTGAACTCATCTCTTAACCTCTCCCTCAAACTGCAGGGTACATACTACTCTAAGAAGGCCTCGGAGAACTGGGTCTATGTCATCAGTGGCAATCCCACGGGTCTGCAGCTAAGATAAGACCTCCACCATTACTTTGCTGGTCCATTCAGCTGGAAAGCAGTGCAATCAACCCCATGGGACTCCACTAATATGTGGATGTGCAACCTCTCCTGGAAACTAACCAGAATGTCATAGGCATCCTCGCCCGCTACACCTGAGAACCTAGAAAGGGCCAAGCTGATAAATCTGCCAAACATCTTCTGCTCCTCCATAGTCATAACTGACCTAGCTTTCATGTGTTGAACAACCATAGAAATAGGCTGAACCACCGGATGAGGAGCTATAGTAGTAGGTTGTAGAACTGGGAATGGATCATATTGTGCCCCAGCTTGTCCTGAGGTTTGAGCCTTTTCTTGGACATGAGGTCCGACTGATGTGCTAGGCAATGTCCCTGCTCCGGACATACCCTTCACGAAGCTGAGGATTCGAGCTTGAGTATCCTATTGCACTAGTATGGCCATAAATCTAGGTGGGGGCTGGGCTGAATCCTCCTCCACCGACTGATCCTCCAACTGCTCAACCTCAATGTCTGGCTCCAATAATAGTGTTGTGGCCTAGGCTCTGCCCTAGCTTCTGTATCGACCTCGATCCCTACCCCGAGATGGATTCTATCTGTAGGCGTAGGGGGTCATCATCTGCCTTAGGTGGATCTCGTCCTCGCCATCTGAAAAAGAATAAAACAATTAGGTTTAGAGATGTTCATCGTTATTAACGCATGATCAAAAATAAGAATAGTGACTTAATTCCTAACAATATCATATAGCCTCCCGAAGATTGGATACAGATATCATTGTACTGACACACGAGACTCTACTAGACACTTACTTCTATAATGGTGAGACCAGTGAACTGAAG
Organism: Solanum dulcamara; assembly: GCF_947179165.1. Classification (NCBI taxonomy): domain Eukaryota; kingdom Viridiplantae; phylum Streptophyta; class Magnoliopsida; order Solanales; family Solanaceae; genus Solanum; species Solanum dulcamara. The sequence continues at coordinate 56,674,068 of NC_077245.1, forward strand.
CTCTGATTCCACTCTTTCACAACCAGAATTCAGGTCATGATGCCGCCAACTATAACTCCCGAGTAGGCAAGCTAAACTCAAGTCAAACGGAAGTCAAACCTCAATTTAATTAAATAATTAATAACATAAGAAGGCGGAAGCAAAAAGAATATAACAAAAGAAAAGTCAGGTCAGGGTGTAGAATGTAAATATGATACAAAATATATAAAATGCCTGATATTGACCAAAATAATGAACTGATACTAGACCAAAACCACGGGCCTGGTTAGTTATAAATATATATATATACACAACGCAGAACTGAATTGTCCAAAATACAAAATACAAGTCAGAGTAAAAGAGGGAATGTAGCAAGTCTCTGAATGCCCGAAGCTAACCACAATTCAGATCTGGCATAGATATGGATGATCAGGTGCGCGCTGAGGGTGGCTCGAACTGGGAGCTGCATCAAAAAGATACAGAAGTGCAGTTTATGTACCAAAACATGGGATACTCAGTACGTATCATAGGCCAACCGAGCTCAGAAAGAGTAAATATATAATAAGCAACAGGATGATATTAATAATAACAGGGAAAAAACATTAAAACTACGATCTCAAGCTCATCAACATCGAAATAATAACCCGGAATATGTATCAATGGACCACCTGAAATTCACATCTTGAGCTTATCAATAAAATAAAGTATAGCCCAAAGTCAATAAAAGGGCCCTCCGGGATTATACATAGAGCTCATCAACCATGAGTTTTCATAAATAAGATATCATCGTATTTCCTCTCTAGAGTTTTTGGTTTCCTCTATAGCCGAACACAAGGAAAGATATCATTGTATTTCCTTAAATCCCTCATATTTTATGATCAACCAAAATTCTTATTATCATCTTTTACTCTTTCTTTTAAAAGGGTTTTTAACACCGACGAGGTAAATAAGACAAATAGCTTATCAACATCATATATCATTCACCTAAGACTCCGGTGTATCGAAAGCATGGCCTCTGTCCAATATTTCAATAGCATAAACAACCAAGGCATAAGCATAAGCCACAAATTACAATGAGTGACCAACCGAAACCAAACAAATTAAACAAGTGGCATCGTAAGTTCAAATCACCTAGGTGTGAGTTCTAAGGATTCTAAATGATGTAAATAAGTCAAGCTAGCACCTAGACTAAGGCTCCATTGGCTCACACCCAAACTAGCTACTAATGATGATCATCGACTCCAAAATACTAAATAAGATATCAACACCTAAAACACCAACCTAATCACACCTTACCACCTAAAATATATCAATTCCAACAAAGCCAAGTCTAACAAAAGGAAGTCATAAGCTACCTCAAAGCCAAAACTACTCACGAACTACTAAACTTGCACTTTTCCCTTTTGTGCCACCTCCAAAAGATGTCACTCTATCAAATTATGGAAGAACACATCAAAACAAAGCCAATGATAGCCATATTACTATAATTAAAAATGGAACTAAAATTGGGTCAAAATTCGACATTGGGACCTGCGCACGAAATTAAAAAAACAACTGTGTCACAAGATCCAAAATAGCTCAAGAAAATTATGCTCCAAAAATGGGCACATTTTGAGCATCGGAAGAGCTCAAATAACCCCACCAAATTCAAGGCCTTGAATAGTTCAAAAATGCAAGAAACAACAAAAATATGCAAAACTTATGAGGCTTTTGAGTGAGAAAGGGTTCTAAAATATTCTCACGAGAATCTCCAATGCACCGGAGCAAGAATGATCAAAAAATGCCTAGAGAAGCTCTCAAAATTCCAGAATTATTAAGTCCCGAAATAGAACTTAGCTGCTGAAAACGGTCATTTAATTTCACTGAAGTCAGCGAAACTACCCTTCGCGATCGCAATGTCTTACTCAACTACCCATTGCGATCACGATAGTCAATCACACGCTAATGATGCCCAAGGTCTCAGACCTTCGCGATCGCGCCCTTGGGTCGCAAAGAGCAAAATCTCCTACACCACCAGTTCAACTGGTGCTGATCTTTCGAGAATCGAGATTTTTCTCTGATGGGGATCCAAAATTTATTCAGAATCCCGCGAATGTAAACAAACTATTCTATCTAACCAGAAATGACATTCTGGACTCAATGGGATCGACAGATTTCCCAACAGAGGTCATTTTGTTGAAATGTTGACCAAAGTCAATACTTTTGAAAGAATGCCTTCAATACGCGCAAAAGGCCTAAAATTCAATCCGAGCACCTTGGGAACCAAACTTGATGTTTTAGAGCTTACCACACTGACAAAATTTTTATTTGAGTGCATTTACTCAAAATGCTGACCAAATTCAAACTTGGCCAAAATTTTGAAGTTAAAATAACAAATCACACAAACTCAAAACGAAGACTTCAAAACCCAAACCATCCTTCCTTATAGACCAAAATGGACCTTTCAAAGCTGATGAAATTGTTGGAATTCTCATACGATACCCAAATTCTTCAAATATTGACTAAAGTAAAAAATGGTCAAACCATCTCAAAACTCAACCGAATACTTTGGGAAGCATGCCACCTATTCCAATATCACATAAGAGCTATAAAGAAGCTATGGGAAGTGGTAAAATGATAAAAACATGCAAAAGTATGATAATGACCTTGGAGGTCATTACACTGGTACCCAACATAGACTGCATCTACATACCCAACCAGATCAAAAAAGTCTCTTGATGGATAAAATGGAACCAGGTCCCCAGTTTTCTTTAGATATCTCAAGATCTTTTTGGTAGCCTTCAAGTGTGATTACTTTGGACAAGCCTAGAATCTTGCACATATACCAACACTAAACACAATATCAGGCCTACTAGTAGGTAGATATAGCATAGACCCAATTATACCTCTATACATAGTCTTATTAACTGCAAGATCAGTCCCATCAACATCCAATTTTAAATTAGCCCCTATGTGAGTATCAATGGGCTTTGCATCCATAATGTTGAACTTTTTGAGTAGCTCATTGATGTACTTTTCTTGAAAAATAAAAGTTCCATTTGGTGTCTGCTTGATTTGTAGTCCTAAAAAGAAACTCAACTCTCTCATCATGCTCATTTCAAACTCACTTCCCATGAGATTAGCAAACTCTTCACAGAGGGATTCAGAAGTGGCTCCAAAGATAATGTCATCAACATACACCTGAACAATAAGCAATTCCTTGCCTCTAGATTTTAAGAATAGTGTGTTGTCAATCTTTCCTCTTTTGAAGCCATTTTCCAGAAGAAACTTTGATAATCTTTCATACCACGCCTTAGGAGCCTGTTTTAGTCCATATAGAGCTTTGTTCAATTTGAGAACATGATTTGGATGATCAACATACTCAAATCCAAGGGGATGCTTCACATACACTTCTTCCTTCAGGTAGACATTAAGGAATGCACTTTTTACATCCATTTGGAACAGCTTGAACTCCATAAAAGCAGCGAATGCAATAAGAATTTTGATGGCTTCCATCCTTGCTATAGAAGCAAAGGTCTCATCATAATGTATACCTTCCTCTTGATTATATCCCTGCACTTTCAGCCTTGACTTATTTTATGTGATGACTCTATTTTTATCTAGTTTGTTCCTAAACACCCAGCAGTTCCCAATTATAGTTCTGTTAGATCTCGGAACTAGATGTCATACTTTATTTTTATCAAACTGATGAAATTCTTCTTGTATAGAATTTACCTAGTCAGTATCCTTTAAGGCTTCCTTGATTCCCTTTGGCTAAATATTTGAAATAACTGCTGAGAATGCTGCCAGATTTCTATTCTTGGACCAAGTTTGCATTCCATAATTCAATGGAGAGATCAAATTATTGAGTGGATGAGACTTTTTGTGTTGCCGTCCCTAATTTGGATGTTGAGGGTTGAGTAGGTTGCTCAATTTCTTCATTTTTATTACCTAAATTTTCATCTTCAGTTTGAACAGCATCTTTTGCCGGAGAATTGTCAAACAGATCAGGTCCCTCTTCAGTTTCAATATCTTTATTTGTTTCTTCAACTTATTCAGGTTCAGCCACATCAGTAATAGGATGCACATTATCTGAGGTGATTTCATTAAGAGTATCTCTCTGGATTTGCAATAATTCCTCCAATTCATCATCATCTATGTTCTTTAAATCTTTGATTTCACCATTTTCATCAAATATTATATAAACACTCTCTTCAATACACGAAGTTCTTTTATTATAAACTCTGTAAGCCTTGCTTAAGGAGGAATATCCTACAAAAATTAATTTATCACTTCTGGGATCAAACTTTCCAAGGTCATCTTTTCCATTATTCAACACAAAGTATTTGCAACCAAATGCTCTTAAGTAGCTCGGCTTAGTCTTCATGTTGTTGAGAAGCTCCCCCTATGGAGTTTTGTTCAAAATTGACCTTATTAGGCATTTGTTTGTCATATAACAAGTTGTGTTAATAACTTCTTCCCAGAAGTTCCACAGTTATGGAACTTTCAACCAGAGTTCTATTCTTTTTTTTTACAACACCATTTTGCTGAGGAGTCCTTGGCGCTGAGAAATTATGATGTATACCATTTTTAGCACAGAAAGTATCAACTCTTATATTTTCAAATTATGTGACATGATCATACTTGATTCCAGCAATCTTACAATTCAACTTTGTCTGAATCATCTTAGCAAATATCATTAGCACATCATATATCTCTCATCCTTAGACCTTAAAAACATAGTCTAGGTGTATCGGGAGTAGTTATCCACTATTACAAAAATATATTTCTTCCCTCCTCTGCTTTGAATCTTTACAGGACCACACAAGTCCATATGAATCAACTCAAGAGGTCTCATAGTACTCACTTGCTACTTAGACTTGAAGAAAGATTTGATTTACTTTCCTTTGACACACGAATCACATACTTTGTCATCAGAAAACTTTACTTTGGGTAGTCCACAGACCAGATCCTTGGATACAAGTTTGTTCAATAGCGAGGAGCTTACATGACCCAATCTTTTGTTTCATATGTCAGCATTCTCACTTTGAGTACTTAGGCAAGTAAGATCATCCCCTTGAGTAGTGTCCAGGTCAGCAACATACATGTTTTTGCATCTTCGAGCAGTCAAGATCAATTCTCCTGACTTTAGATTTGTCACAGTACATATTTCTAACAGAAATCTAACTTCATTCCCTTTATCACCTATTTGAGAGACACTTAGAAGATTATATTTCAAACTATTCACATGATACACATTCTCAATGTAGTGTTTGAGAGATTTATCGATTATTTGTACTCCTAGAATGTATCCTTTCTTACCACCTTGAAGTGCCTTGAGTGGGAAGAAGTTTTTGATCTTTCAAGTCATGTGCTTTGAGCAACCGCTATCCATGAACCAGCACTGATTGCTACATCCCCCACTTTTCTGCAACACAGATCATTTGTTAGATTTGGGAATCCATTTCAATCTGATTTCCCAATAATTAGACAAAGGCATAACAAGGGATTTTTTGGTCCAATAAGGTAAAGTATCTTTTCTCATCATATGCTTATGTCCAAAGTTAGGACCATGTCCCTTGCTCTGCTTCACTTTATGTTCAACATAATTTGAGAACTTCTCTAGAGAACTTTTTCAAACTGGACAGTCCTTCTTCAAATGACCATCTCGACCACAGTGAAGACACAAAAAAAATTTAGACCTTGAACCATACTTGCTGTGAGGATTACAAGGAGGACTGATATTTAGACTTTCTAGACCCTTTCCATCATTGTTACTCTGACCGGTCGTATTTTCAAGAATCTTTGGGGAGGTGGTCTATTTTTGTGATTTGTACAACTTTTCTTTTGCCCGAGCTAGATCCTTTTTAAGATATACATTTCTATCAAGAGCCAGAGCCAACTTTACTTCAGCATCATTAAGCTTTCCTTCCAGCTCAAGCTGTAAACTATTGATTTTACCTTTGCCACTAGTACAATTTTTGTTCAACTTCTTAAGATCAAGATGAAGTTTTGTATTTTATGCTAACAGAACCATCATTTGCTCTTCTAGATCGGATATTTGTAAAGCTAGAGACTATTTTCCTCTTGAAAAGTATCTGAGTAGTTTATAGTTAGATCCTTATCATTTGACAACTCAGTGATTGAATCAATCAATACAGCTGCAAGACTTCTCAATTTTTTTTACAAAATAAGTATGTAAGTTCTATTTAATATCAAAAAGAGTTACCTCTGCTTCAGCTTCTTCCTCAACATCAAATCTTGCCATGAGAGCAAGCATTGAATCAAAATCATTCCTATCATCCCTTCCATTTTCCTTTTCTTTCCATTCATGTGCTTCTATGAGAGTGTTCCAGATTTGTTTTGCAGTGGTACAGCTTGATATTCGAGTTTACTCATCTGGATGTAGGCCACAAATAAGAATGAGCTTAGCTTTGGCATTCTTTTCAAGTATTTTGAAGTCACCCTCCTCATATTCACCTATTTTCTTTTTCACACACTCTTTATTGGATACTCTGGACCATCAGTAACTCTTGTCCAGAGTTCATAGTCTTCAGCGTGAATGAAGACTTCTATTCTTGCTTTCCACCATGAGTAGTGTTGTCCATTGAACAATGGAGGTATGTTGATATTTTGCCCTTCAGTGTATTTGAGTGGAGCAGTCATTCTTACAGGAACTTCTCATGGTATTAACCAAATAGAGAAAATCCTCTCTGATACCAATTGTTAGAATGTACGCGTCTACTAAACTCCTGAGATGATGTACCTTATCAGAAAGCAGTGCATAAAATTAAAGAACAGAAATGTAAAATCAGACACGAAATTTTACGTGGAAACTTCTTGCTCAAGGGAGAAAAATAACGACCTGTCCAACAAGATTTCACCTCCAATCTTCACTAAACAATTGAGCCAAAGATTTAGATTACAAACTCTTGCAATCTACGAATTGCACTCACAATCCCTTTCCTCTCAATACAACAACTCTGTCACACTCATATCTGAAGCAATAACTCTATTGCTTGCTAAATCCCTAGACTCCTAGCTAACTTAGACTTCAAATAGTTTCCATAATTAACTCCAGTTATTTTGACAAGATGAACAAACAAACACAAACTTATCTTATTCCTTTATAGATTAGGAATAGACTTTAAAAAGATTAAGACCACGAAACCAAGACTCTAAAACAAGAACAAACTCCCGATAACTCTACTAGGTCCTCCGTCTTCTTCAAGAGCAGATTTCAGAAAGCAAGAGCTTCAATGATTTTCTTTTTTAGTGATTCCAAAAAACCAAGTAGGAAATGTTGTAAAGAATGTATATATAAATGATTTGTGTTGGACATTTTCTATTTGATAGACAACTGTCTTCCTACACAGGGACCCGGTCGGGCACACAACAGACCTGCAGATTTGGCAGGATCTGTTTTGTACTATTGTTTGCTGTCATTATCAACTTAGAGTCCTCAAAGAGATCCGATCCCTTACCTGTTCCCTTAGTTTGTTAAATCATCAAAACCAACAGCATTAAGCATTATCAAGAACCATAAAAGCTCTTAAAGAAAATTTCTTGCATGTGCTATGAAAATCCGACAATATGAATATTTTTGACAAAATGTTTCTGTTCTAAAGATGACATTTTAAAAATTATTTTTCACAGCCCATAAAATCACATTTCACTATTCTTAGCTAGCTTATAGGTGCAGATCCTCATAATTGTAAACAACTGGATACTAAAGCATGGCTTACTAGGGCCTCTGCAGCACATCAAGATCTGCAGCAACCATATATTTGGACTCCCATGCAGGTGGTCGAATGCAGCTACACTTGTTCTGATATTCAGGCTCTCAATTTTCTCCACAACAACTCCAAGGCTGTTGGGTACTATAGCTTCATATATTTCCTCTCCTTTCAGCCCCCATAGCTAATAATCATGATACTAATGCAATGGCACATTTCACCTGGATTTACTTGGTACGACAAGACTAAAAAGAGCAAAGATGAAAAGAATTTTCCCATCCCATGCGAGATAGAAGTTTCGTATACTTGTTCTTCTTCAATGTAGCTATGTCTGGTACGTAGCATAGTTGGAATAGGACTAGTGTAGGTTACTTTCCTTTTTTCTCATGGAAGGGGAGAGTCTCCCTCATTTATGCTTTCTTAGTTGAATTGTACCGAGAGGAGTCCTCTCATAGGTTACTGCTCTCTAGTAATAGTTAGTCTCTTTTTTGTATTGGGGATGAGTTAGCCGACCTTAATAGGTTGGCTGACTTATGAACCACCATAGGATCGGAGGTAAGGTTTATGTCCCCCTCCTTGTATTTTCCTTTGATTATTTATGTTAAGGCTTGGGGGTGTTGCTTAACCCCTGAGTGTGCACGAGAGGTGGGAGCCTCGTGTAGGGTCTGTTCCCAAAAAAAAAAAAAAAAAAAAAAAACTATTCTTAGCTAGCGCTTGATCGTAGATTCCCAATATTTATTCCAAGTTATTTTTGGGTAAAATTTTGAGTGTAGTTTCACCATGTGTAGTCATAGATTTTTTGGAAAAATATTTGACTTTTTAAAGAAATATGATTTATATCTATAAGTTCTAAAAACTATTAAAAATACCCATAAGTATGTTACATTATAATTTTATAATGAACATGTTCTGTGAAAATTCATGACCACGAACACAACTAAACCATTGATTTGTATATGAAAAACTACTATTACTACTTGTCATTGAAAGTGACTTCTGAGAGCAAGCTCAGATAAGAATTAATAAAATGTGCAAAAGTATATAAATTTTGTACAATAAGCTAGGGCTAAAATTCAATTCAAAACTATAAATGATGAGTAATTTTATAAAATATAAAAAATTGATGTAATATTAATTTTCTAATATTCGAGAATTTGAATTGTTTACCAAAATATTTACAAATTATATGGCCAATGCTAAGTTTTTTTCTCAAATGATTTTGGGAATATCTATGGACAAATGGGTCCGAAATCAAATACTACTCTCCCGTGCTTGTAAACTGCATTTCTTGTTATGTTTGTATTTTTATTATTATTTCATAACCACTTTTGAAGTTTAGTTAGATGGAGATAAATGATTGTTAATTAGTTGTTACCCCTCCTAAAACTAATTAACCGCACACCCCTAGGACTTTACAAGCACCCCATCCCGGGGTCCTACCACCCTCTCTCTCTGCCTCTGGTTGCTTATATGTTTTGAAAACGCCATATTCTATTTTTAGTAAGCAAAGTCTGAATTCTATCGTCTAAATATATGGGTTACGCCACCCATTTTCTTTTGCCCCAAGTCCTTACTTTCCAAATATAGCACTTTCTCAACCCCCCCGCTCCCCTCCCCTACCATCCAAACCTTAACCTCATCCGTAGAACCTGGTCCCTCCTCTTTCTAATCTTCCCATCTTTCTTGGAATTCGTTCTTTTGTTTGGTGTAGTAGTATCCTTGCCTTGTTGTCAGAATATAGAAGAAGAGTTCCAAAATCAAGTCGGTTATAGTATTTCATAAGTATTTCCCAAGCCTTAGGGTTAGCGTTTTTTCCCAATATATATGAGGGTTCCTGTAAGGGGGTGGTGTGACTTCTGATTTGAATCTTGTCAGATGAGTTGTTGTTGATCGATTGGTACTGCTTTCTTGGGGAAGTTCAAGAAAGTTTGCACTTTTGGATGTTGGGAAGTTCATGAATCCTATGGTCAGTGCTCAAAAAGCTGCTCTTTATACCATGTTGATTACTTTTGTTTTCTCTTTCTTACTTATAAGTTAATCTATAAGTTGTTGGGCATGTTAGTTTAAAAATTGAGAAACTAAATATTCATATGGCTAATTGCAGGTGTCTTAAGTGTTTGGATTGTAGTTTGGGAAAGGGACCGGCAGTTTGTAGTTGAATAAGATGATTTTGATATTCAGATATTGGATTCTTGGACTGCCAATAGTGGAAGACTGCAGGGAATCTGACACAAGCTTGAGTAATTTGAGTGTTCTCTAGTATTTGGTTAATTTATTAGAGTTTTGTTTTGTTATTTTGGTTTTTAAATGGAGAGGGGAGTTGGTTTTTGGGCGTCTCCAAAAGGTCAAATGGAGGGTGCTGCCTCGTTTGATGCTAGTACAAGGTCTTCAAATGTTGATTCATTCAACAATGTTATGGAGATTATGAATCTTGATGCTTATGCTGGATGGTGCACTAGCCCTAGTGCAACAGAGCAGATGTTAGCCTCTTATGCAGCATTTTCGCCAAGTAATCCCATGTCTCAAAGTTATGCACCATTTGAAGGATTGAGTTATACAGAACAAACTACTGGAGCATTTCCTCCAATGGATGACAATATGGTGGTAAGTACTCGTGATGGAGGAGAGAAAATGATGTTTGAGCAAAACGATGACCAGTTATATTATATGATAGATTCAGTTGATGAGGGGGACGGTTTGGTTGCTAAAGAAAGTAAAAGATCAAGCCAATGGTCTGACGGTGAAGATATTGGCAACTCTATGATCCTAAGGTCACCTTCTCAACCACTTTCTGAGAGAATGCTTAGGGCATTGGCAATGTTTAAAGAGTCCTCTGGTGCAGGAATTTTGGCTCAAGTTTGGATTCCAATGAAGAATGGTGACCAGTATGTCTTGAGCACGTGTGAACAGCCATATCTTCTTGATCAGGTGCTTTCTGGCTATCGAGAGGTCTCCAGGAAGTTCACTTTTGATACAGAAATAAAACCAGGAGCAATTCCAGGTCTTCCTGGTCGGGTGTTTTGTTCAAGAATTCCGGAGTGGACGTCAAATGTTCTGTACTACAAGGAGGCTGAATATTTACGTGTACAATATGCTCTCAACCATGAAGTTCGCGGATCTATTGCTCTGCCCGTCTTTGAGGATGATGACTGTGAAACTCCATGTTGTGCAGTATTGGAACTCGTAACAATGAAGGAGAAAGCAAATTTTGATCTGGAAATGGATCGTGTTTGCCAGGTTCTCCAGGTTCACTCCTCTTTCTTGCATGATCTTTTTTTTTTGAGTCATGAACCCTTTTATATCCTTGAAGTAGTTTATGTTTTTTGATTCAGTACTTAATTTTGGTTGCAAATTGTCATTTACTGTTGTTCGGAAAAGAAAAATATGAGTGAAAGATAGTAATTTTTTTGCGTATGTTTTTGTCCTTTGAACTTGTACAACACAAGTTTGTTCAACTGCTATATAATAAAAAAGAATATCTAAGCAAAAAACTAGTAAATTTGGTTTGCAGAATATTTATGTTATTGAAACTTTTATTTTAAATGTTAACACCAACACAATAACTTTGTGTTGCTTTACAATTATTGATGTGCATGTTTTTTTTTTCCTTCAAGAAAGAAGAAGGCCGTAGGTAGTGGTCATAGTTTACTAATCTAGCTCTTCCATCATGATACCTGGTTTAGAACAAAGAAGTGTTATTCCAGTTATAAACTGTTCAAGAGATTTTGATTCAGTATGTGAAATTCTTTTCTGTTGAATTTTAGTAACAGTTATTCCTTAAGTATTGGGTTCTGTTTAGACTTGTAGAGTCATATCTTGCTTATCACTCATAAACAAAGTGATAATATCAATCTGCTTGTCACTAACTCTTTTGTGTGTCATGACAAATATTGATCACTTGTATTTAACCCCTCCCCTTCCTTTTCTACCCTTCCCTATTGCCCAGTACCCACCAACCTCTAATAAAGGAAAAAGGTGAGTGAAACCAAACCAAGTTACGTTAAGAGAAGCTTGTTTGGTTGTTTTATGTATATATAGATTCTCGTTTCGACTTTCACACCCAAAAAACTATGGTAATTTTCTTTCGAGTACATGCTTTTTTGGCTGATCAACTATTAGATCTTTCCATTATATTTCCATTTTCCGCTTTATCAAAAGTTTATGCTAACAGTGAGTCAGAGCACATTGACTCACAGTATGTAAGTAAGTTTATATATAAGTACACCAGTATTGAGAAGACTAAAGTTACGAAATTGAGAACTGCCACAATATGATGTCACAATAAGTTTGTTTTATCCTCTTGTGCACACGTTTTCATATATGTCTAGTTGCATCCTTTGGTAAAAGATGGTTTAATTTGTAGCTTCTGCCCATCTGCAGGCTGTGAATTTAAGGAGTATCGCACCTCCTCGACTTCATTTTCAGGTATACTCACGATGTTAATTGTACATGGAATCTACACACCAATCGTGTTATTTATTTTCTTGTGTCATATTCTTCCTGATTCCCTTTCTATTTTAGATCAGTAATTAGACCTTCTAATCCCTTGTTTCTAGTTACAATTTCTGTTTCCTCATCTTGCAGAATCTCTCAAACAACCAAAGAGATGCTTTAGCTGAGATAACAGATGTTCTGCGAGCAGTTTGCCATGCACATAAGCTGCCTCTTGCTCTGACATGGATTCCCTGTAGTGTCACTGAAGGAGATGAATCCATGAGAGTGCGTGCTAGAGGATGTAATGCAAATGTAAATGAAAAATGTGTGTTATGTGTTGTGGATACAGCTTGTTATGTGAGTGACAAGGAAATGCAAGGATTCGTACATGCATGTATGGAGCATTTTCTTGAGGAAGGTGAAGGTATTGTTGGGAAAGCTCTTCAATCCAACCATCCCTTCTTCTACCCTGATGTGAAGGAGTATCATATAAGTGAGTATCCACTTGTTCATCATGCACGGAAGTTTGGTCTAAATGCTGCTGTTGCTATCAGATTACGTAGTACATTCACCAGTAATGACGATTACATATTGGAGTTCTTTCTTCCCATAAGTATGAAGGGAAGTACCGAGCAACAGCTTCTCTTGAATAACCTTTCAGGTACCATGCAAAGAATTTGCAGAAGTTTGAGAACAGTAACAGATGCAGAATTGGTTGGACAAGGTGTTAAGTTTGGGTTACAGGATGGATCTGTTCCAAATTTACCACCGATTGCATTGTCTAGGAAGAACTCTCAGCACTCACTAGACAGCAATTCAAATTCTGTAAACGGGGCTCCTTTAGGTGCCTGTGATTCAAAGACTGCTGGAATTCATGCTGATGATTCTCGTGAACAGGTATCTCACTCAATTACCGAACAAGCATTATTTTATCTAATCTACATCCAACTAGATTGCTTCAGTTGAGTATTCAATTTCAATGAACTCCCGTTTAATGTGATCTAGGTGAGAGCATTTAATATGCTCCGCATTCATACTACAGTTTTGAGCACTCTTTCTTTTACACTTGTTCTATTTTTTTCCTGAACAACTTATGTTCCGTTTGTTAATGATTTATTTTCTAAATGTATCTAAACTGATGTTTTGTTGCAACATGTTTTGTAGACAATGACTGGATCAAGAAGACAGATTGAGAAAAAACGAAGTACAGCTGAGAAACATGTCAGCTTAAGTGTTCTTCAGCAGTACTTCTCTGGAAGCTTGAAGGATGCTGCAAAAAACATTGGTGGTAAGCATATATATATCGAGTGGATCAGTCCACTAATTCGCAAGTATACTGGATACCTATATATATATATATTTTATTCAGTGTTATCAAAAGCGATAAAAAGTTCTAAGGTCTGTTGAGGCTTTAAGCGCAAATGAAGCGTGACCTTTTATTAAAATAGGCGCAAATGGAGAATTTTTTTTTTTACATGTTTATTCCAAGACTAATAATTAAAAGCATGAATATCAAATATATGGACAAACATGAATTTGGGACTTTTCCGCACCCATTCAAGACCCTTCTCTCATAAGTAGGATATGCTATTTTTGATGGCTATTGTGGAGTTCAATGTAACTGCTCAATTTAAGTGAGAAGTTCTGCATAACGCAAAGGTGATGTGAAGTATCCGTTCTTTGTGATATTTTTAAGGGTATACAGAGACGTTATATTTTATAAGGACGGGAATGGGAATGGAAAGTAAAAAGTAATTGGCTTTTCTTTGAAGCAGTAGACCCTTTCAAAAGGTGTTCTTTTAAATTAATTGTTGTGTTTATTTTGTAGTGTGTCCAACTACCTTGAAAAGGATATGCCGACAACATGGGATATCTAGATGGCCATCCCGGAAGATAAACAAAGTCAATCGGTCTTTGAAAAAGATACAAACAGTGCTTGATTCTGTCCAAGGCGTAGAAGGGGGGTTAAAGTTTGATCCAACCACAGGAGGTCTAGTTCCAGCTGGCTCTATTATCCAAGATTTCGACGCACAGAAAAGCATATTTTTTCCATTCAAAGATGTCTCTGTCAAAAATCCTACTTTTATTTTCCAGGATGCTGTATCTTTACCCTCAACTTCAGGCAATGATAGAGAGAATTCTATGGTGAAAATGGAAGAGGACTCTTATGCTGATGGGATCCAACTCGGCCAATCAAATCATATCAATACTCCCTCGTTTAAGGGAGGGAGTAAATCAAGTATTGAAGTGTCTGGATTTTGTTACGAATCCAAGTTGGCAACATTAGATGCAGGGTCATCCGGACCTGCAAGTCTGAATGCGATGCCATTGACTGATTCTGGAAATGCATCATTGGGATCTTTCCTTACAAAAGAAGGATGCAGGAGGTGGGGATTGAACAATGACACCTTGGACAATTGTCATTGTCATTTCAATTCCCGGTGCTCGTATTCCATGGTTGTTGGGGGTGATGTTGACAGTAAGATGAAAGGGGATAATGAACTGGATGGTGATGGTGGGGTGATTGAACATAACCAGGCCAGTTCTTCAGCCATGACAGACTCATCCAATGGGTCTGGGTCGATGATGAATGGCAGTTCATCAAGCTCTCGCAGTCGTGGTGCACTGAAACATTCTAAAGTTGAGGTGAATTGTGGTGATAGTGGGTCAACAATTACTGTAAAAGCCACTTACAAAGAAGATACTATTCGATTTAAGTTTGACCTTTCAGCAGGGTGCTTCCAACTCTATGAAGATGTTGCTAAGAGGTTTAAACTGCAGACTGGGACATTCCAACTCAAGTATCTTGATGATGAGGAGGAATGGGTGATGTTGGTAAATGATGCCGATTTGCACGAGTGTCTTGAGATACTGGATTTTGTTAGTGGTCGTACTGTCAAATTTCTTGTTCGTGATACACCATGTGCTCTGGGTAGCTCAGGCAGTAGTAACTGTTTTTTGGATAGTGGCTCTTAATACAGTAGTCTCATGTAGGTCCGAAAGCTTCACTACTCAGGTGACTTCGAGAGTTGCTAGTTTACGCATGAATCATTCTGCCTTTGAATGCACTTATAACTAGCAAGATATGCGAAAAAGAAAAGCAAGATCATAAAAAGATTAGTAGAAGCTGCATAGTAGGTGAAAGTTCATTATGCATGTGGAAGTTCATTTGTTGTCTGTTTTCCATTACGTTTACATGTGAGATAGATGGCAGCACATCTTTGTACAAGTCACAAGTGAGTTAAAAGAGACTCTGTGTCAAGTTCCTTACCTACTTTGTAAATATGTTAGTTTAAGAGTGTTCTTTTAGGGAATAGTCAAAGCAATAAGTTGTACAATGTTTTCAATAAGAATATGCAAAATTTCTTCTTCTAATGTTAGTTTGTCTCTCTTTTGCAAAAGTATTTGATATTTTGCCTAAATACTTGATAATGGTAAGCGTGTCCTCAGAATGTACATGGACTAAATTGTATAACAACTATTTAAAACTTGAATAAAAGAAAATGACTATAAAATTTGTGTTTTATTTTCAGTTCTGCAAATATTAGTACTTGTGTGATGCACGATTAATATTAAGAGAATTTATAAAAAATATTTTATTATTTATTTGACCAAATTAAATTATTATTAGTTCACAATTATTTATTTCCTATAATTGAGACATTGTTTCTATTATTTACGATGGCCTACAATATAATCTTTATGAGAAAATTCTCTTGAACTTTGATTGAGACAACCTTTATTATTGATTTGTTTATATTGAACAAAAAAATGTCAAATAATAGATAATCTACCAAAACAATACATAATTTACAAATTCTAAGCGCGTGGGTTAATAATTATCTAAGTTGCGAGGACTTTTCACTTTCGATGTCGCATTGGTGTCGGATTTTTCAAATTTACACTAGTGTTGAGTGACATTCATCCATTGATATTTTTGGAGAATCTAACTATTTATATGTACTAGTCTTTCCGCACGTGCATTGGACGTGTACGTCGAGTCATATAGTTCATGTTCTTATAAAATAAAATCAATATTTATTAAAATGAAGTTTTGATACACATGAAAAAATAATGAAGGCAAAGTTTCTTGTGGATAATCAATGTGGATCTTCATACGGTGGATTTTTTTTCGATGTCAAGATGATTGGATATCATTTGCATTTATGAAGTTGAACCATCAAAGGTTAATTCTACACATCAGATTTTTATTTAATTTGATTTTATGAGGTAAAAACATGTATTAAACGTATCTCACGTAATACTTTTTTATAGACAATATTCATAGTGTATGTTTTGTTCATCAATTTTAAAGCACAATGTAGAGTTAACCATGTGAGAAATTGCCCTTATATACAATCCAACAGTGAGGATTGTTTGACCTTGTGTATGGATAAGTAGTGTCCAAGTGCACTGCTGCTCTCTATTGTCTGACTGCTATGTTTTTCAAACATTAAACAATGACTATCAGAAATTACAATGATAGCTATTTTAATTTATGAGAGAATGCCTATACTTCAGATTATTTTTGTTACCTAATTAACTAATGCACATGCTAAAGGCATCAATAAAATTTTCGGCTTCATGGAGAATACACTAAACTATATAACTGATTCAGTAAATATGTTGTATCCAGAATTGAACTATAAAAATTTGATTAGATATTCGTGATTATTTACTATTTATTTTAATATGTGAAGTCCTTGTATTGGATATGCTTTTACTATAACACTTGAACTTTCTTATATACCACACACACCCTCCTCCTAATAATACAAAAATGGAGAAAGGCTAAAACTTTAATAATGAGGTTAGTAGTAAAAAAAAAATTGATGTTACAATATAATAAATGATGTATCAAAGAAACTATCATTTTTTTGGAGGAATAAATATTTTTTTGGCAAATTACGAAATAAATAGAACAAAATATTCCTTCCAGTTTTTTTTATCTATAAAAATGAAGATTTCTAATAAAAAGCTATAAAAACTCAAATAAATTTATTTGTTGTTGTAGTAGTGATACAAATGTTAAAAACAAAGTACACGTACTTTCTTAAATATGGAAAAAAGAGTTGTTCAAACTCTGTCATGAGGAAGTCCAAGTGTACAATTTGCTCACAAAATAATTTACCATTTAACTAATAAAATCAATGTTAGTAATGAAGCTTATACCACATAAAATTTATTGTGTATTAAATTATCATAAAATAGTAAAAAGTAATAATTTCCCATTTAGCCATGGGCGAGTCGTCTAGATAGACAAAATATTCAAATTTATCCCTAAATTATCAAATTGATTTTTATATATTGTCTATGTCTATAATAGTATGAGCATTTAAGAAGTCCAAAGATATACATTCATTTCTTCCACTATGTCAACCAAATCATACTGGTCATTTAGGGAAGAGATAAATGTCCAGTATTGTTCAATGGAGTGGTAATTCATGCCAAATGTCTATCCTATTATTTAATGGCAATGATTTATTTTGGTTGTGAAACAATTATATATGGTCAGCTAATTTTAAATAAAAAAATAGGGACAATTTCAATATATACAATCAACTAATTAGTTTACAACAAATACAGTCATGTTTTATTTACATAACTTTTACATGAGTTATACACTGAATATACTTATGATACACTTAAAAACTGAATATAGCTTGGCTATACATGAAATATACACTGACTATAATGCTTATATAGCAAATGCCCATTTTTTTTGATAATTAACTTTGCCGAATGGTCATGTGGCGTAATTATCCCTAAAAAATAAGAAGAAAAATAAAAAGGAACGACAATTGCTTATAATTAAGGAAAAATCACCCCACATATTTAATTTAGAGTTGATATTACAATCTTTAAATCTATTATTTTTTTGTAATTACTATTAATAAAGTTTCAATTACATGTCTTAACAGATTTATATTAATTTATAAAATATTTAATTTTAATTTATTAATTGATTATTTAATCTCATCATAATCAATAAGAGAGAGAAAACGGGTGTCTCTTCCTTTTATAATTATCAATTACTACAATCAAGAGATATTATTAACTTACACATCTTTTCTAACTCCCACTTATCTATGCAAATTTTCTCTTTCTCTTTCTCCGTTGTTCTTCACCAATTTTCAAAGAAAAAATACCTTACCCATATTCATCTTCATGATTTCAGTAGCCCATCTTTTTCGGTCCATTAAAAAAATTTATAGTATGCATAAAGATTCAAAAGTTCTTCTTACACCTAGAAAGAGCCCTAGATTTATCAAAGATAAATGTCACTCCAGTGAAGATGTAACGATCCGAATCATCATAAATTTAAGATTAAAAGAAATTACAAGAAATTTGCTCAACTAGGTCCCATCATCCCGCTTTAGCGGCGCCACCAGAGAGGGAATGTGGCCACTAGAGCGGGAGGACATGGGTAAGAAACTTAAGTCGCGATTTTTTTATCTTTCCCACTTCTCTCAAAGGTAAGTTAGAGGCGAGGGTTACTGCAAAAACCCTCCAAAAGGATGCTCTTGACTTGGGAAGAAGAGGGAAAGGAATCTCAACATTGGAAGGCTTTCAACTGGTGGAATTCAGTTTGGTCTTTCCCGTGGAACATCTGAAGCCAAGGATTTCAACCGCAATATCTCTCCACAGTTATTTGACGCCCAGGTAGGCTAGGCTTCTCTTTCCTGATTAGTAAATCTATAACTATTATGTAGTATGGAAGAAAATTAAATGAGAAATCATATAGCTAAGCTGTGGATCATGGGTCAA
Source organism: Solanum dulcamara (assembly GCF_947179165.1). Lineage (NCBI taxonomy): Eukaryota > Viridiplantae > Streptophyta > Magnoliopsida > Solanales > Solanaceae > Solanum > Solanum dulcamara. The sequence goes on from NC_077245.1 coordinate 56,692,964, forward strand.
GGACAGGAATTTGATTGTGCTAAGGTTTAATTCGAATGTGACTTGGATAAAAAGACGTTGTAATGATTGGGAAAGTTTATTGACTGTGATATTATTGCGTATAGACGATTAAATTATAACGGGCATAATATTGTGTATAGAAACTATAAGACAAATAGATATTGAAGACAAACCTTAAAGATTTAGTAGTGTAGGCATGGGTTTGTTTCCCGAAAATGTCTTATGTACTTGTTTGAGTTACTTATGATATGCATAGGTGTGTATGATTAGGAAAAACATGTTAGACCTTATGCAAATGATTCCTCATTGGCTTGTTTTGTGATGAACTTGTTCTTGGTGATATAATGTGGTTTATTGTTGATAGTTTGTGGTTGGTTGCAAAATTGGATCGGGTGTCATGTTTTGACACATATTTGGATTGGGTATCATGTTTCAACACGTATTTGGATCGGGTGTCACGTTCTGACACATTCTTGAATCGGGTGTCACATTCCGACACAAATATGACTGGATTGGGTCCCCTAAGAGGGCCGAGTATGTGTGTGTGGATGGTTCCATGAGGATATGATGATTCATGTATTTACATGTCATAATAAGGTTAGCTGTAAATGAGCCATGGATTAAGGACCTATAAAGAAAACCTTGAGTTGAGGTGTGTTAGTGATAAAAAATTATGAGCATGAATAAACTTATTTGTGGGTAAGAGGATGGGCCGTATTAGGCCTTGAGGTGACATATGTGTTATATGAAGTAGTCTATATTCATAGGCTTGGAGGTGGTGGTTGCTTATTGACCGAAAGTGCTAACATTGAGGTTTTCATGAGTAACTGTGGTGGTAGTAGTGGTTATCTAAAACCGAGTTTAGTTAGGAAGTGTGATTATGGGATGACTAGGCCCCTATGTTGTGAGACTATTGGACCAAAACTAGTGGTGACCGGGTGAAATCATCAGGCGATTAAGGTTGTTAGGTAGATATTGTTAGAGTGAATAGACAGTAGTATAATGGGCCCATAACCCATAGGTTTTAAATTGTAACTAGAGTGGTTAGTGGAACTCTGGAGAGTAGAGTGGTGAAGACCTTAGGGGTGAGAGTAAGGAGTGTACTTGTTGGTTGGGATGGACAGTTTATAAGGTTCAATTATTATGATCTCTCTTATTTTTCTGTTCATTTACTATGCGGTGGGTATCAAATTGAACAATGATGCCTACCAGTACATGTTGTTTATACTGAAACTATTCTTGTTATGCCACTTAGCATAGTTTGGTTGCAGGGTCAGTTATGTCTCAGGTGAAGATGAAGACGATCTTCCGGCAGCTTCTATTTTTCCTTTCTTATGGTGGAAGCTGGGTCATTGTTCCTTTATTTTATTAATACTCTTAGAAGCTCTTGTACTTGTTTAGACTAGCATCTATGAGGGTTTTTTATGGATTATTTTTGTACAGGTTTATTACTACGGATTTCTATAAATTTTTGGCTTAAATATTCAACTTTTGCTTAAAATTCCGCAATGCTTTTTATAGAAGTGGTTAAGGGTGCTCCTACTTAGGTTGTAGCATGGGTGCCCGCATGGTCCGGTGGATTGGGTCATGACAGAAGAAGAATGTTACTACAGTGAAAAAGTATCAAACCCCAATAAATAAAAAATAATGGTGAAGAAAAGCTCAACCTCTTCAAACCAAAAGGGAAAAAAGAGAAGGGCAAGATGATGACATCTCCTTCGTTTGAGTATTCAGAATCTGATTTCGATTTTGTTCATCAAAAGCCACAAACAAAATTAGAGAGTGTTCTTAAGGGAGAGTCTTTAAAACCACAAAAAAAGATCTAGTGCAACATTTGAAAGGCGATTCAAAAAATTTCAAGTCAAAAATGTTAAATTTGTAGTGTAGGTATTTTTAAAACATATTTTTAATTTTTTTTTAAGCATATCATGTGAATGAAATGTATTAAAATTTTTTATATATATATTGCAATTTTTGAATCCCTATTTATTGTGCATCTGGATTCTGAAAAATAAAATTACTTATATTTAATACAAGTTATACCGTTGAAATTATAGTTTCTCGATATTAATTATTTTGACTGTTAATGATATGAGATTGACATGAAATTAGTACACAATTGATATACTTTGTATATGTATAGATTTTTTACAATTGTTTAAAAATATTTGTATTTATTATTGGCATAAATTTGATACGAATATTTAATGAGTGTATAGTGAGATGTCATTTGAACTTCTTAATGTATATATAGAGTGTGTTTGTAGGTGGTATAGTTGTTGCGTATTGATTGAAAAATCTGTGGTAGCATAAAATTGGTATTATTTTGGTATACTTTGTGTTTATAGTTTATATGAAATTGGTATAAATTTCATATTTTTAGTTGGCATGAAATTGATATGAATTCGGGTATATTTTGTGAACCACACAAGTTTAAACTGAGTATCCATATTTATACTTATCAGCATAATGATAAGTGAATTGACCTCCTTAATGTATATAATGTATAGTGTGTTTTTAGTTGATGCAAGGTGAACTTTGTGTTTATAGGTGGCATGAAATTGTTATACTGTGTTTATAAAAGGTAGCCCGGTGCACTAAAACTTCCGCTATGTGCAGGGTTCGGGAAAGGGGCCGACCACAAGGGTCTATTATACGCAGTCTTACCTTGCACTGTATTTATATATAGGTTATTTACAATTTGTATTAAATTTGGTATGAAATTGTTATACTGTGTATATATCTGGCATGAAACTTGTATAAATTAGATATACTTATGTGTTCTTCTAGAAGTATGGAACATACAAGAATAGTGATGGCGCAATTAGTGAGAGTGAGGTAACCGATACTATTACTAGCAAATTTGGTGGACCACGCATACAAAAAGAGCATGCTCCTAACACTACTAATTATCCTATGCCAAGACCTAGAAAATTAGTTGCTAGATTGAGAATTTGCTAATATATTCCTTCTCTTTTTTGGTTTAAGATGTTGTATATTTTTGCTTTTATTTTTGACACAAAACCATATATATACACCAAATCCCTATTGATTTAGCATGTAATTTGCGCTTTTTAAGTACACATTAATACACATATAAAATTCTAACTGGATACCAATTGTATACATTAGTACAATCATTCAAATCTTGCAACATGACATCCAAGTTATATATTGATTTTATACACAATGTATGTTTTGAATGAATTTAGTACAAAATTTGCACGTCTCAATCTATACTAGTTATTAATTGAATGTCAATTTATATATCAATTCAATAAAAATATTTTATATAAAAAAATAAACTAGTAATAATTAAGTATACATTTGAAATCCTAATTGAATGTCAATTGCATATAATTGTAGAATCAATTTCATACAAAATACACATTATTATACTTCATATTTCCAATTGGATAGCAATTACATACCAACGTGATTTGCTGTTGGATTTTTTGTTAGTGTGTTACTGAAACCCACTAACATAACATATATAACACTAAACCACTAGCCATAGAATTATTATAACAATGAAATTCAAGTTATATACCAAATTTATACACAAAATATATTGGCTGAGGAGATAATTATAATATCACCTAAAAATATAATTATTTATTTTCTAAAACTTTCTTAAATTCCTACAGTTTAGTCTAAACAAAATTTTAAAAGTCTTCCAAAATCGATAAGAACAAAAAACAGAAAAGTGATACGAATAAAAATAAAAAAATCAATAAGAATAAAATTCACAAAAAATGTTTGACAGAGAAGACAACAAAAATCTTAGAGAAAAAAAAGAATCTTTTAAAAAGACAAATAATAATTGATTGAACTAATTTGAGTAATTTAAGAAAGATAAATATATAATCATTTATAGTCTCCTAATTATATGCCAATTATAAATTATCATTAATACATTTATTAGTTTGTTATTTTTTTCTTCCATTTTTTAAAATTTTTTATTATATTAATAAAATTTTATAACCTATTAGTATTTTACTGTTAGAATTTAAGAGATAAATAATCATGTTATAACTAGTAATAAAGTATCTTATAACATACATTTAAAAAAAGTTCACTATTATTAACATGTCAGGTAGAGTCCACCATGATAACATGATAAAACCTAAGGTTGTGTGCATTCCAGAAGTTATTATATTTGATTTATTTTTATTTTTTTTAGATAAAGTATTTTCTATGAAGACGATTTCGTATTCAGAGGAATCGAACCTAAGATTTCTAATTGAGAATGAAGGAGTACTTATCACTCCATCAAATTCTTTGTTGGTTATTTTTTTTTTCATGTAGACATAATATTAAAGCTATTAAATAATGAAATCATATGATTTTAAAAAAAAAATCATATGAAATTTAAACGTCATGATTAGTACGAATATAAACATAACGTTTATGACATGATTTTTCTAAGCTCAACAATGGCATATAATATTTTACCACAATATCCATATTAATTGATATATAATTTTATATTTTGAAAAATAATTATATTTTAAAAATAAATAATTATTGTCTAGGTTAAAACGTGAAAAATATATTGATTCCTCTTGTTATGCTATAAGTGACAAAAGAAATAACATATACAGAATACATTAATAACTACATGTGTATGTAAAACTAAAAACTAAAACTTTATTTCTCTTTTATTTTCTATATATATATATATATATATATATATTACCTTAAAAGCATGAAGTTCCTAACTTAAAAGTTGATTACTTTTTTTTAAAATTACCAAGAACACAACTCTTCATGTTTTGGGAAGAGTTGCCTCTTCTCATATTCATTCTAATTTGTACTAATTTTTTCCAACAAATTTAAAAAACAAGGTAAGAGAACAGAGACATTCATCAACCGTCAACAACCCTAAACTCAAATACTGATTGCCGCACCCAACTCATATCAATGCTATTTTCCAATATTTCTACAACATGAGAAAGAAATGTTCCGATTTCAATTCTTAATGATGTGCCGGAGATATCAAAGGCATGTATTTTCAAGGACGATCTTCATTCTCAAATCTTTTCACTAAATGCATTTGTATATCTTTAATGATCAAAGATAATTCCTTGAAAGTATATGGAAAAAGAGGCTTGCATCAAAAATTAGTAGAATACTTTATTCATTTATTCCATATTTATCAAGCGTTTATGATTTGTAAGATTTATTTTTTTCGTTCACTTTTACTTGTTACGACCCGATCAGCCGTGCTTGACACCCACAATAACCCTTCAGTGGGAGAACCGTTTTTACAACCCAACTTGTCAAAATTAAGAGATAACAATTAAAGACTTGCGGAAGCAGAAACAAAACCAGAAATAATACTGAGTTCCCATAAACTTAGCTAGCAATTTTAATAACAACGAAATGTGGAAACATCCTAAGAACTGAAAGTCGTCCTATCAGAACTCTAATAAAATGTCAATGTAAAGAAAAAGGAGAAAAATCCCAAATGAAGTCATAAAACTAAACAGTGTTTGAAAATCTGAGTTCTGAAAAAAGGACTAGAACATAGAAGAGTCCACGGCAGCTTGAAACAAACAGCTCACCCTTGAACTCGAATAAGCTTTACTCTTCTAACCGAGGTCTCTCCGCAGCCGGCTGAATATGCCCTGTACTCAACAAAATGGCAGAGCAAGAGTAGTATCAGTACACAAAAACAATGGTGTACTGGTAGAATCACGTGGTTAGCCAGTAAGCGGATCATAGACAAGTAAATTTCACACATAGGCATATACATATACAGAATAAGTCAACTAATCTCAAGTTCAACCATATTCACCAATATCACAACTCCATAATTTTCACATGTTATAACTTCACACAAAGGTCCTCTCAAGGGATCTACAAACAATCAACTAATCTAGCAGAACATGAAACCCGACCCAAACCTACCACAATCACAAATACATTCAGTAATTACAACATAATATCGCCAAGAACAGGTTCATCACAAAACAGGCCAGCAAATAATTATTTCACATATAATCTAGCAGGTTTCCCCATTCATATACACACATGCATATTATGAAGCAATTTAACAAGTATATGAAATACATATAGAAAACTAGACTATCACCTACCTCAAATTCACGCTTCAACAACCTTACAATGCAAGAGTTTTCCCTTTCCGGGTTCGTTCTTCTCGTTCTTAGCCTAGAAACAATAAACACATATAAAGAATCAACACCATGACCTAACTATCATCAAATATAATACAATTCACATCCTAGGCCAAACCCATGATCCTAACCCCACCCTAGGACTTTTTCCCACCATTAGGTTTCAGTTCAATCCCTCCCCCAATGATTACCAACCATAAATTCTAGGTTCTAGGAATTAAAGAATGAATTTAGGGAGTAAAATATTTACCTTAAGCGTGGAAATCCATGAAAAATTGATAGAATTCTCCCTAGGTCGCCTCTTGAAGTCTTAAAAACTGTTTTGCAGAAAAAGATAATTTTTGGACTTTGTTACAACTTAAGTCGCGACTGCTCCACTCTGGCGGGACCCATCCCACTCTGGAGGCCTTGCTCTGATGGGAATAATCCCGCTCTAGCAGGATATGCGGAAATAGTGAGCTCGTATTTTGTGCTCCAAGTCCTATTTCACAGCACACCCCTTCCAAGGACGAATTAAAATATACCCTTCACGCCGACTTTGATTTCGGGAGTTTTACTCACCCGAATGTGATTCCACAAAGTCATAAATGATCTGTATTGTCTTGGTTATCAGCCTATCCAATAAAATTAGAGATTTGACCTCCCATTATTCACATGATCACCCTAGACTTCACCTAACTCAGAATTTATCCAAGTCTGGCCTAGGCTAAATTTTTCCAAAGTTACTACCCGAAGTTTTCTGACCTGAAATCCTTCCCCATTGGCCTATTCCTAATGACAGATATAGGTCATTACACTTGTCCAGTTACGATTTTGCACACACTATAGAAATAATGATTATCATGAGTATTTTACCACTATAATCATACTAATTGATGTTTAGTCTTAGGTCTTGAAAAATAAATTAGGAATATATATACACACATACTTGTAATGAATCATTAGGTCTTTTTGAGTACTAGAGCTTTTTATTTCATAAAAGACTCATTCCGTAAATTTTTAATAGGTTTTGGACTATTCGATAACTACGGTTATTTAGTTGAGGGATAACTTTAGATAACTAATTTAATTAGTGGGATAAATTGATATATTATTCAATACTCTATACCACTTAGCTATATGTGGGATTGATTAGAGTTAATAGGTTTTTATAATTCTAGGTCATAACTTTTGTTTCAGAACAAAAAGAAAGAAATAAATATTATGGGACAAGTTCGGCGCAACAAGAACACAAACTGACTTGCATCAGGTAAATCTTAGTCACATCTAGTATTTATATTGAGAATATGGATAGATGTCATATTTCTATTATTATATATTTGGTGTGGAAAGAGTTAAATTTGAAATAGATTGCAAGGACTTTATAAATTCGTGGGTGAATTTTCATTTTTGTTGAGAATTTTCTATAAGGGCAAATGGAGTAATATTGGATAATGATAACAAATAGTGAATAGAGAAACAATGATGGTCAATGATGAGATAATGCTTATAGAATATTAAGTTAATGATATGATGATGCTATCAATTTCAAATTGAATAAAGGAAAAATATTTGCATACTTGTTTTACTCATACATTTACGCTACTAACTTTAGATGTGGCTTCGAATTCAAGTTTTGATATATTGGTTGATGTAATTAAATATTAGGTGTATTGTATTATATGAACACCATTAAATTTGTGTAATTTAGAAAGTTGGAGACTTAACCTTAGGCTTGAGATTTAAGAAATTGATTATAGAATTAGGTGAGTTTTTGGGTCTAAACTAGACATATAGTAATATGGTGTCTACGGACTCGGTTGCTTACTTATATTGTAAATTTTATAGATTGGAAACGTTCTAAGCCATTAAAGAAAGAAAAGTCATTGGTGAATTAGCTTTCTTGACTTTAGTACTTCAATTGAGGTAGGTTATGGTTTATTCTATATCATAAATAGAGTCTTAATAGCAATTGATAATCATTGAGTAATGTGTAAAGTTTACTATGCATTTGATTGTAGTGGTTTGAATGATTGATATGTTGTTGTTCTTGGTCTACAATCCCGAGACCGTGAAATCCATAATCTTGAACTTGCCCTAACAAAAGTGATGCCTTGAATAAAGAAGGCATAATGAAATATTGTTTAAAAAGTGGAATGTGATAATAAAAAATGATAAATTAATTATATATTTGAATCGGGTGTCACGAGCCGACACGATATATTATTGGATCGGGTGTCACATTCTGACACGATATTATTGGATCGGGTGTTACGTTTCAATACGATATTATTGAATTGGGTGTCACATTCCAACACGATAAATATATTTAGATCGGATCTCACGAGTCGATACGATATATTTGGATCAAGTGTCACGAGCTGACACAATATTATTAGATCGGATATCATATTTTGATATAATATTATGGGATCGGGTGTCACATTCCGACATGATAATATGAAAGAAAAATATATTAAAATGACTTAATACTACCCAATCTCAAATAACTCATTTCCCAAAAGACTGTGGTGTGAAGGCCTAAGTCCTCATGTATACTCTTGATATTATTGACTGATTATGTAATTGCTCATTGTTGTCACTTGATCTTGATCTTGTTGATTGCCACCTGTTAAGTGCTATGATTTATTTTCCTCTATTACTTTATGCATATTGATTTCTATTTCAAGTCGGTCGATGATATCTACTCAGTATATGTTATCATGTACTGATCCCTACTTGTACTTTTCTTTGTTTTATTTTGTGGAGTGCAGCGAGTGTTCCATTGACTTCGACTCGACCTCAGCTCTAGTCAATATCCAGCACATTAGGTTCCAAGGTGAGATATTCCTTCTAGCTCATGTTGAATTCTCTCGGTCATGGCATGGTGTCTTTAGTTTTCGGACACATTATGTTATTTATTTATTCTGGTGTTTGATATTTTCATACTTAGTATTTTAGAATTTAGATGTCCTTAATGTGATGACTTTCAGATTTTGGAAAATTGTATGTAGTAAACTCTAGTAGATTGTTATTTCTTACTTTAATAAGGTTTGAGCTTCTGCAATATTGTCGTGTTTTATGAGTTGAATCACTAATATAAGTTGGGCTTGCATTGTTGGTTCTCCCACCTAGGAGGTTAAGTGTGGATGCCACTCACGACCCATTTTGGGTTGTGACAATATTCTTTTGATATTTTAAAAGAAATAAGTAAAAATAAAGATATATTTTTAATATAGTGAAATAATAAAAGTGAACTGTGGGAGTAATATCTATAAATGTAAAGATACATTGTCATAATCTCATAAGAAATTTTAGGTCTTTTATACATTTTATGATTATGAATTACTAATGTTATTATTATAAATTTTACCACATAAAAATGGATTGGTGATATAGAATTCGGTAACCTACTAACCTATATGAAAAATGTGATTATTAATTATTATTATTTTCAGAAAATGAGAAATATTATTTTCATGGTTGCATGATATGAATTATAACTTACATTAACACTTATCATTATCTTGAGATGATAAAAAATGATATAGATAAAGTATTGTATTTGGATAAATCTTATTTTTATTTGAAAAATGTTAACAATTTAAGATAAGCAATTTTTTTTAATTAAATAGTTATTTTCTTAGTATTTTTTTATTGTTTGACGAGAGAAGTTGTCCAGTTCTAATTTGGATAATATTGATGTTGCGTTTCCTTAAATCATGTAATCCAAATTATAGACTTCTATATATTGGTTGAATTTTTATGGCAGGAGAAATTGAAGGGTATAGTTTTACTTTCTTGTATGCACATTGCATCTTGGTAATACAAATTTTATTTAACTATTTGTATCATGTCAGAGAAATTAATAGCCTAAAGATAGCATCCTAAAAAGTATTGCCACACTTATTTTACATTTTTCATAACGTCTTTACATTTGTCATAAAGTCTTCTGCGATAATTAAGTTGTGGTATGAAAATTCACACTAATTATTTATATAAACTTATAGTTCATTATATATATAATTTTACTTTATATAATCGTGGGAGAAATATATATATATATATGTGTGTATAATATGAGAAATAAATATGCCTACGTGTCACCACCACAAAAAACAAAATTTATGAATTAATAAAATTTATTTAAAATCTAAAAATGTCACGACCCCAACCCATCGTGACTGACATCCACAATACTTATTCCAGTGGGAGAGCATTCTAACAGCCCGACCACCATAATTGCAATATGTACACAAGCTTAAAGATGCGAAAGTAGGTTTAAATCAAAGACAAGTGTTGAGTTCCCATAAACTCAGAAAACTAACTAGTTATAACCTCCATTGTACGAAATTAAACACCCCTAGGAACTGAAAGTCATCATACCAAAACTCTAAACTAACAAGTCTAGAATAGGAGTACAACTCCAAATAGAAATCAGTAATAAAAATAAACATTGTCTGAACACCTAAGTCCTGGAAAAGAAAAGGACTAGAATAATGATAAAGTCCACGACAGCCTGAAGGAACAACTTGCCCTTTGTCACGCCCCGAGAGGGTACCCTAGACGTAACCGGCACTCAGAAACCATTTCTGGCTCCCAAGCAAACCACATAGCCTGTTCAGACATCCGTTCATCCATTCAATCAGCGGAAAACTTAAAATAAAGAGAATATTTGGCGAGCAACTCAAATTGTCAATCTAACTCAAGGAATAAAGGTCATGGGCCAACAAATCAACTCCGATATTTATCATTTAAAAAAATAGTTTGTCAAGAATAATTCAAGGAACGAAATACTCAATCGACCCATCACAATCTAGTCTATGAAGCCTCTATCACTACTATCTAAATGGTGCCAATGAGATGTTCATGGCTACCTCAAATCAAAATGGAAGGGCTAACTCGACGCAAGAATAACATAAGCGGTGTCCTCTGAATGTAGGGGAGGATTCACCAATACGCTGAGTGTGAATAGATCCTCAATGGTGCTCCTATTGACGATCTCTTAAACCTGTCTCTGCATTATGAAATGATGCAGGTCCAAATGGACGTCAGTACGTGGAATGTACGAGTATGTAATATGGCAGAATGAAACATACCTCAAGGGAGAGAAATGTTGATTCAAATATCTCAAATTAGAAAGATAAGAGAGAGTCGATCAAAGTATCATAAGTCTAAAGTAAGAATACATTTTAGACAAAGACCAATCATAAACCATCCAATCTAGTCTGATCATGTACGATATAATTCAATTAAATCATTCAATCCAATCCAATCATATATAATTCTAATCCAATCCGATCATATACAATCAACTCAACAATCAACTCAAAGAACTCAACTCAATAAATATGCAAATTTAATTATGCAATGTTTTACTATTCAACTCAATCATCTACAATCACAATCAAACCAATCATATCAAGCACAATCCATTCAATTGGGAGTTTCTCTAATCGACAACTATCACCATATGAGCGAGTGATAGTACAATAATCCGACGTTGTTGCCACGTCCATCCATACTTTGCCAGGGTATGAATGATCAACCAATCATGGATCCAATCTAACCAAGTCCTATCAGGTCAGGACAGTAAAATGGGAAACATCCGACTTTAACGGTTCTATCCCATGGGAAGCATCCGACTTTAACGGTTCAATCCCCTTCTATGTTTGGCGACGTAGTTTATTGGTTCGAGTATGGACTATACTCTTACCCAATTCGGTCCTCGATACACTTCCCAAGACTCAGTATGCTCATATCTACCAAGTGAGTAAGATACTCAAAATACTCATTTAGTCTCATTGAACTCTTTCAAATCAACTCATTTAGCCTCATTGGAATCTTCTCAAAGCTCAAATCGAATCTGGCCTCATTGGACCTTCTTTCAAATCGACTCATCTCAAATCATTGAACTCTTCTTTAAACTTGATACCATCTCAACTCAATGAATGCAGAAAATATTATATGTCTTTAAAACGAAATTTCAACTCCTCAACACAAACTCAAAATAGATATTTTAATGTAAAAATACTCAACTCGTTTATACTCAAAATACTAATGTTCAAAATAATTAAAAGACTTCTCAAACTCAACTCATGCTTAAACTTCTTTTAAATCGAAAATGAAAATAATCATTCTTTAAACCCAAAATAGTGTATAAATAGTTTATGCAAAAATGTTCACAATCATTTATTTAAAACTCCTTCTCAAAAGATCATTTATTTTTCAATAATGCTCATAAGACTCTAATGAAATCAAATTATGCAAATCACATATCACATAATCACATTAGACTCCAATCTACTTCATCACACAACATTCTCATCAACATAACCTCTTCATTCACATCATCGTCAAATATCATCATTCACATCATCATCAAACATCATCATCGCATCATCATCAAATATCATCATTCACATCATCATCAAATATTATCATCACATCATCATCAAACATCTACTCCAAAATTCTTATTTAATTCTACATTCCATTTATAGAAACAAAAGTGACATTCTAGCTCTACCAATATTTCAATTCTTTTTATGCCATTCACATTCATAACTATTCCAATTTATTCTTTTCATTCCAATCAACACATATACCCAAACCATCCATCTCAAACTCAAGACCATTATGATAAAAGAAATCTCGTCTTGGGTGTCACGATCCAATCCCGTATGCCGCGACTGGGGTTCGACCTGGACCCCCTGTACACATATCTATTAGCTATGATCACATTGAATCGTAAATAAGACAATATCATGTAACAGAGTCCCACTGGGCGATAACATTTTCATAAACCCATAGCCCTTTTCATTTATATCGCAACATGACAGGGCACGTAAGCCAACAAGGCTGCCATAACATAATCCCATATATCATATATCAGGTGGATCCAGCTGAATCAAACTGACATACACGACCCACATATATATGTCTGCAGACCTCTAAAAATATAAACGACAACATATGGCGGGACAGAGCCCCCGCCGTATCCCCAAATGGACAAAACAATTCTATACATCAGTGGACAGTACCAAAAACTAGGCCCCGATACAATGGAGCCTCTCCCAGCTGAGCTGCATGGAATCCTAAGCTGACGGACTCCTAAAACCTGTATCTGTACCTGCAGGCATGAACGCAGCCCCCCGATAAAGGGAGTCAGTACGACATATGTACTGAGTATGTAAAGTATAACATAATATAACTAGAGGTATATCCGAAACAGAGGAACAAGAGAACAATTTATCAAGTCAAAAATATATACCTATATTCAGTAAATTATAAAGACATGCATGCTCAGATTTTCAATATAGCCGGCCCCATCAGGGGTCCGGTGAATCATATATGTAGCATTAGTATCAGGCCCCGTGCCATTACCACCTTATTACAACACATCATCATCATATATATACATACGTACCCAACCCTCTAGTGAAGGGCTCGGTGGACAATGCAGTGAATTGCACGAATTTGATAATCGGCCTGGGATTCGTAGAAGAAGTGTTACAGTATACATGAGTAGAGTAGTGAAAAACAAAACACAGTTTAAATCATTATCTGAGACTCAATGAAGTCATATAGAAGATTCGAAAATAGCAGCTTACTACTTTAAAGTTTAATCATTCAAAAGTGAGTGAGGGTCCTGAAGTCATATTCAGAACCTAGGAATAGAATTACCCTCAAAGCTCATATCATATCCTACTTACATCTAAGACATGCCAAAAGAGAAAAGAAAGTGAGTAAAATCTATATGGTCTGTACTTTTCTTCAGGTGGTCATGACATACATATCTCGTACCCAGCCTTTCATGGGGCTCAATGAACCACTATGGCATTGTAATCTCATTTTCGTATCAAATACATCTCAATGGAAATGAGAGATATCTTCCCACACATTCCAGTCTGACACATAGAAGCCCTACTAGGCAATGCTTAATCTTCACAGGAACTCTAATACTGAACAGTGGATAGGGGTTATGAGGCGTGTTCGGAATTTTGGGAATGGAATTATCCCCATAGTCCACACACAATTCACTTAAGTCCAACACTTTCCAAAAGGAAAGAAAATAGCTGTACGAACTTATACCAAAACATGCCAAGAGAAAGCTTTACATACCTTGTCTGAATTATTCCTTATCCTGTTTGTCTCGCCGTCCTTTGAACCTATTCAACATGAAAGTAATATGAATATCAACCCTTCTTAAATTTCCAGCACCCTAGGTTACACTTTGGTATTAACGGAATCTATTTCCTTAATCATTTACCTCGACTAGTTCTGTTATTCGCTAAGGCGTCGATAAAAATTGGGCAGCACCTCCCCTATAATGTGCCCTATACAAATTTACAATTAGGTCCCTAATACTTACAAACAACCAACAAAAACAACCTTCAGCAATTCACACCAACCATATACAACATAAACTCCAAACGACTTATTCAAAAATACGATATCAAAATAGGGTTTCTAGTTTCCATTTTGCCAAACCTTTAACCATACGAAGAAGGGGTCATGTGGATGAAATAAGAAGCTCCCCCAACTCATTTAGAACATATTTAGACCCTGCAACAACAAGCCACACCCCTGCAGAAGCACCTCACAAGAACAACACTTTATTTCGACGATAATTCAACTATAGCGACTCCAATTTAGCTTATTTACGCCGAACTTTTCAAACCTTTTACCCAACTTCCAGAAGCCCCTAAGGTTTTTAATACATCCTAATTTAACATCATAAACTTCAAATTAGAGGGGAAGAACTTATCTTTCCCGAAATTAGCTAGAACTTGCCGAAATTGTGCCTCGGAACTTTCTTTAGCGCGGGTAACATCGTGGCAGCTTGCTGTCCGATTTTTGCTGCACCAAACCTTAATTTTATACTACTAATACCTCCATATCATCATATTATACTCTAGATAATTAATTTACGGAACAAAATTGGGACTTACCTATTTCTTTCCCTTGGCCGCCCTCTTTTTCTCTCTAGCTTAGGGTTTTTAGTTTCTTTTGTTGCTTCTGGAGTTTGTGAATACAAACTGAAAATATTACATGATATACATGTATATTGGTGGTCCTAGGAGGCGACACATGTCATCCCCTAAGGGGGACACGTGTCCGGCCCCTATTGGGCCACCGTATCTATGCAAGCAAGGAGAGGCTGCCATGTGGCAGTGGGACCCACCTCCCCCAAGCAAATGGGTCACCTACTTGCTTAGGTGCTTCCACGTGTCACCCTCCCATTGTCTGCCCCGCGCAATTTTTTTTCCTCCTCATGGATTCGTAATCTCGTTCGTAACCTCGTCTCACTTTAAGATCCTATGAAACCCTTGCTACGTAAGCTTGGTATGTAATCAAGTAACTCACATATGTAAGACTTCTAAATTAGTAGTTTACATAGATAAGTCGAGTCCTACGACTCGTTACTTGGCCTCCAACTCTTTTTGACTTCTCTTGACCCTATTTCCAACCTTCCCTACCATGGGATGTCACATTCTCCCTTCTTAGAGTTGTTCAATAGGGTCGTAGCGTATCCGGATCATATGATAATGTCTAAGGAACTTATGAGACATTCTGAGTTTTAAAAGTGTGGGGTGTAACATCCTTCCCCCCTTTAGAATATTCATCTCCGAATGTTAAACAAAACTTCCCTTAGAACTTTATACAGACCGTAGGGAGATTCTTTCCTATTTCCCTAATATATACTTCCATACCAGTACTTAATATATGTATTTCCGGAGTTGGGGTTACCTGTAGACATCAGTTATAGGTGCGAATACTTGTGTTTTATGTTCTCTTCAGTTTCCCTGGTCATCCTCTTTCTGGTTTTGGTTTTCCCACCATATCTTGACGGAAGGCACGTCTTTAGTCTGCAATCTTCCAGTTTGCCAATCTAAGATGGTGATAGGTTTTTCCTCACAATATTCCATCTCTTAGACATCCTCTATGGAATATACCCTGGGTGACCTGTCAGTACCCTTGTGAAGCATTCTTATCTGACGGATTGGGCGTATAGTTTCCAAATGAGGTAGCGAGCTCAACTTACCAGCAACGTTGCCCACCTTATGAGTAACTTGATACAGTCAAATGTATTTTGGGTTAAGCCCCCTTTTCTGGGTGACTTCGTGATGAACATCCAATCATCCATTTGAACTCTGAATGTCAATATTGATTATCTGTATCTCATTTCTGCTAACTCTGGGTTGTTAGTCAATAGTTTGCTTAATCCTGTTTGGCATACCAACTTAGTCTTTTTCCCCAATAGGGGGACTTATACACTTTGCCTTACATCATCTTGTAGGGGGTCATCTGAATGCTGGAATGGTAGCCCTTCTCGTAGGCAAATTCAATAGGTGGTGGGCGATCATCTCAGTTACTCTTAAAGCCAACCACATTATTCCGCAATATATCTTCTAACGTCTGATAGTATGCTCAGTCTATTCAGCAGCTCGAGAGAAAACTGGGGTACTAAGACCTACCTGTGTTCCCAATCTCTTCTTGTACTGATGTCCAAATGTTAATCGTAATTGAAGTCCTTATTATCTAAGATACTAGCTGGGGAAACCTCACGGAACCTTATTATTTTCATGTTCTAAAATTCCACCTAGTTTCAGCTGCATAGGTGCTCTTATTTGAAAGCAAATAGGCTGATTCGTTAGCCTCGTATAGTTTTTCTCGACTCTTTTCAGATCTATAATTGGCATTTTATATTTTAGGTCCCTCTTCCCCTTTTTTTCCAATCCTTAGGGTTGGCTACCGAATAATGCTGCAGTCCCCTCATATAATGGCTCTCGTAGTCGTTCTTTGCTTTGTCCAGCATAATCTGGTATAATTCCAAAAGAGTTTTGGCATAGAAGCTTGCTATCCTGTAGTAACCAGCTAGTTCAGTCATTTTTACTTAAAATCTTTCACCATTTCCCTTACCTCCGCTTGTAATCCTCTAGACCCATTATCTTGTGTCATTCTTTACCTTTACAAGATTATGAGAGGGTACAAAAAGTATTCTAGCGTTACCTCGCTAGTCCTCATATTTTACCCTGCCTTTTTCCCCCTTATCCTACACTCGATGTTAGGGTAGATCTTTGGTGCACTCATGGCCATGTCTTACTCCACCCGTAGTACTAATTCCATCTCAGTAATTTGGCTTAACCTATCCTTGCATCTCTCGGTAGTTAATTATAACTTGGGCTTCTTTGCCTGGAATAATAGCTATTGGAACTCTGTAAGGTCTTACTATTTCTTCACCCTATAATTTTACACCTTCTCAGTTGAGTAGGTAGCCTTTGATCAAAGGAGCAGGGGCCAACATCGTTAATCCACGGGTAACATTCCCTTCAGAGTCATCTATCGATGGAGTGTGGAATGAGTCTTGTAGTCCTGGTCATATTATGGAATTTCTGACTTTGGGTATTACTTCCTAGCTTCCATAAATTATATCAATTAGTACCCTTACCTTTTTGGGTTTTGCTTTTTTTCTTTTTCGTCCTCAGAGTTGGCTGCCAGTGGTGTCAAAATTCCCTCGCCCACTGGCCCATATAGTCATTCTGTGGTTTTCCTTTCATTAACTGGTTCTATGTTGAAGAGCTATGGCATTTGAGTGTGTCGTCAGTTAGCAATTAGCTATTCCTTCTTGTTTTGCTTAAGCCCTTGTTACAATTGCCTTAACGTATCTTATAATACTCTGGGTACATAATCTCATATCATTTCTCTGTCGCTAGTTCAGATTCTTCCATCTCGCGCGATCACACCAGCACTAACACATTAAGTTCCATCAGAATTTCGAAGTTAAGCATGCTGGGGCGAAAAGTAATATTGGGATGGGTGACCTCCCTGGGAAGTCTTGGTGTTGTGTTTCATTGTAATCCTTGCCATAATGTGTGGGGCACTCAACTTAGCTCCAGATTTACCTTAGCGTTATCTCGCGAGTCTTTATGTTTTGCCCTGTTCTTTCGTCTGTTATCTTGCATCCAGTATTGGCGTAGACCTTTAGCTCCACTATCCTCTATTCACCTTGTGTTCTCCTTATTTTCTACCATAAGAGGCTTTCTATTCCTTTTTATTTGGTTATTTATCTATCGCAACATCATTTGCGACTAACTCTATAACTAATGTTTTGGCTTTTGGTCTAGCATACTGTCATTATCCTTCGTAATGTCTTTTAAGTTGGTTGATATCCTTTCATGGTTACACTCTTCTGTTTTTATACACAGCCGCCTTCCAGTGTTATGCTGTTCAGGGTCTCATCACAAACTTCTTATCGCTGCATTATGTAGCATTCTAGCTTCCATCCAATTATTGGTAGCTTCTGAACCTTTCTAACTTGGTTTGGTAAGATATCTTATTGAAGTTTAGACGCCTATCTCACATAGATTGCTATATCAATTGCCTCCTCCTACCTTTGCCATTTCCTCATTAACTTCCCCCCTTTTAGAGGGTACTCGTACTTTCATCTGCTTGTACCTTGCTTTATGTCTCTTTGTCCAGTCTTAATTTTGCCCAATCTCTTCCTCCAATCTACTTGGCACTGCATCATATCTCCGTCTATCTTTATATTTTATAATCGGACTATCCGCGTACGGAGCCTTGGCTAAATCACGAAGCGACGAGAACTTTTCCATACATAGTTCGACATCTCCTTTATTAATCTGTACTTGAGTAGTGAGGCTCATGGAACAACTCATCCAAGGCCACCTTCTACTTATCTTCATCAAAATTTAACTAGTACTTGTAGTCGTTCCAATCTCAATTAGGCGGTGCTAGTATTCCGACGATAACTGTTCAAGGTTCTTTTGAAATAGTAGCTTTACCCCAACCTATATCCTTTATTCCTTGGGGTGAATGTAGGTTACACCAATTATTCCTTAAGTTCGTTGTCCTCGTCCCTTAAGGGTTCCACTATTTCTGGGGCGATGTTGTGTACACGTGTCATTTTTTTGTATCTGAAGCCCCATGCTCTTACTGTGTTCTCAACACAAGCCTTTAACTTAGTCAATGCGTACTAAGTGCGTCTTACTAGTGGTTCCACTTTATCCCTACATACTCATATCACATTGTTCAATTCATACTTACATATCCCCCTTTTAATTCGTATTCGTATTCAGTCCCTGACATCTTCTTGAGATGCTTCCGTTAGGAGTTCTTTTCCCAATTAGTCAGTGGAGAACTATAAACTGTTATCATAAATCATTTTCAACCATTGTTGAAAGAACTCAGAATCTCTAAAACATCACAGTACTTATTTTAATACTTGACCCTCCTGGTCTCATTCCGAGTTTATCTGCGAGTTATGAACAACTCGTCTAATTTACAATAAGAGTTGAGGGCTTGGTATTTTTTTTTCCAAAAAGAGTGAAACTCATTTGCGGGACATCTTATCATTCACCCTGAGCCCTCTGTTTATATTCCTACAGTACGAATACGGTTGGAGATACCGTAGTATGAACTTTACTACTTAAATAAGCCTTTGTTCCTCCGAAATAAAATTCTTCAAGTGAAAAGGGTGCCCCTTATCGACGACCTGAAGGATACCTCTTACAGCTTTAGTTAAACACAGCTGGGGTACTTGGTATCAATTTCTCAGACATCTCAAAATTCGATGCTTTATTTCCTTTTCCCCGTTTTGGGAAATTTTCAGCAGAATTTCCTCTATACTTCTTACTATCCCATAACCTGCACGTAGAAAATACCAACAATGCCTCACAGGGCTAACATATATATATATATATATACATATCACAGCCGCACATGTCTTTCAATGTCATCTCATATCGCAGCCACACAGGGCTTTCAATGTCAACAATAATATAAAAATACTGGACTTACCTCATATGTCCAACTTCAAACTGCATCTGTTGCACTTTCTGTCTGCATTCCTTTCAGGTTTCAATTTTACATTTCAATTGTACTTTAATACCTTACCCGACGGATATCTTCCGTAGCTTTACTTTACTTACTTGCATGCTTCGTATCTTTCCATGTCATCAATTACTTCCTTTTGTTGGTGTCGTCCTTCTGTTAAGATCCAAGGTTAGTATAAGAAATTTTCCTATGACTTGGATCTAGAGCACGATCTCAGATATAGAAGAAAAGTAACATCCTAAATGTCCTGTAGCTTCCTGTTTATAGATGTGGCACGCAACACATCGATAACCAAGACTCTACTAGATATGGTCTGTAGATAATCCAAGGATGAACTGCTCTGATACCACTTCTGTCACGACCCAACCCCATAGGCCGCGACTGGGGTCCGACCTGGACCCCCGTACACATATCTATTAGCTATGGTCACATTGAATCATAAATAAGACAATATCATGTAACAGAGCCCCACTGGGCGATAACATTTTCATAAACCCATAGCCCTTTTCGTTTGTATCACAACATGACAGGACACGCAAGCTGATAAGGCTGCCATAATATAATCCCATATATCATATATCAGGTTAACCCAGCTGAATCAAACTGACATACACAACCCACATATACATGTCTGCAGACCTCTAAAAATATAAACGACAACATATAGCGGGATAGGGCCCCGTCGTACCCCCGAATGGATAAAACAATTCTATACATCAGTGGACAGTACCAAAAACTAGGCCCTGATACAATGGAGCCTCTCCCAACTGAGCTGTATGGAATCCTAAGCTGACGAACTCCCAAAACCTGTATCTGTACCTGCGGACATGAACGCAGCCCCCGAGAAAGGGAGTCAGTACGACATATGTACTGAGTATGTAAAGTATAACATAATATAACTGGAGGTATATCCGAAACAGAGGAACAAGAAAACAATTTATCAAGTCAAAAACATGTACCTGTATTTTGTAAATTATAAAGACATGCATGCTCAGATTTTCAATATAGCCGGCCCCATCAGGGGTCCGGTGAATCATATATGTAGCATCCCCGTGCCATCGCTACCTTATTACAACACATCATCATCATATATATACATACGTACCCGACCCTCTAATGAAGGGCTCGGTGGACAATACAGTAAATTGCACGAATCTGATAACTGGCCTGGGACTCGGAGAAGAAGTGTTATCGTATACACGAGTAGAGTAGTAAGAAACAAAACACAGTTTAAATCATTATCTGAGACTCAATGAAGTCATATAGAAGACTCGAAGATAGCAGCTTACTACTTTAAAGTTTAATCATTCAAAAGTGAGTGAGGGTTCTGAAGTCATATTCAGAACCTGGGAATGGAATTACCCCTAAAGCTCATATCATATCCTACTTACATCTAAGACATGCCAAAAGAGAAAAGAAAGTGAGTAAACTCTATATGGTCTGTACTTTTCTTCAGGTGGTCATGACATACATATCTCGTACCCAGCCCTTCATCGGGCTCGGTGAACCACTATGGCATTGTAATCTCCTTTTTGTATCAAATACATCTCAATGGAAATGAGAGATAGCTTCCCACACATTCCATTCTGACACATAGAAGCCCTACTAGGCAATACTTAATCTTCACAGGAACTCTAATAATGAATAGTGGATAGGGGTTATGAGGCGTACTAGGAATTTTGGGAATGGAATTATCCCCACAGTCCACACACAATTCACTTAAGGCCAACACTTTCCAAAAGGAAAGAAAAATAGTTGTACGAACTTATACCAAAATATGCCAAGGGAAAGCTTTACATACCTTGTCTGAATTATTCCTTATCCTGTTTGCCTCGCCGTCCTTTGAACCTATTCAACATGAAATTAATATGAATATCAACCCCTCTTAACTTTCCAGCACCCTAGGTTACACCTTGGTATTAACGGAATCTATTTCCTTAGTCGTTTCCCTCGACTAGTTCTGTTATTCGCTAAGGCGTCGACGAAAATTGGGCAGCACCTCCCCTATAATGTGCCCTATCCAAATTTCCAATTAGGTCCCTAAGACCTACATCCAACCAAAAACCACAACCTTCAGCAATTCACACCAACCATATACAACATAAACTCCAAACGACTTATTCAAAAATACGATATCAAAATAGGGTTTCTAGTTTCCATTTTGCCAAACCTTTAACCGTACGAAGCGGGGGTCGTGTGGCTGAAACCAGAATCTCACCCACCTCATTTAGAACATATTTAGACCCTGCAAAAACAAGCCACACCCCTGCAGCAGAACCTCACAAGAACAATACTTTATTTCAACGACAATTCAACTATAGCGACTCCAATTTAGCTTATTTTGAACGCCGAACTTTTTAAACCTTTTACCCAACTTCCAGAATCCACTAAGGTGTGTAATACATCCTAATTTAACATCATAAATTTCAAATTAGAGGGAAAGAACTTACCTTTCCAGAAATTGGCTAGAACTTGCCGAAATTGAGCCTCAGAACTTTCTTTAGCGCGTGGTAACGTCGTGGCAGCTTGCTGTCCGTTTTTTGCTCCACCAAACCTTAATTTTATACTACTAATACCTTAATATCATCTTAGTATATTCTAAATAATTAATTTACGGAATAAAATCGGGACTTACCTATTTTTTTCCTTGGCCGCCCTCTTTTTCTCTCTAGCTTAGGGTTTTTAGTTTCTTTTGTTGCTGCTGGAGTTTGTGAATACAAACTGAAAATATTGCATGATATACATGTATATTATTGGTCCTAGGAGGTGACATATGTCATACCCTAAGGGGGACACGTGTCCATCCCCTATTGGGCCACCGTATCTATGCAAGCAAGGAGAGGCTGCCACGTGGCAGTGGGGCCCACCTCACCCAAGAAGGTGGGTCACCTACTTGACCCCTAGCAGGTGGGTCACTTGATTTCTTAGGTTATGCCACGTGTCACCCTCCTATTGTCTGCCCCACACAATTTTTTTTCCTCCTCGTGGGTTCGTAATCTCATTCATAACCTCATCTCACTTCAAGAGCCTATGAAACCCTTGCTACGTAAGCTTGGTATGTAATCAAGTAACTCACATATGTAAGACTTCTAAATTAGTAGTTTACGTAGATAATTCGAGTCCTACGACTCGTTACTTGGCCTCCAACTCTTTTCGACTTCTCTTGACCCTATTTTCAACCTTCCCTACCATGGGGTGTCACATTCTCCCTTCTTAGAGTTGTTCAATAGGGTCGTAGCGTATCCGGATCATATGATAATGTCTAAGGAACTTATGAGATATTCTGAGTTTTAAAAGTGTGGGGTGTAACATTGGGTTCATGTGAATGAAACATGAACCCATACTCTCAACAAAACTCAACTCAAGAATATCATCAATACCTATAAATCTATATACAAAGATACATTTATAGTCAATAATATGAAAGTTGAATATTTAATAATTCAAGTCATGAAATCATCCATCAATTTTTAGTATATAAAGATATTCTAGGGTTTAGGAAAAATTTCAAGAAAACCTTCCTAGAAGGTTCAAATCTTTCACAACTCCTATCCAACACAATACATGGGCATATGGAAGAACTCCATACATATTTTAGGTTAGCCTTACATACCTTGTGAAGATTTTGAAGAGACCTTGATGTTAGGCCTTCAATGGAAAGCTTGAATCCTTGAAACTCTTGAAGGCACCCTTTGTTGGAGAAGGATTTGGAGTAGAAGAAGAAGAAGAAGAAGAGAGGGAAAATATTAGGGCTTTTAGAGAGAGAGAGAGAGAGGGACTGAAAAATGGTCCCAAAAATGTCCAAGGATAGTGTATATATAATTTGGGGAATTACCTAAATTGCCCTTTCTCAAAATTCTGGAAAACAGGCTAAAATACTCCTGGTGCGATAGTGGCGCATCGCGCCACTGCGGCGCCAAGTCGAATTTAGGCTTTAAAACCTGCACATCTAATAGTGGCGCGTTGCGCCAAGGACCAAACTACTGAGGCTGTCTTGTGGCACGATAGTGGCGCGTCACGCCCTTACAGCGCCAAACCCAAGTTTTTAGGGTTCTAGAAAATAGGCTTGAAAACCCTGCACATCTCGTAGTGGCGTGCCGCGCCAGGGACCAAACTACAGAGGCTTGTTCCTGACACGATAGTGGCGCTACGCGGTGCCAAGCCCAGGCTTCCTGCAGTCACAACCCAGGTCTGAAATTCCGGCAGTGCTAGTCCGTCTTAGGAGGGTCATAACTTTTGACTCCGGACTCCAACAGTTACAATCTTGGCGGCGTTGGAAAGAAGACTCAAAGACCTTTAGTTTTATAGGTCATGGGCCACCCAATTCATCCTATTTTAGGATACATGGTCGTTTGAGGTTGACCCTTATACTAACTCATCCTAAAACTTAATCGATTGGGATTCTTTGGACTCGACTTGGTGTTAGAGATCCCTTATGACCCCTAAACACCTCTAACATACTTAAATTCTTAGGAGTTAATCCTAACTCATGTGAAAAATTACGAGTCCTCCGATCCGAGTCTACACTCACGTGAAGAAATATTCGAGTCTTTGCAAAAAAAAAATCCGGGGTGTTACATTATCTCCCCTTGGGATCATTCATCCTCGAATGAAGATTGACTAGTGATGGACTCGAGGAATGAATAACAATAGATACTCATTCAAATCAACCAATTAACCAAATCAAGCAATCTAGACAATTGGCTATTCAAACTCAAGAATAGACAAATCATTTCAACTCAGGAATAGGGACATCACCTTCATCATTCTCATTATTAGGCACGAATAGAACATCGAAACTCTACCAACCGAATCATTCAAACATCTACATCCTCAACCGTCGAACTCCAACTCGCGAGCGATATTCCCAATCCTCTTCACAATTTCCTGAGGTCAATATATCGGTGCCCAAACTTCCCCTCCTTTCCAATCCTCATAACACCCTTCACGTACCTCCAATATTTCCCCCAAATGCAATCATTAGCCTACTACCATCACTCTCACAGTGACAACCATACACTCAAGCTTATCACTCTAACTACCTCACTCACATCTAAGAGTTGTCATGCTTACTCTAACACTTATACCTTCATCATTGTATGAGCTCTTTCCCGGAGACACACTAACATACTCTTACCTATCTATTGCACATCACCAGGTCTCATCTCGCTCCTCCTCCACACATTTATCCTTAACTTGACAAGTATAACTCAACTATCACAATCGGGAAGCACTCACTCTCCCTCATCTACTCTCGCTCAACTCTGTCTACTATCATCTTGGCCAACTCATCACTATCGAAAGTTCAAGACTTACTTTGGCTCATTACCCTATCATCTCCCCCTTGGCTCAAAGGCATCAACTAAATAATACTAACTAGTCACCCAAAGCAACTCATAAATTTAGAACCTCCTATAACTCTATACTATTTCATATGCACATTTTAAGCCTCTTCTTACCAATTAACTTAGCATCAACTCACTATTTACATTTGAGGGTCACATACACCTCCATTCATAGCACACACTTCTCTCAAGTTAATATCTCAATCTCTTACATACGTCATATCAAGCCTACTAAATCAAATCTTAAAACTAGCACTATCACAATCATTCATTACACCTTATTACTCACCTTATAGGTACTTCGCTCTAGTTACAGGCCTCAATCAACCACCATTCTCACTATTTGAGTTCTACTCCTATAACTCCCTCTTTCTAACTCTACAATCATCCTATCAATCATAGTTCTTCATGCCTCAGATCATATTTCATTGGATGGTGACACTTATCACTCAGATACGCAACTTCCCCCTCGAAAGTAACATTCGAATCAAGATGTAGAGATGGGATCCTCGGATACATCTCGCTCTGACTCAATGCACGATCCATATGAATGAGAGCACATCCTTCCAAATCAATAGAGTTAAGCACAGAAATCAGCTCCTCTCAAGCCTTGTGCAGTCTCTTCACTTTCCCAAAACTCATCTTAACTCATCAACAAGAATCTCATATCTACCGTTTCAACTACCTTGAGTATGAGGGGTAGTCGAATGGATATGAGTAATGCACGAATTAGAAGGGAACTTTTATAGAGTTAAACTCTATCGCACGAATCTAGAATCTGAAATAAGGGAAACAATTCTTAATGTCCTATAGCCTCCTGATTATAAGTGTGGTGCACAATACACCCATAAGCAAGACTCTACTAGACACGTCTTCATAGACTAACTAGGACTCTTGAACTCTGTGCTCTGATACCATGTTTGTCATGCCCCGAGAGGGTACCCTAGACGTAACCGGCACTCAGAAACCATTTTTGGCTCCCAAGCGAACCACATAGCCTGATCAAACATCCGTTCATCCATTCAATCAGTGAAAAACTTAAAATAAAGAGAATATTTGGAGGGCAACTAAAATCATCAATCTAACTCAAGGAATAAAGGTCATGGGCCAACAAATCAACTCCGATATTTGTCATTTAAAAAAAAATAGTTTGACAAGAATAATTCAAAGAACGAAATACTCAATCGACCCATCACTATCTAGTCTATGAAGCCTCTATCACTACTATCTAAATGGTGTCAATGATATGTTCATGGCTACCTCAAATCAAAATGAAAGGGCTAACTCGACGCAAGAATAACATAAGTGGTGTCCTCTGAATGTAGGGGAGGACTCACCAATACGCTGAGTGTCAATAGATCCTCAATGGTGCTTCTATTGACGATCTTTTAAACCTGTCTCTGCATCATGAAATGATGCAGGTCCAAATGGACGTCAGTACGTGGAATGTACGAGAATGTAATATGACAGAATGAAACATACCTCAAGGGAGAGAAATGTTGGTTCAAATATCTCAAATTAGAAAGATAAGAGAGACTCGATCAAAGTATCATAAGTCTAAAGTAAGAACACATTTTAGACATAGACCAATCATAAACCATCCAATCCAGTCTGATCATGTACGATACAATTCAATTAAATCATTCAATCCAATCCAATCATATATCATTCTAATCCAATCTGATCATATACAATCAACTCAATAATCAACTCAAAGAACTCAACTCAATAAATATGCAAATTTAATTATGCAATGTTTTACAATTCAACTCAATCATCTACAATCATAATCAAACCAATCATATCAAGCACAATCCATTCAATTGGGAGTTTCTCTAACCGACAACTATCACCATATGAGCGAGTGATAGTACAACAATCCGACTTTGTTGCCACGTCCATCCATACTTTGCCAGGGTATGAATGATCAACCAATCATGGATCCAATCTAACCAAGTCCTATCAGGTCAGGACAGTAAAATGGGAAACATCCGACTTTAACGGTTCGATTCCATGGAAAGCATCCGACTTTAATGGTTCAATCCTTTCCTATGTTTGGCGACGTAGTTTATTGGTTCGAGTATAGACTATACTCTTACCCAATTCGGTCCTCGATACACTTCCCAAGACTCAGTATGCTCATATCTATCAAGTGAGTAAGATACTCAAAATACTCATTTAGTCTCATTGAACTCTTTCAAATCAACTCATTTAGCCTCATTGGAATCTTCTCAAAGCTCAAATCGAATCTGGCCTCATTGGACCTTCTTTCAAATCGACTCATCTCAAATCATTGAACTTTTCTTTAAACTTGATACCATCTCAACTCAATGAATGCAGAAAATATTAGATGTCTTTAAAACGAAATTTCAACTCGTCAACTCAAACTCAAAATAGATATTTTAATGTAAAAATACTCAACTCGTTTATACTCAAAATACTAATGTTCAAAATAATTAAAAGACTTCTCAAACTCAACTCATGCTTAAACTTCTTTTAAATCGAAAATGAAAATAATCATTCTTTAAACCCAAAATAGTGTATAAATAGTTTATGCAAAAATGTTCACAATTATTTATTTAAAACTCCTTCTCAAAAGATCATTTATTTTTCAATAATGCTCATAAGACTCCAATCAAATCAAATTATGCAAATCACATATCACATAATCACATTAGACTCCAATCTACTTCATCACACAACATTCTCATCAACACAACCTCTTCATTCACATCATCGTCATATATCATCATTCACATCATCATCAAACATCATCATCGCATCATCATCAAATATCATCATTCACATCATCATCAAACATCATCATCACATCATCATCAAACATCTACTCCAAAATCCTTATTTAATTCTATATTCCATTTATAGAAACAAAAGTGACATTCTAGCTCTACCAATGTTTCAATTCTTTTTATGCTATTCACATTCATAACTATTCCAATTTATTCTTTTCATTCCAATCAACACATATAACCAAACCATCCATCTCAAACTCAAGACCATTATGATAAAAGAAATCTCATCTTGGGTTCATGTGAATGAAACATGAACCCATACTCTCAACAAAACTCAACTCAAGAGTATCGTCAATACCTATAAATCTATATACAAAGATACATTTATAGTCAATAATATTAAAGTTGACTATTTAATAATAATTCAAGTCATGAAATCATCCATCAATTTTTAGTATATAAAGATATTCTAGGGTTTAGGAAAAATTTCTAGAAAACCTTCCTAGAAGGTTCAAATCTTTCACAACTCCTATCCAACACAATACATGTTCATATCAAAGAACTCAATACATATTTTAGGTTAGCCTTACATACCTTGTGAAGACTTTGAAGAGACCTTGATGTTAGGCCTTCAATGGAAAGCTTGAATCCTTGAAACTCTTGAAGGCACCCTTTGTTGGAGAAGGATTTGGAGAAGAAGAAGAAGAGAGGGAAAATATTAGGGCTTTTAGAGAGAGAGAGAGGGACTGAAAAATGGTCCCAAAAATGTCCAAGGATAGTGTATATATAATTTAGGGAATTACCCAAATTGCCCTTTCTCAAACATCTGGAAAACAGGCTAAAACGTTCCTGGCGCGATAGTGGCACGTCGCGCCACTACGGCGCCAAGTCGAATTTAGGCTTTAAAACCTGCACATCTGATAGTGGCGCGTTGCGCCAAGGACCAAACTACTGAGGCTGTCTTGTGGCACGATAGTGGCGCGTCGCACCCTTATAGCGCCAAACCCAAGTTTTTAGGGTTCTAGAAAATAGGCTTGAAAACCCTGCACATCTCGTAGTGGCGCGCCGCGCCAGGGAACAAACTATAGAGGTTTGTTCCTGGCACGATAGTGGCGCATCGCGCCACTGCGGCGCCAAGCCCAGGCTTTCTGCAGTCACAACCCAGGCCTGAAATTCTGGCAGTGCTAGTCCGTCTTAGGAGGGTCATAACTTTTGACTCCGGACTCCAAAATTTACAATCTTTATGGCGTTGGAAAGAAGACTCAAAAACCTTTAGTTTGATATGTCATGGTCCACCCAATTAATCCTATTTTAGGAGACATGGTCATTTGAAGTTGACCCTTATACTAACTCATCCTAAAACTTAATCGATTGGGATTCTTTGGACTCGACTTGGTGTTAGAGATCCCTTATGACCCCTAAACACCTCTAACACACTTAAATTCTTAGGATTTAATCCTAACTCATGTGAAAAATTACAAGTCCTCCGGTCCGAGTCTACACTCATGTGAAGAAATATTCGAGTCTTTGCGAATACATTTTCTGGGGTGTTACACCCTTAAACTCGAAGACACGATCACTCCTCTAGACGAGGTCTCTCCATAACCGGATGAATATGCCTTGTACTCAACAAAAAGGCAGAGCAAATGTAGTATCAGTATACAAGACAACGGTGTACTAGAAGGATCACGCGGTTAGCCAGTAGGCGAATCATAGACAAGTAAATTCAATGAAATAGGCATATACATATACAGATTAATTCAACAACATCTTAATATCACAACTAAATGTCTTCCACATTCTATAATTTCACACAGGGGTCCTCTCAAGGGACCTACAAATAATCAACTTTGTATCGAAATGTGACACCCGATCCAAGTATGTGTCAGAACGTGACACCCAATCCAAATACTATCATAATATAATACCCGATTCAAATT
Source organism: Solanum dulcamara (assembly GCF_947179165.1). Taxonomy (NCBI): domain Eukaryota; kingdom Viridiplantae; phylum Streptophyta; class Magnoliopsida; order Solanales; family Solanaceae; genus Solanum; species Solanum dulcamara. The sequence continues at coordinate 56,722,981 of NC_077245.1, forward strand.
ATGTGTAGGAACGTGATAACCGATCCCAAGATATCACAATCACAAGTACATTCAATGTTTACAACATTTATATCACCAAGAATAGGTTCATCATAATAACAGGCCAACAAGTAATCATTTCTTACATAATCTAGCATGTTTTCCCTATTCATATGCACACATGCATATCATGAAGTAATTTTACAAGTATATGAAATAAATAGGGAAATAGACCATCACCTACCTCAAATTCAAGCTTTCACAATCTTACAATGCAAGTGCCTTCCCTTTCCGAGTTCGTTCTTCTCATTCTTGATCTAGAAAATATTAAATACATATCAAGGATCAATACAATTGGCCTAACTACCAAGAATTATAACATAATTTCATTCCTTAGATCAAATCCATGATCCTAATCTTATCCTAGGGCTATTTTCCACTATAGAATTTTAGTTCAAACCCTCCCCCAATAATTATCACCCATACTTCTAGTTTTTAAGAATCAAAGTATGAATCTAGGGATTAAAAAACCTTACCTTAAGCATGGAAATTCGTGGAAAATCAATGAAAATCTCCCTAGGTCGCCTCTTGGGGTTTTAGAAACCGATTATTACAGAAAAGACCATTTCTGGTGTCTTTCACGATTTAAGTCGCGACTGTCCTGCTCTGGAGGGATATGCGGAAATAGTGAGATCATATTTTTTTCTCTAAGCCCCTATTTCTCAACACACCCCTTCTAAAGACGTATTAAAATTATACCCTTCATGCCAAATTTGATTTTGAAAGTTTTACTCGCCCGAATGCAATTCCACGAAGCCGTAAGTACTCCTATCATCTTGGATATCATCATATCTAATAAAATTATAAATTTTTCCTTCAATCATTCATGTGATCACCCTAGACTTCACCTGACTCAGAATTCGTTCAAGTCTGGTCTAGGCTCAAATTTTCCGAAGTTACTACCCAAAGTTTTCTGGACCGAAATCTTTCCCTATTGGCCTATCCCTAACGACGGGAACAAGTCATTACAATAGATACCAGTTTATCCATCACTCTTCCCCGAGTGACTAGCTAGGGAATATAGGGCTAAAATAAAGATAGAGTAGTATCTGTTTCATCGAACAGTTGAGGATACTTATCTCGCATGTATTTCTCAGTCTCCGAAGTAGCTTCCTTTACCGAATGATATTTACATTTCACTTTAACCATATTGATCTCCTTAGTCCTTAATTTTAGTACATCACGATCAAGAATTGCAACTGGCTCTTCCTCATACCGAAGTTCCTTGTCTAATAATACCGAGTCCCATTTAATGATGTAGTCCCCATCCCCATGGTACTTTTTCAACATAGACACATAGAACACCGGGTGTACCCTAGTCAAGCTAGGTGGTAAGTCCAACCTATACACCACTGGCCCTACATAATCAAGAATTTCAAAAGGACCAATATAGCCAGAGCTGAGTTTGCCCTTCTTGCCAAACCTCATCACCCCTTTAATGGGTGATACTTTTAGAAGTCCTTGCTCACCAGCCTCAAATGTCATATCCCTCACCTTGAGATCAGGATACTCCTTCTAATGACTTTGAACCTCTAGAATATTAGGTTGGATGTTTCTTACCTTATCTTGAGCATCCCTCACTAAGTCAACCCCCAATGGCTTCACTTCTCCAGCTTCAAACCACTCATGGGGGACCTGCATCCCCTCTCATACAATGCTTCGAATGGTTCCATATCAATACTACCGTGGTAGCTATTATTGTAGGAGAACTCACACAAGGGTAAGAACCTGTCCCAATGTCCCCCAAAGTCTATCACACATGCCCTCAACATATCTTTCAGTACTTGGATAGTCCTTTCTGACTGTCTGTCAGTCTATAGATGAAAAGTTGTGCTGAAAATAAGTTGAGTACCCAACTTTTCATGTAACTTACCCAAAGATTTGAAATTGAACTGCTTACCACGATCCGAAATGATGGAAAGGGGAACCCCGTCCAGCCTTACTATCTCCTTCACATAAATTCTGGCCAACTATTGTGCATTATAATTCACTCTAACCAGAATGAAGTGTGCTGACTTTGTTTACCTGTCAACTACCACCCAAATAGAGTCATGCTTTCCCAAAGCCTTAGGAAGTACCACCACGAAATCCATGGCTATTCTCTCCCACTTCTATTCAAGAATGGGCATTCTTTGCAACAAACCTGCAGGTCTTTGGTGCTCATATTTCACCTATTGATAGTTCTGACACTTGGCTACATATTCAGCTATGTCTTTCTTCATACCCAGCCACCAATATAGCTATTTCAAGTCTTGATAAATCTTAGTCACTCCAGGGTGAATAGAGTATCATGAACCTTTAGATTCAAATAGGATCTTTTGAATTGGTCCATCTATCCAGGGAATACAAATTCTTCCCTTAAAAGGGAGCACCCCTCCTGCATCTGATGTTGAGTCTGGAGCCTTGGCCATCAACACCTTCCCTCTAATTCATTTTAAGTATACATCCTCAAACTGCTTGGTCTTGATCTCTTCTATGAAAGTGGGCCTTAGATCAACTCTGGTCATTATCCCACCTTCCTCTGAGATGCCTAGACTCATGAATCTGGCCTCCAAGGCCTGAATTTCTCTAGCTAGGGGCCGCTTAAGGGCCCCCTAACAAGCTAATCTGACCATGCTCATCGGCTTTCGGCTCAATGTATCTGTTACCACATTAGCCTTGCCTGGATGGTACTGGATAGTGACATCATAGTCCTTGAGCAACTCTATCCACCTTCGCCGTCACAAATTCAAGTCCTTCTAGGTGAACATGTGTTGTAAGCTGTGGTGATCAGTAAAAACCTCACACTTGACACTATATAAATAATGTCTCCAAATTTTTAGTGCAAACACTACCGCTGCCAACTTCAAGTCAAGAGTCGGGTAGTTTCTCTTATGCACCTTTAATTATCTTGAAGCATATGCTATAACATTCTTTTCCTGTATCAACACTGCACCCAAACCAAAATGTCAAGCATCACAATAAATAATGAAATCTTTACCTTTGACTGGCAGGTTTAAAATTGGTGTTGTGGTCAGGAGATTTTTGAGCTTTTGGAAGCTCTCTTCACACTTATCAGTCCACTCAAATGGTACTTCCATTTTAGTCAACCTGGTCAAGTGGGTAGCAATAGAAGCAAAGTTTTTCATGAACCGGCGATAGTAACTTGACAGCCCCACAAAACTTCTAACCTCTATCACAGAAATAGGCCTAGTTCAATTCTTAACTGCCTCAATCTTTTGTGGGTCCACCATTACTCCTTCTTTTGAAACAAAATGGCCTAAAAAGGCAACTGAAGGCAGCCAAAATTCACACTTAGACAATTTCGCATACAATATTTGTCTTCCCAAAACTCCCAACACAATTTGAAGATGATCTTCATATTCTTGTTCACTCTTGGAATACACCAATATATCATCTATAAACACTATCAAGAACAAATTCAGGAATGGTTTGAACACCTCATTCATCAAACTCATGAAGGTTGCAGGTGCATTAGTCAACCCAAAGGCATTGGTCAATCCAAAGGCATTACTAAAAATTCATAGTGCCCATACCTGGTCCCAAAAGTTATTTTGGGCACATCCTCAGGTCTAACTTTCAACTAATGATACCCAGACCTAAGATCAATCTTTGAGAAGACTGAAGCACCTTGCAACTGGTCAAACAAGTCATCAATACGAGGCAAAGGGTATTTATTTCTGATGGTAACCTTATTCAACTATCGGTAGTCAATGCACATTCTCATACTACCATCCTTTTTCATGACAAATAACACCAGAGCACCCCAAGGGGAAGTAGTAGGACGAATGAACCCCTTATGAAAAAGCTCCTGAATCTGAGCCTTAAGCTCTCTCAACTCTGCCGGAGCCATACGATAGGGATGAATGGAAATTGGATGAGTACCCGACTCTAAATCAATGAAAAAGTCTACGCCTTGGTCAAGAGGCATACCAGGTAAGTTTGAAGGGAAAACTTCTAGAAATTCACACACTACTAAAATAGACTCAATAGAAGGGGACTCTACCTTCACATTTCAGATATGGGCCAAATAGGCCAAACAACCCTGCCCCATAATTTTTCTAGCCTGGAGAAAGGATATGACCTTAGCTATTTTAGGCTTATACACCCTTCCACTCTAACCTTTCCCTTCCCGGGATCTCTAGAGCCACAGTCTTTGCATTGAAACTAAGTACAATAAAGTAGGGGGCAACCAAGTCATGCCTAATATAACATCAAAATCTGTCATTCTAGGATCACTAAGTTAACCCAAGTCTGGTATCCCATAAACACAACAGAACAAGAATGATACACATCTATGATTGACTCTCCAACAGGGGTAGAAACATGAATAGAGACATCCAATATATCACACAATCCATCAAAACCCAAGTAATATCTTACATACACATAGGAATAAGTGGAACTCGGATCAAATAAAATAGTAGTCATCCGGTCACTGACAAGAATAGTACCTGTGATAATTACGTCAGATAGCTCCGCCTCAGTCTTGCATGGGAATGCATAAAACTGAGTTGGGTCATCCTGACGGTCTACTTCCCTACCTAGATGGACTTCTCCCTGACCAACACTACTACTTCCCCGACCTTCACGGTCTCTCAGATTTCCTCCTTGCCCACTTTATGGATACCCTATGCCACCATTCCCTCCAGTTGTTGGGACCACTGCTATGGTCTAATGGTATGTTGAAACTGTCCCGTGGGGTGGTGGCCCTCCCTCCATATATGACCTAGCTCTCTACAGTTAAAATAAACCCGATTAAAAGACAGGCGGCTACCTAGAAATGATCTTCCCTGGCTTTTAGGGCCTAATGCTACTGTGATGTACTTGAAAAACTGCCATTGGAAGCGGGCAGTACTGACTAAATTTGATAGGCAGCAATCACCGACCTACCTGACCCTCTGGAATAGGATCCCTAGAAGTTACCTGCACTCTTGGGCCTTTTAGGCAAGGCCTTGGCTTGTCCATCCTTCCTCACACCTTCAACTTTCTTAACAAAAACTATGACCTCATTGAAGATCCTGCCCGATGAAGCCGTATGAATAAAAAGTACCTACAACTCGGGGTCCAACCCCTTCACAAACAACCTGATCCTCTTCTCCTTAGTAGTGACCAGCTAAGTAGCGTACTTGGAAAATGCATGAAATTTGGCCTCATAAGCAGCCACTAATAACCCTCCCTGCTCAAGGGAAATAAATGCATCCTTCTTCCTGTCCCTCAGGGTGTGGGGCACATACTTCTCTAAAAATAAAGCTGGAACTAAGCCCAAGTGAGTGGGGGCAACACAGGTGAACGACACTCCACATAGGCCCTCCACCACTGATTGGCCTCTCCCTGCAGCTGGAAAGCACAAACTCCACTCCATGCCGATACACTATACCCAGCTTGTGCAGCCTCTCATAGCAATCAAAAATAAACTCATAGGCATCTTCACTTTCAGTACCATGGAAAACTGAAGGTTTGAGCTTGAGGAATTTGGTGAGCATGTCATGCTCAGTACCAGTCATCACAGGGCCCATTAGTGGCTTGAAGAATGCATCTGTGCCTACCACTTCATATGTTGGCTGATCTACAGCAGCAAATAGATTGTCAACAAGAGTTGGTGTCGTGGGCATGGTGGGGATGGAGCCAGTGCCAACTAGCCCACTCAGGATTGTCATGATCTGTTGGGCCAATATTGGATTCAGAGGGGGGATACCAGCAGTCTCAGCTTAGGTACCCTCCTCTTGTTCTGCCCGCTCATATTCCTCTCTAACTTCTACCTCCCCCTCAAAGTCATTCTAGGGAGCTACTGGCCTGACATTATTGTAACGTGTGCTAACCATCCGTGGACAAGAGAATAAAAGAGATTAGATACCAATTTAGATCACCAGATACCAGTTGGAATCAAGTTATAGCACGAAAGAAGGAAGATACTGAAACTTTTTCTAAAATCCTATTGCCTCTCGATGAAAAGTACAGACTTCTTTGTACCATTCCGTAAGACTCTACTAGACTCATTTTTGTACGACGAGATCAACGAACCCAGACTCTAATACCAATTTTTTTACGATCCCAGCCCATTGTGACTAGCACCCACAATACTTATTCTAGTGGGAGAACCATTCTAACAGCCCAACAACCATAATCATAATATGTACACAATCCTAAAAATACGGAAGCAGGTTTAAATTCAAGACAAGCGCTGAGTTCCCATAAACTCAGAAAACTAACTAGTTATGCAAAATTAAACACCCGTAGGAACTGAACGTCATCATACCAAAACTCTAAACTAACAAGTCTAGAACAGGAGTACAACTCCAAATAGAAACTAGTAATAAAAATAAACATTGTCTGAACACCTAAGTCCTGGAAAAGAAAAGGACTAGAATAACAATAGAGTCCATGACATCCTCAAAGAACAACTCACCCTTGAAATCGAATACATGATCACTCCTCTAGATGAGGTCTCTCCGCAACCGGATGAATATACCTTGTACTCAACAAAAAGGCAAAGCAAGTGAAGTATCAGTACATAAGACAATGGTGTACTGTAGGATCACGCAGTTAGCTAGTAAGCGGATCATAGACAAGTAAATTCAATGCAATAAGCATATACATATACAGAATAAGTCAACTAATCTTATTATCACAACTAAATGTCTTCCACATTCTATAATTTCACACAGGGTCCTCTCAAGGGACCTACAAACAATTAACTTTGTGTCGGAATGTGACACCCGATCTAAGTATGTGTCAGAACATGACACCCGATCCAAATACATATCAGAATGTAATACCCTATCTAAATTATGTGTAGGAACGTGAATACCGATCTCAAGATATCACAATCACAAGAACATTCAATGTTTACAATATTTATACCACAAAGAACAGGTCCATCACAAACACAGGCCAGCAAGTGATCATTTCTTACATAATCTAGCATGTTTCCCTATTCATATGCACACATGCATATCATGAAGTAATTTAATAAGTATATAAAACACATACGAGAAATTAGACCATCACCTACCTCAAATTCAAGCTTTCACAACCTTACAATGCAAGAGCCTTTCCTTTCCGGGTTCGTTCTTCTCGTTCTTGGTATAAAAAACATTAAATACATATCAAGGATCAATACAATGGCCAAACTATTAGGGCTATTTTTCACCATAGAATTTCAGTTCAAACCCTCCCCCAATGATTATCACCCATACTTCTAGTTTCTAAGAATCAAAGTATGAATCTAAGGAGTAAAACCCTTACCTTAAGCATGGAAATCCGTGGAAAATCAATGGAAATCGCCCTAGGTCGCCTCTTGGGGTTTTAGAAACCGATTGTTACAGAAAAGACCATTTCTGGTGTTTTTCATGATTTAAGTTGCGACTGTCCCGCTCTGGTAGGATATGTGAAAATAGCAAGCTCGGAGTTTGTGCTCCCAGCCCCCATTTCACACTCTTTCCAAAGATGCATTAAAATTATACCATTCACGCCAAATTCGATTCCGAGAGATTTACTCACCCGAATGCAATTTCGCAAAGCCGTAAATGCCCCGTATCGTTTTGGCTACCAGCATGTCCAATCAAATTATAAATTTTCCCTCCCATCATTAATGTGATCACCCTAGATTTCACCTGACTCAGAATTCGTCTAAGTTTGGTCTAGGCTCAAATTTTTTTAAAGTTATAATCCGAAGTTTTCTGGTCCGAAATTCTTCTCCATTGACCTATCCCTAACGACGGAAGCAGTTCGTTGCAAAAAATATAAATATAAATTGCAAACAATAAAAAAGAAAAGAACTGAATTAATGTTTATTTTGAAAAGAAACATGTGTATCCAAGTAACTCTAAAAAAAACATGTGTATCCAAGTAACTCTAAAAAAACTGAATTATTTTTTAATGTGAAAAGAAAAACGTGTATTCAAGTAATTAGGGAATTTTAAAACTTCCTATTACACTTCTACTTTTAAACAAATTGAAAAGTTTATAAATATGAATTAATTCTTTAAAAAATATACATACACTAAATAATCTGTTTCATTTAAAATTTAGGTTAATAAATTTTGTAAGTATCCAAGTAAAAAATTTAAAATTGAATGTCAAAAAATTAAATAATAAATATGAAGTTTACCAATTATAACAAACAAAAAAGTTACAAAATTATACGGTTTCAAAAGTTACAATTTCAAAAATGAATTAATCTTATTTTGAAAAAACAAATGTGTATTCCAGTAAATAGAGAAGTTTTAAAACAGTAAATCATGTTTTACCCCTTTTTAATAGTAAACTTTACCTAAATTCCATAGTGAAAAAGCCCAATTACAATGTATCCCTCATTTTTTTTAAATTATCCGATTTCCCTTTTTTAAAAAAATTTATGATACATTACTTACTATGCTTATACATCAGGTTTTGAGTGTAAAATAATTAATGTTGTTGGGTTATTTATGGATAGTAACGTAAATCAAGTTATAATTGATTGTTTCAATCAATTACCGTGCTAATTAAGGCAAAGAATCCTTTTAAAAAAAAGAAACAGTTCTGACTATGAAGGAAAACTCAAAAACAGAGCATAAGTTCTAACAAAAAATTCAATCTATATTTCGAGTTTCATCAAGCGAATCAAGATGAATATCGCGATACTACTAAGACATTCTGGAGTTTGACAATCCGAGGTGAGTTATGAACTATACAAAAGTTCTGACTATGAAGGAAAACTCAAAAATAGAGCATAAGTTCTAGATAAGTTCTGGGAAAACAATTCAAAAACTTGCTTTCAAAATGTATCAGATACATAACAATCTCTATGTATCTGATATAGGTTAATATTTTTTTTAATTTTACCTGTCATGATACATCATAACATTATGTATATAAATCAGTTTAATACTTTTCTCAAATATACTGTTGATTTTGTAGAGTTAATTTTCGTTGGTTAATATTCATGATACATACTGATACATACTAAGTATTATGTATCAAGTAAAATAATTCAAAAACTTGCTTTCAGAATGTATCAGATACATAACAATCTCTGTGTATCTGATACAAGTTAATATTTTTTTTATTTTACCTGTCATGATACATCATAACATTATGTATATAAGTCAGTTCAATATTTTTCCCAGATATACTGTTGATTTTGTAGAGTTAATTTTCGTTGATTAATATTCATTATACATACTGATACATAGTAAGTATATTTGATACATGTTAACTTTATTCAAGAACTGAATGATGCTATACCTAAATTTTTGTGTGTGTGTGTTGATCCATCATCACTAAGACAAGCTAATATTTCCAAAAGTGTGTTAGGATATTCACACATATAGTTTGAGATAGCTATCGACCATAAAAAGTGAAAACATTATTCTCCAAACGAAAGCTGCCTATAATTGACTTTTTGGAGCAAACGAGAATGTTATTTGGTGCTTAGAACTGCAAAAATATAGAAATAATAGCTTATACAAAACATACTTAGGATAAGAAATTCGAAGATATCCTAGTATCAAACACAATGAAGTGTTCGAGAATGAAGGTACACACCAGTTATTTTTTTAAGTAGATATCTATTTGATACATAGTTGCTTGATACATAGTTATATGATACATTAGTTCTGTATTTCCTGTGATCATTACTTCCTGATACATCAGTTCTGTATTTGATACATCAGTTCTGATACATATCCGTGATAATTATTTACTGCAGGTTGTTGCTTCATCAGCATATCTTTATTCTGTTTATGAGTCAGGTATAAGATACATTGTGTGTCTTGAAAAAAAAATGCAATTATGGCAAGTTTCAACTAAACAAGATACCATGTCCACACGCAATTGCAGTGTTGAAGAGCAAGAACATTTTAGACATGCACCCATACTGTTCTGATTACTACAAGCTAGAGGCGTTGGCAAATACTTATCAATTGCCAATGGTTCCAATGCCAGATAAGAAAGATTGGTCTGTTCCGAAAGAAATTTTGGAAGAATTTTCTTGCAGCCAAGATACAAAAGGGTGCCAGGAAGACCAAAGAAAGGAAGAAAAAAGTACTTTAGTGAGAAGATAAGAATGAGCACAAATTATTGTAGTCGTTGTGGCCATGAAGGCCACAACATAAAGACTTGTAATTTCATTTCCAAAGAAAAATAATATTTTGTTATGCCAGGATACATTCTATTTGGATCATGTACTTACATCTACATAGTTTTTTTACAGTGTGGGTTGTATTTGATACATATATCAATTAACCAGAATAGTAATTGAATATCAATAATTGATACATGGATGGTTGGTAATTATTTTCATTGTAAATTACTTGGTATTGATAGTAATTTGAATCTGATACATGAGAATAGCAGATACATAAATATTCGACATATTAAGGGTTGATACTTTAAAGGTTGTTGTATTAGTTTCAACTGAATTGTGGTTGATACATAACATATTTTATTGATATAGGTTGTAGATGTATCAAGAGTTGTAAAGCTTGAAACATGATAATTTGGTACATAAATGTGGATATATTAGAAGCATTATAGCTCGATACATGAGAATCTGATATATAAAATAGATGTATTAAGAGCTGTAAAGCTTGATACATGATAAACTGGTATATAAATGTAGATGTATCAGAATCATTATATATCTTGATACATAAGAATCTGAAACATAATCTAGATGTATCAGAAGCTCTAAAGCTTGATACATGAGATGCTGATACATAAATTTAGATGTATCAAAATCTGTAAAGCTTGATATATTGCAATCTGATGCATAAACAATGTATCAGAAGCTGTAAAGATTGATACATGATATTCTGATACATAAATGTAGATGTATCAGCATCATTAAATCTTGATACATTACAATCTGATACATAAGGTAGATATATCAGAAGTTGTAAAGATTGATACATGATATTCTGATATATAAATGTAGATGTATCAGAATTATTAAATCTTGATACATTATAATCTGATATATAAAGTATATGTATCAGAAGTTGTAAAGATTGATACATGATATTCTGATATATAAATGTAGATGTATCAGAATCATTAAATCTTGATACATTACAATCTGATATATAAAGTATATGTATCAGAAGTTGTAAAGATTGATACATGATATTCTGATATATAAATATAGATGTATCAGAATCATTAAATCTTGATACATTACAATCTGATACATAAAGTAGATGTATTGGAAGCAATCAAGTTTGATACATGAGAATATGATACAAAAACAAGATGTATCATAAGTATTAAAGATTGATAAATGAAAACCTGATAAATAAATAAGAAGTCTCAGAAGCATTCAAGTTTGATAAATCAGAATATGATACATAGATATGAGAAAAACTTAAAAGTCTGCTAAATTATTGAATAGCCAAAAAAATATTTACTATTGGTGCAAAAACATAAGTGTACATTCTACTACTATAAAATTAAAAAAAAACTACTCGACATCCATCGATTCTCCTTGACCGGGAGATATGAAATCTCTCTTAGATTTTTTTGGATCATCATTGTCGCTAACATAACCATCATTGGCCTTCCAATAACCATAATTCCATAATAGTGCGGCATATCTTGAACGGAAAAATTCGGCATGTAGTCCAGTAGTTGGAATAGAAATTCCATCACTAAGATATTCAGCAAAAATAGCCATGAAAATACCACAATCCCTGCAAAAAAAATGAATACACAACTTTAAAAAAATTTAAATTTGACACAGTAATGATTTAAATATGCATATTTGTTAATACTCACAAGCTATGATTATAGCTTGATAAATGAGAATCTGATACATAAACAAGATGTATCAGGAACATTAAAGTTTGATACATGAAAATTCGATACAAAAACACGATATATCAAAAACATTAAAGCTTGATATATAAGAATCTGATACATAAACTAGATGTATCAGGAATTAGTAAATCTTCAGAAAAATGACATTTTAAAAAAATAATATAAACAGGATGTATCAGATTCTCATGTAAGCTTGATACATGAGAACCTGATACATAAATAAGATGTATCAAAAGTAGTAAATCCTGATACATGAGCATTTGATACAAAAACTCGATGTATCAGAATCATTAAAGGTTGATACATACGAATCTGATACATAAAATTATATGTATCAGAAGCAGTAAATCTTCATTAAAATGATATTAAAAAAACATCTTAGATGAACTCATACCTTTAGGAGATTAGGGCGTGTTGAAACCTTTTCAATCTTCTTGTCGGCTTCTTTGGGTGAATGTTGAACTTGAGATTTCGACTTCAATTTCTCACGTAGCTTATCCATCACTGATGAATCGTTACGACGTTTGGATCTAACCTCGTCCGGTGAAACAAGAAATTCTTGATTTTTATTCAATTGAGTGAGACCAACACTAAAATATGGAGAGGATTCCATGTGTATCAGTGAGCAATATGAGTAAAAAAAATTACAGAAGAAAACAGAGGAAATCAAAGGAGGTGAGAATGAAGTGAGATACCAGTAAAGGAAAAACTTGAATATACCTTACTTAGAAGCTTGAAATTGAGTAATAGATGGACTGAAATTGAAAAAAAGAAACTGTCGACGACGAGGCTGAAGAATAGGCGTGAATTTAGGATAACTGATATAAGGTAAAAGCGATGTATCAGTGAAAGAGTGAGAGAGTTAAAAAAATAGGGATTTTTGATATTTTTTCAACTAGTTGGGAGTATTAGTAAATATGGTAATATAACATGTGTAAATGGGTAATATCCCCTTTTTAATATCAATTATAAGTTCAGTGTTTGTCTCTTATAATGTCAGTGTTTATTCATGGTGATTAAATTAATTAATTTATCTATAATTGTTACAATCCTAACAGTAATAAAATACTTTTAATTACCAGAACTTTTAAACTAATTAAAAAGATATTCATAACAAATAATGTATTTACAAATTACTTTAAATAAGTCAAATCATCAACTTAATATTAGCAATTGAGTTGTAATATACATCATTTGAAATTTCAGTTACTATTTGGATCTGAATATACTTATTATTTTAAAATAATAATAGCTATTTATGTTTATTTTTTATTTATAAAATATTAGTAAATGGTAAAAAATAATTTTTAACCATTATTCAACCACAACTTCACAATCATCAACTCCCTGTTAAACTGCTTAACTATTGACATAATAGGTATATGTAGATATCATCTAGGACTAACTAAACATCTTTTTGATTAAGTTTCAAAATACATAACATGACTTCACTATATTATACAATATCTTAAATTACCAGAAACTCAATGAAATAGAACTTAAAAGTTCATGGCGTTAGTTTCTGGATCGTACCCGACAAATACAAGCCTGAAATTTCATTTTCTATGGAGTTGATTTTAGAAAATCGTTTAAATCAAATTTGTGCTTTTCATGTTATAATTTAAATATACATATTAACGATAATACAAAATTTTGTTAGAATATAGGGTGAATTCATGCATCTATTGAAAAGTACATAAAAAAGTATTTCAGAGAGACAATTCATGAACCTGATTTATATCGATGAAGTATTTTGTGATAGACTCGAAGTATGGGAAATTGAAATCAACTTCTCACAAAAACAGACTAACATTCACTCAAAATACAACTGTGATTGAAATTGAAGATTCGTCCTTTCATATGGATATTTTTAATCTCTGTAGTTTAGAAAAAGTGAAAGTTCAACACAATAAGGATGAGAATGAACTTTTTGGTAGGTACTATTATATACTTCTTTTCATTATATCTTACATACTAACTGCGATTTTATTTTTTTTGAAAATGTTGTTGGACATGTCATCACATATGAATCGATTCAATTATCCAATCAAGGAGACAACAGTAGTTATTTCATGAATATTGTTCTTGAAGATGAAAAATAAGCATTATTGAGCAATATACATCTATTTTTACATAAATTATGATATAATAATCAAAATTATCATTTTTCAATACATAATGCTTATCTAAACAAAATTGTTAAAATATTATTACAGGAGCAACAAGCTTTCTATCACCTTATGGGGTGATCTTGCATATCAAATTGTCACGACCCAACCCACCTCGCCGTGAGAACACCTACTCTAACACCTAGATAGAAGAACCCTTACTAAATAACATGCGGAAGTTTAACAATTTCCAAATACCAACCTAAAAAGTCAGAAATACACCATAATTGAAAATTTGAAAACTATAAGTTTTATTACTAGAAACATACTAACACCCCAAGGGTACTAGTCTAAACAGGTACAAGAGCTTCTAAATATACAGAGTATAAATAAAGTAATGACACAGCTCCCACCATAAGGAAGGAAGAGTAGAAGTTGTTAGAGAATCATCTTTGTCTTCACTTAAGAAACATTACTGACCCTGCAACCAGACTATGCCAAGTGGCATAGCAAGAGTAGTATCAGTATAACTAACACGTAATGGTAGGCATTGTCGATGAACCCGATACCCACCGCATAATATAAAGAAATCAACGAGAAGAAAACAGGCTCTTAAGAAATACACTGTCAAACCTTTATGCGCACCTCTTACTATTCTCAAGAACCTCATTAAATTCGTTCAAGCCTAACTATCATCCCTTCTAGTTGGTACGCTGTCATCTCTAATACAAATCAAGGCTTAACCCTTCTATCATATAGAGGAGTTTTCAAACTACGGGTCACTACTAACTCTATCTAACAAGTTTATTACCTTTAGTTTTAACACCAACACCTGGCCCTAGAATGATTAACATCTCACTTGGAAGAAGTAAACATTTAAGTGAACTAAAACTTACCTCATAACCGTACTGTCCCACTGTGGTGAGACTTATCCCGCTCTTGCGACCTCACCACAGTGGGATTCCTTCTACCATAGCGGCCTGGCCGGAGACAGTAACTCTGACTTCTCCCCCAATGCCCTTTTTTCATGTATACCAATATGACACCATCAATATCTGACTCCAAGTCACTAATCTTATTAAATCACACATCAACTGCTCTCCTCATGTTTACCACAGCCTCACACCTATGATACGGATGCATTTAGAAACCATAACATAATCTGAACATGCATATGTATAGAAGCACATTATCAATTTGCCATTTTAAGAGAAATATACAGTTTCACCATGTAAATCTCAATTATAACTGTTAACATAGTAACACTTGGACCTTCGATCCTTTCATATCATTTATTACACAGAATGGCATGCTCAATTATCATCAAGTCAGTTTTTCTATCATCACACATATAGTCAAGATCAATTTACAGATGATAGCCACACAATGGTTCTCTCATGGAACCTATACCCAAACTATTAGTGTGTCAGTGTGACACCCAAGCCAATATTTAGTATGTGTCGAAAGGTGACACCTGATCTAATATATGTATCAGAATACAGCATCTGATCTAATATATATGTCAAAATATGACATCCAATCCAATATATGTGTCAGAATGTGACATCCGATCCAAGATCACAATCACAATGCATAATCACAGTCCATAACAAATAGTTCACATACTTGCACAATCAATTAATTAGGCTCATTACATGTAATTGTTCACAAATCATCATTTCATTAGTTTTATTTCATCTTATTGCATGAACGCGCATTACTTAGCCATTTCACATAAAACTGTCACACACACACACACACACACACACACACACACATATATATATATATATATATATATATATATATATATATATATATATATATATCATATATTTATACGAATCAATATCCCTATACTGGACCTATTATCACAAGTCTCAGGATCTCACTCTAACCCAACAATTTTCTTATTCATTAAGTTTACAAGGACCATCAACCATATCAACAAGAAGTATTAAGGTTAACAATCAATAACTAGACTATCATCACTAGTCACGACATAATTATAACCCATATAGTGCATTCCTACCATAAATAGCAATAACAACACATTCATCCATCCAGACCTTGTGCCCAAAGACCTAAACATGAAATCTCCTATCAATCGAAGATACATTATGCAATAGGAACAGATGTATAACTACTCAATTGAGAAACCTAGCCTACCTGGGCGTCAAGCAACTGTTGTAGAAGTCTAATTGCGAACCTTGACTCCTTTAGGAAAACTTAGCTTGTTCTTTGTCTAAAATAATAGCATAATACAAAATCAATCACAAATGGTCAATATACTTTCAGATTATATACATAGGGACCTTTTAATAGGTATTATACATCAAACTCTATGTAGTAACTCATATTGTTATATGCTGGGCTTAGTATCTCCCACAGTTAATCAGTCTTTGAATTATTTCTGTTATTTTAATTCAGCTTATTTAGTGTTCATGTTATTTACTTGGTCACTATATCGATATGTTTATACAACCCAGCATGTTAAGTTTTATGTTCATTATGCATATTCCTCATACGCAGTACATTTAAAGTATTGACTGCATACTTTCTGTCTATATTATTTGATAATATAAGTTCTGACACTCAGTATCCAGTGTGCGGTTAGTATGATCTCTGATCAATGTTGTAGCTTTTTGGTGAATCCTCATCTCTCAAGGATGAATTTTATCTTTTATTTTAGCATTTTCTTTCAATTTTATATATTTGGAGTTAGCTAGGGGCTTATCCTAGCAACACATATAAGTAGAGGCTTTGAGACAGTCAGTTTAGATTCTGCTCATGTGTTACTCAGATATTGTCTTTTTATGTTAGAATCTTATTAGACTATTTATTTCATATTCCACATTCGAGTTACATTCAATCCTTAATTTGTATATCTTAGTACAATGCTTAACCATGAGGTTAGCTTGGAGTCACTTGTGTCTCAACTATCATATCGCAACTAAGGGATAGTCTAGGGTTGTGACAAAATTGATATCAGAGCATCGTGTTTAAGTATCTTAGGGTGTTTGAAAGTCATGTTAAGTAGATCCTTTTTCATGGGCCTGAAGGATACTACTTCTATGAATAAAAGGTTATGAAATGCCTTAGGAAATACTTCACTTCCTCGATACTCCTAATCGTTCGATAGAGTGAAACTCTATATAATCTCCTTCTAACTTGTGCTCTACATGTTTACACCATCATGACTCCTAAAAGAGCCTATGTCTGAAGAAAATAGAATGAAGAGCAAGCAACAAGCACCCCTAGCTCCAGCAGACCCTTTGGTTGAATAGGTCTCTTATGCTAAGTTTAGGGATACTTTCCAAGTGCTAGCCCAAGCTAATGTTTGGCAAGTTGAGTTGTGCTCGCCAAAATATTCTGAGATTTTTCCCTCAGAGCTAAGGAGGTTGGCGAGGAAGAAGGGAATCTTGATGACTTGCCAACTGGTCGGCAAGCTCGATCAACCTCGCCCAACTGTCCTCCACCAATTTTAAGTAAGGGATTTTTAGTCAATTTTGACTCATTTAATTCTTAGACTACATTATTTTAAGTCTAGAATCCTAAGATTATAACAACCCAAACCCTTTTAATTCCCCTAATTCACTCTCTAATCCTCAATTACAATAATCTTCTCTCTACAATTCTCTCCCAAGAGTCAATCTTCAAGTCAAGATAGGGTTCAAGATGTAACACCCCTGAAGTTGTTAGCCTAAACTAACTCTAAAACGATCTGAAAATCTCACTAGGCAAGGACTATGAGACAAACCACGATCCGTATTCAACTTCATAGTCTGTGGAAAGGTCCTGTAAAAGTGATAGAAGTTAAGGGAGGAGTTCACGAGAGGGACCACGGCTCGTGGTGAGCACCATGGACTATAGTACCTTCTGTGGAGTTGATCCCCAAGACTTCTTAGTCTGAGAGACGACCATAATGGGCTATAGGTTCCATTGTGGCCATCACAGACCATGGTGACCTCTGTGAATCCGACCCCTCTTGACTAAAACTCAACTACCTCACCCAACCCGTGGTGAGCTTCACGAGCCGTAGTGGCCTTTCATAAAGGGAGGCAGGCCCAATTTTAAGGAAGGGCATCCTGGTATTTTCCTACTTTTTTCCAACTAAACCCTATATGTTTAAGTACTAAATATCAATACCTTAACTTACTCGCAAGGGTTTTCTTCTCATTCACAATTAGAAATTGTGAGAGAAGCGATTGGAGATAAGAAAGAAAAGGGTTCAAGTGTTCACTTTCATCTTTCAAGTTTCGATTGTTCTTCAAGTTCCAGGTATGTAAGGCTTATTAGAACGTTGGACTATATTCATCCACTTGCCCTACATCTTTCTTAAGTTGAATTGATCCTAGAGTCGAATTCAAATATTCTTACGATTTGAGATTTTTTGATATATTTATGCTCATAATTAGTCTTTGCATATATAAATTTGATTAGGTTTTGTTGATGTAGATGATTTGAGTAATTGAGATACCCGTTCATGCCTGTATTCACATGAACCCTAATTGAGTATTATTTTTAATGTTTTATAATATGATTTAGTCTTAAAGGTTTGATGGGAGAATTTGAATGAGAATGAGATGAACTTGGGTTAAATATCAGAAGTCTTTATATTTATTATTATTTGAATTGAATATTTTGGAGTCTAAATGATTGTTTATTCAGAGTCTTGATGAGTCATGAATGAGTCTTGAAAAGAAGTCTAAAGGAAAGAATTAATGAATTGAGATCGGATTGAGTAGATTAGAGTCCAATATGACTAGATGAGGCGATTTGCATGATTTGATATGATTTGAGTCTTATGAGCATATTGAGTCTTGGGAGGAGTATCGAGAACCGAATTGAGTGAGACTAACTGTAAGATACCCAAATTTGGAAAGTCGGAAAATGTGGATCAAAGCATGAAATTTCTGAAAAACCTACAATTGTGACACTAGGAGATGACCACAGAAGACCACCATGGGCCGTGGTGAGCATCACGCCTCGTGGTGAGCCACCGTGGTGGTGTCCCTTAAGCTCAGATCTGCAGGAAGGAACTATGATAAGGATCCACAGACCATAGTGAGCACCACGAGCATTGAAGCCCTCCATGGTGACCCCTCCACTGAGATATCAGAACATGACTCCAAGGCTAGGACCACGATTGACCACCATGGTCCGTGTAGATCTTTATAGACCATGGTGGATTCCATAGTGGTCACTCCTGTAGACCAACCTTTAGTCCCTATACCCCGCCCACTCTTCAAAGACCTTAATGCCCTTCACAGACTGTGAAGGTCTCCGTAGCGGAGGTCCTCAAACTATTCTCTGCAACTCCCAAAATCCAAGTTTAATGCAATCATCACAGACACCACCATGGGCCGTGATGAGAATTACAGACCATGATGGTTCCTCCGTGGTGAGTCCTGGTCCCAATTAAATGAGGGTTAACCCGATCATTTCCCTATTCTTTTATTAATGTATGTGGACATTTTTAGGACAAGATTCATTACGAAAATATCCTAACTAATCATAAACCTACTTTTTTCCCTCATTTATTTTCAATCAACTTTAATACTTTTCTCTCAAGGTCCATCTAAGGGTTCATCTTCTTTATCAAGTTTGGCTAGGGTTTCTTCAAGAACAAGTCTCCCTTTTCAATTCTAAGGTCAAATTCAATCAAGGTATATAGGGATTAATTCATGGGTTCCTTTCACCCATAGATCCCCAAGGTTTTCATTCAAAATCTCACGAATTTCAATTGGGTTTGTAACCTTAATTTAATGAATTGCATTGGGCTGCTTCAATTATGTTTTAATCATTATAAATTATCATTATAAGTATATTTCTACATGAATTACATAATTTTATGTTGAATTAAAAATACCCATGCATGAAGCTATTTTCAATGATGATATTACGAAGTATGACTATGAATTTAATGATTTCAAGATATTATCATGGTTTTCATTCCAATTGACTATGTATATGAGTTTTAGTCTAAATTTAAGTTATGAATTATGATTATGAATTACAAGTATGTTCAAGATATGAATTTCATGCAAGTTATGAAGAAAGGTGACTTAGGGCCCTATGTGGTAACCTAGGACCTAATGATATGAATTACGCAAGTATGATTTGTAATGATGAAAGGTCAATACTCACATTGCAATTATGTTATGAAATGAGCTATTCTATGAATTATGAAGTTTATGAAATATTTATGATATATGCTTAGTATGTTTACTATGTTATGTATTCTATGAGATTTGACTTAGCACCGAGTAGACTTGAGGTAGGGGCCCTACCAAAAGCCTTAGTAGCAGCCTCTTGTCTCCTAAACTACGTACCACTGTAGGTTTTCTCATATATAGCGTATGTACATGACCCACCTAGCGGGTAAAGTCTACCTTGATAAGTAGATTCTCCTTTCTTTCGTTGTATGGAGAGACACCGAGATTTCATGCTATAGATCACATGTCTTGTTGTCGGTTATGGTTCTATCCCACATATGTATGTTCTCTTATGCTAAATCATGATTTCAAATATGTCCTTTTTATGCTTTGATCGTTATAGTTTTTTCATGACTTCACTTATCCTCTTATTCTTATACTAAATTGATCATTGCATCTTATGATTTATATTGTATGTCATGACCTCATACTTAGTATATTCAAAAGTACTAATGCATATTTATTGCCTACATTATCTCATAATATAGGGGTTGAGGATCACGCTCCTATCTCACATGGCTAGTAGAGTTTCCTAATCGGCAAAGTATTTGGTGAGTCCTTATCTATCAGGGACTAGTTATGAGTTGCTTGTTTCATTTTAAATACTTTTTTATAAAAAAAATTTGGGTGAGCTAGGAACATGTCTTAGCCCTTGCTCTTTTATGTAGTAGAGGAATTTGTTGGACCTATGTCATGGAGTCTATGTAGTTAAGTTACTCTTAATTCTATGATCAAGTTTGGACTCTCCTTAAGGTATTTTCACATTTACTTTACCTTATGCATGCTTAGAATAGAGTCTTGGTTGGAGCCTTTCGAGGTTTCGATCATCGTGTTATGACTAGGCCATAGGTCGGGTCATAAAAAACTTGATATCAATGCACATGATTTAAGATGTCCTAGGGTGTCCAACATTCCACCTCAAGTAGAGTCTTATTCATGGTTGTGAAGCGTGCCACAACTATGAATAGGTGGATCTAAGGTGTTTTTGGAAATTCTCACTTCTTTTGATGATCTATGTCGTGCTATAGAGTTTATCCTAAGTCTTCATTTCCCTAACGATTGTCCTTTATGATTTTTAGAAAATGCCTCCAAGGAGACCATCTTTGCCAAGGCGGATCAATGCTAACGAATTCCAAGCTCCTCCGGCTCATCAAGATAATGGTCCCCTACCTAACCAAGTGAACTATGTAGAGTTTCAAACCGCTCTCAATATGGTAGCCTAAGTAGTGGCCAACCAAGGAGTTGTGGCTCCTCCTAATATTCTCACTCCGTCTTTAGGGTGAGAGACTTTGCAAAAATGAACCGTCCAGAGTTTCATGGCTCAAAAGTTTATGAGGATCCTCAAGAGTTCATAAACGAGGTCTATAAGATAGTGAGTATTATGAGGGAGATGTTAGAAGAGATAGCGGAGTTGGTGGCTTACCAACTCAAGAGTGTGGCTCAACTATGGTATACTCAATGGAAGATAGAGAGGGTGGATGAAGAACCTATTGAATAGGAAGCCTTCAGACTTGCCTTCTTGATTATTTTTTCCCCTTTTAGCTAAGGGGAGACAAGGTGTTGGAGTTCATCAACCTTCGACAAGGCAACATGGGAATGAAGGACTATGCCTTCAAGTTTACTAAGCTATCCAAGTATGCTCCTTCATTAGTTACCGATCCACATGCCTGAATGAGTCAATTCATATCGGGGGTATCCGACTTGGTTTCCAAAGAGTGTTGTACCGCAATACTTATCAAGAAAATAGACATATCTTGGCTCATGACTTTTGCAGAGCAAATTAAGGGAGAGAAACTCAAAGAGATGAGAATAAGAGATTCTAAAAGATTCCAGTATGAAGGTGGGTTCTCAAATGCTAAGTCTGATGGTGGTAGTGGTCATTCTCAACAAGGCCAAGGTTTCAAAAAGAAGTTCGTTAATGATAAGGTGTCATACCCTAAGGCTCAAGGAGGAGGTATGAATGCCACTAGCCCTTCATTTCTCAAGTGTGCAAAATGTGGGAAGAATCATGAAGGGAGATATTTGATGGGAATGGGTTCTTACTTTGGATGTGGAAATATAGTCCATAGGCAATCTGAGTGCCCTCATGTTACCAACAAAGGTAGAGAGGCTCGTCCTCAAGGCCAAGTTGCTCAAGGTGTGTCACGATCCGACCTAGGGACTAGTCATAACACAGTGATCGAAACCCCGAAGGGCTTCAACCAAGTCTCTTGCACATATCATAAGCATACATAAGGTAAAATATAAAAGAGGAAACATCATAAGAGAGTCTAAAATATGAATAGAAATCTGAAAATGTCTTATGACAACATAGACTCAAACATATGTCCAACTAGATGCCTCTAAACATGAGTGGGGGCTAAGACATGTCCCTAGCTCACCTTCAATATACAACGTAAATAAAAGTATTTTGAAAGAAAACAATAATCAACTTGAAAATCAGTCCCCGATCAATGAGGACTCACCACAACACAGTCGGATAGAGAATGCCTACTAGTTACGTAGACAATTAGGATATTCAACCTCAACCCCCTACATTATGAGACAATGTAGGCAAAAAGTATGCATTAGTACATTGGAATGTACTAAGTATGAGGGTTTGACATGCAACATAAATCATGGAATGCAATGGTTGAGTAAACACAGGATAAGATGAGATAAGTAAATCATGAGAAAAATCATATTGACCAAAGCATTTAAAAAGCATAAATTTTAAAATCATAGCATACAGAAGAGATCATACATATGTGGGTAGGAACCATAACCGAAAATAAGACCATGCGAGCTATAACATGGAATCCGATGATCCCCATATCGAGAAGGAGGAGGTTACTTTGCCAAGGTAGACTCCTGATCATGAACATGTGTTATTTGTGGATCCACTAGCTAGGCCAAAAAGGCAATCATACAGTGGCACGTAGTTATGAGACAAGAGACTTTATATAAGGACTCCTTATTTCGAGCTCCCACCTCAAGTCCACATTCGGTGCTAAGTCAAATCCCACGGAATACATACATAGCATAGAAAATCATAATTTCATATATCATAGCCATTATCATAGGTTTGAGATCATAGAGTAGCTCATTTTCATAACATAAGTGCAATGCGGGCATTGTCCTTCCACATTACAAAATCATACATACATAGACATAATTCATACTTGAAAATTCATGATCATAGCTTATACTTGAAATTAGGATAAGACATGAATGCATGATCAATTGACTTAAGAATCATGAAATTAACTTGAAAACATGCATGATCATAAACTTTATATCAGCCCATACATAATTCATATAGATAGTATCATTAAGAAGTATAATTGAAATTACTCATAATTTACATCATAAACCCTAGAAATCAAAATAGAAGAATTAATGGAAAAACTCTTTAATTTAATTCAATAACCATAAATTTATATCAAAATAGACTCATTATCATACTTTAAATCAAAATTCATGCAATTGAAATAGAGATCACAAAACTCATAAAATACCATACTTTAATTTGATAGAAAACCTTGAGAAATTGATTGGGCTTCATGGATGAATGGATCCATGAATCAATACCCACATACCTTAAGTGAGAACACCAAATAATTGGAAGAACTTGAGAGTTTGATGGAGATATTGAGTAGATTACTTGAATTCTTCAATGGAAACCCTTGAGAGCCTTTTTGTAGAGAGAGAAATATTAGATAGATGAATTGTAGAAGAATGAATAAAATTAGGGGTTTATGTGAATTTATAGAGTTGGATTATGCCCTAAAAACGTCTAGCTTCATTTACTAACAATTTGAGAAAGGTCTAAAATGCCCCTAAAAAAAACTCAACTCGGCCAGAATACTCTCTCAGGTCGTGGACCCTACTATTTTGTGAATTTCTTCAAAAATTTATCTTCCGATATACGGGTCCCAAATATCTATCGAGACTATTTTTCTGCAAGTTTTGACCCCCTGATCGATATTCCGAACTCAAATTTTTCAAAAAGATTAAGAATAACGCATTACATGAGCGGCCTATTCCCAAGACATTCTTAAGATACTTGTAATCATTTTTGAGGGATGTTACAAGGTGTCCAAGTTCCACGAGGTTCCCAAGCTCAACCTAAGGGTGGTCAACGGAACAACTGGTTTTATGCTCATAATGGTAGGCAAGAGGTGGAGGAGACTCCCGATGTTGTTACTGGTATGTTACGGGTCTTTGACTATGATGTTTATGCCTTGTTTGATCCGGGTGAAAATTTGTCTTTTGTTACTCCTTATGTGGCTATGAGGTTTGATGTATGCCATTTTATTTCTTCTTTTCTTTCATTTGTAAGTGAGTTTTTCATGCCATTAATTATGTTTTAGATTTTGTTCAATATTATGAGTGGCTAAAATCCTTTTTTCTAGGGTTGTAGCCACAAGATAAAGGTTTTAATATAATTTATTTTGGTTGAAAATGGTGTATTTCATATAATTGCTCTTACATTCTCATTTATACTATTTTAATGCTTGATCAACATTAAAATAAATTAGTTGTCTACCCAAAACTCGAGAAAAGGAAAGGAGATAAAACACTAGAATATAAGGAGTGTGTTTGTTCTAGAATTGCCTAGGATAATTCGTGTATAGTATGCCTGTGAGACATACCTATACACCATGCTTGGTTATTAGACAGGATGATAGGATTAAAGCACCTGTGTTGGTTCATGCCTATCCCCGCTCAACGATATAGTTAGGTTGTCAACATAAGTAGGCAATAAAGGTCGAGAGACTATAATTATACAATAAACCCTGTAAATCAGTAATTGAAAGATCCATTAAATGCCAAGGTGAAATATGTTATACCTGAAATTTACAAGTGCTACAACCCTAGAAGTATTTACTCATTTGATCACAACTCAGTAAATTTTTGAATTATTTCTTAATAGTATTTTTAATAATTTAGTAGGCAATATAATTGAAATCAACTCTTTGCAACACATGCGAATAATTTAGTAAATTGAAAATATTACTCAAGCCTGATTAAAATCCTTTGGATTCGATAATATGGTTCTGAAAGGATCCATTGTATTACTTGTAAGACCATGTACACTTACATTTTCCTAGGTGGAAACAGGTTCCTCACCATGAGACCCACCATGGTCTGTGAAGAGCACTATGGCTCATGGTAGTGGGGGAGTGGTGAGGAGGTTATCAAGGTCTGCAGGAGGGTCCACCACAAAGGGCACGACAGCTCGTGGTGCTCACCATAGACCGTGGTCTCTTTCGTGAAATTCTTCCTTGAACATCTGAGTTTCAGGATCTCCACCATGACAGCTCATCACGGGCAGTTATGAGGAGTACGGCTCGTGATAGCCTTCGTATTCCTCAATTGGAGCCAAAAAGATGAGTTTTCTAGGGAAACTTCCTTTGAACCTCATTTTCTGACTTTCCAACTTCTAGAATCTTACACTTATGAAATACGATAGTAATAACTCAAACTAATGAAAGTAAGAAATAACAAAACCACTAGAGTCTAGTACATAGCATTTCCCAAAATATGAATGTCATCACATCAAGGGCATGTAATCTCAAAATATCAAGTCTGAGAGTATCAAACACCATAATAATAAATAAAATAGTTTGTGTTTGAAAATTGAGGACGTCATGCCATGACTGAGAGAATCCAACACAAGCTAAGAGGATAGCTCACCCTGAAATCTAATATACTGGAGACTGGCTAGAGCTGAGATGGAGTCGAAGTCAATAGTACACTTGTTGCACTCCACAAAAGTAAACAGAGAAAAATATAAGTAGGGTTATGTACAAGGCAATATATACTGAGTAGGTATAATCGGCCGACTCGAAATAGAAATCAATATACATAAACTAATAGCAGAAAATCAATTATAGAACTTAATTGGTGACAAGCAACAATAGTACATAATTAATCAACAAATTCTACAATGCACATGAGGACTCAAGCCTCCACACTACGCTCTTTTGGGAAATAGGTTCCTTGATATTGAGTATATTAAGTCATTTTCATATGTTTTCCTTTAATATTATCATGTCGGAACGTGACACCTGATCCAATAGTATTATGTTGACTCGTGACAACCTATCCAAATATATCGTACCAGCTCATGGCACTCAATCCAAATATATTCTTCCATCTCGTGGCACCCAATCCCATAATATAATTAATTCATCATTCTTTATTATCACTTTTCACTTCAATAACAATATTTTATCAAGTCTTCATTATTCAAAGCATCACTTTTGATATAGCAAGTTCAAGATTATGAATTTTACGTTCTTAGGATTGCAGAACAATCACAATAACATATACACCATCCAAATCACAATAATTAAATGCATAGAAAACTTCATAATATTATTTAATGACTATCAATCACTATTAAAAGTCTCTCTATGATATAAAATGAACCATAACCTACCTCAACTGAAGAACCAGAGTCAAGCAAGTTAATTCACCGATGTTTTTACTTTCTTTAATGCCTTAGAATCTTTCCAATCTATCAAATGTATAATATTTATAAGCAAACGATTCCGAAGTCACTCGTATTACTATATGTCTAGCCTAAACCCAAAAACTCACCCAATCCTATAATCAATTTCCTAAATCTCAAGCTTATGGTTAAGTCTCAATTTCCTCTAAATATCATAAATTTGATGGTATTCATATAATAGAAAATACCTAATATTTAATGACTTATCTCAATATATCAAAACTTGAATCATAATGTGATATTGTACAATGAAATTTCAACCACGAAAGATAAACATGCACAAAACTAACATGTATCAAAAACTGGAACTATAAACTTTTATGCAGAAGTGAAACCATTTTGAAACAATCCAATCACACCTATCATTCTCTCCCAATCATTATCCATGATTATTCTATAATCCTATCAATCATTACCTAATAATGAACCATAGAATTTGACTCTAAAGTTGTAAGAACTCACATGTATAGTAGCAACATTAATTGAAACACTAATAACTTTTGAATCCAATTTAATACTTTATATCCTCCCATAGACAACACATCCCTTATTTCATGAATCTACAATCTATTATGTATTGAAAGAGTTCAATTTGAAGCTCTTACCTGAATGGAATCACTCGTGTGGGACGCCAGAGGTAAGTTCTTGTTCAAACCTTTTTTCTTTTTCTTTTTTCTAAATAAAATAATTATGTACTAAAAGTAACAAATTTATACGAACATATTTTAATATGTATGGAATAGGTGGTATAGATTATTACATAAATCATCAATTTAGCCCACTGTTACGATCCAATTTCTTAAGTCATGATGACACCTACTCTAACCCACTAATAGGTAAGCCAACCCGTAAACCCAAAATGATGAGTAATGGATTTGAGGACAAAAACTAAACAGGAGTGGAAAATTCTAAAATTAGCAGAATAGATAAGTAGAAGCAACCAACATCATATATATATATATATATATATATATATATAGCTAAAATCCCTCCTAAAACGTGGAGGTCATAAGTACAAAGCTACTACAAAATAAAATATGAGGACAAGTCCCAAAAGTGGGCCAAAAATATATACAACAACTGTCTAGTCTCAAAAAGGCAAAAGATGAGTCATCCATACTAAAGGAGACAGAAATGATCCCAAAACGCTAAGTGTTCACCCTAGTCTCTAAAGCTGAAGCAATAGGCTCGATCTATCTACGATAGTAGCTAGTACTCGGTCCTGCATCACAAAAGTAGATGCAGAGTGTAGTATGAGTAGCAAGACAATAGGTACCCAGTAGGCATCATAGGCCGACTGAGCAAAAAAGGTAAAAACAATATGACAATAAGAAATAAGCCTAAATAGGAATCATAGTAAGCATCTAAAGTGAAAAGAGTACTATCTAAGAGACTATAGCTAACTATACCCAACTGAGCCCCCATAAGTCCAGCAAGGACACTCGTGCACAAGTTTAAATAAAAACTCAGACAAACCCCTATAAGCCCTTCGGGTACATAGAAAAGCTACACTACTAAGGCTAGGAGTCAAAAATCTGCGATGCAAAGGACTGAAGGGTTGTGTCTTTTTCGAACCAAAATCCCCATGAAGAAGTTAGCCATGAATGTTCTAGAGGTCAAGGCTAGGACTGGCTACCGAAATGCTTGCCCAAGATGCCTCTATAGTTAAGGCCGGACCTGGAATGCGGATGCTTGCCAAAATTCATCGGTATGATAGAGGACAGGACTGGGTATCCAGATGCACGCCATAATAGCAGGTTGGCAGATGCCAGAATTGGCTACCCTGGTGCTCCTCGATAAAATCTCAGTACAGAGGCCAGGAATAGGGACCCAGATGCTCATAGATAATTTATCCGAGTGTGCCTATTATTCTCCCCTTCAACTTCTGTCATGACCGAACCCTGTGGGCCACGACTGGGGTCCAACCTGGACCCTCGTGTACCTATCTATCAACTATAATCAAATTGGACTATGTATAACATGATACTACCTACAAAAACCTCAATAGGTTAAAAATATTTCATGTTCATATAGCCTCCTAGATATAGGACCCAAACATATGAACCCAGTGGGTGATAAAATATTCATACACGTGTAGCCTCTTTCATTTGCATTATGTCATGAAAGGGACAGCCAGCCGATAAGGCTTCCACAACATAATAGCTTTTACAACATATTGCATAGGCATAACCAAAATAAACTCCTAAACAACCCACACACATATGTCTACAGACCTCTAAGAATAGGAACGACAACATATGGCGAGACAGGACCCCCGCCATACCCCTGCATAAATAAATATATACATCGCAGGACCAGTACCTTAAAGCTAGGCTTCAAAAAAGTGGAGCACTTCCAATATAGCTGAGCAGAAATCCTAAGCTAACAGATCTCCGAAATGAACATCTGTACCTGCGGGCATGAAACGCAGCCCCCTAGAGAAAGGGGGGTCAGTACGATACATGTACTAAGTATATAAGCATACATACTGAGATAACAACTGAAATAGGGATGCAGGAAACCAAGTATAGCATTTAATAGGGTACTGTACCTACATCTCATAAAATAAAGTCATGTATACCATTATCACGTACCGTATCCGGCCTGCTCAGGGACTCGGTGTTACAAACACATCATCTATCATGATAGGCATATGTATATTATTAGCACTATGGGACGTACAACCCGATTCATGTATATAGCAAGCACATGCCAAGGAACGACGGTCCGATTCATATGTCACATAATAATGCCGAGGTACGACGGCCCAATCCATATATTACATGATGATGTCGAGGTACGACGGCTCGATCTGTATAATGCATAATAATGCCGAGGTATGATGGGCCGATCCATATAATGCATAATAATGCTGAGCTGCGACGGCCCAATCCGTATAATGCATAATCTATCGTGGAACGTACGACCCGATCCTTACATAGCAAAATGTGCCGAGGTACGTTCAGCCCGATCCATATATATATGATAATGCATATACGTGTATGTAAAACTCTGTAAAATATCCAACATCCTACATATATCATCCTAAAGCATGTTTAAGAGCCCCTAGGTATAGGAGCTTACACATCCTAACACTATTCAACCTATAGGAGGCTTAAGGGTCATAGTTCAACTACTTCAACGTCCTTATCATTCAGAAGTGGGTACAAGTTATGAGTTACGTCTAGAATCTATAAATGGAGCTATCTCCAAATCCATGTTCTATAGTACCTATCGTCCAGTCTTTCTAGAAGTAGGAAAAGACAAGCTTTACATGTACCATTTCCTATCACATGGAAGACTTTGAAAAGTAATGACTCAACTTGTTACAGGAGTTCTAATCAGTAGGAAGTGAACAAGAGTCTTAACTCACCCTCAAAGTTTTAAGAGTGGAATAACTTTAAAATTCATATACAGAATACTTACATCTAAGTCATGCCAAAAAAAGAGGAAGAATAACTTTACATACACTACTTCTCAGCATATAGAAGACTTGAGGAATGGAAGCTTAACTACTTTAAGAGTCTTAACATTCAATAGTGAACACGAATTATGAATCATGAATCATGTTCAGAGCTCATGAATAGACTTACCACAAGCTTTCTACATATATCACTTGTCACGTAGATCTAAGACATGCCTAAAGGAAAGAAAAGATAGGCTTTACATACTTATACCAAAACATCCCAAAAGAAGGAATAGCTTTACATACTTATGTCAAAAACATGCCAAAAGAAAGCTTCACATACCTCGTATAGACTTCTCTTCATCACGTTCACGTCGTCGTCCTCTGAACCTATTTAACATGGAAGAAATGCTAGTATCAACAACCTTAACTTTTCAGTTCCCTCGGTTGCATCTTAGCATTCATGGAACCTATTTCCTTATTCATCTCCTCGACTATTTCTTTAATTAGTTAAGGCGTTAACAAAAATTGGGCTGCACCACCCCTATAAAGTGCCATATCTGAATTTCCAATTACATCCCTAATCACTACAGCTGACCAACAACAACACCCTGCAGAATATAAATATAAAACATGGCGACATCACGCAACACATGCTCCAAACAACTTGCTAAAAATTACGACACCAAAATAGGGTTTCTAGTCTTTATTTGGCAAAGTCTTTATTTATACGAAACGAGGGGTCATGTGACTATTACCAACAGAACCCACACCCCTTTTAGAACCCATTTAGTCCCTGAAACAAACCACCACACACCTGCAGCAGTACACCACAAGCACAATACTTTACTTCGACGACAATTCAACTATAGCGATTCCGATTTAATTTATTTCGAACGTCAAGCATATCTATGATGTTTTCAAATTTCCAGCTACTTAAACAACATATAATACACTTAATACCAACACCATAATATCCAAATTGAAATTAAAGACCTTACCTTACCCAAAATTGGCTAAAACGTGCCAACACTATCAAAATGTGAATTCTGGACAGCCTACTATCTTGTATTGTCGCTTAGTTTCGAAGGGGTAATTGAGGGAAAAGAGATTTATGGCCTTAATGAAAGTTATAGACACGTGTCTCAGGGTCTCATAAAATTTTGAATCACCCCTACATCAATTGTTTACCAAAAGATATGCCCAAAATACCAACAGCAGTCCGTATAGGATTTCCCAAACCAAAATCTAGGCAGAACCTCCCCCATACTTCATTACCCTTTTTCGAGCAGATAAAAACCAAAATGGATTTTATAGGCTAAATTAAAGTTATATACCTATCAAATATCTTTCTAAAACATCTTGAATCATATGAAACGAAGCCTTACACAAATAGCTATACTTGTATTACTAACAGTAGTTTAATTCAAAAACAGGTCTGTTCCTCAGCATTTTCTCTCTTTCTTTCTCTCACGTTTTCTCTCTTGTTCTTGGCTGAAATTTGGATGAGAATCAGATTATGAGCCATATAACAAACATATATACACCTCCATGTTGTTGAGGAACGCCGTAAATAATTAATTCATGGAGAGAAAATTGGAAACTTACCTTAGTTTCTCTTAAACCGTGGTTGCTCTCTTTTCTCTCTATGTTTTCTGAAATTTTGGATGAAGAATGAGTTAATAGTCATCATAAGACATGTATATGTACCTCTTTAGAAGGTTCCACGTGGCATCTCCCTAGGGGTGACACGTGGCAGCCTCCTAGGGTGCCACCTCAACCCATACGGCCAATCACATGCTGCCATATGGCAGTGGGATCCACCCTAAGCTACTGCATCACCTACTTAAGCCTAAGTAGGTGCATCACCTACTTGCTTCAAGTAGGCACGTCGTTTCCTTATTTCTCTTCCGTAGGTCCATAATCTCGTCTTACTTTAAGAGCCTATGCATTCCTTACTACTTAAGATCGACATATACTCAAGTAGATTAATTACGTAAGACATCTAAGTTGGTAGATTACACAAGTAGATCGAGTCCTATGACTCATTACTTGGCCTCCAACGCCTTCTAAATTCTTATAACCCTATTTCCAATCTTCCCTATTATAGGGTATCTCATTCTCCTTCCCTTAGAGTTATTTGATAGCGTGGTAGACAATCTAAGTCACGTGGCAACTTTTAAGAAGCTTAAGAAAGCATTTTGAAGTACCAAAGTACGGGGCATAACATCCTTCCCCCCTTTAGAACATTCGTCCTCGAATGTTAACTAAGCTTATTAGGTCATACGAGGACTTTAGGAATTCTCCATAATGGTTGTCATCCATAGACCCTTTTATTCATCAATTCAACTAACCTAGGGGTTTAGACTTCCTGTAGACGTAGGGAGCACGTATGGATATTTCTTTTACATCTCTTCTTTGGCTTCCCAGGTCAACTCTTCTTTATTCTTATTTCATCACAAGACTTTGACGGAAGCCACGTCCCTAGTTCGCAATGCATCAGTTGTTCTTCAAATCCACATTCCCTTATCTTTAAAGGATCTCACTATTCTCCCAGGTGGAGTCACGTATACACAATACTTCTTTATGCCCCATAAGCTTTCACCCTTGTCGTGTACCTGATGCTAACTTCTAATCTTATTTAAAACCACATCAACTTCATTCTAATAGTAGTCTTGTCTTATCACCTTTTCATCGCACTATATCTTTAGTTCGTAGTTGTCTATTTCCCTTTTTGTTCGATACTCATACTTAATTAATCACGTCCATCTTAAGTGCTTTCTTTAGTAGTCTTTTTATTTCTCGTTTTCAAAACATCTTATATTTACCTCTATTTGTTCTTAGTATACCAGTCATTTTTGGCATTCCTCCTGTCTTGTTGCTCACCTTTACTTTCATTACCACTTGACCTTTTATTCTGAACCTTCCCTATAAATCTGTGTAAGCCTTCTTATTCATTCTCTGTTTGCTTTTCTGTTTTTCCACAAACCATGTCATATCCTTTAGTTATTTTCTTACTAGGCTTTACTTATTCTCATAACGATCTTTGTTACATTCACCTGATATCCTGTTCACATTCAATCTCATAGTATGACACTTCTTAACCTCATTAAAGATTCTTACTATGGGTTACTTACCCATCTTAGTTAATATCATCCTTAATGTCTCACAAGCTGTCTTATTAATACTTCACATCCATCACAATTCTTTTTCCTTGTACTCCTATCTTAATCATACTATTACTTCCTTTAACTACAACTTGTCATAGTTTACTCCTGTGTATCAATTCATTCGGCGCCTTAGTATATCGTTCTATCCAGATCTATCAGTCTTCTCTAAATCATTTTCTTTGGATCATAAGTCTTTTCCAACTGCATTTTACCACACCAGTATCAAACTCCTAGTTTCTATTGCCATTGATTTAGCAATCAACTCATTTCTTGAGGTCCGCCATACTCGTAGTTTAGTCACATCTTATTCTTATTATGGACAAGGCATACTACAACCCTGTATCTCATTCTTCTTTTATTTCAAGGGAGGTTTGGACAGAGTTTCCTCTGTATTTCTTACTATCTCAATACCTGCACGCAGAAAATACCAACAATGCCTCACAGGGCCAACATATATATTCATATCGCATCATATCGCAGCCACACAGGGCGCTCAATATCAATAGTATGAAAATGGACTTACCTCGTATGTCCATTTGAACTGCACCTGTTGCACTTTCTCGTCTACTTTTCCTTTCACTTTTAAACCTTATATGTCAATCGTACTTTAACACCTTACCCGACATATGTTTTTTGTGCCTTTACTTACCTGCGTGCTTTGTGACTTCCAATATCGTTAGTCACTTTCTATTTTTGATGTTGTCCTTCTATAGAAGTCAAAGGTTAGTATAAGGAATTTCAATCCCTATAACTCAGATCTATCGCACGATCTTAGATATGAAAGAAAGGTAATATCCTAAATGTCCTGTAGCCTCTTGTTTATAGATGTGGTGTACAACACACCGATAAACAAGACTCTACTAGACATGGTTTGTAGACACTCCAAGGACAAACTGCTCTGATACCACTTCTGTCACGACCCAACCCCATGAGCTGTGACTAGGGTCCGACCTGGACCCCCGTGAACCTATCTATCGACTATAGTCAAATTGGAATATGTATAACGTGATACTGCTTACAAAAACCTCAATAGGTTAAAACTTTTTCATGTTCATATAGCCTCCTAGATATAGGAACCAAACACATGAATCCAGTGGGTGATAAAATATAAATACACGTGTAGCCTCTTTCATTTGCATCATGTCATGAAAGGGAAAGTCAGCCGACAAGACTGTCACAACACAATAGCTTTTACAACATATCGCATAGGCATAATCGAAATAAACTCTTAAACAACCTATACACATATGTCTACAGACCTCTAAGAATAGGAACGATGACATATGGCGGGACAGGGCCCCCGTCATACCCCTGCATAAACAAATATATACATCGCAGGACCAGTACCCAAAAGCTAGGCTCTAAAATAGTGGAGCACTTCCAACATAGCTAAGCAGAAATCCTAAGCTGGCGGATCTCCAAAATGAACATCTGTACCTGCAGGCATGAAACGTAGCCCTCCAAAGAAAGGGGGGTCAGTACGATACATGTACTGGTTATATAAGCATGCATAACTGAGATAACAACTAAAACAGGGATATAGGAAACCAAGTATAGCATTTAATAGGGTACTGTACCTGTATCTCATAAAATAAAGTCATGTAAACTATTATCACGTATCGTATCCGGCCCGCTCGGGGACTCGATGTTACAAACACATCATCTATCATGATAGGTATATACATATTATTAGCACTATAGGACATATAACCCGATTCATGTATATAGCAAGCACATGCCGAGGAACGACAGCCTGATCCATATGTCACATAATAATGCCGAGGTACGATGGCCCGATTCATATATTACATGATGATGCCGAGGTATAACGGCTCAATCCGTATAATGTATAATAATGCCGAGGTACGATGGCCCGATCCATATAATGCATAATAATGCCGAGGTACGACGGCCCGATCAGTATAATACATAATCTGTCGTGGAACGTACGACCCGATCCTTACATAGCAAAATGTGCTGAGGTACGTTTGGCCCGATCCATATATATATCATAATGTATATACGTGTACGTAAAACTCTGTAAAATATCCAACATCCCACATATATCATCCTAAAGCATGTTTAAGAGCCCCTAGGTATAGGAGCTTACACATCCTAACACTATTCAACCTATAGGAGGCTTAAGGGTCATAGTTCAACTACTTCAATGTCCTTATCATTCAGAAGTGGGTACAAGTTATGAGTTACGTCCAGAATCAATAAATGGAGCTATCTCCAAATCCATGTTCTATAGTACCTATCATCCAGTCTTTCTAGAAGTAGGAAAAGACAAGCTTTATATGTACCATTTCCTATCACATGGAAGACTTTGAAAAGTAATGACTCAACTTGTTACAGGAGTTCTAATCAGTAGGAAGTGAACAAGAGTCTTAACTCACCCTCAGAGTTTTAAGAGTGGAATAACTTTAAACTTCATATACACAATACTTACATCTAAGTCATGCCAAAAAAAGAGGAAGAATAACTTTACATACACTACTTCTCAGCATATAGAAGACTTGAGAAATGGAAGCTTAACTACTTTAAGAGTCTTAACATTCAATAGTGAACACGAATTATGAATCATGAATCATGTTCAGAGCTCATGAATAGAGTTACCACAAGCTTTCTACACATATCACTTGTCACTTAGATCTAAGACATGCCTAAAGGAAAGAACAGATAGGCTTTACATACTTATACCAAAACATGCCAAAAGAAGGAATAGTTTTACATACTTATGCCAAAAATATGTCAAAAGAAAGCTTCACATACCTCGTATGGACTTCTCTTCATCACGATCACGTCTTTGTCCTTCAAACCTATTTAACATGGAAGAAATGCTAGTATTAACAACCTTAACTTTTCATTGCCCTCGGTTGCACCTTAGCATTCATGGAACCTATTTCCTTATTCGTCTCCTTGACTATTTCTTTAATTAGTTAAGGTGTTAACAAAAATTGGGCAGCACCTCCCCTATAAAGTGCCTTATCTGAATTTCCAATTTCATCCCTAATCACTACAGCCGACCAACAACAACACCCTGCAGAATATGAATATAAAACATGGCGACATCACGCAACACATGCTCCAAACAACTTGCTGAAAATTACGACACCAAAATAGGGTTTCTAGTCTTTATTTCGCAAAGCCTTTATTTATACGAAATGAGGGGTTGTGTGTCTGTTACCAACAGCACCCACACCCCTTTTAGAACCCATTTAGGTCCTTCAACAAACCCCCCACACACCTGCAATAGTACACCACAAGCACAATACTTTACTTCGACGATAATTCAACTATAGCAATTCCGATTTAGTTTATTTCGAATGTCAAGCATATCTATGATGTTTTCACATTTCCATCTACTTAAACAACATATAATACACTTAATACCAACACCATAACCTTCAAATTTAAATTAAAGACCTTACCTTACCCGAAATTGGCCAAAACTTGCCAACACTATCGAAACGTGAATTCTGGACAGCCTACTGTCTTGTATTATCGCTTAGTTTTGAAGGGGTAATTGAGGAAAAAGGGATTTGTGGCCTCAATAAAAGTTATATACATGTGTCTAAGGTCTCATAAAATTTTGAATCACCCTACAGCAATTGTTTACAAAAAGATATGCCCAAAATACCAATAGCAGTCCGTGTAGGATTTCCCAAACCAAAATCTGGGCAGAACCTCCCCCATACTTCATCACCCTTTTTCGAGCAGATAAAAGCCAAAATGGATTTTATAGGCTAAATCAAAGTTATATACCTATCAAATATCTTTCCAAAACATCTTGAATCATATGAAACGAAGCCTTACACAAATAGCTATACTTGTATTACTAACAGCAGTTTAATTCAAAAATGGGTCTGTTCCCCAACGTTTTCTCTCTTTCTTTCTCTCACATTTTCTCTCTTGTTCTTGGCTGAAATTTGGATGAGAATCAAATTATGATCCATATAACACACATATATATACCTCCATGTTGTTGAGAAATGCCGTAAATAATTAATTTATGGAGAGAAAATTAGAAACTTACCTTAGTTTCTCTTAAACTGTGGCTGCTCTCTTTTCTCTCTATGTTTGCTGAAATTTTGGATGAAGAATGAGTTAATAGTCATCATAAGACATGTATATGTACCTCTTTAGAAGGTGCCACGTGGAATCTTCCTAGGGGTGACACATGGCAACCTCCTAAGGTGCCACCTCAACCCATATGGCCAATCACATGCTGCCATATGGCGGTGGGATCCACCCCAAACTGCTTCATCACCTACTTAAGCCTAAGTAGGTGCATTACCTACTTGCTTCGAGTAGGCGCATTATTTCCTTATTTCTCTTCCGTAGGTCCATAATCTCGTCTTACTTCAAGAGTCTATGCATTCATTACTACTTAAGCTCGACGTATACTCAAGTAGCTTAATTATGTAGGGCATTCAAGTTGGTAGATTACGCAAGTAGATCGAGTCCTACGACTCATTACTTGGCCTCCAACTCCTTCTGAATTCTTATAACCCTATTTCCAATCTTCCCTATTATGGGGTATCTCATTCTCCTTCCCTTAGAGTTATTTGATAGCATGGTAGACAATCTAAGTCACGTGGCAACTTTTAAGAAGCTTAAGAAAGAGTTTCGAAGTACTAAAGTACGGGGCATAACAAACTGAATACCAATACTTACCAAAACTCTCCTCCTAGTGAATCAACTGATATACCGCCAAAACTTGAATCGGAGTCGAAACAAAATGACCACAGAGTCTAGTATTTTCCATGCCTCTCAAAAGTCAAAATCATATCAAGGTATGAGTAAAGGTATTCATTAAAGCAAGGTTACCACTGAACTAAGGCCCAACTACAAAGCACTATCTTGATACACCTTTTTACAAAGATCTAATCCCCCTAGAGCTACGTCGGGATAACTAAATCAAGTTCCAACAGCCTATACTAAGGTCAACATGCTCTACAATTCCAAATAGATGAAATCGACATTGCTTAAAGTACTAACATTTATCAGAGAGATCACATGCTTTCAATTATTCGTAATGTCCGATAAAAGCCTAAAACATGCTTTCTAACACCTAAGATATACAGATAAGCTATCCAACCCAAATTTTATCAATCTCAACATGATTTCACACATTCCAATTCAATCTAAAGAAAGGAAAGTCATAGCTTACTTATAGGCTGAACACGCGTGCTTCAAATCACTATGTCGGAACTTTTTATTTTCAAACGGTGTCGCAACGTTGCCACACTATCAAAAACAGAATCATAATATCATTACGATCATTTAGACACTAGTTTTATAATTTTGGAGATGGGCTAATTTCAGGGTTTAAAATCAGAAATATGGGACCCATATCCCAAATTCCAGAATTGATCTAAAAAACTGGTCAAGAACAGCACCCCATGCTCAAGTACCAAATTGAAATTCATCTCGGAGTTGGAAAATAACATGAATCGACCATTCAACAAATTTCCCATAATTCAAGTTATAAGAACACTATGGCAGCATCTATACGCAGTAATTTCTCAAAACCAAAACTCTCACGAATCAAACCAAATATACTATAATGTTCCTTGCAGAAAAACTCACAAGGTAGTCTCAAGAATCATTAAAATGGAGCTAAAATGACCAAGTTATAATCCTCCAAAATTCAACATAATTTCATCTCAAAAATGACTAAAATAATTAGCTAAATTAACAATTTACCTCATATAAAGCTCCTAAATAGATTTTCAAGCTCACCAATGAATTCCCTACAAAATTCTCTTGAGTTTAGACCTCTGAATCACCAAATTTGGTTCAGAAATGGAGGAGAAATCGATGTTTGAAATTGGGAATTAATGTTGAGTTCGTCTTTGGTCTTTTATTAAAAGACCAAGGTTTTGTCCTTCGCGAACACGGCCTAAGTAGCCCACGAACACGGAGGTCAGGGATCTTGGCCTTTGAGAACGTGACCAGAGGCCCGTGAGTGTGGAGGCAAAAGAGGCACTCATCAACGAACGCGGCCCAGGCCCCGTGAATGAGGAGGTCAATTTGCTGGACCTCTGCGAACGCGGCTAAGGGCCCGTGATTGCAGAGAAAAAACTTGGATGCACCAAATATCAGTTGAAAAGCTGATATTCACTAAGTTCAAATACTCCGATGGGGTGCTCGAAATCCCGTACCTGCAAACAGATATGCTACCTTACCAAATTTGATATTTTGAACTCAATGGCATAGTTAAAATTTCCATATGAGGTCGTTACAACTGGAAGTAGGTTCCACACCTAGGGTCATTTTGAGCTAAATTCTACAATGGTCCTCAATATTAGATCGAAAGCTTCTAAAAGTGAATGAAGAGGTCATTCCAGACCAAACTCGACATTCCAGAGCTAACCGCGCTGTCAAAATTTTCATCGGATAGTATTTTCAAAGAATATTGATCAAAGTCAACCATAAGCTAAAATTCAAATGTCCCCAAACTCGTACTGATTGCTACTATGTATTCGAGTAATATTTTGATGTCTACCATATTTTTAATGATTATGGTTGAGTGATTGATATATAGTTGTGATCGATCTATAAGTTTGAGACCATAAAATCTATAATCTAGAACTTGCTCTACTATAAGTGATTTTTTGTATACTGCTTTGTGTTTAAAATAGTGTACAGTTTCCCTTTAGCCTTATTACGCTGGGTGTTATTCTAAGAATGACACCATGTCTCTTGAATAAAGAAGGCTTGATGAAGTATTGTAGATGAAGGAAAAGATAGAATGAAACTAATGAAATAACTAATTATGAACAACTGCATGCAATAAACCTGTTACTTAATTGTGTAAGTATGTGAACTATTTATTGTGGACTGTGATTGTGATATTAAATCGAGTGTCATGTTCTGATACATATATTATATCAGGTGTCACATTTTGATATATATATAGGATCGAGTATCATATTTTGACACATATATTAGATCGAGTGTCACATTTTGACACATATATAGCTTAGATATGGATTCCATGAGAGAACCATTGTGTGGCTATCATTTGTCAATTGATCTTGACTATGTGGGTGATGATAGAGACCCTAACCCAATTATAATTTAGCATGTCCATCTTGTTTAATAATTGAAATAAAAAGACTGAAGGTCCAAGTGTTGCCATGTTGATTGTTATAATTGAGATTTACCTTGTGAAGCTGTTTATTGCTCTAAAAATGATAAAATGATATTGTGTTCATGTACATGCCTGTTTGAATTATGTTATGGGTGCTAGATGCATCAACATAGCAGGTATGAGTTTGTGGGTAAACAAGTGGGAAGTAGTCAATGCCTTTGTTAAGAGAGATTAATGACTTAAATTCAAGTATTGTAGATGTCCTATGAGCACACAAGAGTTAAAAGGGGGATTGGGAAGTTATTTGGAGTTTCTATCTCTGGGCAGGCTGCCCTGGCGGAAGGAATCCCGTTGTGGTGAGGCAGCCAGAGCGGGATAGGTTCCACCATGGTGAGCCAGAATGGTTATGGGAAGGGCCTTAGTTCACTAAATATTTTTCCCCTTTCAAGTGAGATATTAATTATCCTAAGTCCATGTGATGGTGTGAAACTAAATATAGTAGATGGGTTAGACGGAATTAGTACTGCCCCCTAGTTGGAAACTTCTCTATGTGATAGAAGGGCTAGGCTTTGATTTATATTAGAGTTGGCAGCGGACCAACTAGAAGGGATAAAAATTAGGCTTGAACGACTATAATGAGGTTAATGGGAATGATAAGATATTTGCATAAAGTTGGCAGTGAATCTCTTGAGATCATGTTTTCTTTTTATTGATTCTTTTATATTATGCGATGGGTATCGGATTGGCCGATGATGTCTATGAGTACGTGTTGTTTGTACTTATACTACTCTTGCTATGCTACTTGGCATTGTATGGTTCCAGGATCAATGATGTTTCTTAGGTGAAGAAGATGATGATTCTCCAACAGTTTCTATTCTTTCTTCCTTATGGCGGGAACTGTGTCATTATTTCATTATATATTGTATCTTTAGAAGCTCTTGTACCTATTTAGGCTAATATTCATGGAAGTGTTAGATTGTTCCTTGTAATAAACCATCAGAGTTTTAAGTTGATATAAAGTGATTTCATAACTCTTTTGGCCTATTATCGGTATTTTGTTAAACTTTCGCATGTCCTTTTGTTTAAAGAGTTGAGGCTCCTCCTTGTGTAAAGTTGGTGCCTGCATAGCCTAGTGGGTTGGACTGTGATAAATTGTTAATAAAGCCTATATTTTCGGTCTCTCAGCAAGTGTGGAATAGACTCATGCGGATTGGTGTATTGGCGTCTACATCTAATCTTTAGGAAGCTATGGAGTATTTTAGGAAGTAGTTTCATTTCTTATCTCCTTTCGTGTGTTTGTCGCTTTTAGTATGGGTTGAATCAAATTGGTATCTTCGGGTTTCAATTAGTATCTCAATGAAGTAAACTTGATGCCATTGCCGTAGCTGAAGGGACATAAGCAGGAGGAATTAGAACCTAGAAGGTTACAATAGGTATATGGCCTTACAGGGTGTGTAAGTGCATGGATGATCAGTTGAATTTCACCCATGAAGCGAACTAATCAAATAAATTAACGTGCTTGTGAGATGTAGCCTTGAATTATGATTACGTGCAAAGTGTTGCCTGAATAACTGCCCAATTGTGAAGTGTACTTCCCTAATATGATGTGATTGTGTGTATAGTGTTGTCTGAGGTACCTATAGTGTATGAAGTTTACTTTCTTGAATGGCTAAAATTATGTAAGGAAATTCAACTCATAATGGTTCGTGGGCTTACCATTGGTAAAGATGGTAAGGGAAAGGAATGAATTATAACTATAGAGAAACTCTAATTTTAGGACAGTCTGGATTGGTTGGGAACCATGTGAGAAAAGGGCTATTGTTGCATAATAGTGAAATTTGTTATTATGAAAGATCTCCTTAACATGTTTCATAACTGGTTTAAAATAATATGATGTTAAATTTTGCTCTATGCATTGCTTGAGTTTATCTTGTAATTATGTAAATGCCTTAAGGCGATGTCATGTGTTTATTAATTCAAGACTTGAGACTGGTGATCTGAGCTATATTGTACTTGTGATCATAATTGTTTTGACTAGTGGATTCATTTATGGGGACTCAATACTTTAGTTGTTGCGAGATTTTATTTCTATCTTTGATAATTGTTTGAACTACTGGATTAAGTTTATGAGAACTTAATGCTTTGGTTGTTTCTAAATTGTACTCTTATTTATCATGAGCTTATTGGTTTAATGTGGATGATGAACAGATCCTTGTGGTGTGCATGTTCATTTATGATAAGATAATAGGGAGAAATTCTTGTGTGTATAATGTTGGGTTCGATCTTGGGGTGAATTCGGTTGAACCTATGTAAGAGAGAGTTAATCTCTGGCTAAATTTTCACCCTAGAAGTCAATAGTGATCTCAAGAAGCAGGGAAGAAGGGGAAAACACCTTCAAGAAATTTCTCCCGAAAGACTGATTTCATAATAGTTGCCACAGCGGGATGATCCAGCTATAAAGGGCGCACCAGAGCGGGAACCGAACTGCCAGAGCGGGACAGGGCGAGATAGAATCTCAACCCTGTGTTCTCTATTTTGCCTTGTCCCACCCTTCTACTATGGAATGAGTAATAGTTAATTCTCTTATTTGAGTAGTTAAATCTATACCCATTTGTAGTATAGAAGGAAATTTAATGAGAATTCGTATAAATAAGTTACGGGTCATGGGTAAAAATTCGATTGTCTTAGTGATTTAATTTAAAGTGACCTGGGTAAGAGGGTGGTGTCATGATTGGGGAGACAATGATTATGATGTTGTTGCATACAGACAGGTGAAGTTGTAATGGGACATAGTAGCATGTACAGAGATATAAAATATATTGATATTGGTGATAAGCCTTAGGGGTTGGCTGTAACATCCCCTAAAAACGTTGTATATGATGTTTCAATTTTCGCCTAAACATGATACAACCTCTGTATTTTGGGCATAACTTTTCATAGGAATATCCAAATTGAGTGATTCAAATTTCTGAGTAACCACAAGATCAGTACCTACAACTTTTATGA
Source organism: Solanum dulcamara (assembly GCF_947179165.1). NCBI lineage: Eukaryota > Viridiplantae > Streptophyta > Magnoliopsida > Solanales > Solanaceae > Solanum > Solanum dulcamara. The sequence goes on from NC_077245.1 coordinate 56,766,325, forward strand.
AGACCATATTTTAAGATTCGGAGGTTAAGTAGGTCAAATAAATTAATTTTTGTAAGGTAGGATGCTGTGACGGAAATGAGTGTTTATAGAAGAAAAATCATATCTCACTGTAGGTTTATCCAAATTGGTTGATTCTTGAACTATATGAAACTAGACTTCCATATCTACAATTCTTATAAAGACACCAAGTCCTAATAAGGAATTTATCTTATTCAAACGCAGCTCCCAAAAAGAGTATTCTGTCAAAAAATAACTCATTTCACCTACCATAGAAAGATCTAGATACATTTGACATCACTCATTACATAAATTGTCCTCCATTTAACATCATCCATGACATCAATATATTCCACTAAATTTTCAGATTTTTTTTATAATTATTTTATTTATTTTAGGTCCCTCTTTCCCACCTATAAATACCCACCTTATTTCCTCATTTTATTCATCAAGCTTTCTCAAGCAAATCTTCTCTCTATACACTTCTTTACACATTCTCAAATATAGTTTTAGTTCTTAGTAGTGAAGAAATACTATTCCGGTGATTCATATACTCCGGGGAGTACACAAAACGTTCTGGCAAGGAGAGAAGCTAGGACTCAAGAGTGTTCATTAAGTCTTTCGGTACCAACTAAAGCTTCGGTTTCCAGGTATGTAAGGCTTCAATAAGAGTATTCCTTCCACTCTCATGCCTAAATTATTTTGATTATATGATAAATTATGTTTATTTTCTTTAAGCTCTATTCTAAGTTATGTGGGTGTTTATCCATGGGTTCTTCCACCTATGTAGTCCAAAAACTCTTTCAATTAAGTCTTTTGATTTCAAGTAATATTTTTTTATGGTAATTCTTATTTTTACTTAATAGTATGAATCATGGTTAAACTAATGATTATTGGTCTATTTTGATGCAACATAATTTTATATGTATGAATTGATGGTTTACAAGTAATTCCTCTATTTATCTATTTAAAGGTTCTTGAAATTCATGGTGGGTTGTTTAAAGCATGATTTTTAATTAATGGATTTCAAAGTATTTATGTATATTTATTTACATACATATTTGCAAGTTGAAGTGATTTGAACCCACCTAGTTTTACTATGTTTTTTAATAAAGTTTGACTTGAAAGCTTTGACTCCAAATAAATATTTATGAAAGCAATATCTATGATAAAAAAGGGAGTCTTATGAAATAAAAAAATAATGAAATGATATGAATGATGGATTCTTTATGCAATAAGGACAATTCTTGCATATTTGAATTATCAAATGTTTTAATGAGCTATTCTACCGAATATGATGTTTGAATTCTCAAGTTAGATGCTATGAATATTTTGAAGTATTAAACTATTTTGTGGGATTGACTTAGCACCGAATGAGGCATTGAGGTGGGATTCTGTAAGGGAATCCTAGTAGCAACCCCTTGTCTCATTAACTATGTGCCAACATAGGAGCCCTTGTAGGCTTAGGCTAATGGATCCATAAATAGCCTTTAAAGTTAAAGTTAAAGAAATGAATGAAGTTGACGGAGTTCTACCCGGCAAGTAGTCTCCCCGACCAACGTAGGGGGTTATGTTGGATTCCATGTAATAGCTCGCATGGTCTTAAATGTCGATTATGGTTAATTTCCCACAAAATGAATGTTTTAAAGGATATCTATATGATTTATTATGCATACATTAAATTAAGTTACATATTACATAAATGTTTTAATGTTTCCTCAATGTTCATGCATCCTTACATACTTAGTACATTCAAAGTACTAACGCATACTTTTTTTGCCTACATGATATCACCATGTAGGGATTGGTGCTCCTCCTCGTTCTCCTCCACGTGGCTAGTTGATATTCCATTGAAGACTACTTTTGGTGAGTTCCCATGTTCCGGGAACAATACTCCTTTATCTTTCTAGCTTATGATATGTTAAGATATTTTATTATGGCATTTCTTCTATTATGATTGAGGGTGAGCTAGGAACTTGTCTTAGCCCCATTAAATCTAATAGTTAGAGGTATTGTTGGACATATGTAAGTTGAAGATTTATTATTATAATTTCCACTTGTCTATTTATCATCATTACCTATGAAAGGCTAAAAGAATGCTAAGAGGCTTGTTTGAGATACTTTCGGATTCCTCATTCGCCATGTCACGTCTAGGCCCTAGGCTTGGGTCGTGAAAAACTTGGTATCAGAGCCCGAGGTTTTGAATGATCCTTGGAGTCCAACATACTGCGTCGAATAGGGTCTTGTTCATGGTTGTGAAGCGCGCCACAATTATGAATAAGAGACTATGAGGCGTTTAGGAAAATTTTCACTTCTTTCAAATTCATGTCGTGCCTTAGAGCATCCTAAGCTTCCCTTTAACTAACGACCCATTTTGTGTTCTTTAGATAATGACTCGTGGAAGACCACCTCGAAAAGCAAGGGTTGACGATAAGGACCAAACTCCTCCGGTTCCCAATACCCAACATAATGAGGATGGGGTAACCCATGCCAAGTTTTGCAGTGTTATTACTTTGTTAGCTCAAGTCATAGCTAACCAAGGGAATCTAGGTGTTTCTCCTCCCCAAATGTAAAATCCAGCCTCTAGAATTCGGGATTTCCAAAGGATGAATCCACCCGAGTTCGATGGTTCTAAACTAGATGAGGACCCTATTGAGTTCATTAATGAGGTGTACCGGATTGTGGCTATAATGGGTGTGCCACCAAATGAGAAGGCCGAGCTAGTGGCCTATCAACTCAAAAGTGTAGCTCGAGTGTGGTACGAATAATGGGTTGTTGAGAGGGATGAAGAAATAGGATCGATAGGATGGGAAGAGTTCAAAGGTGCCTTCCTAGACCTCTTCTTCCCATTAGAGCTAAGGGAGGCCAAAATCCAAGAGTTCATCAACCTCCGTCAAGGGAGTATGAGCGTGAGGGAGTATGCTCTCAAATTCACTAAGTTGTCAAAGTATGCTCTTTTTATGGTCTCCGACCCAAGAGCTAGGATGAGCAAGTTTATTTCCAGTGTCTCAAGCTTGGTGTCCAAGGAGTGCAAAACGGCCATGTTGGTCAAGGAGATGGACATCTCTCGGTTAATGACTTACGCAGAACAAATCGAAGAAGAGAAGCTTAGAGAGAGATCAAGGGGGTTCAAAAAGGCTAGAATGGATGGTAGAGGGTTTAACCCTCAAAGGTCCGATCATGGTAACAATGGCAAAGGCCAAGGTGGGCAATGATTTGTGGGACAAGGTTTCACCAATACTCCTCCTATAAAGTTCAACAAGGACAAGAGTGGTAAACCAATGATTCCAAAAGAGAATGTTGCTACTCAAACTTTCCCCGCTTGCAAGAAGTGTGGAAGGACTCACAAAGGGGAATGCTTAGCCGGCTCCAATGCATGCTTTAAGTGTGGCAAGCTGGGCCACCATGCTAAGGATTGTAGAGATGGTGGTGGTAGGACTCAAGGACAAATTGCTCATGATCAACAAGTCCAAGGAGGTGTCCAACGCACCAACCGCTTTTACGCCTTGCATGGGAGACAAGAGGTTGAGGATGCACCCAATGTCATTACTGGTATGTTAAAGGTCTTTTCTTTTGATGTGTATGCACTATTAAATCCGGGTGCAAATTTATCTTTTGTTACTCCATTCCTTGCTAATAGATTTGATGTTTTACCTGAAATGTTATTAGAGCCTTATTTGGTGTCTACCCCTGTTGGTGAGTCAGTTATTGCTAGAAAGGTCTATAGGGGTTGCCTTGTGTCTATCTTGCATAAAGTTATTCTTTGTGATCTCATTGAGCTTGATATGATAGATTTCGATGTCATTCTTGGGATGGATTGGTTACATGCATCTTATGCTTCCATAGATTGTAGGAATCGTCGAGTCAAGTTCCAATTTCCAAATGAGCCTGTTATTGAATGGCAGGGTCGTGATTCGGTGGTTAAGGGTCAATTTATTTTTTATCTTAAGGCTCGTAAAATGATTTCTAAGGGATGTATTTACCATATTGTGAGGGTTAGGGATGTCAACTCCAAAAGTCCTTCTCTTGAGTCAGTTCTTATAGTCAATGAATTCCCCGATGTCTTTCCTAATGACCTTCCCGGTGTCCCTCCCGAAAGGGAAGTTGATTTTGGTATTGATCTCCTCCCCGATACCCAACCTATCTCTATTCCTCCTTACCGCATGGCCCCAGCAGAATTGAAAGAGCTGAAGGAACAATTAAAGGACTTATTAGAGAAGGGGTTCATAAGACCAAGTATTTCGCTCCCGTTCTATTTGTAAGAAAGAAAGATGGGTCACTTCGAATGTGCATAGACTACCGGCAATTAAATAAGATGACCATTAAGAACAAGTACCCACTCCCTAGAATAGATGACTTGTTTGATCAATTACAAGGGGCAAGTCACTTCTCTAAGATCGACCTTCGGTCCGGCTACCACCAACTACGAGTAAGGGAGTGTGACATTCCCAAAACAGCCTTCCGAACAAGGTATGGTCACTATGAGTTTGTGGTGATGAGTTTTGGGTTGACGAATGCACCGGCGGTGTTTATGGATTTGATGAATAGGGTGTTTAAACCTTACCTTGATACCTTTGTAGTAGTCTTCATTGATGATATTTTAATTTACTCTCGGGGTGAGGAAGAACATAAAAATCACTTGAGAGTTGTGCTTCAAACATTGAGGGATAAACAATTATTTGCAAAATTTAGTAAGTGTGAATTTTGGTTAAAGGAGGTAGCATTTCTTGGTCACGTAGTGTCCGGTGATGGAATCAAGGTTGATCCTAAGAAAATAGAGGCAGTCAAAAATTGGCCTAGACCATTATCTCCTTCAGACATTAGGAGCTTCTTAGGTCTAGCTGGGTACTATAGACGGTTCGTCAAAGGCTTTTCTTCCATCTCATCTCCTATGACAAAATTGACCCAAAAGAAATCCAAATTCATATGGACAGATGAGTGTGAGAAGAGTTTCCAGACCTTAAAAGATCGACTTACCTCTGCTCCTATTTTGACTCTCCCAGAAGGATTAGAAGGGTTTGTAGTTTATTGTGATGCTTCAAAGATTGGTTTAGGTTGTGTATTAATGCAAAAAGGCAAGGTAATAGCCTATGTTTCTAGGCAATTAAAGGTGCATGAGCGCAACTACCCTACCCATGACCTTGAATTGGCGGCCATTGTTTTTGCTCTGAAGATTTGGAGGCATTACCTCTATGGGGTGCATGTGGATGTGTATACTGATCATAAGAGTCTTCAATATGTGTTCACCCAAAAGGACCTTAATCTAAGGCAAAGGAGGTGGCTAGAACTCCTTAAGGACTATGACATGAGTGTGCACTATCATCCGGGTAAAGCCAATGTGGTTGCTGATGCACTTAGTAGAATGTCTATGGGAAGTGTGGCCCATGTGGATGAAAGGAAGAGGGAGTTGGTGAAAGATGTTCACCGATTGGCTAGATTAGGGGTGAAGTTGGGTAGTACTAATGATGGGGGTATGGTTGTTCAAAATAGGTCTGAATCCTCTTTGGTGGTGGATGTTAAATCAAAGCAAGATCTTGACCCAAAGCTTATCGAGTTAAAGAAGTTGGTAAAGGAAAAGAAGATAGAAGTCTTTTCCCAAGGGGGAGATGGGGTTCTATACTACCAAGGTCGGATATGTGTTCCAGATGTTGATGGCCTAAGGAGTTTGATCTTGATGGAGGCTCATAATTCTAGATACTCCATTCATCCCGGTTCAACAAAAATGTACCGAGACTTAAAGGAGTTGTATTGGTGGGGTGGCATGAAGAAGGACATAGCAAGGTTTGTGTCGGAATGTACAAATTGCCAATAAGTGAAGGCCGAACATCAAAGACCGGGTGGCCTAGCCCAAGACATTGAAATCCCAACTTGGAAGTGGGAAGATGTGAATATGGATTTTGTAGTGGGTTTGCCTCATACCCGGAAACGTCATGACTCGATTTGGGTAATTGTTGATAGAATGACTAAGTCAGCTCACTTCCTACCGGTTAAAACTTCCTATAGGGCCGAAGACTATGCCAAGTTATATATTCGGGAGTTGGTGAGGTTGCATGGTGTGCCATTATCTATTATTTCGGATCATGGTACCCAATTCACTTCTCACTTCTGGAGATCATTTCAAAAAAGCCTCGGTACTAAGGTAAAGTTGAGCACAGCATTCCATCCTCAAACGGATGGGCAAGCCGAAAGGACGATTCAAACACTAGAGGATATGTTAAGGGCTTGTGTGTTGGAGTTTAAAGGGAATTGGGATGATCATCTACCTCTTATCGAGTTTACCTATAATAATAGTTACCACTTAAGTATTGAGATGGCGCCATTTGAGGCTTTGTATGGGAGAAGATGTAGATCACCGGTTGGTTGGTTCGAAGTAGGTGAGATGACCTTGTTGGGACCCAATTTGGTACTTGATGCTTTAGAGAAAGTGAAGATCATTAGAGAAAGGTTGAAGATGGCTCAAAGTCGTCAAAAGTCCTATTCTGACACTAGAAGAAGGGATCTTGAGTTTAATGTGGATGATTGGGTGTATCTGAAGGTTTCACCCATTAAAGGTGTGGTTCGATTTGGCAAGAAAGGGAAATTGAGCCCTAGATATGTAGGGCCTTATAGAATCGTGAGACGTGTTGGTATGGTTGCATATGAGTTGGAATTACCATTGGAAATGGCCATGGTTCATCCGGTGTTTCACGTGTCTATGTTGAAAAAATGTGTGGGTGATCCTAGTTCCATTCTACCTATGGAAGTAGTGAATATTGAAGAAAACTTGACCTATGAAGAAGTTCTTGTAGAAATTTTGGACCAACAAATTAAGAGATTGAGGAACAAAGAAGTTGCATCTGTTAAAGTCCTTTGGAGGAATCAACAAATAGAAAGTGCAACATGGGAAGCGGAAGCGGATATGATTAAGAGATACCCTCATCTTTTCCCCTCTACCCAAACCTAAGGTATTAAGTTGCCCTTGCTCAATTACTTGAAATCTTTACATCTTAACTTTTCTTGTCATATGCTTGCAAAATTATGAAATATGTTTTAAACGATATTTTAAATTATACTGTTGCATTAATGATAGGTTGTTTGTTAACACTCTACTCTACTCAAGCTAAGTATTTTCTCATTCGAGGATGAATCTTCCCAAGGAGGAGATAATGTAACATCCCCTAAAAACGTTGTATATGATGTTTCAATTTTCGCCTAAACATGATACAACCTCTGTATTTCGGGCATAACTTTTCATAGGAATATCCAAATTGAGTGATTCAAATTTCTGAGTAACCACAAGATCAGTACCTACAACTTTTATGAAGACCATATTTTAAGATTCGGAGGTTAAGTAGGTCAAATAAATTAATTTTTGTAAGGTAGGATGCTGTGACGGAAATGAGTGTTTATAGAAGAAAACTCATATCTCACTGTAGGTTTATCCAAATTGGTTGATTCTTGAACTATATGAAACTAGACTTCCATATCTACAATTCTTATGAAGACACCAAGTCCTAATAAGGAATTTATCTTATTCAAACGCAGCTCCCAAAAAGAGTATTCTGTCAAAAAATAACTCATTTCACCTACCATAGAAAGATCTAGATACATTTGACATCACTCATTACATAAATTGTCCTCCATTTAACATCATCCATGACATCAATATATTCCACTAAATTTTCAGATTTTTTTTTATAATTATTTTATTTATTTTAGGTCCCTCTTTCCCACCTATAAATACCCACCTTATTTCCTCATTTTATTCATCAAGCTTTCTCAAGCAAATCTTCTCTCTATACACTTCTTTACACATTCTCAAATATAGTTTTAGTTCTTAGTAGTGAAGAAATACTATTCCGGTGATTCATATACTCCGGGGAGTACACAAAACGTTCTGGCAAGGAGAGAAGATAGGACTCAAGAGTGTTCATTAAGTCTTTCGGTACCAACTAAAGCTTCGGTTTCCAGGTATGTAAGGCTTCAATAAGAGTATTCCTTCCACTCTCATGCCTAAATTATTTTGATTATATGATAAATTATGTTTATTTTCTTTAAGCTCTACTCTAAGTTATGTGGGTGTTTATCCATGGGTTCTTCCACCTATGTAGTCCAAAAACTCTTTCAATTAAGTCTTTTGATTTCAAGTAATATTTTCTTATGGTAATTGTTATTTTTACTTAATAGTATGAATCATGGTTAAACTAATAATTATTGGTCTATTTTGATGCAACATAATTTTATATGTATGAATTGATGGTTTACAAGTAATTCCTCTATTTATCTATTTAAAGGTTCTTGAAATTCATGGTGGGTTGTTTAAAGCATGATTTTTAATTAATGGATTTCAAAGTATTTATGTATATTTATTTACATACATATTTGCAAGTTGAAGTGATTTGAACCCACCTAGTTTTACTATGTTTTTTAATAAAGTTTGACTTGAAAGCTTTGACTCCAAATAAATATTTATGAAAGCAATATCTATGATAAAAAAGGGAGTCTTATGAAATAAAAAAATGATGAAATGATATGAATGATGGATTCTTTATGCAATAAGGACAATTCTTGCATATTTGAATTATCAAATGTTTTAATGAGCTATTCTACCGAATATGATGTTTGAATTCTTAAGTTAGATGCTATGAATATTTTGAAGTATTAAACTATTCCGTGGGATTGACTTAGCACCGAATGAGGCATTGAGGTGGGATTCGGTAAGGGAATCCTAGTAGCAACTCCTTGTCTCATTAACTATGCGTCAACATAGGAGCCCTTGTAGGCTTAGGCTAATGGATCCATAAATAGCCTTTAAAGTTAAAGTTAAAGAAATGAATGAAGTTGACGGAGTTTTACCCGGCAAGTAGTCTCCCCGGCAAGTAGTCTCCCCGGCCAACGTAGGGGGTTATGTTGGATTCCATGTAATAGCTCGCATGGTCTTAAATGTCGGTTATGGTTAATTTCCCACAAAATGAATGTTTTAAAGGATATCTATATGATTTATTATGCATACATTAAATTAAGTTCCATATTACATAAATGTTTTAATGTTTCCTCAATGTTCATGCATCCTTACATACTTAGTACATTCAAAGTACTAACGCATATTTTTTTTGCCTACATGATATCACCATGTAGGGATTGGTGCTCCTCCTCGTTCTCCTCCACGTGGCTTGTTGATATTCCATTGAAGACTACTTTTGGTGAGTTCCCATATTCTGGAAACAATACTCCTTTATCTTTCTAGCTTATGATATGTTAAGATATTTTATTATGGCATTTCTTCTATTATGATTGAGGGTGAGCTAGGAACTTGTCTTAGCCCCATTAAATCTAATAGTTAGAGGTATTGTTGGACATATGTAAGTTGAAGATTTATTATTATAATTTCCGCTTGTCTATTTATCATCATTACCTATGAAAGGCTAAAAGAATGCTAAGAGGCTTGTTTGAGATACTTTCGGGTTCCTCATTCACCATGTCAAGTCTAGGCCCTAGGCTTGGGTCGTGACATTGGCAATATAGGTGATGGTCTAGTTTCTCATATATATTTCATATACTTGTTAGATTGATTCATGATATACACATGTGTATATGAATAGGGAAACATGCTAGAATATATGTGAAAGGATCACCTGCTGGCCTATTTTATGATGAACCTGTTCTTGGTGATATAATATTCAAATACGGAATGTAATTATGGTTGTCTATATATTTGGATCGGGTGTTACATTCCAACATAAACCTTAGATCGGGTGTCACGTTCCAACATAAATAGGTGTTTATAGGTCCCATGAGAGGACCCTTTTATTGAAAATGCCTAATAATTGACAGGGATAGGAATCTTATGGTATTTGATAGTCGCATTGTGATAGTGAATTACTTAAACTTATCGTTCTTCATTAATGTGTGAACATACCAAATTGTATTGGTTCTTGGATCATGTGATGGGATGGAGAGTGTGATGCTGAGATCATTGCCGGTGAATGTGATTGATGCTCGATTATTAATTGTGAATAAGCATCCTTATAAACTTAATTGTGATTTATTGATTCTTGTATTTTATTCATGAGATACCTTGTGGTTACTACTCTTTGAGTGGGGATGATCTGCTACTTATAGCATGGGTTAGGGTGTAAGTACCCGGGTAAAATTTTCCCTAATATGAGGGTTAACAAGGTTTCAGTGAGTATAGAATCCAATTAACCTTATGAATTAGGTGGTTTAGAGATATTTGACAGTCTCGAGGTGTAGTGTTTGAGAAAAATTTAAGGTGGTATCTTGATATACGAGGGGCATAGTATTATTATCCCATAGAAACTTCCAGAATGGAATTCGAGTTGGTAATACTCCAGGTGTAGTGGTTGATGTAAAGGGGTTAGTCTGGGATGTGATCCTTTTCTTAAGTTGTAGTGGTGTCTCACTATTGGCTTCAGAGGACTCCTAGACCGGCCCGTGTCCTCTCCTCCATGTTATCTTTTGAGGATGAACAAGGAGTAAATTGCTATTTATTGTAATAATTCGAATCATCATTAATTAATATTAAAATAAATCTTAAAAAATATACTTAATTGGGTCCCACCATCCCTCCAGAGCGGGATGGTCCCGCCTTAGCGGCGCCGCTAGAGCGAGAGGACATGGGTCAGAACTTAAGTCGCGATTTTTTTATTTTCCCTACTTCTTCCAAGGGTAAGTTAGAGGTTAGGGTTACTACAAAAATCCTCCAAAAGGCGCTCTTGACTTGAGAAGAAGAGGGAAAGTAATCTCAGTATTGGAAGTCTTTCAACCGGTGGAATTCAGTCTAGCCTTGCACGTAGAACATCTGGAACCAAGTGTTTTAGTAGCATTATCTCTCTACAGTTGCTTGGTGCCCAGGTAGGCTAGATTTCTCTAATTGATTAGTTATAAATCTATTCCCACGCATTCTATATTGTAGTTGACAGGAGATTTCATGCCTAGGCCTTCGAAACAGAGTTTGGATGGCTGAATGTATTATATTTATTATTTAGGGTAGGAATGTACCATGTGGGTATGATTATCTTGTGACTAGTCATGATAGTCTAGTTCTTGGTTGATAATTGTAATACTGCTTGTTGATATGATTGATGGTCTTTATAAAGATTAAGGTGAAGAAAATTATCGGGTTAGAGTGAGATCCTAAGGCTTGTGATAATCGAGGAGGGGTCCATATCAATATAGGAAACATATACATAGATTTATATATGTGAGTTCATATTGATGGTTCTATGTGAAATATCTGAGTAATGTGAATCATTAAATAAAAAATATATGTGAATAACTTATTTGATAGTCTTTTGCCATGAACCTGTTTGATTACCTGTGGCTATAGGTTATGGTGTAGTCTATGTTATGGAGAGACTCTTAATAGCATTCGAGTAATGTTGTGATGTCTACTATGTTTTTAATGATTGTGGTTGAGTGATTGATATGTTGTTGTGATCGGTCTACAAGTTCAAGATCGTCA